>NC_090703.1:48479510-49130192 GCF_040954835.1 Lepisosteus oculatus
AACAGTTACCTAACCTGCATAAGAAACCCCTATAAGGAAATGGGGCATAAGGAAATGGGGACAATAAAAATGTCTGAGTTCTAGTTGTGATCGCAAAACAGAAAGGGAGACGGCAGAGGTCAAGTTTGGTTGAGGCTATGGTCTTTCCATTCTCACACTTCCTCATTCTTCTGCAGCTCTGTGGACTTCCTTCCCTGCTCTTTTCCTCAGAAAGGGTTATACCACACCCTTGCAGGGATAAAAAAGGGTATTTTGCACTGGAAAGGTGGGGGCAAGGGAATAAATCAGTATGTGATCTGCATTGGCACAAATGTTTACTGTTCCGTTGTAGTGGAATGATAGAAATCTATTAATCACCAACCATTAGCTACTATCCAGACCAGGCGTGGCCATTGTATCAGAAAAAAACTTGAAAGCATAGTATTCTAAGATATATCCCCACCCTAGTGCATCACTGACTGCAATTCCTTCTACATGGTCTCTCCCACAACACCCTCATTGTCTAACTGAGCAACTAGATTCAATTCTCTCATCTCTCATTGTATAACCCCTCTCTCCTGGTGAGGGTCGCGTGCTTAAGTTACTGAGAGCACAGCCAGGCAAAACCTATAAGGCACTAGGGTCCTACTCAGAGATTATTCCTCTCCAACCCAGTCCAGCAAGTTTTAAAGGGCAGCCTTTAAAACCACAATTTCTAAAGGCCTGGAGCAACTTAACTATTATCAAATAAACAGGTGCTGTTCAATTAAATAATTTAGTGATCATTTTGAACAAAAATGTGATTTTAGTTCAGCCGTTAAATACCAGTGTTCTTTTCACTGAAACATTACTTGCTGAATGGATCAATGGTGCCTAATATTTAAATTACATGTAGTTAGGGGGAGAACTATAGGAATAACTAGACTGTGGGTTTTCATGAAAAATATTACTAAACGCACCTTCAGTAATATTTTTGGAACACACACAACTCAGGGAATACACACACCTATGAACAATAATTCGCCCAGTGCCAAGGTAGTGTTTTGGCTATATGTCTAATCAGAAAAAGAAATACTTTATAAAATTCCATTCCAGTTTTGTTCCAGTGAATCCTCCATTATTAAAGCGCTCTACGCTGCCGGATTCAATAAAGAGAAAATTAATTTGAGCACTTCCTCTCAAATTATTGCCAGCCCGGCCTATCAGCAGCAAACCGCTTGCTAATGTAACGTGTCTTCTCTGTCCACAAGTCATGAATGGGGTTCGTCCTCAGACAGTTTCACTCTCAGCCTCCCTCTCGGTACGACACGCTGTGCCTCTTTGTGCTTTCGGTTTAACACAAGACTTGGATTACAGCACAGGCATGGCGAGACTGCTGCCACTGGCGGTGGTGTTATCCGCAATGAATGTAGCAGGAAGCGAAACGCTGTACTACCAAAGAATTATCTCTTTATTTGCGTTCTTGAAGAGGCTCACCAGATTTCTTCCATTTCTGCTCTTCCATTTCTGCCCCTGGAAAGAAACACACACCAAGCGGTGCACCAACTCGGCGCTGTGTGCTCGTTACACAACTGTCACCCCTACAGCCGCCTGCAGTTCTTCCCGCAGAGCCCAGGACACACCAGCGAGACGGGGGGCGACAGCTGCCTCTCGCCCTCTTTAAAGACGTCAGAGCTCAGGATAGCAGCATACAGGGTGCTCATATTGTGGGTCAACCCTCAAAGATACTAAAAGGCTTTGAAACGTTGAGAATGAATGAGAAGAAAGAGCCGATAATAAGGACAAGGTAAAGTGCTGCCACCAGTGATGAGTGTAAATGAGGTAAGGGCTCTCTCTCTCTGTGTGCCAGGTTCTTTTTTTTTATTTGCATAGCCTCGGGGGGACTCGGGTGTCCAGCCCTGGTCCTAGAGAGCCCCAGTCCGGTGAGTCTGACAGGTCACCTCTCTCTGAAGCCTGGCACCACCTGTAATCGCGTGACGCTTGAAGCAAGCAATCTGTTCAACTAAGAGCCGTCTGGTCCTTCAGGGGTGGGCGGTCCTCGTCCTGCAGGAGTCGCTGTGTCTGTAGGTTTTCATTCTAACTCATGTATTGACAGGATCAATTTGCTTATTATTGGCTTAGTGAGACCAGTTCAATCATTTCTCCCAGGTCTTCAGGTGTTGCTTCTTTGAATAGGCCTAGAACCCCTGCAGACACCCCAGCCCTTAGTACATACCTTACTTAGATTTTCATAAGTAATTATGAGTCCTAAATTATCTCTTAATGACAGAATCTAACAAGTTACCTGGTTAAATGGTCACAGTGCAATTTTTCCTGATCTTTAGAAACTGGAGACTCAGTGGTCACCTACAGGGACTCTGCAGGAATTGGCCTTTTGATCTCTAGGTTAAGGTAAGGTAGAGCCATTCGATAACAAAACCATGGAGCAGGATGCAACACAAGAACCACAGGACAATGGGATCAGAGCCCTCAGAAGGCATTGGACTTGCAGGAACCAGGTGAAGAACAAGAATAATGAGTCAATTATGTCACTTTCACCCATCTCCACATCCCCAGCTCTCTGTGCCCAACTCCACATCTTCAGCAGGATAAATGGACCTGGGTTCTACATTTCTCCCAAAGGGTGGACACAAGGAGCTAGATATTTCTCAGTGGTTTGAACTCACTGACCCACTGACCACCAAACCTAACATATTTCTCAGTCTTTCTGCCAGAGCTCTTAGTTGACCTACAGTAATTGGTCCTATTTTTCGCTCTTAATTTGAGTTCCCTCTGGAATCTGTAGGGATGTAGATCTCTGGCCTAGGATACATTTTTGTAGTACATCTGTATTGATTTCCACTTCTTGAGGTGTGTCATCTCATGAATCATTAAAGCGCAGCCATAATTGTGCACGTTATTATGTTTACTAGAATCAATTCTATGATTCACCACCCTTATCATCATAGCAACACCAATTAAAAATATTTTTGTATACATAGTGCTTTTCTATCCCAAAGGATCACTTGGTGTTTTTAGATATTGGAGGGGTAATATTTTGTCTCTCAGGCTTTGGTGAAAGTTTTTTGTTTGTTATTGTTCTCATGTAAGGTTTTTTTTAATATCATAGGGTAATCTAAAATTCTTAATCTTTCAGAATTCTTTTGTTCGGTGGGTTACGACGTCATCAGGTTTATTTTTAACTTTTTGCCCTTACCAGGAAATAATGCCTTAGACTGACTCACAACTGGTTCAGTTTCACACCCAGGCAGAGAAATGAAAGGCAAAAAAAATGTTTAAATGTTTGACAAAAAATGTTTGACTTTTTTACACCAAGCGGTTTCAAGGCATTATTCCTGTTTTCTTTAACACAATTAGTGCATTTGTAGATGGTTACTACTACCACTAGGATACTAAAGCACTTTACATATATGAAGGGACACCCCATCCTCTATCACTGCAGTGCAGAACTAACTGGGTGAGACATCAGCAGTCTGCCCACCTGAACTACAGCATACTGTATAGTATTATGGGTTTTCAAGAGGTTATTACAGTCATCAATATCTATTGAAGTTTAGACTTTAGGACAGTGGTCATTCTTTGGAGTGTTTGGGTTTGGCTGATTGGAGGACCTGTTTTTTAAGGTCTATTGAGGCAGCCACAATGGCCAAAGGAAATTTGAGTGGTATTTAACAATATTTTTACCATCCCTGGGAGATCATTAAGCCAGCATTTCAGGGGACAGTACAGTATAAAATGGGCTCTAAAAGAATCTGACTAAGACTGCACAGGAGAGGCTTAAAAGAAGCGTAGAATCCAGAGTGGGCTCATCCATGGCAAACCAGACCACAGAGATCTCCCAAGTCATATGAGCGCTGAAGCCACCGACCTCAGGATTTAGCAAAGGGTCTGTTGTCTTATAATTGTGGGGCTTGCAAGTTCCTTTTTGTCATATCTATCAGGCTAATGATACCATATTTTGAAGGAATGATTTTGTCCTGAGTAGGGTCTTCTATCATTGTAAGAACCTGGGAATCCATTTCCTTTACAGAGTTGGAGCCTCACTAATTCTAATCAGTTTTCTTATTCCGTTAATGGCTGGGTCCAGATACCTGCAGTTTCTGTAATCTACTCTACATACGATTAGGCAATGTGTGCTTCTGTACTTTTTTATTTTTAACTCGAAGATTTATTTCTGACTTGGCTACCTCATTTCTGTAAACAAAGGAGCCCGGTGCCAACACCTGTTACTGCTCGGGCGTGGGTAAACATTAACTTTTACAACTGGGCTGTAAAGCCAGTGGCTGTATCGGGAACAGGTTTTCTTTCTAAAATGTTGGTCCTGTTCATTTTATTTGTCTTGCACGGAGTAATATGTTTTACATTACACTTATTGGTAGTATCATTAAACCCAAGACCGCCACAGGCCAGACCAGGCACTTCCACCCGTGAAGAGAAGTTACTGCAACACCTCAGTACTCCTCCCACACCGAAGAGTCCTGGTACGCCCCATCCCCACTGCAAGGGCAGGAGCCCTGAGCTGGAGCACAGCCGGACCAGCCCTGGGAGAGGATCCCCAGAGATGGGGGAGGGCCACCGGGCCGACAACACACCGCAGCTCCTCAGCAAAGCAAAGCTGGTAAACAGTCCTGCACTGCCGAGGTCCTGATGTTGCCCCGCAGGAGGGGGGATTTCACATACTGAGAAGAGCCAAGGAGTAGCCCAGCAGTGGGGGGGGTTCACATACCTGAGAAGAGCCCAGCAGTAGTCCAGAAGGGTTCACATGCCTGAGAACAGCCCCGCAGTGGGGGAGAGGTTACATTCCTGAGAACAGCCCTTCAGTAGCCCAGCAGTGGGGGGGTTCACATACCTGAGAACAGCCCTGCAGTGGCACGCCGCTAAGACTCTGAGCCCATTGGCACGAAGTGCTTGGACACAGGAGCACCTAACCGGAGCTAGTTGTGTGCCACTTAGTCTCATATAATGTGCTATGAGCACCACCAATGAATATTCACCACTCCAAACATTACATTATCTTTTTCATCATCATCGATTTATTACTAATCTATTAATAATACTAATCATTTTTACGATATGTATTGCAGTTCCTTTTAAAAAAAAGAGAGAATATTTTGAATGGGGAATACATCTTTGAGATAGATAAGTATTAATATAAATCAAACAGTAAGAGTCTTTGTCTAAAACCTTTTCAATTTTGGATTTAAAAACACCAACCAAGGCCCTGCCACAGTCCAATAGGGACACGGAAGAGTGAAGCAACAGAGGTAAAGACTGGACGCACAGTACAAGGACTCCAGAGTCATGTGATCCCCAGATCCTTGTGGAGGTTTTTTCCTGATTCCTGATTATACGGTTCTCACACTGCTGGTATGCCGAGTATATGGGTGTTATATACCAGAAGTTCAGGAGGAGGTCAAATTCTGAATACTCTCTGGCTGTACGTGGCTCTGCACACCTCTTTTCTGGCCCAATTTCCCTCTGGCCTTTACCACTCATGCCCTCCTAATAATCCCCATCTCTGAACTGGCTTCATCTCTCTGCTCTCCTCCCCGCTGAGAGCTGATGTGTGGGGAGCAGACTGGTGCACTATGGCTGCCATCGCATCATGCAGGTGGCCCTGCACACTGCTGGGAGTGGTGGAGAGGAGTCCCCATTGACATTAAATTGAGAACAGGAAGCACTTCTTTGCATAAAGGGTGGTGGGAGACTGGAACAAGCTAGTCAGCCGTGCTGAATCCGACACCCTGGCATCTTTCAAGAAACAGCTGGATGAGATCCTGGGATTAATTAACTACTAGCTACAGTACCAAAGGGTTTGATGTGATGAAGGTTCCTACCCTACTTTGTAAATTCTTCTTACTATTGTTAAAAGGAAAAATGTTACCTTTACAAAAAATACCTCAGAAGATGATCTGTCCCACCTGGAATGTTAGCATAGTATAGTTATGGGACTGGTAATCCACTTGAGGAAATAATTCACAGTCTGTGCTTCCTCCTGGACCCTGTTATAAATACAGCCTGCAAAGGAGCACAGAGCATCACACGCTGCAGAGGCAGACAGAGGAGAAGACTGTCACAACTCAGCCTGAGCAGAGCGAGCCAGGAAACAGAAGAACGCAGCCCAGATCAAAAGACAGATCTTTCAAAGAGCAACATCCCCGCACTCTCCTCCAGCGACAGCCAGGTAAGTGTCCCTACCTTTGTCTTCGCATCACTGCTCGGATTTGTTGTGACAGACGTGTCGTTTCTCTCTCCCTGTGAGCCAGGCTTGTTCAACCAAGTCCTGAAAACTCATTCTGGTACCTTTGTGGCACTAAATAAAATACTACACTCCATAAGCATTTTTTAATTCAAATGTGATATCGCAGCAGTTTGTTAAAATTGTAGAATTCTAAAGGGTTTACATTATTAATGAATTAAATTTCTACTTTTTTTTACATTATGAATAACTATGGTACCTCAAAAAACGTACAGTTGTGATACACTACAATAGAGTATTGTATCACCTAGTTTCACTGATATTCACACTATGCTGCAGACTCAATGGCACCAGACGTTCGGTGCACGATGAATTTCTGAGTAATGTCATCTCACAGTTTAAGTCTAGCGCTCACAGGGGGGCTATTTTTTTTTCTTGACCTAACTTTTCAAGCGCATTATTATTATTATTCATGCTGTCTGGGTTTGTTATTAAAAGAAATCAAAACCAGAAATCAGAATGTCTTTTTTCGTAACCAGAACCGACACACGCAAGGCATTTTACATAACAATATCCAAATCATTTCTCCACAGGACTCTCTGTTGTCTGGTACTGTATAATCCAAGCTTTAAATTTTCCTCATTCTGCTACAGCGCTGGGCTGTGTGAATCGAAAAGAATTGCTTACGTTCCTGAATTTGTTTCATCAGCCAGCTGTGAACAACAATAAACTAGAAAGCTGCTGTAATCAAAGGACTTTTATATTTTAAACTCTTCGGCAATTAGCCCCTCTTCGCTTCCCGCGGACTTGAGCGGCTGAAAAACGCGTTCATTAATTTAACACAACGGGGACGTTTAATGCCCGTTTATCCTTATGAGAAAACACCCTAAGAAACAAGTCTTTTGGGGATACACATTTACGAGTTGGTCAAATAATTCGGTGTTTTAGAGTTTTGCTACAGTACGTGCACTTTGTAAGTACAGGAGTTACAAAACTCCATTAGAAGTGCGCCTTCAAATTTGAACAAAACCGGTTGCAGAATTAGCGAAAATGTTTGACGTCTTCGACGTTACAGATTTGAAACTTTTATAAATGATAATAATAATCTTATAACACGTTATTCGAATTCAGAAAAAAAAATCTGGGCACTTAAAAAGCAGTGCGATACGTTTACTTAAGTCAATCTTGACGTGTTGACAACTAACGGTCTTGAATAAGACTGCGACGACAAACACTGGAACTGCCGCGCAGCCAAAAAGCGGAAATTCGGCGGTTTTGAAACCCTTGCTTCACTTTGTGCGGAGGTTTCAAGACAGAGGAAATAACTGCCCACTTACGAACGAAAGGAGCAATTTAGCCCCTCCTGCCCGGCTGGTAGTTGGTAGCAAATTGATCCCAAGATCCTGCGGTTTCTTGAAGCAAGCCAGGGCATCGGTTTCAACAAACACGGCTGGGTACGTTGTTCCACACCCCCACCACCCTCTGTGTAAAGAAGAGCCTCCCGCTCTCCTGTCAGTTGCCCTTCCCGAGGTCCGTGCTCCGCCGTTCGCCCTGAAGAAAGCTGCGGGGGTCGATGTTGCCGGCGCCGGTATCGCTCGGGGAGGGACCCGGAACTGCTCACAACACCGGGTTCGCCCCCTAAACCCCAGTCTTCAACCAGTCTCGTCGGCTCCCGGACTGGTTGTTCCACATCCGTCCACACGAACTCTCTTATTAATGACACTCGAGCACTCACGACCCCCGCCCACCCCGACACCTGGGCGAAACACGGAGCTGCACAAGCTGTCTCCCTGTGCACCTGGCCGTGTCCTCCGGCCCCCCCCTGTAGCTGTAACGGACGTTGTCTCTATGCCTGTGCAGGATGGCCCAGGGGTTCGCCGCCGTGTTCTACAGCGAGCCCGCCGTGCTCGGCCTCCTCGCCAACGTCTTCAGCGCTTTCTACGTGGCGCTGCAGAACTTCGCCCACGTCGCCACCCACCGGGAAGCCGAAGGCGTGGAGAACACCCTGGCAGGTGAGCGCCGCGGGGGTTGGGGGGGGGGTTGGCGGAGGTGGGCGAACGCGAGGGAGCGAGGTCCGGGAGAGGCGCTTTAAACCCGCGCCAGAAGGCGTGCGCGAAACCTAAATGCGGTTGGTTTCGTTTGGGGTTTGAGCACTGCTGCCGCGGCATGGCTTCAGTTGCAGGCTTGGGGCGCCGTCTGTGTGTTTGGGTGCCTTACTGGCGTGCTGGCTGGCACGTTAATAGGCTTTGGGGAAAACGGGCCCTGGGGTGAGCGTGTGTCTGTGTGTCCGCCCTGTGATGGACTGGCGTCCTGTCCGGGGTGTACCCTGCCTGTTGCCTGCTGGGATAGGCTCCGGCTCCCCGGCGACCCCGAACTGGGTGAAACAGAAAATGTCGTTTCTAGACGCTGGCACGGTTTTCTCACTGGCGGATTTCCTGGTGCGTGTCCGTGTCTCACGGGGGGCTCTTGTGTGTGTGTTTTTTCTCCAGGGGTGCACCTCATCCTCATCGGGGGCGTGGTGCAGCTGGTGGCGGGCCTGCTCACCTTCCGGAAGTACGACCACCTGGCCGGGACCACGTTCCTGGCCTTCGCGGCGCTGTGGAGCAGCTACGGCGCCACGCGCATCGTGCTGGGGGCGCAGGGCCCCGCCAACCTGACGGAGCCGGGGAACGGCACCGCGGCGAGCGCGCCGCCCGTGCATGAGTCGGCCGTGGCGGGGCTGGTGGCCTACATCAGCGTGGCCTTCATCGTGTCCTTCTGCTCGGCCACCGCCAACTACGTCATGCCCGTGGTGTTCGGCGCCATCACCGTCACGCTGGCCTTCGAGGCCGTGGGGCTGGTCGCCGAGTGGGCGCTGGCCGTGTCGGGCGCGGCGCAGCTGGTGATCGTGGCCTGCGGCTTCTACGGGGCGGCCGCCCTGCTCCTCAAGGGGCTGTACCAGCGGCACGTGCTGCCCGGCTTCGGCAACGCGCTGTTCGACGTGCTGCTCCTGGGCGCCAAGATCAAGCCCGCCCAGCGCAAGATGGTGGGCCGGGGAGAGGAGGAGGAGGAGAAGAAGAAGAACAGCAAGTACGCCGAGCCCCTGGCGCTGGGCAACATGAGCGACACGGTGTCGGCGGCCATCCTGGCCTTCCACTGCTTCGGCTACCCGCGCTCCTTCCAGGTGGGCACCCTCTGGGTGAGCATCAACTGCGTGGCCCAGCTCCTGGCCAGCTACTACGCCTACCTGCGCCTCGACGTCTTCCACGGCACCAAATTCGCCTTCCACAGCGCCTACTGGCTGGTGCAGAGCTGGGAGGAGTTCGTGGTGACGGTGCCCCTGGCCGGGCAGGATGTGGGCGACTCCAGGGCGGCCATGCTGGGCGGCTGGTTCTTCCTGGCCGCCGCCCTCCTTCTGTGCCTTCTCTCCCTGAGCCGCGACAGGGTGGAGCTGCTCCACAACGCCGCCTTCGCCGGCCTCACGGTCTCCACGCTGCCCCAGATCCGCGGGCAGGGCCGCTACGCGTTTTTCGGCGTGGTGTGCGTGCTGTACGCCGTCCTCAGCCTGGGCATCTCCTTCGTCAGCCTGGTCAACTCCATCGCCGAGAAGGCCCTGATCCCGCTGGGGGCCCGTCTCGTCAGCCCCCTCAAGCTGCAGGAGGCGCTGTTCGGCTTCAAGCGCTGCCTCACCCCTTACGCCCGGCCCCTGCCCCCGCCCTCGCCCGTGGAGGAGCTGCGCGCCCAGCTGTCCGACGCCCTCTTCTTCTTCTGCAACGGCCTGGCTGCCCTGTCCGCCCTGCAGTTCTCCGGCCCGGACCTCGCACGCTCCCACCTCTCCGTGCCCTGGGTGCTGATCCCGGGTGTGATACTTCAGCTCTATGTGGCCCGGCTGCAGGTTCGAGGGGGACGCCGCTTCGGCCCCACGGTGCCGTTCTGCTACGCGGCCATCTGGGCCTCCTGGGCCTGGCTGCGGTTTGCAGGTACAGCGTCTCCACCTGGAAGAACACTCCTGCTGTTCTAGGCAGGGCTGCCAGTCTGCAGGTCCCACCTATAACACACATCCCAGAGCAATTCACACGTTCTGATGAGGGCAAAACAATGATGTGCAGGGTTATAAAGCAATACAGATATGGAACGGAAATGTTAGTGTTGTATGAACGCTGCACAGTGTGCAATATGTGCCGTGAGGGAAGAGTGAAGGAGATCAGTGGGTGGGATTGATGGTGTTTCGTGCACAATTAATGCGTGCAGGTGCCCTCGTTAACCTCAGTCTTCCTCCCTCCCCCTCTTCCTCACAGGCCCTCTCCTGAGAATCACCGAGCCCTCTCTCCATGCCTTCACTGCTGGTGCTGTGGCCTTCCTCATCATCAATGCCTTTATCATCATCACTGGTAGGTCCCTGGAAGCTGCCACCCTCCTTCCATTCTACAGCATGCGCGCGGGATACCTGTGCCGCCACATGCCTCCCTTTGGACCTCCAGTTGAAATGAGCGAGGGCGAGGTGTTTCAGTAATTGTGGTCCCCCTGGCACACATGAGTAAAAGGATTTCTGTTCCCCCTCACAGCTGCGTACTCCAATATTGTGCTGCTGGCCCTCACTGCGTCAATGGAGGTGCTCATTGTCTGCTTCCTGCTGTTCACCTTGAACAAACTGCCACTTCCTCTCGAAGGTAAGGGCCGATAATCGAGTGATTTGATCCTCCTGTTCCTTTTTTTCTCCACCACACCGTGTCCCACGAGCACACTTTCACAAGGCACAGGGCTCCACAAAGCCCCTGCCAGAAATCAGGCTTCTGTGGAAGGTGTCTTGCAACATAACAAAGCAAAACGCTTTCCGTTCAAGAGGAGTTTCGTCATTTCAGTTAAAAAAATGGAGTTGAGAAAAGGGCCCATTTTAGAGCTAGGTCTTGTTGCATAACATGAGCGAAGCCGTGCTTTTTAGGACTACTGGGTAACCTCAGTGTGAAGCCATTACTGTCTGATGAAATTCTACAGACAGCTGGAAACACAACACTTTTAACTCAGGGGCTGTGAATGATTGTTTTAATGCATAGTAAGCAAGCTATTATCACTGAATGATACATTACAGAGACAATCTGAGAACCATCTTCCTTTTATACGCAGTTGATGTTCTTATAAAATCGTGCTGATTCTAAATACCTTATAGAAATAGTTTGGAAAAAGTGTGGTCTGGCGAACCTTTGTTTTCTGTTAGTCTTCTAACTTTCCTGTAAAAACAAAACGAGAGGAGGCCATTTGCCCCATCTGTGCTGTTTGGTGTTTAGCAGATAAGGGATGCAGGGGTCTGCTCCAGTTCTTGAAAGAGGCCACCGTGTTTGGTTGCTCTTTCTCCAGGCTGATTACAGAGCAGCGCTATTCTGAAAGGGGGAGAAAGGCATGAACTGCTGACAATAATAATAATAATAATAATAATAATAATAATAATAATAATAATAATAATAATAATAATAATTGCTTACACTTATATAGCGCTTTTCTGGACACTCCACTCAAAGCGCTTTACAGGTAATGGGGACTCCCCTCCACCACCACCAGTGTGCAGCCCCACCTGGGTGATGTGATGGCAGCCAGAGTGCGCCAGAACACTCATCACACACCAGCTCTCAGTGGGGAGAAGAGCAGAGTAATGTAGCCAATTCATAGACGACTGACGTCTGACGACCCTCTTATCGCACTCTCAGGTGTGTTCTTGGCCATCTTCACTGTGCTCTGCGTCTATGGGGCCACTGCGTCCTTCGCCAACTACCTGTTTGAGAAACCACTGATTCCCATGGGACCACAGCTGATGAAGGTACGGTCCTGTAACACACTGCAGGTTGGGTTACTGCCTAATACAACAACAACAAAAAAGATCAGTTGAGATGGGGATTGGCAGCTTTTATTTTTTTGCACTCGGAATTGAAAGCAAAATCATTATCCTGCCTTCTCTTCCTTAACTTCAACATGTGATGGATTCTAATGGAGGGAGGGATCGAGTGACAAAGATTGCCTGTGGTTTGTTTGCGCCGGCCGAGAGAGAGAGAAAGAGAGAGATAAATTGCTAGTGGAAATAGTGGAACAGCATGCCCCTAGGCTCTCTCCACAGTGGGTGATGTCCTGTGTACCTCTGCTTCCCCTAGTCTGGGAAGAGCAAGAAAACCAGCGCAGAAGCCCTGCCTTGCCCCTGCCCCAGCTCCCAGAAGACCAGTGGGCTCATGACGATCGCACGGATCCTGGAGTCCGGAGGGGTGTGTGGGATCCCCTCTGACACCGTCTACACTCTGTCCGCCTCCTGCAAGCACCCCTCCGCCATCGAGCGCATCTACAACATCAAGGTGAGCGCCGCCCTCCTGGCTACTCTTAGAACCGCAGCAAAAGGCAAGTCCGCAGCTGGGAAGTCTGAAAGAGAGGATTATGTTACTCGAAGTAAGTGATTGATCTTTTCTCGCTCGCTCTAAAATGCATTTTGTACCGTATAACTGAATTTTATGACAAGTTAGTTGAAGGAATCATAGCGTGTAACTAAGAGACTACACTTTCTGTTGCTGTATGTCCAAGTGTGCTCAGTTTACATACGGCAAAACATTCTGCTTTTTAATGCTAGGCAATAGAAGTGCTGAGGTTGGGAATCACTTCTTAAACTTGTGTTTAAGCACTGTTAAGAGAGCATCTCTGCCCATTGAAATCATAATTAAAGTGCACTTCAAATATAAACAGGCCAGAAGCAAGGAAGGTATGACAGCCCTCCAATACTGATAGCTGAAAACCATTGAATATTTTCAGCTTCACAAATCCTGGTTTGAAGAAGAGAGTAAGAACACGTGTGCAGGGTTCCCGCACCTGTGCTCTGGGGCCGAGCCCTAACCAGCTGCTCTTCCGGCAGGAACGCCCCTTGGAAAAGCCGATCTGCCTGACGATCGCCAGCCTGGCGCAGCTGGAGGAGGTGAACCCGCCCTTCAGCCCCCTGCTGTGGGAGTTCATGAGGAACATCTACCCTGGGGGCATCGGCTGCATCGTCAGGAAGGGCGACTGGCTGAGGAAACTGGGTGAGCGCCTGTCGGCGGGATGGCAGGGCAAGCAGAGCACAGTAGGGCACAGTAGGCAGAGCGCGGACGGCAGGAACGGTAGGGCATAGCAAAGCAGGGCACAGCAGGGCACAGCGCAGCAGAGCATAGAGAGGAGGGCACAGCCCAGCAGGGCACAGCAGGGCACAGCGCAGCAGAGCATAGAGAGGAGGGCACAGCCCAGCAGGGCACAGGAGGACACAGCGCAGCAGAGCATAGAGAGGAGGGCACAGCCCAGCAGGGCACAGCAGGGCACAGCGCAGCAGAGCATAGAGAGGAGGGCACAGCCCAGCAGGGCACAGCAGGACACAGCAGGGCACAGCGCAGCAGAGCATAGAGAGGAGGGCACAGCCCAGCAGGGCACAGCAGGACACAGCAGGGCACAGCGCAGCAGAGCATAGAGAGGAGGGCACAGCCCAGCAGGGCACAGCAGGGCACAGCGCAGCAGAGCATAGAGAGGAGGGCACAGCCCAGCAGGGCACAGCAGGGCACAGCAGGGCACAGCGCAGCAGAGCATAGAGAGGAGGGCACAGCCCAGCAGGGCACAGATGGCAAGGCACGCGTGGACATGAGACCTATGGCTGCGCAGTCACTGCACACATTCAAGTTGGGCAAGAGCGTGAAGTCTGCTCAAGCTGCAGAGCAGACCGGGGGGACAGTGTAACCACGCGATGAGAAGGGGGTGTCGCTGGGCGTTATAGCCACCAAGACCTGCAGCCACTAAAGCTGTGCTCTACGGGCCGTGTCTCATGGGCCAGAGAGTCATCTGGCTTTCCTTTCACCAAAGGAACTAATTATCCCCTTGAACCCATCTTCCAGGTCTTATGCAGGCATATAAAGAGATGTTCCCCAGAACACTTTTTCTAACGATACAGGCTGTTGAAATCCAACTCCTTGCCCTATGGCCTTTGTGTGGCACCCTGCTGTTCAAAGTCACACGGCTCAATCTCTCTCTTACCCCCTGGGGAGCAGGAGTGGGCCCAGCCTACGACTATGTGGGGACCAAGGACACCATCATGATCCGCATCTCTGACCTGACCGTCACCACCCACCTGCTCAGCATGACCGGGCCGCTGGCCATCACCTCCGCCAACCCCAGCGGGGAGCCCGACAGCACGCACCACGACATGGTCGTCACGTGAGTACCACCCCCCCCTCCGACATCTAGAGCCCTGCGGCCGATTTCGCTGTCATGTGCTTTACTGCAAATGTGAGCCCAGAGCTGCCCGCCGGCACCCGCGGGGCCCTGGTGTGCGAGCCACTCACTTGACGGCCGGTCTCCGCTCGCCCCTGCAGGCGCCTGGGGCACAAGCTGGACGGCGTCCTGTGCGACGGAGACTCCACAGAGCTCGTCTCCTCCACGGTGGTCATCTGCACCAAGATCGACGAAGGTACTGCCCCCTGCTGGGCGCCACCTCTCTTCTCCCCTCTCTCTCTCACTGCAGCATGTGTTCCCTCTCTCTCTTTCCCCTTCACCCAGGGGTTCCCAGCGCTGGGGCGGGAGTCCCACAGGTGTGCGGGTTGATCCCTCACTTGACTTAATAACAGGATCGATTTCGTCCGTTCTCAGCTCTTTGACACGCAGGGCTCGTCGTCCTTTTAACGGCTGCATGTCACAAGCACCATAAAGCTGCAAACTACCGAATGGGGGGAGGGGGAACTCGCCAATTTTCCAATCATACACCTTCTTAGATCAATTAAGGCCTCAATGAAGCCTTTAGGCTGGGCTGGAAAGAAAACCAGCAGGTGTTTTGTGGACTCCAGGCCTCAGACCAGCCACTTTCTGAGCCCCCCCACCCCACCCTTTGCGTTATTAGTTAGCCAGACGAAACGAACTGAAGCCCCGCTGCTTTGCCTTCCCCTCTGGCCTCGCAGGGAAGCTGTCCTTCCTGAGGGAGGGCGCCGTGCCCACGGCGAAGGTCCTGCAGATCTTCGAGCGCGTCAGGAACAAGATGGCCGCCACCGAGGCGGCGTGAAGGCCCGCAGCCGGAGGACAGGGTGCCTCTCTCCTCCCCTGACCAGCAGCCCGGCGTCAGGAAGGCGCCGCCGCGAGGAGAGAGAGGCACCGCAGCGTTAGACCTGCAGACAGCGATTTTTTTAAACAAAGACGGATTTTTTCCTAAAGAGGAGGCACGTCCGAAGGAAATATTTACCCAGTACCTTCACAAATTCACAGAGAGCGACAACTTTAGACTGCAGTTCCTTCTGCAGAGGGCAGCTTGTTAGACCTCACGCCTGAACTACACGCAATTGTTTAAAGTGTTTTAAAAACCACTTCACTTAATTTATTGGATCTGCTTGAAGGGGCTTTTTTGGAGTCAGGGAGCCTTAGAAATGTATATATTGTTTTCGTTGTAAATATATGCAGTTAGTATTTTTGTAAGTGTTAATATGTATCTGGTGTGCAATATTTTTTTTTTAAATCAGGTTAAACTTCAGATAATGGGGAAATGACTGAGACTGCAAACGTGATTAAAGTAATGGAACTGGGTATTTTTTAAATAAATGTTTTCAACACGAACATGCTGTGTATGTTAATTATTACCCTTAATATCTTGAAAGGGGATTTTACTGCACAAGTTTTAAAAATATGTTATTTAAGCAAAATAAAAACATTTGTAGGCACTTCAACTTTTTATGGCTGATTGACCAATGACTTGTTTAACAATCTGAGGCTTTACTACACAACGATATGCAGAACTTGCATTACAATCAGACAAGTTGGAAAGCAACTGATTTGATCTGAGACCTTGAGCAGAGAATTAAGTTCACGGACTTGTTTACGCTCCTCTTAAATATTAACAGACCTGATCCCTATTAGCCACTAAGAATAGAAAGTGATAGCATTTCTAACTGGTCAATTCTCAAATTATTGGACTCATACAATAAACAGAGGTGGCATAGGGTAGTAGTTAAGTCTGTAATCATGACTGTCAGGTTCTGGGTTCAAGTCCCTGCTGCAGATAATGCTCTTGTATCTGGATTGAATTAATGGCAGCCAATTTGGCCCAGATACAGCAATGATGTACCTACTATATACAAATAACTAAGTAATAGTAATTACCATAAAATAAATTGCGGCAAAAAGGAGATAAATTTTAACCTCCATAACAATCACAGGAAATATTTTTAAAAACACACCTCTAGAAACTGGATATCATAAGAGAATGGAACTCTCCTAGCTGTACCAAGAACTTACATAACAGGCATAACATTTAAAAAGTGTGCAATGAAAAAAAACCCTTATGAAATCTTAAATCACATCAAAAACATCATAGTTTATAACACACATAAGCTGAATTTTTATCCACTGATCAAAGACTCATAAAAATACCAGCCTTCCGGTTTACTGGATCTGCCCTGGATAAAATGGGACTATTGTAATGTGGGAGTTTATTTTTAACCTGTGCTCTCTTGGCATATTCTAATCTTTTTCTTCCGTGATAAAGAAAACCTCTCAAGAGAAGAGGAAGAAATAAAAGAGGACTGGTGGGGTGGTGGGGGGTCATATAGTGTCGAAACGTGTGGCTGACTCACTTCCCGACCGTGTCCAGTCACTTCCTTCCCTCTGTCCACCTCAGATTGTAAATACATCTTCGTTGTCGGTCTCGCTCGGGTCTGACCCTCTGAGGCGCCGTCTTCTTCGTTTTAGACGTGTTCCCTAAAACTGGTCGCAAACCACTGAGGTCCTTGCAGACACAGCCCAGCGCCCCGTGTCCACCCAGAGCCCTTGCACATTAATGCTCATCAGACAGTGTGTTACAAACAGCCTTGGGCCGCCATGAACTGGAGAAATTCAGAATGGCATAACTAAAGGTGACGATGTCACCACAGTTTACAGCACATGGGCTTCTGTACACCACTGAGTGCCATGCCCCCTGCGATGTGCAGGTCAGCCTCTTCTGGCAAGACAGTAAATACGTTTCAACGGGAGTCTTCTTCATTGCACACGTCAATGTGTCCAAAGAGGAGCTACGGAAAAGAGCACCCTTGAACACACATTCCCAGCGTGTGGAGGGGAGAGGGAAAACCCCATAGAAACGGCGGCAGCCTCAAGCAGTCAAAGGGGGATGGTTTTCCTTTTTTTTAAAAAAAAAAACCTGCCTCGTCGTAAAAAGGATGTCAATTGTTTACAGCCGCACCAGACCGAATGCTGGACGGGGTCGGGGGAAAGTAGACATTATCAGGACGTCCCGAGAGACACACACTGGTGGGGAATGAAGCAAATATCCTAGACAGACAGAGAGCAAACGACAAAGAAAAATGACTCTGAACAACAGTTGTACTTTAGTGCTTTATTAAAAGGTCAAAAAATAACAGAAGTAATATATATATTTATATATATTTATATTTATATATACTGAAAAGATTAGCATGAAGCACGATTCTAAAGCACATACAAGCACTACAGCTAATAACAGAGAAAGAGTAGAGAAAAAACTCAAAAGCATTTAGTTCTCTTGCTGTCTGCAGTGGAGGAGAGGGGTCTTGGTCAGATATGGCTTTGAGACAATGAGGACATTCTTCTTGCTGTATGATAAGCAGCAAGCCAGGAAGGGCACCAGGGCTGTGTTTATAACTACCCATACCAGCAGTTATTTCTCTATAGAATACAGTGTAACTGTCATCCTAACTGTCCTTGACTTGCCTTACCAGTCACACTTGACCACTTGGCCGCTCATCAGGGAAGCCCTGCTGAGTCGCGTGACTCCGGGCAAACAGACTTTCTGCTAAAAACATTTTCTAGCGATGTGCTCTCTCTCTCTCGCCTGGTATGGGCGATTTTCATTACATCTGACTGGCATCCTGGATAGGGATGGCGGCTTGTAGGGCCCAGCAATTTGCAAGGACCCCCTTCGACTTCCACTGGTGTAAGTATTTGCACTAGACAAACAGAGGCACAGTACTGAGTTATTCACGCTGCAGTGAATTGTTTTAGGCACACGAGGATTTACTGGATTCATCTTCTCCATACAGTATTAACATACAGAACAGCCACAGTGGGAGAAAAGTGCTAAGTTTGCATTTTTGCTGTGCGCATGCATCTATGTGAGGAGAGTGTAATGCACTGTCCCTCTTTTTCATTCCTCACGCAGCTGTCCACTCATACATGTAGTGCTTGCCTCTGCTAGTCTACAATCTTGGACTGTATGAAGGCTGTGAACCAAAAGCTGGGGTCCAGGGGTCTCTCCCCTAGCAACCCAAGAAGACTCCTCTCCTCCTCTGATAGAACACAAGCGCCATGGCAACAAAATTATTGGCTTCCAACACTATCAAATAGCATCAAATGTACAATATCGCACAAACAGAGCCTGTCTCCTGGATTGGGTTTTATTTCTGTATGTGTGTGTTTTGTTTCCAATTTATAAGGACTAAAAAATTACTGTGTTCAGGTTGATTTTGTTGTTGTTTTGACCGGAAAGCACAAAAACTATGGTTTTTAAAAAAAAAAAGGAAAATAAATAAATGAGTTCACTGCCTGAATACTCGTATAAGAGTTCTCTACTGCACACTGATGCTGGTAAAGATTGTTAGCGTAGATTTTTTTTTAATTCCACACCACCTGCAAGGGGGTTCAAAAGGCACTACCCAATGCTCAGTGAAGACGAGACATGGCAAGGGTCTGGCATAAGGCCTCTGGGGTCCCACTCCGAGACGTTCTAATGGAGCAGACCAGTAGGTGGCGCTCTTCCCTCTAGCTGAGAATTTCCAAACCCATGCCATAGTACGGTGAGTGGGATCGCCGTGTTGAAGAAGGTGCTGACATTAAATGGACCACTTGGTTATTAAGGTCCTGTGGGGGTGTTAATCCTGGTTACAGACCTCCCTTGGCTTGTACAGTCTGGAGTTCCTAAATATCCCCTTTAATACAGTCAGAAGCTTCTCACTTCTCCACCTCACCATGCATCACCCCCCTGGGGGCAGCACTTCAGTGGAGGAAGTGGGTCCCCCTCCTGTATGGAGGCCGCTTGGGCTGAAATGCACCACAATCAAGGCCAGGAATTACCTTTACCCGTGCTTGTGAGATCATGGCAAGGGCCACTACTTTTTCAGAAGTCATATCAAATTGTGCAAATCGATTTTCTTTCACCTCATTTTCCCCCCAAAATGGCGCACCTACAATAAGTCGTACTATGACCAAAATGGCCATCTCGGCTTCTGGTTTACTTTCTTGCTCCTACTTTATCGATCAAACACCAGCCTTTAATCCAAAACAAAGTAAGACGAAAAAAAAAGGTTTTCTTAAAAGGTTCAGAGCCCAGTTCCACCCCGTTCTCCACTTTTCCCCATGAACTGTTAAAACGAGCTTCGTTTTCAGGGTCTGTTTTAGAAAATGCACGATCACACCGCGAAGAAAAGGAGAACCTCACCCTAAACTACCATGATGAAGCGCAATTATGTCCGCGTTGCGGAAAACCACGTTTTTTTCCCCCAATTAAAGCTTAAGACTCGCTGCCATGGGTGTCAACAGTGGCGCTTTTGAAATACATCTGCGTACGGGGGCCTGGAATGGCCTCAGGCCAATGTCGCGCGATGCACACTGAACACACTGCCCAGGGATCTCACAAGCAGCGTGTCCAGAGTTGGTCTCCCTCCCACGTGTGTGTGCATTACAATTTTCTAATGTAGTACCACCAAGCATGATCTCAGGTTTGGTTTTTTTTTGCAGTAATAAAATTAGCATATCGTTTTCCTAGGGAAAACCCGATTAGATTTTTAAACAACGTGGTTTGCGGTGACAGCAGGACCTTCATACAGTACAGACACCCACCCAATTCTGAGGAAAATGGAGCAGCCTGATTTTGACTGAGGCTGGCCTCAGTTATGAGCAGGTTGCTGACACCCTACCTCTCCCTTTCACGACGAGTAAAGGAGGAGACTCAAGGTTTTGGGCAGAGACACCTTCAAGTTCCTTTCCTTGGAAAATCTAAAGAAAAGGACCCAGATAAATTTAAAGAGGGACAGTTCCGAGCATCAGTGACAGTAGGACTCTGTGTGAATGGACCTGTAAGTCACATTTTTAAGCTATGGCAAACTACAAAGCTATTTATTAAGATTTTTTTTTTTAAATTTTAACAGCAAAGCAATGTCATGCTTTGAGATAAGGACTATAGCAAAGGAAAAAAAAACAACAAAACCCTCAAAAGCCATAGTAGCATCTATCTCTTTTACAAACTCTTTGCCTGTATTAACAACAATACAGTCCTGTTTTTTTCAATATTCAAAATAAGTTCTGAATATTTCTTTCATTATTTATGTACATAAGTGCAAATAGGGTGAATATCACACATTCGTACACTATCTGAGTCACCTGGGCTTCAGCAGAAGCCAGTGTCTTCAACACAGGGGGAGGCAGGGGGAGGATGACCTCACTCCAGCTGGCTGAAGCCCACACAATAGGGATCGCACGACTGCACCAGGCCCAAGCCCGCTCTCAGTGCCACTGGGGGGGGCGTGTGGCCTGGTGCACGCTTGCACGCTCGCTGCCAGTTCTGCAGGAGCGCCGAGCGAGGCCTTTTCCGCGGAAACTGGTGGCAGGAGCCGGAATGCTTTGGTGTCAAGAGACTAAACAAGCACAAAGGCCAGCGTCGGGAAAAAAAGTCTCCTCACCCCCACGACTGGTCCTTGCTGCTGTAAAAGCCCAGATGCTAAATCCAAATCACAGAAAACTCCTGGTTTTGTACATAACCAACCCAAAAACAATAAAGCTAAAAATAAAAATAAAACACACCTGATCTCTCACGAGGGCCTTTGGATTGTTTTCTTACAAAATATTCAATCTGTTTATCTGACACTGTCTAACTGTACCCTTACTTTTAAATAAGTTAATGCTGTTGTACATTATTTAAATTTACATGTGAAAAATTTCACAATTAAGGTATACAAAGGTAGCCATGTTGTAGTTTTGTTGCCATAGCAACAACAACTTAATATCATACTTAACAATGAATCTATCATTGTAAAGAGTTAACATACAAATTTATTTTTTTAATTTTGTTTTTTTTTGTTCTTAAACTGCAAACTACACAAACTACGTATGAACTTAGTTAATATTTCATTATCATGCTTTCAGATATTATGATGTTCAGAAAATAAAACGTCTATAATTGTTTAGAAATACATATTGTTTGAAACCCCTAAAATATCACTTACACTCCTTCCAAAATATTAGTCACTACTTAACTCCAATTTAGAAAATAATGAAAAAGGCTACAAAACAAAAAGAAGAAGAATTACAGAAAGTAGAATTCAGAACCTGGTGACAAAAGATTAGAACAGTTATAAGTGTGCTATAATTGTATTTACACTTGGATTACTCTAGCTAAATAACTCCTCATGAAGGACAGTACATTTTTAAAAACTTGTACTTGAACATCTAAGGCCCCCAGAGAGGCACATGGTTAAAATCAAGTAATTTTATTCCCAGCAAAACTGCAGGATTAGAAAGGCATGGTTTGCAGTGAGATTCCACCTACCAAGTCTGATGGAATAGCATTTCCAGAACGAAAAAACGAAA
The DNA here is from genome assembly GCF_040954835.1 of Lepisosteus oculatus. Lineage (NCBI taxonomy): Eukaryota > Metazoa > Chordata > Actinopteri > Semionotiformes > Lepisosteidae > Lepisosteus > Lepisosteus oculatus. The sequence continues at coordinate 48,501,250 of NC_090703.1, forward strand.
TCTTTAAAAAAACCAAACCGACATGAACATCGACATGAAGGTGAAGGTAAAACATTTTTTTTAATTGGGATAATTGACACAGTGTCTGCGTGTGTGAGTCTGCCCTCCACGCTCAGTGGCAAACCTCCCCGACCGACACACTAGTGAAAGGGCAATATCTGAGCTCCGGAGAGTTTACCTTAAGAAAACCAACATTTTTTTTTGCTTAAAAAGAAAAAAATCAATAAACTGAAAAATTGTGAAATAAAGAAAGAGGATTGCTGCGTGATGTACCAATCTTCACTGGGAGCCAGTGTTTCCTCATTGAACATTACAAAAGCAGATGATCTGAGCATTTCACCGCCAGTTTTGTGGGTACTTGTCTCCAGAATACAGAACTGTTTCAACTGTTGAAGCGGAAGTGATTTTTGTTTTCTTAAAATCACAACCCAAAACGGACATGCGATCATTAAAAGGGCACCGTCTAAGCCTGGCAATTTGCAGGATTTGTTTTCCTCTGCTGGCTGTTGAGCTGGTCCCACATTCCCCAGACGAGACGTGGGGAGTCTCACGTTACAGAGCAAAATGGTCTTTGCAGAAGGATGTTTGCTGCCGCATCAAAACTCAATATTATTTATTTCAGAACTATTCTGATCAGATGTGCATTCTTCCCTTCTAGAATCTTGTGGCACACTGTCAGTAACAGAATGGCAGATCTATTGTCAAGTACTTTTAAAAAAATAACTGTAATCCCTCCCATCACAGACATGCACTCACTGAGGAAATTAAAAACGGATCGTCACCACCATCGCCTCTTGGCTGTAACGCGCCCTGCAGATCCGCATGGCTTGAATATATGGTTTGCATAAGGCCGAAAGAAAGAGATCAATCAAAGCAACAAAATGACTATTAATAAGAAACGTAACAACAACAACAATAATAATACTAATACCAATGTCCAAAAAAAAAACAATAAATTAAACTCAAAAGCATGAAATGTAAGAATCGGATTTCTTTCTTAAAAAAAAAAAACATTTACAAAAATAATAATGTCCACTTCGGACAGTGTTTCAGTAAATATTTAATTCCTTGATACGTTGTTAAATATATTTATGTCTTTTATCTTTGCAGGAGCGGGCATTGCAGCTGGTGCTGGCTGTGTTTGTGTCAGGAGGGACCGAGCAGAGGCCTGGCTGTCAGGCGTCGACAGGACATCCCATCTTAGACCACCCTCTCCAGGGCTCTCAGGGGTCTGAAAAATGTGGAGGCTGCCCAAGAGTCTGCTGTACTCATGTATTAACGGGCCTTGCAAAAAGCTCTTCCGATCAGTTTGTCTGTGTCACAACCTTTGCTGCAAACATATAAGAGGGGAGAGCTACTAAACTAAAGCAGTTCCCTCACTTGGATGCAGCCCACGTTACAATGTTCACAAGGATAAAAAAAACGTCTGTCATACCCCTCAGAAAGCAGGGAAAGGCTTGTTATACACACCTTGTACTAACTGCTATACAAAAAAATAAAAAAAAACTCAGGAAGATTTATGTATAACTGCAGCTGCAGAGGGAGCCTGATAATTAGGCTATTATGTATAAAGACACGTAAATATTTTATTTTGGGCTTTCAGTTTAGAGCCTCCTGAAAAAAACACTCAAGCAATAAGTTCTAGGGGCGAAAGTCTTGTACAGAGGTATTAAAGTGGACAGCAGACTACAGCAGTGACACACGTGGGGAGTTTCAGCCCAGGCTGACTCTGCTTACAGATTCCTGGCTCTGTGGCCTTGCGACTCTGCTCAGCTGAGCCCCCCCACCCGACACTCCCACCCAGTCCGGCTTCGCCGGACCTGCACAGCGCCAGCCTGCGGTGGCCATTTAGAGTCGCCGTCTCAATTGGGCGACTTTTGAAAGCAAAAGAACGCACGAAAGATTAAGATCCAATTTAAAGTCTGGATGACTTCATAACATTGAAGACAATTAATAATTAAAAAGCCAAAGAAAACAAAAGGAACAAGAAAGTGTAGCAAGTGATTGCACAACCAATTAAAATAGTGCGACCTTAAGATGATAGTTCAGGTAATGTCTTTTAAATTAATTTTTTTGCTCTTGATGTGAGGACACCTCATTTTTTGTACTTCAGAGCTCTTTTTCTGCCCTGATTCTCATTTGGCCGCAGATGTCCAGTCCCAAGCTGTCTAAAGATTAACAGTAAAGAGATGGATGATCTACCCTGAACACCCCTATTCCCATTAACATTACCAACCCACAGGACATCCCTGAGGGAGAAAGGGTAAGACGGGCATTGAGGGGGATAAAAGCAAACCCATCCCAAATAAGTTAAGCCCTGTTTTCCTAGAGATGAGCTGCACAGTCACACAGCTCACCTCTACAGCATTATCAACACTCCAAAGCACTCAAGCAGTACAGCACACACACACAAATCTTCACCTTCCCTCTGATTGTACTGCAAAAACAACGTCAGGCAGACTTTCTGCACGCACCTCATTTAAGTTTCAATTTAAGGTTAGAGAATGAGATTAAAAAAAAACTGTCACTGTTCAGAGCTCCAAGGCAAAATCAAGTTTCATCATACAATATAGTAGCTTGAGCCAAAATGACAGAAACACGAGGTGCGTTTTCACAGCAATTTCTGCTTTACCGAAGATTTATACATTTCTTTCTCTTATTCTTTTGGACATCTTAAAAAGATTAACAACTAAACAACCCCCCCTCCTCCCCCCATATTTACCAAAAATGCTGAAAAAGCACCGCAGGGAAAAACAGCGAAAAGATACGAATAAAACTTCCTTTCTGTAGAGAACGTGTCCAAAGGGACAGCGAGTGTCAGATCCTCCCACCCTTTACCATAACCAACAAGAAACAGTTTTTGCGTATTATCTTTAAGTCACTCCTTTCTCAGGCACTAAAACAGGCTGCTGAAAAGCATGGGCTCGCGACATCAGGGCTTCTGCTCAAACGGCACATGTTTGAGTGTTGGCACACTCAAAGAACGTGTACAGTGCTTTTACCCACATTGTTTCGTGTCCACAGGTTTAAACGGTGACTGGTGCTGAAGGAAGAAGGGCAAAGAAAAAGCCGACAAAATCGTAATATCACTCGTGGGACCGTTCTTCTCAAACGGGACCTTTTTCATAGTTTGGGATTCTCTCCATGTCCAGCACCAGAAGGGAGCTGATCTGCTAGTCTGCAGAAATGTTTTGATCCATGAGAGAATCGAAAGGCATGATGCCTTTTTATTTCAAAGCCATTTGCCTTTTCTGTAGTTTTTTTTTTCTTCTAATAGGTAGGTGAGGGGAACCCTTGTTCTATAATAAACCAGAGATGAGACACCAAGCTGGACCCGTGCGTTAGCGATACGCGTTCGAGCGAATGCGAGAGAGTGCGAGACCAACACGCAGGCAGCGAGTGAGCAGAAGTCCTCGTCTTTCGAGTCCCAACGCTAGAATATACAGACATACGGTTTGCGCAGCAGAGAAACCCTCGACTATCAGCTGCGCCCAATCACATGTGTGGTTAAGGCTGGGCTTTTACTCCTACAACCCTGGTCGGGTGACAACAAGCCACCCTTCTGGACAGAAGGCTAGCTCGAAGCATCGCCCCCTCCCAAGACGCGACACCGGACCACTGCTCCCTGCACCCACCTCCCCAGGCCAGGCCCTGCGGCAGCACGGAGGGGGGCAGGCGGCTCATTAACAGGCCAGCGCAGACATCCCGCGAGCAGCACAGGGCCCCTGCCGAAGCCACCCCCCTCACGACGCGGCGTCACGGAAACGATCGCCAGAGCAGGGCAGGGGGTGTTGATCTCAGGTGGTGGCCTGCACCCACATCACTAGTGATAAAGCACTTGAGGAGACAGTAGTGAGACGCACGCTGGATTTGATCACTGGGAGCTTTTTGGTGATGACTATCTCAAATGAACTCCGTGGACACTAAGAAATATATGCTGTTTAGGTGCTAAGTGTGCTCCTCGTGATTCACCTGTGCATCCTATATATCTACATTGTTTTCCCTTTCCAATCAGTTCAATACCAAATGGATTGGCCACACTCATCGGCCCCATCTCTAGTATATATACCTATACATGTTTGGATTTTTTTTTACCATGAAACAAAACGTACTTTCAATGTAAACATAACATAATAACACTTTTTTTTTTAAAAATCAAAACTAATAGATACAGCACGTTTAAAAACCACCCACGTATAATAATGCTCTTAAAAAGCAACAGTCTCTTTCTTTTCTGTGCACAGTACAAGGTCCAGTCTTCCCGTCTCCTCTGTCGCTGGCTTCCTTTGCTAACATTCAGGTCCGCTTGGTGAGGGAAACGTGTCTGCTCAGCGGTGAGACTACAGGGTGGGTTTGCACTACCGTACCAGTGGGCGGCTCCGACTAACATGAGGGCTGGACCAGGCTTACTGTGGAGACGGCGGTGGGGCCCACTGGCACGAGCTTGGGGAGTGGGCTGGGCTGGGCTTCCATGGAAACGCACTGGAGGTCCATCACGCTGCCACTCAGAACCTCGGGGGGGTCTACTGGAAAGACACCGGGGGGCAGGGGTTAGGCGAGGCGACCTCCGGAGTACAGGCCAGATTGCTCTTGCGTCTTACACAAGGCTAGCGTGACTGTGAGCTACGGCTAGACACTGGGCGACTGGGACAGTGCACAAAGCGGGTTTCAAACAAGGGAAAAGTCGGTGATCCCATTTAAATCCGACAGGCTGTTTGCGTCTATGATGTTTTGAACTGCTCAAGGCTTGGGCCCCTGCCAGTCTTGGGGCACATGCACATCAATATCAAGAGACACGTTTCATACAATCGGGTTTGTGACCTCGAACCGTTCTCATGCTCGACGGGGCATTCAATCTCAGCTACAACATTGGAGGGCATTAACACGGCACGAAATGAGAACTGGAGCCCGCAGCAATTGCTGCATGTTTAATGCCTCTCCTGTACATGTTGTGTGTTCATACCAGGGGGTCCATAATGAAAATCCAAAAACACACGGGTAGCGTGGAACGGTTAACATTCCACTGAGAGAGTAACGGAGCACTGCGTGGTCATACGCAACGATTACATGTTTTTGTTTTTTTAATGTTGCTTTGTTGCTCAACGCTCGTGTCAGACACGCAGGCCCACAGATGTACTCCTCATGCGTGTCTGAAGGTGCTGCGACTGACACAGCTCCTGCAGGTCTGTAAAGGGGGCACCTGCTCCACACGTCTGCAGGAGAGGAGACGAGGCAAAGGGCAGGCAGGCAAGCCGAGAACATTCCAAAGGGGAAAAGGGTGTCAAACATCATAGCAAGCAATTCAAAAAGCACATGCCCCCTCCCAAATACCCTCTTTGCAGAGCAAAGCAACACATTCCAGGAAGAAATCTAGTCACAGGCAGAATAATCTCTGAGGTTGAAGCAGTTGTAACATTTTCACCCAGAGGGATTCTCTTGGCGGCAGTCTAATGACAAGAGAGTGTTGCTGTATAAGAGAGAAGCCAAATATAACAGCAAATTGAGAGGAGAATAATGGAATAATTAAACTAGGGTCGCACTTTCTGAACAACAAATCACTGCTGAATTTCTCAAAAGAAATTGTTAATTAAGACGGTTGATTTTTTTAGATCCGGATTCAGCTGTTTAATTTAAATGTAAAAGTTACAAATCGTGTTTTCATCCAAATCTCATTAAAACGAAAAAGAAATCTGATGCATGATGCATTCTTTTGTTGCCGATTAGGTATTTATTTTTAAATCTGGCTTTTCCGATTGAATTTACAATCAGTCCCTGAGCTAATACAGACCAAGACATCACAGCCCTGTCATGAGACAGCCTTGCAGGGAATACACTCCAATTCAACAATTTATTATTGATATAAAATATAACTTACTGTTCTATTGGCAATGGTTACATCTGTGAAACAAACATGTTGCTATTCAGTTCATCTACAGATAATTGGGAAATCTACAGTGAAAAAGACTTCATATTAAAATGAGGTTCTCTAAAGAAATAATTTAAAGATATACAATGGCAATGCTTATTGTAAATAGACAAGAATAAGGCATTCAAACATCAAGATAAAATAATAATTTCAATCACATTGTTCTATTAAGTTACTTTTTCATTACATTGCATTCATAAGAACACATGTACTTCAGTTTCTTCCACACAAGCAAACAATGGTAACTTCAGCAAGCGCTTCTTGGAGATGGAGTGAAGGCACTGATTGAAATACCACAGACCAGTCACCTCCACTATTGCCGTTAAAATAGTGGGAGAGCAGCAACGCAACAGCGACATCTAGCAGGTATGAAGTGGTACTGCACGTGGTCCAGGAAACCCGAGCATCCTGCAAGCAAGCCATCTCAGCTTGAGAGAGACGGCAATTTAAGATACCTAATGCCGGAATCACAAAATCTTGAAAACAAGGAAGAGTCGCTTTCACCGTCACGTATGCTATAATACAGGCATGAGACGAGGGAAATCTCAACAGGAATAAGCTTTGCAGTGAAACCTTATCATTGGTAGTAAGAGTCTCCACGTGAATGTGTTAAATTTTGTGCAAGTTATCTGGGGAATTATTAGACAGAAGGGAGTCCGAATTAAAACAGCAGAAAGACCGAGGAGGCAGTGCCGAGTCTTAATGGCTTTCATTTCACCTTGGATGTGAAGAAGCGCCTGCTGCTTCTACCTTTCTGACAGCATCTAACACAGCAGACAGGACAGACAGACAGACAATGCTCTACGCTAACAAAGCCATATGAAAGGGCAAACCTGATTGGCTGCAGCAGTGTCAGCGAAAGGGACACTCGTGACAGGTGTTGTTGCCGACGTAACAGTGGAAGGCGTAGCACCGTGCATCATGGGAACTTTCAGAAGGGAACCATGGGAGCGAGAGACAGGAGGGGTGGAGCGTTATGGTAACCATGGCAACGCGTGGGGTGCGGGAGGAGGAGGCGTGGCAGGATTGGCAGCGACAAGTCACGTGACACCGCCATGATGGTTTAACGAAGGGCACAGGCATGCAAAATGAACATAAAAACCAAACAGAACAGAGCCACCAAAATAAAAAAGGCAAAAAAAAACACAAAGAGAAAAAAGGGAAAAGCGGATTACAATCATAATAAGAAAGGAACTGAAACCATTTAGTACATTAGCACACAATAATGATGTACATCTGAAAGTTAGGTATTTAGTTTAGTTTGGATGGTTGCAAAATCCCAAAATAACCCAATGGAGGAATTAAAAACAGAACTAAAAAAAGGGGGAAAATAATGTCGTTTTGTATCACAAAAACACGGACAGATAAAGCCATCATCCTGGCTGAGGGGGGGATGAAGGTTTTGTAAGGAAAGGAGGCTAGTGAACAACACTGTTCCTCTCCGAGGCCCCAGACAGTGCGTGTTGGCAGCCCTTGGTCTAGCCTGATGTTACAGACTGTGGTCGAGGTCAGCTGATCACGAGCCACTGGACGCTGACCGTCGCCTGTCGGCCAGGGTCTCTGATGCTGGTTGAAGTTTCTGAAGAGGACATCCAGGTCCCATTTCTCATGATGAGCGTTACGGGCACTTTATTGTTCGCTCCATTAGTACATACAGCATATGAGCAGTGCCCTTCTGCCTCCACAAGTCTTTTGCGTTATCAAAACAGCTTTCTTTTGGCTTTGAACGCAAAAGTAGTATATCCGGGAATTTCTTTTTATAAAAAAAATAAATGATCTATGTGGAGAAATTTGAACATTGGTTAGCATCGTAAACTTCTCAAATGAAACTTGGCAAGTTAAAATACGTAAAAATTACATTGATGGCCCTTGATGATACAATATTCATATTTTTTAAATAGAACAGTTATGACCCAATCTGTTTCATCTCACAGAAACCATCTTAACCAGCACGGGAGGACCCCGCCTTAATTTGTAGTTAATCTTTTGAACGCAAATGTCCCTTACATTACAACATCACTACCCTCTGTCTATATGATACGATGGCCATTCCCTCTGTAATGTATTGCCCACAGAGGTTAATGCCCATCTTAAAAATACCCCCAATAGTAGCAACATACCACCACAGACACACATCACACACCACACCTTACAGCAGCCTTGGCTCGTGACAGACTAGACGTTCCACCTCTCAGACTCAGCTCGGGGTTTTGTATGAGGCGTTTACAAAGCACATGGCACAACGGGGTGAGACCATGCATGGCACGCCCACGCAGTGTCTACACAACAGACAATCGTCTGCACAGTCGGGCAGGGTCCGTGGTGGCACTGAGAGAACTGCTCTCAGCTCTCGACACATTCGCGGGCTGGCTGGGGGAAACTGAAACACTCCCAGAGGCCACTGCTGTCGGCACTGAAATGGCAACTTTTTTTTCCTTTTCTTCTCTTTGCCCGTAAGGGACCAAGCCTCGTTCCGAGCCCAGAGAGGGTAACCCGGCTGCCCCCTCTGCCCGAGGGAGTACTGCCGACCGGTGGGGTTTTTTTTTTAGTGGGGTGGGGTGGGGCTCCTCTGTCGCCTGCCAACAGTGCAAACAGAGAACCTGGCGAGTTGCCCCTCACCAGTTAATCCTGGCACTGACAGGGAGCGGCTGGGCGTCTAGTCCCACCTCTGCCTGTGGCGCTCACTGCACTGGGGATCTGAGGATCTGAGTAGCCCTAGGCTGAGGTGGAGGGGAGCAATACAGCCTACACACCAAGTCTTCCTTCCTGCAAACACACCCTGAGGGGCCGTCCAAGCACAAGGCACTGCAAGGACCAGGCCAAAACAAACTGAAAGCTGAATTCCACAAAGCCCACCGTGGCACATTATAGGCCTCAAAGACTTCCTTGTGTGATCTGATTTGCACAGGACAAATCTTTAACTGTTCTCAAGAGTTAAAGTTTTGAAACCTTCAAGCTGCAGCTCAAACCCTCGTGTTCGTCTAAGCTGCTTAATTTGGGGGTAGAATTTGTTACACAAACTTGGGCACATCCTTGCTGGTGGCTGCGAGTCTTCGAATAAAGAGAGAGGGCGTTAGTTCGCTTGTGAAAGACCTCGTCTCCTTGCTAATTTTTTTCCCCCCCCGCCCCGAAAAAGGGACACGTGGGAGGGTTTTTTTTTTCCCCCACAAGCTGAGCTCTGAAAGGAGGAGCGAGAGGACATGATTTTTAAGGCAGTGCCAAACTGCAGCAAGAACAGGAAGGCCTCTGTCAGGCAGCAGTTTAGGAAGACTGTTTTGTACACTGTACATGTGAATCAGGAGGCGATCACGTGATGGCTAGCAGTATGCACACCAGGCCCATCCCCTACACAGGCACACAGAGCAATACACACTCAGTAGCACACACACAGGGCACGAGGTGCACTGTACAAGTGTGCAAAGACAGACAGAGGATCAGCAGGACTGTATCTGGGCCATGCTGAGCTGTAGGGCTTCTACAGCTGGGCATTGCTGTAACTACTGCTCGGTATCATTTGGTTTTGTGAGGATTTTTTATTTATCCTACTGGAAAGAACAGTAAGCTGTGTTCTGTTCTGAATTTTCACTATGTAGTTTTTAGAAAATTGATTATGTCCCTCAGGATTTACAGGTGTTTCAAGATACATTTTAATCCATTCCTGTAGAGTTATCCATAAAAGCAAGGTCCCGATTGTCGACTGATCAGAGTAACGGAAGCCCTGGCTCCATCTATACTCTGCAATGTGATGGACTGCATTCTGCATAACACTTTACCTAGACCTGGCCCTAGCTATGAGCAAGCAACAGCCTCTCACCACCTCTGCACCCAGCTACAGCCCAGCGATCTCTGCTGGAGACTTTGAAGAAGGGAACCTACCAACGCCTCCAGTGGGAGTCATGCACAGAACAGAGCCTGCAACATCATGCAGTAAGGCGGGAAAGATGGATTTCAAAAGGACAAAAAACAAAAAAACAAAACAAAAATATATTGGTTAGTGAGTCTAAAGTAGTGTAAGCAACAACAATACAACCCCCCCCCTCCCAAACAAGAACACAGAGTCTAAAGGCTGCTGTCAAAGGCACAGACCGGTCTTCGGTCACGGCTGCTCTGGGGTCTGTTAGCTACACGTGCTCAGGCTCTGGGTGGCTGGATTAAAGAACAGCTACGGCAGACTGTGAAGGTCTCGTACATCCGCGTTCACCCCAAGGCTGCAGCAAAAGGGGTGACGCAGTTAGAGGTACGGAGCACGTATGTCCCGTTTTTTAGCATCTGCACATTCCCTTGGGACAGCTCATTTCAATAAAAGGGGAATAATTTTTAAACTAATATAATGCACAGGTAAAAAACATACTGTTACATCACCCGTACAGAAATACAGAGAAATTCAGCTAATTCAGCATTCAGCTAAGTCTTCACTTCCAGCATTTTCAGCGTGTTTAAAATTAAAGTGAGCAAGCAACCCATTATCATCATCATCATCATCATCAGTGTGGCAGTGCTAGGGGTCTGTGTCCCTGTACACCATTTCTATGACAGCAGCCAGATGAAGGTCAGACCATACCCAGAGTGCATGCAGAGAGTGTGATTTCTAGATCAGACAATGTTACTCAGTGATACTCTCTCTTTCCCAGATTACCCTGCATCCCAACACCGTACCTACCTGCTCCTTTTTCCGGGAAGGGCATAAGCTCAAGTTTACAAACTAGGCTGCAGAGCCAGTGAATACGAGCTCCCAGTACAGTCTGTCTAGATGACTTCCCTTCACTCAAGCCTCTGTGTACAGCATTCAGGACACTCTTTGCTCTTGACACTCCATCTAAATCTAAAGACCTCAGGAAGTCTAAATCTTACCAATTACAGAATGACTATACTATCAAATATTTTATACTTCTATTAATTCTTGAATTCTTGTGGATTTGCCGATTATTTTAAGCAAATTATTCTTGAGCAGTTTAACTGCAGCAGGAAGACGGGGAATACTGTCTAATACTGAACTGGTTTAGCAAGAAGCTCTATAGCGTATGTGAAACTGACAGCACCCTCTTTACAAGATGGATGTTTTCAGCAGTGATTCAGTGAAGCGATATAAAAGCCCAGTCATTTAGAAACTTTTAGGCTAAAAAACCCATATCCAAACAACATTCCGTTCATGCAAAACACTGTTACTATGAAGAAAACACAAGCTGCACACTAGCAACAAATTCAACAAAACATCTATTGCAACATACTGTGCCTATCAGCAGCCTGTAGGGCCAATATCCTTATGATGGGATATTGAAATGAAAACAGTGTACTAATGCATGTTTAGTCCAGACCGCGGTTCTTTCATTTGATCAGGGTCTTCGAACTCAATGGTGAGCTCTAGATTAAATGACCAACCTGATCAGTAAGGCGTGCGGAGGGTATTTTTTATTTGGTTAAAAAAAAAATATTGGGAGATTCAGATCAGAAGATCCCGATTTTCAAGATTGACCTGAACTGCGGGACATCGGACCGCTTAGGCAAACGAGAGCGCGAACGGAACAGAAGCTCGGAGGCACTGTAGGCTCTCTCCTGGGACGGAGTTTGGCATCCCTGTTTCACGCGGTCTACGACACCAAAAACGAAAAAGGAGGGGAAACCGGGTGGCCAGCGCTCCTTGTCTGGCGGGCAATGAAGGAGGAGCCAGGGAAAGCGGGGATGCAGGAAGACGGAGGGGGCCGGAGGCGAGCAGGATTCGGTGCGGCGCGGGGCTCCCTGCTCCTCACTCACCTGTGGGGATGAAGGCTGGCTGCTGCAGCTGCATGTTGGCCAGAGCCTGCTGGTAATGGAACATGCTGGGGTTGAAGACAGTGGTGGCACCGTTGGTTTTCTCGAGCGCGGGCCTCTTTGGTATTGGCTGGAGGGCCCCGGGGGGCAGGGCCTGTGGGCGGGGGGAGACAGAGCCAGCTGTGAGAGGCAGAGAAGTGAGAGACAGGCCAGCTAACTCCACACAGACACGGACACAGGGTTACAGCACAGCCACAGTGCCACTCGGAACGGCAAATTATCGGGATGTGACCAAATCGCTTTAAACTTTTGTGTCTGTAATGTAGCTAATACAACAGCTGGTGCTAACATCTTATGTAACTGCAGAGCAGAAGCATAACTTACTCATTTCAGCTACAATCTGGACAGTGTAAAACCTTAAGACTGTTTAGTGACTGTTTTCCCTACTATTTAGCCTTCTTAAAAGCTAGAAATAAGTACCAACAAGATGTCTTTGCTTAAGCTCCCCAGAACATTCATTAAAAATAGGTGCAAATTACTCATGACACATATAATACGTTTTAGAAAAGGCTAAAAATATTTAAGCTACTCAAAACTTGCAAGTATCAACATCTAAAAGCAAGCCTCAAGCAGTGCAGGTCCTTCGAAAAGTCATTTAACAAGGAATCGAATATACTAGACATTTCAGGAACAAATATTGCTCCAGGTAACATATGGAAGAGCCCATATTTTACTGTCATTGAGAGAAAATTAATCTGGCATGTAGGAAATTCATATTTTAACAGCCTAAAATGATTACCTTGCAAGAAACACTTAACAGATTCCTTGTAATTCTTCTTTCTCTTACATATAATTTAAATATATTTCAGAATAAATTGAGGCTGTGTTTTCAGCCTTGCAATGACTTTCTTTTGCTGGCCTGGCTTTCTCCTTGGAGGGTATGTGAACACACCCTTCAGCTCAATCTGTAACAAATGAACTTGCTCACAAGAATAACAAGGCCCCAGGCCTTTTAGCAGTCATATCTAATACAACAGCTGAAAGTCAGCTGGTGAAAAAGTACTGCAAGTCCTAAGCTTCTAAGCCCACAGGAGGGAGTTGTGTGCACAGACTAAGGCTGTAAACAAGCTTCCTCATTAAAATGCTTAATCGAAAGAGGAAGAGTCCTTTTCACTTCACACCTGTTGGTGGAACACTTAAACGTTAAATTTCAACTGTTTTCAGATTTCGTCAACTAGGATTCGCTAGAAAAATATTATAAAACATTTTTTCCATGCAAAAATATTAATCATAATGTCTCATCTAAACCACCTGCAACACGGGTCTGAAATTTTCACCTGTAGCTCCCGTCTGCTAGCAGTCTAGTAAGAACAGACAATACCAAACATAATAAATGTTTCTCCTTGAAAATGTTTGCTTGTGAATTTATATCTGAGCCCGAAAGTTCACACGAACTATTTGATTTCAACTACAAAAATGGCAAAAAATAACACAAAAAATAAAACCGCATCCACTCTGGCTGTATATATAAGGATATGAAAAAAACAACTGTTTTAAGAAATAAAATCAGACCCTAATTAAGCTTTGGAAACAGGTTAGGTTTACATGTCCCAGATGGTCAGTGGCTGCTTTAAAGAGGCATTTTTTTCCATGAACAGTTGTAGGGGAGTGAAAGCAGCTACCAGACCAGCTAATACCTGGGTTCTTTTAAGAAATAACTGCATGAGATCCTCAGAACAATTAGCTACTAGCAACTAAACAGGCCAGATGAGTCAATGGGGATTTCAGTTTCACCTATGTTATTACATTATTTATATTTAAGTAACTCTTTGAAATCTTATGTAAATCTTTTCTGGATGATTTCTTCAAAAAACAATTATTAGAAAACGAATATATACTGTATATTTCTTTCATGGATCCAAAATATCTTGGCAAGCTTAAAAAGATGGGATACCAACTATGGCAACAACCACAAAGGATTCTGGGGAAAAACAAGCAGTGTCCTAACAGGGTGAGATGGCAATAAATAGGTCACAACACACAATGAGCCTGGTATGCAAACTACACACAGATACATGCAAAGCAAGAAGGTGAAAGGTCAAAGTACCAGGTCATAGGTCGGCTGCAGGGTTCGCTTCAGGGGTCGAGCAGCTGGCTGGGTCTGGGTTAGCAGGCAGCGAGCACATGATGGCAATGAGCCAATGGGGTTCAAGCATATTAACAGAAACAGCAAGCAGAGGTGCGTCGGAGGGAGAGCAATGCATTGTGGGGAAGGTGAAGAGGACAAGGAAGGAGGGAGGGGGGGAAAAAACACAAAAATGTATTAAACAACATGAAGGTGGTTACTATTTTAAACAAAACAAAATCAAATCAAAATAAATTACAGCATGATGAGTAAGCAAACCCCCAGGGAGAAACCCTAAAGGAAGGCAGGTAAATACAGCCATTAGAGCAAACCAGAGGATTGGCAGCGCTGTGGAGTGTCACGATTTATGGCTTTGTTTAATTTCAAAATCCACCATGTTATTCACTTTTAACCCAAACACCTCTTGCTCATTTTTTGGAACCGAGAACGAAACTAGAAAAAAAGTGCATTCGTGTAAGATCTGAAGAAACGACCAGGGAATGAAATACTTATGTACACTGGCTCCAACTGACACCATGCACTTCAGTAGGGTCTCTGCTTTGAAGTGAGCGGGAAAACGGACTGTGCCATGTCTGGAAATTCCAGCTAAATGTAGCTCCTCAACATAAGAAATATTTGTGTTAAATACAGCATTCTCGGGTGCAGAAAACAACTTACATTTCTAAACCTGTTGGTAATGTTTCTATGAAGTAACATTATCGAACCAAACACACTCAATGGCCTTCTGTTGTTTGTAACCTTTGTAAACTTTTCTTTACTCCGAAAAAAGCAGACAAACACTTCCATGTTCGGTAAAAACACAATAAATTCCAGCTGATTATTGTTTAACATTTTCCAGCTATAGGAGATGTTTATCTAACTGAAAGGGGACGAAAAGCCTCATCAGTTGCCCAGTGTAACACTACAGAAGGATGTCTACCTCCACTTCACTCTGCCTGATTAATGCATGAGGTAGCATCACTGCCACCCATTTGTGGTATCAAGCTCCACGCCTTCCCTTGCTAGGCCTAATTTCTCACATCCTGCGACAACACTGCGGATGGCGTGACACTGCAACGTCAGAGATCTGCCATTATTTAAGAATGGCAGGGAAGACAAAGCCCTCGCACAGCCCTTCCAGGACCTTATGTATTATTTAACATGCTTTATAAAAGCCAGGATGCAGAAGATTTGGAAAGAAAAAAAAAAACAAACTGCAAAAAAAAAAAAGATACTGGCAAATCGCAGATTAATACTTAACATCATGCACTTCAGAAAAGACAATGGGACCTAATTGGCTGTAATATCTGACGGGGATCGTTAATAAGACATGACACCACCAGCAGGAATGGCATTTGTTATTTTGCTGACAACCTGTGGCTCACAGCATTGCCCCAGTCAGGCGTCCTTCCTTATCGAGCCTCTAGGGTTTCTCCTGAGAAGGACGACAGTGCCAGACATCAACGGGAAGAGTCCGGGGTCAGTGGTGAACAACTGTCACTGAATATTTCTCATTTTCTTTAAATGGGACAAAAAGTAAACGTGACAGAGCTATGACCACCCCCCTCTCCCTCCTATCGGCCTGCGCTTCCAAACCACCTGGGAGATTTATTATCAAAACATTGGTCATGTATCCTGGATTGTGGCCCCCTGAGGACTGGAGACGTGCAGCACTGTCACACGAGCAGGCCGGTCAGAGTCACACGTCTCAGAATGGAAGAGTCTGGAGGCAAGGAGCTGGAGAAGGCAGCAGCAGCGACTCTTTTTTCCCCCCAACATTAGCTGGCAATGCCACTGGGTCTTTATACACAAGAGGAAGAGGACTATCACATTGCCCAGTGGAGAAGTGTCGAAAGCGAGGGGCTGAGCTTACGTACAAAAAACGCTGCAGCTTACAGATACAACCACGCAGCTCTTTTTCCAGCCAAACACAAGCGCAAGTGATGTTAGAAAAATTCTCAGATCGCCCTGACTATCCCAACTACACACCCTGCGCAGCTCTCAGCTGCACTTAAATACCCACTTTTTTTTTTACTATCATTAAAGGACGAAAAAAAAGATAAACACCAGTGTCGACCTGTCTTGGAAAGAGAGATGCCCAAGACAGGAAGGGGGCCTCTGCAAGACAGGAAGTTGACAACAAAATAAAAAAACAACAACAAAGACAATAGAAGAGGGAGAGTGAAGGAGGGGAGAAACGATCTATTTGAAGTGTGTGTGTGTGTGTGTGTGGGGGGGTGCTTTCACGGGTAAAGTGGGTACAACTGGCACAGGAGAAGCTGTAACCCCTCCCTTTGCCGGGCCGCGGCGCCAGGGCTTGGGGAGGCTCTCACCATGGCGGCAGCGGCGGCGGTCTGGCTGGCCTGGTGCTGCGCGGCCTTGATCTTGGCCTGCAGGTGGGCGGGGGGGTGGAAGTACTTGCACTTCTCCCGGGAGCAGCGGCCCTTGATGTAGTCCATGCAGACGGTGACCGAGTTCTCGCTGCCGTCGATCATGGCGGCCTCGATGGGGTGGGCGTAGCGGCAGTCGTTCTCGCCCCGCGTGCAGTTCCCCCGCTGAAACTCCCGGCACACCTGCGGTGGCAGCAGGCGCGGTCAGCATGGAGACAGGGCGGCACAGGGGCCAATACACACACACACGCACATGCACACAAGGCCCGAAGCACACAGACACGCGCACAATCCCAAAACACACGTGCACGCGCGCACGGAAGGCCCACAACACACAGACACGCGCACAAGCCCAAAACACACATGCACGCGCGCACGGAAGGCCCACAACACACAGACACGCGCACGGAAGGCCCACAACACACACGCGTGCATTGTGTGGCCCGAATCACACACGCACAGATGCAGGTACACACAAGGCCCGAGAAACACTTGTGGACACACAAGGCCCTAAGCACACCGATAGACCACTTGCACGCAAGGCCCGAAGCACACACACGCGCGCGCACAAGCCCGAAACACACGCACAGACACACACGCATACAAAGCCCAAAACACACACGTGCGCACGCACGGAAGGCCCAAAACACACACGCGTGCACTGCGTGGCCCGAAACACACACGCACAGATGCAGGTACACACAAGGCCCAAAACACAAGTGTGGACACACACTGCCCTAAGCACACACACAGACCACATGCACGCAAGGGCCGAAACACATGTATGCAGGATTCAAAGTACACATGCAGGGTCCAAATCACTCCACAGCAACACAGATATGCTTCTGAGCATTTATCACCAGTGTTTAGTACATGTTGCTGAAGGCTTTAAAAAGCAGGGGCTATTTTCCACACAAAGGTTATGAATGCACACCACACAGGGTACCTGAAGAGTACTACTGTCCCCAATGAAAAACCAACAAAAGAAAGCAGCTGTGCCAATTTGCTACCAGACTGTAGCTCGGTGAAGCATTAAAGAAGATTTGCCACAAAAATAAAGTCATGTAAGTAACGAAATTGGACTGTCTTGAGTTTATAGTACAACCACCAAAAGGTGTTTTCTCAGGCCCACTGCAATGTCAGGAGCACACTGTCCCAATGGATGCTCGTTCAGAACTGAAAAAAATGTATCCGTGCCCAGGGGAAGTATTAACCAAAATCAAGTGATGTAAGCTCTTTACACATCCCAAAAGCGGTTCAGGCAAAAACAGCACCCTGGTGAGCTACCTGCTGCCAGGAAGAGACTAGTGCTATCCCATGATGGGGACACGTACCGTACCCTTCCATCCCTAGTGCAATGTTATTTCAATGCCACCACGAGGCTGAGAAACACTCTTTTTCATTTTTGAAAGAAGGATTTTTTTTTTAGATTATTTTGTTTTGGATCACATGCGCATAAATAGAAAAGGGACAAAAAATGACAAAAAGGTTAAGAAAAATAAAGGAAAAAGGAAAAAAAAAAGATGGATTCCAGAGAGACAGCAATGTAAGAGAGGCTATTTAATTTATTACAGAGTCAATTAATAATGCATTGAATTCTGAGATCATTTTTTGCATGCAAGTAGTGACACAGTATCTTTTTTTAATATTGCTAAGTTACATTTTAGATGTTTTATTTTAACTGCATATGCTTTTAACTGCTTTAACGGCTGTGACCCCCACCAACAGATGGAAGATGGATGTCTATGCAGTGCCTGGAGCATCAGCGCACGCAGAAAGAACTGCAGTGAAAAGACAAGTCTGCAGCGAGACAGGGGCGTGTGAGAGTGAGAAACACATGTGCGCATCCTGGAGCCTCACACTGTGAAAGGGGTGATGGCTGAGAGTGACAGCGATAATTGCTGAGAGAGGAAGAGCGAACAGGACGGAACGCCGCGGGAGAGCAGGGCCAGAGAGAGAGGGAGGAGGACAGTGTGGATACCTCCAGCTTGTCAGTGCGCAGGTGCTTCTGTCCGGCCGTGCTGCCCCCCACGGTGACCGTGGGGCTCCCCGAGACCAGCACGGGAGTGTTGGGCAGCAGCTCGGGCATCAGGCCCATCCCAGGGCTCATATGGCTCAGGTACGGGCTGAAGGCCATGCTGGGGCTGGTGGCCAGGGAGGGCGTCACAGCAAACGTGGTCTGTGAAAGAACAAAAAAAAAAAAAAACAGGCAGTGAGCCAGATGGAAAGAGCCACAAGATGTCTGAGCTGCGTCGTTTACATCCAACATACAGTCCGTAGCCTTTGCCAAAAACAGAAGGAACACTCTTATTGTGATCACTTTTGGCTAGCATTCATCCAGTCTCTGCAAAAAGGATGATGCAGCAGCTACAAGCTTTAAAAAAAGAAAGCAACAAGCACGGGGGTTTACCATCCAACCTTTATCATGCAGCCGCTTAGTCAGGGTTAGTTAAGCAGCCCGGCAACCTGGAGCCCATCCCAGGATACAGGGCACAAGGCCGGACAACACCCTGGGGGGGACAGCAGCCCATCGCAGGACAAGGTTACACACAGGGGCACAATTAGAGAGACTGTTCAAGCTAGCAGGGGTGTCTCGGAGACCTTGGGGAAAAGGGAGAACCCAGAGAAAGCCCATGTGAACGCTAGCATAACAAGCAAACTCCGCACAGAATACACTTCCACACCTTAAAAGCCAAGAGAGAGCTGTGGAGCAGCGGTGTGGACCTGCCAGGGAAAATGTCAAGAGGGTGAGCCACGGTGAACAGGGCCTCTCCTGCACCACTAACTGGTGATCACAGCCCCTCCTTAAAATTAAATAGTTGCTTCAGAAGCCAGTTAACCCACCCAAATGTTTTTTGACTGTGGGAGGAAACCGGAGAACTTGGAGGAAACTCACATAAACACACAAGAGAAACAGAACATACAAACTCCACACAGAGCACCCCTGGACCGGAATTGAACCCAGGGCCCCTGTATTGCGTGCCAACCCCTTCCCCACCGTGCTGCCACAGTGATGCACATGTTGAGTGAAGAAATAATCACGGATTGCAGCTGGCCATAACGAGACAAAGCAAAGAAAGCAGCCTAATGACGCGGTCAAGGACTAATAAGCAGGATACAGTTGCAAGCCACTGTCTGAAGCCTCTCCGTATACACGGGATCAACACACATGTATTTGCATGAATAGCTGTTGCAGGGCGTGTTAGAAAAGTCAAAGCTGGCCTTCTTGAGGTCTCAGTCTGGGGCTTCCCACACTGTAGGGCACGGGGTGGTTACGCCAGCTCGCCCCTCCCTGGCTGCAGAGCTGTAACCTGCTATCCACCATACCAGCCCAAGAGGCTATGCCATGGATTACTGGCTACAGCTATACAGAACATACAGAGCAATTTCCTTTGATCAAAATACTTGCAGAAAGGTTAGGCGCCTGCTCAATTAAGAGGGTAAGGCCACCTCTTGTCCCAACAAGACATTCAAGACCACCAACTGTTCCCCTGATTATACGGACGCGGACGCATTTTTTCAGGTGGCGTCAGAGAGAGGCGATAAAGCTTTCGCGTTCGGGAAGGTCACGGCGATGACACTCGCAGAAGAACGACCGGCTTTCCAGCGCTGCACTGAGCCGGTACCCCAGCTTACTATAGGCTGTAGCTGAGCTCCGGGCAGCATGAACTGCATCTGCTGCGCCAGCATGGCTGCAGCCGTCTTCTGCTGGATGAGGTTGTTGCGCCCGTTGATCTCCAGCTGAGTCTTCAGGTGTGGCGGTGGGTGGAGATACTTGCAGTTCTCTCGTGTGCACCGACCCTGCGGGAGGAGAATAGGAGCACACCTGTTACACCACTCTGACAGCGGCAGAAACACAATCAGAGCACTGATGCATCTTCGGTACGTTGAGGTCCCTGTGGTTATCAAGCCGAACCCTGGAGGACCCCTGTGTCTTCTGGTTTCTGTTTCAGCTGAGCTCTTAGGTGCACCCTTCACTGGTCAATTAAGACCTTTTTGTGGGCTCTTTTGTTGTTGAACACAGTGTTAGTTCTCGAACATTAGCATCAATCCTAGCAGCCAGCACCTACTGTACGTCACCCTGCAACCCACAACCTGGATAAGAGACCTCCTGGGAAAGCCAAGGCTGTTGCTGGAAGAGATGTTAGTGGGACCAGTAGCGGGTGCTCATCCTGTGTTCTGTGTCTGGTTAAAAAGGGGCCGTCCCTAAATGTAAAACCCAGGTTGGAACACTGTTCCCCTGTCTGTGGGAATGTACATATATCCAGAAGTTCTAGTGGGAGGTATGTAATAAAATATCTTTGATCTTTGTAAGACAGTTAGATCCTCATCCTCTCGCATGCATCTTGGGAGTCTTGGCTGTTCAGCTGCCGAACCACGGGGAAGTAGTCCAGCTGGTTCTGATGCTGGCAAGAAAGGCAATCGTGACCAGGTGGGTGGGTGGGTGACGAGCCTCCCTCTCCAGCCCTCTGGGAATTACTAATAAGAGACTTGATCTCTTTGGAAAAGTTCAGATTCATCCTAAAAGGTGAACTGGACCATTTTAAAGATTTGTGGGATAAGCCTTTGAGAGCACTAGGTTTAAAAGAGGAGCTCAGTATATACTCCTAAGCCATTATGTATAATTATGCTATGACCTTTATGCCTTTTTATGGTAAACTCCGATATAGCTGCGACTGTACCTGTTCCTGTTTGTTTGTTTTTTTTCTTTCCTCTTTCACTTTTTTCCCCTTAATTCCATTCTTCATTTCTTTTTCTTACATTCATTGTTATCCTCTTAAAAAGTGTAAAAATTGATGTCTCTGCTGTGATATTTAATAAACAAAATTGGGGGAAAAAAGGGGGCCGTCCTTCGGGTGAGACGTAAAACCGAGGTCCTGGCTCTCTGTGGTCATTAAAAACCCCAGAGAGTTTCTCAAAGAGAGAAACACCGTGTCCTGGCCAACCCTCCCCCTGGCCTTTACCAATCATGGGAATAATCCCCATTTTGAACTGGCTTCCTCTCTCCGTTTTCCTCCCCTCTGACAGCTGGTGTGTGGTGAGCATAATGGCAGCCAGAACGGGCCATCACATCCAGGTGGGGGCTGCGCATTGGTGGTAGTGGTGGGGAGTCCCTATTACCTGTAAAGCACTCACTCTACAAGTGTAAGGAATTATTAATTAATTAATCTTGATCTTGATTAATCCAGTTTCCCAGTTAAACACCATTCACCATTCAGGTGTGAGGAATATATGTAACGGAGCGGCTTTTTTCGGAAGAGTTGTCAGACACAGTGTCACTCCCACCTGTGTCTGGACACCATTAATTGGTCACATTTTAAGAGCTGCTTAGGGACGAAAATAAGCCAGCAAGCACTTAACAGGCAAGCCAGAGAGAGCAGATGGAGACCTGTTTCCCTAGTTCCTTAGTTCCTTATCAACAATACACCTGCAGCAGAGTATTTATGAAATCAAAGAATGATGACTGAGTCACGCAAGACGTTCTGTGAGCCTTTAGTGATTAAGAGTCCAATTGGGATGGAAACCAGAAAACACAGAGACTCCCAGGACCAGGACAGAAAAGCACTGGTGCAGATGTACACCGGGGCTGGCCTGGGAATGCACTCTCTGTCGAAGGTGAAAAAGTACTACTGTATGTAACTGCAGAAAGGAGAAGGGCGGAGAAAAAAAGGGAACACATCGGATTAACCATCTTTCAAAGCCAGCTAAGAGACTTAATTCTGTTTTTAATTTGGCATGCATGGCAGGCAGGACTTACATCCTCACAGAACAATTTGTTTACATCTACGTATTCAACAGACTGTGCCAGAGATTGCAGTATGAAGAGCATGACATTGTCAGGGTAGAGTTAATTTCTATAAAAGACTTAACAGAATATCAGTTAAGTTACCATCAAATGGGTGTCTACGTAATAATTAATAAAGGATCCACGGATATACAGGATGGAGTTAATTTTAGGATTAGGATGAGCACGACCATGTACAGTATGTGTAGATGCTTTAATAACATTATATCACCCTCATTTAACATATCATTGACTAAGCCCTTTTTTATACAAATTAACTAAAGCATCACCCGTTGCAATACAGTACTGTATGGGACATCTTCCACAGCAGTTAAAAGCAGACCCTTACCGGTAATAATCCAGTACTGGAATGCACTGTAAATAAGGGCCTTGTGAGATTAGTACTAGTTTATCATTTGCAGACTTTTCGAAGGTTATTCTTTTAAGAAGAAAACGGGTACACCCCAGTAAGAGTGCCGAGCAGAGTCCTCCAATGCACCTGAAACAAAGAAATCACAAGCTCTCTTTATTCTACCTGCAGAGTTTATTTGGCCTGAGTGGCCAGAAGAATGAGAAAAAACGTTCTTGCTTCCATCTTGTAAATGGGCCAAGGTTGCATCCGACCGTTTATCAAATGAAAAGAAACCTTCTTTAGCTGAAACTTAATATAAGCTTACATCTTGCGGCTCCGGCGCTTCTGCGCAGCCTTTTCATTTTAGTGCCGACACCGACGCCATACTTAAAGCACAGCTCACATTTCTAACATTCATAACATGACTTTGACTTTCCAACAGCTCCTAGGTGGGCCCGGTGTCTTCTGGTTCATGATTCAGGGCAGGATGTCTATTCAATAATTAAGTTCCAGCAGGGAGCTGCGTCAGCATGCGTCGGCTGCAAAGGAACAAGTGAAGGTTTAGGTGCGACGCCTGAAGAAGGGTCCACAGCAGAAACGCTTCTTTCCTTCTCTTCTCAGCATGGAACACATCTTCCCTCGTTCCTATTAAATAATTAGCCTAATTGCCTTGTTAGCCACGTGAAGGATGTTTGTCTCTTACAGCTGATGACTCAAAATCGCTCACTTCATTCAGGCTCCCCAGGTACTGCTGTAAAACACCTCAAGAGTCTGGTCAGAAGTGCTAAAATGCTGCATTTTATTAAATAAGCAACTCAAGAGTTTGGGGAGGGCAAAAAGCAGAAGGCACTCCTGGACCTTCGAGGAACTGAGTTTGAGACCCCCACCCCCCACCCCAGTTTATAAATATAACAAAAGGTTTGTCTGAAAACTCCAAAACGCGTTTCACAACACGGAGCTGCTGTTATCTTCTCTGTAGAGAGGAAGTTCAAACAGAAATTGAGCTGCTTTTGTTTTTAGATGAATGCACTTGACTTGAGTGCCAAAGAAAGCAAGTCCTTGGGAAAAAAACAGTTTAAAAAAAAACCTGCCTGTTTGATTGTTGTGTGTTAAGGCTGTGACCTTGATCCCTTTGGGAGTCAGTCTAAAGACTTATCTTCCACCGCAGTCGAGGCTGGGACAGAAGCCCATGCTTCTTCCTTTCTTCTAAAAAAAAATCAGACTCTTATTTGAGCTCTGAGCCAATAATTAGACATTTTAATTTTAAACTCCCAGGACTCTTTAAACAGTTTGCAGTTATAGGGGCTTGCACATAGCACAGCTTTGTATGTCCTCTTCTTCAATAGAACAAGATCAGCAGGGTCTCTCTGTAAGCCACAATGTGGTGTATTTTCACCTCACCAGTCACCCCTGGCCAAGGGTAACAATGGACATGCACAGGTTAAAGCAGGTCTTAACAACAGTCTCTCCTCAAGGAACCGAGCTCAGATCCCGCATTCCAAAGGCACAGGACGAAACTAGTTATGCTGAGATAACCAACCTTCGCATCAGAAAGCGGAGGTGCCGCACTACACCAGTAGGTGGCGCCATTCACTCCGTCCCAGAATTGCCAAACCAGTTGCTCACAATGGTAACAGGGAACACTGTGCTGCAGTGGGGTACTGTCCCTCAGATGAGGCATTAAACCCAGGTCCTTGCTATTCTGTCGCTCAAGATCTCATGGCGCTGTTCACAAGAGCAGGGGTGTTAATTAGCCGGTGTCCTGGCTAATTTCCAGTCTAGACTTTGCACAGTCTGGCATCCCTAAAGCTCCCCCTTAATTCAACTGGTGAGACAGATTCTCACTTTTCCACCTGGGAGAAGTGGGGGCCACTGGCATGTGTCACTCGGATGGCATAGCCACCTTCCCCACTGGAAACTGAGGTGGGTCCTCTCTTGTATGTAAAGCGCAACGTAACTGGCAAGGAGTTATCTGGTTACCTATCGCACTGCTCCCGCGAGCTGCCTTTTGTCAAACAGTCTCACTTGCATCTCATGTAGCATCGCGACCCTTAGAAAGGGTATTTATTAACGGGAGAGTTGGGCTCCCTGTTGTTTCACAGGTCAGGATTGCAGCGCTCCAGTGTCACAGTGAAATCTTGGTGAAATCTACCTCAGCTGCCAGTTTTTTTTAACACTGCTTGCAGCATACCTCAAAGCAAATCTGAAATGTTGTGCTGGGTTTCAAGAGGTTATCTGGAGATCCAGACACCCAAGACCCCATCGTCACCGCCCAGCCTTATAAAATAATTCCTTAAGTCCTTCAAATACTTTAATTCTAATTTTTGGCTCACTTTTCAAATGATCTTTCAATGTATCCTTACTACCACCATATGCCCTCACTTTGCTTGAACATAATCTGTTCCATTCAAATCGAGCAAGGAATGAGATGAACTGCCAAATACTAAATCACACTAAATCTCAACAGGATCGCGCCAGGTCATTTATACAAATCAACCAGCAGTTTGTTAACCAGCAAACAGAAACCACCACTGTAGGCCATCAGCTACAACAACACAATCTATTTCACCTCACAGTGACCCTACTGACAGAGGGTACATTATATACATTATGTATAGCACATTCTACACAGTACTAAGTACTGACAAAAAAAAAATAAGTTTGAAATTTTGTAATCTATGTGGATCAACTCCCTGGGGCACTGACAAGTGAAGCACTAGACCTGATACAGCAGCTGTCAGACAATGAATTTGAAGACTAAAAAAAAAAAAATTTCAGGCATTCAAAACAATTGTGCCAGGACTATTTAAAAGGGTTTGTTTTCCTCAAACAAACTATTTTTTATTTTATTGTTTTGACTTACTCAGCCTAAACATGTGGCTTCCTTACCTAATTCACAAAACAGGTATATTTTCAACATAATAGCTATTACTTGCTGACTTTACAGGGCTGTAACACTGCCAGGTCTGCAGCAGAACGAGGGTGGTCAAGAAGACTGTCACGGTTCACAGGGGAGGACACTGACTCAAATGGGCAGGCTGGGACTCTACCAGCTGCAGCACACTTTTCCAAAGGCTGCACATACCTGCACAGGTCCCGCAGGCCGCACAAAACAGAGGGGCGCTAATTGCAATTGCAATGGCTGTAAAGCACTCTCCATCATAATACCAGAACGAAATGAGGCTGAACTGGTGACTGATCGATCTCGGCCCACCGGGATTTAGACAATATATGCTCCTTCTACGCAGAGCAGCTTTTTTTTTTTTTTTTTGTGGCCTACGCAGAAGTGCCCAGTTTCAGCTGGAAATGAAAAAAGAAGCCTCTGCAGGAGCTGATCATCCTCGCCGTTCTTGAAAACTGTACCCATTCAGATAATGCGATCCCTGGGCATTACGGTCTCCAACACAACGGCAAACATGCCTCGCACTGCGCACGTTGCATCACCCACATAGGAGCCCAGGGAACTGCGGCTAATAAACCCGTACTCCCCAAGAGTCTTTACCCTGTGTAGCCTCACCTAGTGCCTCCACAGCCTTTCGTCCAACCATCGGGTATCACAATCTACGCCGTGCAGAATGCAGTACGGAGTTGAAGGGAGTGGCTCCCTGTCAAGGAAAGGCTAGACTGCATTTGTCAGCACAGAACAGGAAAGCTTTCTCGTGGTCAAGGAGAGGCAGAGCAGACTCGTGACCTTCAAGGCCAAGAGGACTGGACCTCAAACCAGGCAACAACAAATCGGAGCCAGGGGTATAAACGAACGGCTCGCAGGCTGGCACTTGGAAAAACTGTTGCAGTGCGCCACAGAGAGAGATAAACAGGCCACAGGCAGTTAAGCAACGTACTCCGCTGATGACCCATGGTGCTCAGCCAATATTCCCCAAAAGTCCCTGCATGAGACTTTTTGCTTTAGATTCCGTTATTCTACTGTTACGCAGTACAGCACATCAAAAATGGATTTACCACACAGGTGAACCACACAGGTAACGCGCTCCTAAAGTCTACCAAAAAACCGAACAGGAAAAAAACATGGAGATGAATAAGCCAACAAAGATGTTAAACATGCAAAAAAAAAAAAAAAAAAGTCTTGACCAAAAGCGACTAAACAAACAGCCCGGCTGCAACGAGAACAAAACGGATCCTAGTGATTTCCAACTTTAAGAATAACTCGTCCCAGGAAAAATTAAGGTAGAGGACGAAATTTTGAAACCGTTCCAACTCCTCGCCGACACTTTTATTTTTCCAATGCCGAAAGAAATTAAAAGCAGTCAGTCATGTCAAGTATAGCAGATTAGGTCAGGGATCTCCTCCCGGTAGCCATGGAAACGCAAGAGCTACAAGAGGATTTCATGCGTCGTCCTCAGCTGCTGAAAGCAATATTAGATTGCGCGAGAGACGGAAAGTGAATAAAGTCTTCAATCCATACACCAACCCGCCCGGAGTAATTATACATCACAGGAAAGCAAGGCTAAGCACACATACACACACACCCAACTCTGCGCTGAGCGGACCCTGCCTGTGGGGAAGGCACTCTCCGGAATCACTCTGCCAGATACCTTCATGGGGGATTCATTCTTTTTTAGTCAATGCACCTATATATAAAAAAATATTTGGACATTTCACTAATTAAACCCCCCCCCACACACACACACGCAAAGTTCTATCCTGCGAAATTAGAGACGCAATAAGGGCATCACTGACACCTGACGAGGTTTTTGTACTTAAATGAAATTAAGCTGCTGCATTCCATGTTAGAAGTGTGGTCATGGACTTAACTCTCCACAGCATTAAAATTCAAGTTATAATGACTTCACAGTTTAAAAAAAAAAAAAAGATGTTCTAAGCCCCGAAAAGACAGCAACAGGCTTTTGGGCCTCCATGCATTAAGGCCCCTTCTAGATCAGATCACTTCAACGCCATTGAAGATGTAACGCGTTACTACAATATAAGCATCTAATCATAAATATGTGTCAAAATCATCTACAGCCTTAACAAAATAATGCAGCTTTAATGGCACATTGCTTTTTGGTGAAGTATTACATCATGTAATAATTTCCCCCGCACTCGAGTAAATAACTGCTAGTGTGTAGGTGTCTCAGAAACATCTCTGGAGTACAATATATCTGGCACAGTCCCCAAGCCAATCACAGTAAGAAATCAGACAATGCATTGTAAATGCAGTGTCTGACAGCTGTAGAATCAGTTGTATTGTACTAAACCACTACAGCCTGCCACGACTGTAGTGTGCCTTAGTACCACAGCCTTCAGAACTGCAAAACGTGCTTATACAGAAAAGTTCAGAGCATCTGAACAAATCTCCATGTCTTGCTCTGCCTCATCAGCAGTGAACTATAAATAATTAAGTCCCCAACCACAATAATGGATTCGGCCCCGTCAAATCCAGGCTCACTGCAGATCTCGCCTGAAAGCTTCTGTCTACTGAGTTTCATTAGAATCAATTTCCCGTCATTGCAGCTCCACAAAGAGGGCCGTATAATTCATGTTCTTCCCCCTTGCCGAAAGGTTAACTGCCTCCAGCGGGCCTTTTCACGAAGGCGACAACGACAGACGCCAGCGCGCATCACAGGCCGCGCCAGCAACACCTCCGAAAAAGGACACGTCACCGCTATCGCCCCAAACGCCAATTAGGAGGAGATGGCAAAACAG
Organism: Lepisosteus oculatus; assembly: GCF_040954835.1. Taxonomy (NCBI): domain Eukaryota; kingdom Metazoa; phylum Chordata; class Actinopteri; order Semionotiformes; family Lepisosteidae; genus Lepisosteus; species Lepisosteus oculatus. The sequence goes on from NC_090703.1 coordinate 48,529,240, forward strand.
GCCGCCTGCCTGGGATCAATTTCCTCCCAGTGTTGTACAAGGACGTACATATATTACCAGGGTAATGAGGAAGGCCTGGCCTGAAAGCTACTGTGACGCCACTAGCTATGCAGATTTCCAACCATTTGTATTTTGCATAGCACCTTCACAGAGGCTGCATATGACCTTATAATAACAATTTATAATCCATTCTGATACTTTTTCCGCATGGCACGCGAACACCGATCAACACCCAACCCTGACGCATGCTATGCCTGTTGCTAACGCACATCTTGGGTATTATGATGAAGTCTTATGCACCTGCCGTGTCTTCCAGGACAACGGTAGGAAATGAGGACTTCTGCCCTACGGCAGCGCCACAAAAAAAGTGCTCTGCTCTCCCCATAAGCCCATATTCAAATACAGCACTGCCAAAAGGAAAAGAAGGAACATCTACAAACATAATGTACAATAGGCTGCCATTTCTCCGATTTTGAGATGACCTGTACCACCGTGTCAAACTCAAGAGAGTAACACCTGCGTGAAATACAGCACAGCTACACAACTGGCTGAGATCAGCAAAAAAAGTCAAACCATGAATTGCTCTTTCCTCAGTCGTCTCCATGCTGTTCTTTCCTACACTAATTATTTGCCCAAAAAGGGCTGTAAAGAGACTGGCTACTCTTGACAGACATACACAGCCAGACGAGTAATACCCACTGGCTGTTGCAGACGATTAACAACTCAAGTCACTGCTCTCCAGAGGATGAAGCGGTAGAATCTGGTTGTTTCACAGAAACTGCCAGATAAATTAAAGGCAATATAGAATAGTAAATGAATACTTCCATGCAGACTGACTACCACTGCAGTGAGGATTATTCGTAATGGACAGCTGTTCTGTTATTACCGCAAAAACTGTAAACCTACGCCAATTGAGACTACACCTGAGACAGGCAGCCTTGTAGCCACAGTCTTGCTGATCAGGGTTATAGCTTTGGATTCACGAGGCGCAGGTGATGCAGTACACGACCATGGGAACACAAAGCCATCACAAAGTTTTAGAGAGCATTTTCATTTTTAGCACAAAAGGCATGCGAGCACAGCTTTAAAAAAATAATAAAAAAAAAATCAGGATGAAGCTAGAAGGCCGGTCACTTCAAAGTGCAGGATCTTGAAATGGTGCTTTTACCGTCATTTCCATCAGGAAAAGGTTTAATAATTCCAGGTGGGAATGGACTAATGAGCTATGAAATAGGAGGGTTTTTGTTGCTTGTCAGATTTCTATTTCGATTGCCGAAAGCTTGACCTATTCCCTCTCTTGCTGTCGCTCTTAATAGACGCCATCCATCCATTATCAGAACGACGCACACTCTGGGAAGGCCAGTAACAGGATGGAGCCTACACCGGAAGCAGAGGGCACACGGAACAGTGAATGGACCGACGAAACTTTATGGATGCAGCAAAAACCTACGCATGAACACGGAGAGAGCACACGGCATAAAGACACAGACCACCAGAAAACTAATCATTTATTACCAACGTGACAGCTGGTTCGCAGAGACAGTAGATCCCTTGTCTCTTTCTGGAGACGAGCAGACACATGTTCTGCCTGGTGCTAAAGCCAAGTGTTTCACAATAACATTCATCTCGCAATACAGAAGGGGGCTGGAGCTCCACGTACGAAGTCCACGTACACCAAGGCCACTCATGTCCTTTTCCGTTCATGCCACAGGTTTCAGCAGCCAGGCCTGTACACCACCCAAAACAAGGTGGTCCCTTCGCCAGTACCTCTTAAAGAACCATGACCTTTTTTTTTTAATCTTCCCCCTTGGAGATGCGTAGATTCATAACAGCCCATCTTCTCATGAATATAAGCCTATGTTCACCGGGAGAAGGGAAAAGGCAAAAAGACATCATATAGCCCGACTGGCAATAAACATTGAGGCCTTAACTTAAGAGCAGTGGTACCTGCCAGAATATTATTTAAGAATGAAAAAAACTGCTAGACCAATACATTAACTCAAGCAGTTTAGTTTTGACAATAAAGGGCTTTTTTCTTTTACTGTTACGGCTATTATTCATTCAGACGGTGACGCCGGAGAAGATGAGGATAGGGAAGAGTGCAAACTGCGAGATGCAGAGTCATCACTGACATCACTGGGCACGATGTGATTCAGCAGTTTGCAAATCCCGGGCCTCGTGGGACAGCTAACAGCCTGGCTTTGTATTTCAGCCTGTCCACGAAGACTTGAATTAAGTCTGCGGCGCTGTCAAGTGCAACAAAAAAAAAGGGGGTCTGGGCTTCAACAGGGCACCCCTGCGTGCACTGCAGGACGAGGCTTCTCAACCGGTGCGATCCGAGGCCGACCCCGATTTCCTGTGACCCACATCAGCCCTGCCTCACCTGGCTCAACAAGCGCCCCCTTGGCAAACCTCCCTGCGTGTGCAAAGTCTTAAAAGCTCAATGCCTGAAATGGCCAAAGCTGGCAAGTTGCCCTGCCAGATCACTACACAGATAAAAAAAAAGAAGGAGCGCACGGTCAAGAAACAAAATGACAACATGGAACTGTTGCGATACATTTACACACATGCTGACTGCGGTTCACATTTTTCTAAAGGACACTGTCTTTATGATTCTGAAGCGCGTGAGGCGAAGGAGGACAGAGCCTCCGTGCTGCTGCTCTCCCCCACCTGGCTGCCCAGGCGTGTCAGGAGTCACCGTGGCGGACGCAGGGAGGGACGCAGCCGTCCAGAAGGATGTGGCTGAAGGGCAGGGTGCGTGAGCGAGTGTGTGTGTGTGTGTGTGCACGCGCGTCTGTGCGTGCGTTTGCAGAACCGAGAGGCGCGGGGGGCAGAGACGGGCTCCTCTTACCTTGAGCGAGTCGAAGCAGGCGATGACTCGCCCGTTCTCCACGTGGCAGCTCCGCGACGGGTGGGCGAATTTGCACTCGGCGTCCGAGCGGGAGCAGGTGCCCCTCTGAAATTCCCGGCAAACTTCCAGCGTCAGCCATTTTGTGTCACGGCCCATGGCTACATTCACAGCCATAGTACGGGACTGCAGTGGCAAGCGCTGCCCCAAGAGCAGGGAGGGGACCGAATCGATGAGCCCCCCTCTCGACAAGCCAGGAAAGCCAAAAATACTGTCAGGTTAAAAAAAAAACAGCAAAGTCTTTCAGAAGAAATGACCTGTTGCCTGTATTTTCACACTTTGGTTAAAAAAATATATAGATTTTTCCTCTTCTGAAATGCGTGCTGTATCCCAGTTCTACTGGTCACAGATAAAATCTCCCGAGAGGATTAAAACGCAGAGCCCAGCTCTTTCGAAAAAGTGCATCCGGGGAAAGTTACGGTGGAGTCACTCCCACATGCTCCGTGGAGGAGCTGGGGTGGTTCCGGGATCGAGGCCCCCCCCTCCCCACCTTGATAACCTTGGTGACAGAGAGGGAAAGAACAAGGAGGGTTAATAAAACCCCCGGCTTCCCTGTCCCAGCAGTGCGGTCTTCCTCCTCGTGTCTGTGTGCCCGACTGGCTGGCCGGAGGACTGTCTGGGGCCCGGACGACCAGGAGTCTCTCCGAATCTCCTCTAGATCTTTTTTTTTTACTGTCTTCCAGTTGGTTTTTCTTTAACCCACAAAAACTCCCTTAGCGGAATCGCGGTCCAAAAACACCGAAACCAAAAATAAATCCCAGAAAAGCAGGGCTGGCGTGCTGGAGAGGAGTGGGGTGGAGGGGGGGTTGTCGGGAGTGGTTAAGGGTTGGGAATAGGGAGTGCTACGATAACAGCCAAAAACAACTTTGTTCTCCTTCCCGGTAGGAGAATCGGGGAGGAAAAAATATATATTTATATTTTTAAAAATGATCAACAACAACAACAACAACAAAAAAAAAGAGATGAGGCAGTCCAGTAAGAATGATTTTTTTTTAAAGTCTTCTAACGCTGGATTCTGGATTCAGCAGAAGGAGGAGAAACGAAGCCAGAGGCAGAAGGGATGACTTCTCTGTCTGGCCGAGAAGATGGTTGCAAAACGAGGCCAAATTCTCCAACTGAACACACGCACAGAGGGGGAAAAAAAAGGTACTAAAAATTGGGAGGCCAGGAGAGACGGGAGAGCTGTATGGCGCAGGCAGTTGTGACTGTTGCCGTTTTTGGAGAAGGCACTTCTTTTTTTTTTTTCTTTCTTCTGACTTTCTCTCTTCCGATTTTTCCCTTTTTGTTTTCCCGTCAGCAATCTGTTGTGGAAAGACAACGAAGAGTGTAAGAAATAAAAAAAAAAATCAATCAAAACAGGCCCTGGCAGCAGTCGGGTCGTTTCAGGCAACTACGGATCGGCGGCAAAGGTCCACAAAGAAAGATAACATTTTACAGATACAGAGCGAGAGAGAGAGAGAGAAAGGCAAGAGAAGTAAAAAGATGAAGTGAAGCAGGAGAAAGAGAGAGAGAGCAGCAGCAGCAGACGGGCATGCAGGCAGGGAAGTCGGCTTCTCGGCAGTTTGAGCCTCCCTGTAGCACGTCCTCGGAGCAGATGAGGCTGGCTGTGCTGCAGACTACGCTGTAGACCTGTTATCTAAAGTAGAAGCAGGAAAGCCCCCGGTCCAGGCGGCAGTACAGAGCTGGCGGCTCACGGGAGTCTGCAGCCATTGTAGAGGTTTGGGGTGGGGGGGGGGGGGAGAAAGAAGAAAAAGAGAGAAAGGGCATTTCTCCACATGCAGCTGCTGCTGCGCATGGTACGCGTCTGCAGCCAATCAGAAGCTCCATTGCAGAGAGCGTCTGGGCAGAGGGACCAATCAACGGGGTCGTCTCATATCGATCTTTTTTTTTTTCCTCTGGCAGACACTCTCATTGCTATGCCCGCTGCACGAAAAAAAAATGCGCCTGACGCTTCAGACTTCTCTCTCTCTCTCTGTCTCTCTCTGGTGCATTAGACAAATATCTATGCAACTCAGCTTGTAATGGGGCTTCACTGCAGACACTGTGTCATTGAAACGGAGGCGAAGGGATGGGTCGAGTTGTAATGCTGCTTTAGCTGACAGTGCCTGGAAGAACTCTTGAATGAGAGTAAGACAGCAGTGGAGAGGAGAGGAGATTCAGAACAAAGTAATATGGGAAGAAGGGAGGAGGGGGGTGACAGAGGAAGGGAATGATTAAGGGAGCCAGACAGTGGGAGACTGGGTGGGGAAAAGGACAGAAGAGGCAGACAGAGAGGCTGTCAGAGACACTGGCGAGGAGGGGGGGAGGGCTGGGGTGGAGATGTTAGCTCAGGTGAGAGCTACTGGAAAGTAGAGGGCAAAATTTATCACCTGTGAAACAACAGCTACCAATTTGTTTTTAAACGTTGGGAGAAAGAAAGGAAAAGATAAACAAGCAAAACACTGCAAAATGCACAATCCAAGGGTATAAAGAGGACACACAACAAGCAGAGCCGAGCAGGAAGGTGGCATCTGAGCCAGACAGATCTGCCCCCAGAGCAGGGAGCAGAGAGATGCACTAGATGCCCCAAGGTAGCACTGCAGTAAAGGGAGGGTGGAATTAGATAAAATACCCAGCCCACTTTCAGACACTGAAACAAAGGCATGCACTGGGAGAAGTAAAAAAAAAGGAGAAGCAAGAACGACCAGCTTTTATGGCCCTCCTGATCAATAGAGATCGTCTCATGGGAGCCACAGTGTCATCACCACCGCGTCAGACCAGAGACTGGAATTTGAAACACATAGGAATATAATAAATCATTTCAATATGCATGAACAAGAAGGGCCTAAAAGACCTCCATGCAGCTTCCATATAATCCTGACACAACCAGTCTGATCACCACCCCCCTCCCCCAAGTCAGCACTTCTGCTAAACCAGAGCACAACCATGATCTGCAATCTCATCACAGCTATGGGTTTTACAGCCTGACCCTGCGAGATTCGAGATTCGGAGAGAGAGAGTGTGTGTGTGTGTTTTGTGTGTGGGAGAAAGGCTGAGCATGTGTGTGTGTGGGTGTGAGTTCGTGTCTGTGAGAGACAGAGCGCGTGTAGGTGCATTTGCTTCTGTTCCTGTGTAAACAGCTACAAAAATCTGGATCATGCAAAGCGCAGAGAAAAGGGAGGGGTAATAAACACAAAAGAAAAGAAAAACACAAAGATGTGTTTTTTTTTACAAATTACAGAATTTGAAGTCTGAAGATGCGCACTCAACAGCAGAGAAAATGAGTGATTTCCTGCTGAAAACCTCTACAAACAGCACTAGTTGCAATGTTACTAAATCAAATTGTCTATGTTTTGAAGGCTTTTTATTTTTAAATCCAAATAATTTATGCAAAATTGTACTGTATTTGCTTTCACAGGTCCCAAACCATAACCACACATGGATGATTTAATGCTATAATACAGAAGGCAATTTAGTCCTTCTCTCCAGTGGCGTAGAATTAAGGTCTATTTAGATTTAAGGAGAAGGCTGGAAATATTCAACACTCCTTCTGTGCACTACTGAATGTGCCTTTCCAAAAAAGCAGTTTTACTTATTTAATCTCAAGGTAAGATTAATGCTTCTGACAAGAGTTATTGCTAGGCCCACTGATTGGTTGGGACTGGGGAGGACAGAAGCAGTGGGTACCATGGAGACTTCAAAGAAAACCTGGATAACACTGGCTCATAATGCTGCCGCTGATGGCTGGTCCATCACCACTTATAATCATCAGTGTCACCACCCTCTTAAACCTCAGCAGAAGGTCAAGCAAGCAAGGCTGGACCCGGTCAGTACCGGGATGAGGGACCTCAAAGGAAAAAGCAGACTGTTGCTGTTGCAGGCTCTCGCCCCTCAAACAGTTTTCAAACTAATGTGACACAGCACTTTAGGAAGCAGTTTTATTTGCCCTAGCAGACGGCGTAGGCTAGTAGCTACTGCCTGCTATGAGGAAGCCTAAAGACAGGGTAACATTTTTTATTTGGTTCTGCGACGGGGAAAGTAGCTTGGCTCAACACTACTGCAAGTCAACCGAATTGGACATTTCTTCTACAAAGTGGCGCTCACCCGCACATGCCAGTCCATAATGCTAATTTACATAAAGTGATATGACTTACAAATTACACACGTTCTAGTGAACACACACAGAATTATCCTCAACACTCCCCCTCTTGAAGAAAATAATAATCATACATAATCTTTTAATCATAAACAAAAATGAAAGGATACGCAGGAACAAAACAAAATATACATGAGAATATCATATCGCAGGAAGTGTACGATCTGACAACATGAACAAATGAACCTCAAACAGAATTTCCAAAATAACGTCCCAGTATGGCAACTTAGGTCCCGACTACCAGGTTATTAGAGATCCCATGTTACCTTTCATAACAGCAGGGTCATTGTCCCCGATGTCCTGGCTAAATTCCACTCTGGGCTTGTACAGTTGGATCTACAGGACCTAAAGTCCCCCCTTAATTCAGCTGATGAAGCAATTGCTCACTTCTCCACCTGATCTGCTGTGCAATGGGGCTGCAGGTGTGCAATTCCTGCCAGATGGGGGCCATGCTTCTGCGCTGGGTGTAGTGGGTCTCCTACAGGAAAGGCAATTCTGGGACACTCTGGGATGAGAACCTCCGGCATAAAACCGCACACCAAAACCCATCCCACCTGCTGGTGCCAAAGAAAGCAAAACGTATTCTAGAACAATACTGCAGTGCAAAGCGAAGTACTCCTATACCATTGAGCAGCCTCAAATTATAAGCCTGAGAGAATGCACGCCTGCTGTGCAAGGTCACCGGATGCGATCTTGGACTCCTGATACGCAGTCCTTGGCAAAGCAGGCGGCGCAGTGCTGCTGACAGTGTCTCTACGGCTCTCAACACAGCCCAGCTCCTGCTTCATTCACAACAGCAACGAGCAGGAGCTGTGATGTGGTCGGCCCCTCTGTTCCTAGTTCTTGATTCAGGTGGTACCAACCTAGGGATTATGCAACTGGACAGCGCTTCAAAAAGGGGGGAGGGGGGGGGGGGATAATTACAGTCCTGCAAATCATGCACTCAGTTCCAGGGGATGGGCTAGAAACAGTATTCAGCAACCGTGACTGCTAGCCTGAACTCGAGTACCTGGGTCTGCAGGGGAAGTGAAAGCCAGGCTTTCCTGTGGGCTTCTGTCTGAACCCAAGTGGTTAGATATATAAGAAATTTTACACTTAGCTGCCCCTGTTTAATAAACATTAACCACCACACAAGGCACTGGATTAGCTCATTTAATTCACTTGCAATGGCGCTAGCGCTTCAATAAATCAGCCTGTGCCTTCCCATCTCCACCCGCGCATGAACTTTTCGGGTTTCGAAACTGCCTCCTCAGCTGCAATCCCGGCGATTAACGCCACACATGAATCTCCCCGGTTTAAAGCGCCTCGCCATTTGTCAGCCCGCGCGAGCATTACAGCGCATCCACGCCTGGCCGAGAGCAAGCAGGAGGAGGGCTGTGATCCATGTATACCTGGAACCCTGGAGAGAGCGCGGTACAGGATTCCACGGCATTTCCATATTGATTTGCATTAGAATCCCCCCCTGCATTCGGGAGACATGACACGCTCTGTAGCCGAGTTAACCACTCCTGCATCTCGGGCAAAGAATTCGGAGAAAGCGCTCTCACTGCACAGGGGCGAGCCAACGCATCGCCGCTACCACCCCCACTCCCCAGCCACCCGACAAAAAACAAAACCCCTCATAAACCCCCCCCCCACCACCACCACCAGTCTCCCTAAAATACAGAGAGCCAGAACAGGCTTTAGCTGCATCAGCAGCAATCAAAAGTCTCCGCCACCCACCCACCTCCCCCCTCCCCTACCAGCGCCAGGAGTCAAAAGTTCCTTGTAAATAATGTCAAGGCAGGCAGGCCAGGATCCATTGCAGGGTGTGAGCTGAGGCTAAATGCCTACGGCTTCCAGCCTGGCTCAGCACAAGGCTGGCACGTAGGCGCTATCACTCCTATGTGAGAAAGGGGCAGACTGTGGAGTTTTTTTTTTTACCCAGCATGATATTTAGAGCTAGGCGTTTCAATCACCTGCGCTGGTATAGAAACACTGTCCGTTTCTGCACTGAGCCCTCTGGAACCCGCTTGGCGCCAAAGCAGAACAATAGGGCACTAATAAAGTAATGAAGGTCTGGAAAAGAACTTATGCATCGCCTGTCATAAAGAGGTGAACAGCCCCCTTTTTTACAAAACAATAACAACAGCAACTGCGTATAAAACTGATCAAAAAAGTTTGAGTCCCACTTTTAAAAAATACCCCAATACAGCATACCACCAGTTAAAAGAAACAACTGGTTTCCTGCAGTACCTATCAACGACAGTGCTGTAAAGTCTACGACCCAGACAGACGGGGGGGCAGACCCGACGCAGACCCAGGCACGTGGCCGCGGAGGCAGCCGGAGCGCGGCGCGGACATGAGTGCGCTCAGGAGAACGGGCTCCTTGCGGCACACGTTTCCAGCTGTCAGGAGGAATAAGGCCTGTCAGCCATCTCCGCGCCCGCAGTGGCAGCGCACTGCTGCAGGAGAGAAGTGGGTCAAGCCCGCCGCCGCGCGCGGTCTGTCGCTCGGCTCCCCGGGCTACGGCAGCGACCCAGACCTGCGGCGTCCGACAGCCCTCTGCAGCCCTCGCGCTCGCTCGCTCGCTCTCTCTCTCTCTCTCTCTCTCTCTCCTCTCTCTCTCTCCCTCCCTCCCTCCCTCCCTCCCTCCCTCCCTCCCTCCCTCCCTCCCATTCGCCCCAAACAAAGGGCACGCAGAGGTGGAGACGTGCCTCTAGACACCCCCCCGGTCCTGGCTCCGGGACGCCAGCCTGGAGCTGCTGGCGGCTGCAGCATCGGCATCAGCCGGCGGACAGGACCGCGGGATGAGCACCAGGACAGTGGATTTCCTGTGGGGGGGGGGGGGGGTGGTCACCAACACACCACACACATGCGCCTGAGGAATACTGGTCCCCCAGTCCAGGGAAGAGCCGCGCCACACGAACACATCAAGGCCTTCGGGCAAGAAAGTGAAAGTTAACACCACGTGGCCATCTTTAAAACAGAGCATGGAACACATACTCCTTCATGCATCTGCAAGGAAACCCACACGACATTCAGGCAAGTCAATAAGAAGGTAGAAAGAAATACATATTTACGGTGTATATTAAGGGCGCCCTTTTCTTTTAGAATCACAAGGTCAGCTTATCACCCCTTCTGTCTATCCATAGAATTACACACCTCCGGCCTCCTTCTGTTAAGCAATAAATTTGATTACAAAACGGCCTTGCAGCTGTTAATGTGTATCTTGGTTAACCAAAGAAAACTTCTCTCTGGGACGCCCTGCAGTGCATCATACCGCAGGGGTAACCAAGCTCTGGCCCTCTGTCCACTCCGGGGCCTTATTTTCCTAACTGGACGAACTGTCCACTTAAGCGGCCTAAAGTCTCCACAGTTTCCAGGCCACTGGCCACTCACGATTTAAAGACATACCGACGGCCCCAGGTCCTTCCAGTGGGAGACCAGACAAGACTCAGATTGAACCTGCCATCAACGTACCTGGAACTGCTCAAGGAGGGAGGGAAAATAAAACCATCATCTCTCCTAAAATTTACGTTATATTTTTGGTTGAGCGCAACCATATAATTAAAAATGTAGGAATGCACTGAATCCTAAATGTTGTCTGGTATGAATCATATCCCGACACAGGACATGAAGCACCGTATGGCAGCTTTCAACTGTGCCCGCAAACGACTTACAGAAATGCAAATAATAAGGGTTTAGATCCTATTAAGCATTTCAATTCCCACGGGAGAAAATTAAAATGCATCTCCCCCCCGTCACGAAGGTGTGCACAGCGCACAGTTGCTATGTACCGAAAAACCCTCATGCAGTTTGGTTGAGAGGTACAGAGTTTTGCCTTCCCCTGCTGTATATAGATGGTGCTCACAGATAACGGGCTATTTATAAATACAGATCTGTTTGACTTGCCCTCCTGTTTAAAGATTAACAGAAGGAGAAGTCTAATGATTCTAGAACGTTCAGACAAACACGTCAGGCCCCCCCCCCACTCCCAACCCCCACCCACCGCTCTCTCCAGGCCAATCAAGAGGCAGCTGGACTCTGGGCAGGAAGTGAGACTGAGACACCCCGCTCTGGCCTCACTGTAAATTAAGTCGGAGTGAAATCCCCTACTGACCAGCACTTCCTGACTAGCGCTTATTATTCTAACACGCCGCCGCGAGGAGCAAGCGCTACGCCCTCGGCCAAAGCCAGCCCTGGCAAAAACTGCTGCCCGCCACTTTTCCTCGCCGCGACCAAAATGGTGATTACAGCAGCCCAGGTGACCCACTTGCTGGCCTTGGCAGCCGGCCTCATCAACGGGACCTTTTCGGCCGGACAAGTAACGAAGAGGAAATGTCACTCTGCTCTGCCTGCAGACAGAGGGTTACTAGAGGAGCTGCCAGACTTTTAAACCCAGGTGTTGAAAGCCTGTTCGCCGTATTCACCCAAAACAGAAATCCCACGTCACGGCACGCGCGCTGTGCAACCTCACTGGTACCATGGTGCCGTGGCCTTCATCCAACACGAAGACCCTTGGACGAAACGGGTGAGCTAGGTGCCAGGAGGCTCCAGGTTCGAGAATAAACGTTGCACAGTCCCGCCACGTGTTACCCTGATCAATTTACTGCCCTGCTTCGTGCTCTGGCCTTCGAAAGATATTTGAAACTCAGGTCACTGACAGACTGACAGAGACTGCAAGCTGTCTGCTAAATGACAAATGGCCGCTGGAGGGGCAGTCTGTATTGTTAGTAGGCAAAGGTGTATAACCAGTTTAGCACTAGAGATTAGAAAGTCTCTACAGCTCATTTTAATGTTGAGTTCCACTGAAAGAGCAGCTGTAACAGAAGGGGAAGAACACGATTAACAAAACCCGTTTCAGTTCCCCAATCAACAGTGCAAAAGAGGACTTCAGCACTTCTGTAGAAGTAAGAAAAACACTAGATAAGTGGTGACACTGGGCCATGAAGTCAAAACTGTAAGGTGCAGCGTACAGCAGTAAGGGCATAAGCAAGCTCTCTGGCGTTTGCTGAAATGAACAAAAAAAAGCTGACAAGCCTTTTGCTCGACTGGGCGTTATAATAATAGGTTAATTCTCAAAGGCGGAAGAGCTCTTAAAAGGGATACTTGAGATCACAACCGCAAGATTAGGCAGAAGGCAATCTTCTTTTTGTAAATCTCACCTCGAAGAATGCAAACGTAACCTAACTAACTTTCTAGGTCACCTAACCTTTGAATATTTTCTTACAAGTCAAAGACGTCTGTAGCTTTGTACAACTATTGATTTTAATTGTTTCTGGGCCGAACCATATTAACAGAAATTGAGCTGACAAATTAACAATCTGGAGGTAAATAAAATATAACAAAACAACAGCTGATTCAAGACAGCATGCTAAATATAGTACTATTTTGACACGCTACGATGATACCAGTGTTTCTCCCCTTTCTGATAACGAATACTGCCTTCCAAGAACAAACTTCAATACTTCTTCCAAAAAAGAAAAAAAAATTGTATCATGTAAAAACACGTACCTGCACTAAATTTTAAGATGACTGTTTCAGAGCACTGCCTTTTGCAGAAAGCGCCTGACAAAGATGGCTGCTTTCTGCACACCCAGCATATCCCCTACTGGCCTATCCTGGCCATGTTTGAACAAGCCTCTGGGGGCAAGACCAAGAGGTCAGTGCTGAGCTGGTTAACAGCGATGATTCACATGGCAAATACAGACATGGACTTATTTAACCTGTTCTCTTGCTGTGTGCCAATACGCAGCCTGCACATGGGGAAAAAAAAAAATATGCAGGGTTTTTTTTAAATGTCACTTGCTCGATCGGGAGAAGGCCTATTAAAAAGAGGTACGGAGGAGTTATGTTATCACTCCCCCAAATCTGTCTCAAAAAAAGAGCAGACTTCTGACAGAGTCCATAGTGAAACACGATCACAAAGTCAACAGTGAAACAAAGTGGAAGCTGCAGGGAACTACGTTAAAAACCGACAACAGGAGGCACGTGTTTAGACAAAGGGTGGCAGGCATTTGAAACACACTATCCAGCCAGGCTGTCAAAGCGGACACCCTCACACTGAAGAAACAGCTGGGCGAGATCGTCAGATCGATGCGCTACGATAAACCAAATGATTTAGGTGACAGAAAGGCCTCCTCTCATTTGTAAACTCTCATTTACTCTGGTTTCACTTTCTCATTACAGGAGCCATGTCAAAGCATCAGTTCCTGTTCATAGACGTAGAATTCTTTTTTATTTTTATAAACAAAGCACCACAAACCACAAGAAAACAAATTTAAAAAGAGATCTCATACAGTCCGCCACAAGCAGCTACTGCAGCTCTGTAAAAAAAAAAGGAAAGGGGGTGTTTCTGCAATTCACACAGCATTGACCTTACGTCTTAAAAACCATGCGAGGACAAATATGGTCTCCCTCTTCACGGCACTTTCCCACCAATGTGAGAATTTCCACTCCGTCCCCATACAGCACATTTCTGGAAATGACTCAGAGTGAGTATGCCTTGAGCACATGAGACCATAGAAAAAGAAATACAAGCTGAGAAAGAAAGAAGTTCCATGCAGTCCTTTCTCTCTGCTCCGTGAGGAAGTAAATATCACTAGGAAGGTCTACAGATTCTCAAAGTCTCCGCAGTCTAATTTCATCTGGGCCTGCCTTGCTAAATAAAAAAATAAAAAACAGCCACACTGACACAGTAGTCCCCTCTATTCGCTGAGCACCACAGCAGAACTATTACTGCACGAAAGGGGACTCTTCACTCCAACCCCTTGCGTTCAGGAAAATTAAACTACCGTTTGTCAATTTATTTTTTACGAATCGATTCAGACCTAAGCGCTCAAGGAAGAAGGACGGAGCAGCACTGAGCTGGGAGAAAGAGCAGGGGGGGTTTGCCACTTAACAGCGCAGGGGAGTGGTGCTTCTGGGGAAAAAAGCTGAGTCTCCCACCATCACACTGTCACTCTGGGCTGGACACCTCTGCACTAGTAGCAATGGCCGCGGCCCCCACTACTTAAACAGCTCTCTGCTACTCTCTCTCTCTCCCTCACATCCTGCACGATGCTTCCGGTACGTAGCCAAAATCTCCTTTTTTAAGGGTCTCGGAGCAACAGAAGGAAAACACAACAACAATAAACACTGTGCAGTCCAAGAAAAAAAAAAAGCGCTCCCCTTTTGTCCGCGTTTTTCAAGGCTGGTCAGTGCACGCGCGCCAGCAGAACTCCCTGGGAGCCACGAGACGGAGCAAAACTCTACACCCGGAACGAGCCCGGAGAAAACAGGCGAGCTGCGGCGCACCCACTTCCGCCTACTCCCCCGCAGGGCGAGTGGGGAAAGGAAGCATCTTCCCCCATGGCCAAACGCATGGCTGAGAACACACCGGTGTCCGACGAGGGAGAGGGGGAAAAGGAAGCATGGAAAAGCACAGGGAAAATCCCGAGAAAGAGGGAGATAGGGGTCGGGTGGGGGGAGAGAGAGAGAGAGCTAGGAAAGCCAAGCACAGGACAGTGTGACAGAGAAAGACTGGAATTACTGTAATCCTTTTACCTCATGCAACTGCCGGTGCCCGTGTCCCATTCATAAGAAGCCACAGACCATGCTGGGATGCAGCAGGAAGGGAGCCCAGAGTAGCAACAGCTGCAGCGCCTCTCTCATGCCTATTCCCCTATCGCCCAGCTCGAGCTCATCTGCCTGCACACTCAGACCCGCGCAGAGGAAAGCCTCATCCTCTCCCTCCTCGACTGCGGTACTGTGTTTTACACCTACCGTGTGCGTGGAAAAATTCAAAAGAGAAAGCACGCACGCGCGCACGCACACGCGCACACACACACACAGACACGCGCACACGCTCACGCTCAGAAGTTTTCTTTTAAAAAAAAATCACAGCCACACCCACTCCGGGGGCTTGCGAAAGGTAATGACTGCTAGTGCCGCCAGCCAGTCATTCGCTCAGATGTGCCGCCAAAATACCGGGCACAGTCTAGGGGGGAAGGCCCGCCTCCCAAACAGGATGACAAGGCTGAGCAGCCAGAAGGTTAGAGAAGGCTTGCTCACTCTCTCTCTCTCTGACTCTCTCTCCTTGCTAATGATCACCGCACTGCGCCTGCTCGTCTCTCCCGCTCTCATGCACAGACACCTTCCTTCCAGCACCAGCGCAGGCCCCCACCACGCAGCCCACAGTGCAAAGACGCCCACACACCCTCTCTTTCACTCCCTCACACACACACACTCAGGCTGACACTTTCACTCCCCTCCCACTCAAACGGACTCCATGCCTATACAAACGCCTTTCAAAAAACATCTTAACATGCCGATCATACATGCATGAACAAAAACAAAAACAGAAGTTTTCGTGTGTGTTTAAAGATGCACACGAACACCAGACATTCTCTGCCCTTCCAAGCTGCAGGATAAACCAACAGGGCCTTACGCTTTGAGGAAGTCATTCTGTCTTTAAACTATGCCCTCCATATTCCATGTGATTTTCCATTTTAGTAAAAAAAAAACAACAAACCTGTCCTTCCTATTTCATCCAATACACATACCCAAGTTCATGCTGCAATGGATAAAGCATCATACTTATTTCAATCTTTTGTGAAAATTTCACAGTGGAAAATAACAACTATTGCAAAGCCAGCTCATCCTTCAAGGGTGCAAAAGGCTGTACACAGGAAGTGTTCAAATGCTTAATATATAAACACGATTAGCTTTAATCAAAAGTAGCACCATTTTCACAGCGTTACAAGGCAGAGAAATACTGTAGCCTCAAGAGTAATGTGCTCTTTAGACCACTGCTTGCATGCATTTTTTTTTTCAGGAATCATGCTAAAATCTGCACTCACCTGTGCAGAGTAAAACTAGATGCAACACATTAGATTAATGCACTAGCACAGAAAGCAGGCAGACGGTTGGCCTCAGGCTTAAGGTGGGTTTACAGTAATCTGGGTCTCATCCGTACTCGCGCAGATGTTGAAGGTGACATCTCAATGCAGGGGTTCAGACACAATGAAATCTCTGTTGGGGCCTCACCAAAGCCATAACAGATACCACGCAGAGGAAGGGGGATGTGAGGGTGTGTGCCCCAGTGCTCCAGTCGCACATCTATTTTTTCTTAATTCAGTAAAACAGCGTGCAATATTATTGCAACACTATCCACCCCCATTTCTCCGTAAGGACATGAAGTGTATTTGTACAGAGTACTGACAATGGGGCTTATTATGCAACTCTGCAGCTCTGCAACCATTTCTAGCAAAGATGCTTGTGTTTTTAAAAGCTGCAACAGGTTCTGTTTAAGCCAGACACTGTTGCGGCCGGCTGGCAGAGAACTGACCGCGCAGCAACTCTAATGGTAACCAAAAATAAAACTGTGTCCATGCATAACCATAGCCAGTGGGCACAGCAACGCTCCTGCGATATCGCGTTTTATCTTTGCCAAGCTAGAACAAAATGGCTTGGAAAGTTCAGAGTCCATGATCACAGAGCATGCACAGCACACAGGCTCCCTGCGCCCTTAACCTTTCCAGCTCATTATCAACACTGTACTGACGGACACCATGCTACATGCATTTGTTATTTCTGTACGATGCCAAGGACTACAGCTGCACACGCCTCTCTCCCTTGTCTGCGCAATTTCATTGGATGCACAGGCGCCGAGTGTGTGTGCTCAGGGGCCTCTCTGCTGCTCCCACCTGTGTGTCCAGGGCCTGCATCACCCCTCGTTCTCCTGCTACATTACCTTTGCCTACTGCCTTGTCTCCCTCACACCTGAAGAAGGCTCCATGGCCGAAACGTTGCGTTTTCTTTCTTCCTTTTTTTCAGCAGGGAATAAACCTATCACACGTTCCTTTGCAGCCTACGCCTGCTGACGCAGCTCCCCACCTGAACTGCTTCCCCCTCGCATTTCCTCTTTTCGTCTACATTGCTTATATACATAGTGCCTGCTTTTCTCCGTGTTTGCTGCCTACTTCCTGGACCCGAATGTGTTTGCATTTGGCTTCCCTCTCTCTCTCTTTTTTTCCCGGGCCAGGAAAGTGAAAGTGCAGATAAGAGAAGTCAGGGGTTTCGGCAGCAGACACATGCTTTGCTTCACAGAGGGGGGGGGGGGGGGGAGGGGAAGGGGGGGGGGGGTATCTGCACGAACAGCTTGCCGAGTGTGCCACCAGCTCGTGCTCACTCTCACCTCACATGGCACACCAAGCCCCGAGGACCGTTTAATCCACACGGCGGCGGTTTAAACGGCGAGCAATGACTCCACAAGCCTGCTCGGTCGCTCCTCTGCTCCCGCAGACTCCCGCCGTCTGCGAGTTCAAGCGACACGAGGCCTGCCTCGGAGGCGGCTCCAGGAGAACGTTTTAGCTTCGCTCCACTTCCCCAGCGCGGAGACAAACCTCATGGGAAACCATGCTGTTGCATTAGCGATACAACACAATACCTGAGCGATTAGCATGGCGGGCAGATCTCATACACCGCACCTGTAGAATCGATTACAGTGCCGCAGTTTCCGCAGCGACAAAGCTTCTGCATTCGCAGAATTTATTAAAATGACAGGCAAGCGGCTGGGTAGCCCAATAGTTTGTATATCTTTAACTGTACAGTCTAATTAACGCTACACAAACGAACAGAGGCAAAGATTACTTCACCTCTTTGCAAGGCTTAATTTGCTTTTTAAGTGGCAAGCCTCAATAATTTGTGCAAATCAATCGCTCAATTCAGTTACACAGTCACTCCTCTTACCATGCTGGTTTGTTGTCATATACAAGCCCTTAGCTTAACTCACCATGTGGTCTTCTGCAGAGATATTCCTTGACACCAGTAAACATGCTGTATGTCTGCCATTCTTTGTGAAAGTAAAGTCAAGCTAGCTGGGAAGATATTTCCTAACTGTGTGTCACTTCAAGCTTATTCATAAATATTCATAAGTCAGACGGTTTCTCAAGCACTGGTTTGCACTACAGAGGAAGGCATTGACACCTCTAGTTATAAATAAAGGTATCAACTATAACTGTAAAAAAAAAGGAAAGCCATTTCTTTCATTAATATAGCAACAGACTACTTTGTTTTTAATTTCTCTTTCGATAGCATCTGAAATTCAGACTAGGCTGACAGTGTACATAAAGGAAATAAAAAGTAACAACACAGGACAGCAGGGAGCTTTAATTAAAATTAATCTGAGCACTTTTCACCTAGAAACATACCGGCAACTCTGCACATTTGCATTAAAATACACTGCTTTCTGCCCATCTCGCACTGTACAGACATGAGCCAGCTTCTCCACTAAACCTGTCGCAATAATTGTCTGGTATTATATCAGCGTTTCCCAATTTCACAACACAGAAAAGAGTACTGCTGAAATACCTTCGGAAGCAATGCCCCTTCAAACTGCCCGGCTGACAGTGAAAGTTAGGAAACCCAGGTCTATGAGTGACACTGCCATCCACCCCAACCACACCCAGCGCAGAAATACCGAACGCGCATTTCATGAAACCCTTACGAGCCCCCGCCGAGAGAAGAAGGCTAGCAGCACACGTCACACCTGAGAGCACTGGCGGACATGCGATACAGGAGAAACGCCGTGCAGCCTGTTAGCTCAGACTCTAATTATAGGAATACACCATTCCAGCAGCTTAATTACCTATTACCATACAGGTGTCAACACAGCTAACCGCCATGTAGCCCTAAGCTAAGACTGAAAGACCAAGCGAGGACACGGTCAGGGGCGTGGTGCCTGGCGTGCTCGAGGACGGGGGAGACGAGCGGTGAAAATCCGGAACAGCAACACGACCCAACCCCCCGGGAAAGAAGGCGGAAGAGGGTCAGCGGAAAACGGGAAGAATGAGTGGCAAATCCCGGAAGCAGTGCCGCTCGGGATCTTGGCGGGGAAGCCGCCGGGCCAGAGCTCGTCTCCTAGCGAGAGCTACGTAGGTGGAAGGCAGTCCGGCATTCGAGTTCGTCTGAAAAAGATTTAGCGGCGCGATGGTTTGACTGTGATAAATGAGGCGCAGGCTGAGGCCCAGTGCACTGGTCCAGCCTGAGAGTGACTGTTCAGAAGCAGTGCTGTAGGGTGGCATCCGTGAATGTGATAATACATCTCCTATTAGCAGGCAGCACAGTAAGCACCCTATATACTGTTCCAATTATGCGTAGAAGAGCCATCTTTGTTCCGTTTAATAATATCCTGTGCTCCCTGCTGTGAAAAGATGACCACACAGAAAAAAAAAAAAAAAGCCTTTCATTGCACTGTTTTCTAAACTTTGTTTGTGGGTTACGCGTAAACAAACTGATATGCAGAATGCCTGAGGAATATTATTTCAGCCACATTTACAAAATGCTCTCACGTGCCAGTCAGCTGCAATCCCTTAATCACACAGCAAAAACCCCACACGTATCTGTTTCTGTCCATCATTAATTGTTCGCCCGATAAAACTCAGCATTCATTTCGGACACCAGCATACTGTATACCTTTCAACACTGTTTTTTTTTTTTTTTTTTTGCGCGTGCTGGTCCTATATTCCCACTTCATAGCTGCCGTATCAATCGCGCCTCTGTCACAACACCGGAAATCGCACTCCCGAATTAGGCAGCCCGGGTGGCTAATTGGGTGTCCTGGACTCACACTACCTGGAGCGTTACGAGTTCAAGTCCCAGCTGGGACACCGCTCATGGACTCCTGAGTAAAGCAGCCTTCTTTACTGAGACTGTGCCAGCAAAACGCCCAGCAGCACAGACCCATACAACCGCCGTAAATCTTTTTGGGATAAAAGTGTCGGACATATAAATTAAAGACAATAAAACAAGGCACCGAGTCAGTCAGTCAGTCAGTCAGTCATTTCGGCAGCTGTGAACGCCCAGCCCGCGGATTTAGAAACATCCCCGAAAGGAATTAACAGTTATCTTCAACCACCGCACAACGAAGTGAGACCAGAGCACGCAGACCGTAGCTCAGCTCTGGAGTGGAAAAAAAAAAAAAAAAGACAAGAGGAGCGGCGCAGACTGTTTGGGAGCACCTAACCGCACTGCCACGGCCGATGCAGTCCTGCTCGTGGAGGTCAGAGACTCCGTAAACCCACCCAACCGGCAAGGTGGGACCTTCCAGCGGACGAGCTGTAAAACAAACAGGCTCCACCCTCCTTTCACAAAGGGAACGGTGGCAGCCGAGCACACTCCTCTCAGTGGCAGACACCCCGGGAGAACGTCTGGTCTAGTCGAGTACGCGTTGCCCCTTGTTTTTTTTTATTTTTTTTTACAAGCTCAGCCACCGGGTCACCAGGTAAAAAGGAGCAAGCACAACGCAGCAGCCCCACCCCACAGGCCTGCGTGGGTAAACACCAGGCGGCCGATTTCCTGTTCTGCGACAGAGAGACCTGCAGCAAGCCGCAACAGGGCAGGCCGTCCGCAGAGCCTGAGCACACTGCCACAGACCGGCTGGGCCTACCTCGGCCCGAGACTCGGAGTCTGCTCTCGGGACACACAAACACTGAGGGTGTCCTTGGGCCCTTGTCCCCTAGATCAAGGGCTTCCCGCCCTGGGCCTAACGTCCCGGAGGCCCGAACACACACACACACACACACCTGCTTTGGCTTTGGTTCCAGCCAAGCCCTCCGTCACACAATCGAACCCTCAGCCGACTGGGCACTAACAGGATCCGCCTGACCGTTCCCGGCCCTCCCAAGCTCCGGGACGTCGGCCGCCGAAAACCCCAAACTTTTGAGAAACTAGCATGCTTTTTTTCTTTTTATCCCTCCCCCCCGTAACCCAGAGCCACCGAGAACCATTAATCCAATTAAGTCTTCAATTTGGGTCATTAAGCTTGGGTGGGGGGGCAAATCCCAGATTGTGAGGGATCCCCCCCCCAGGGACTGGATTGGGAATCTGGGAAGCCAACCCTACTCATGCAGAAAAAAAAAAAGACCCCGTTGAAAGTAAAAACTCCTGCCAGAATCGCAGGAGCTGCTCCTATCCACCTTGGTGCTGCAGAGTACACCTCCGGACAAGCAGCCCCTGGCCTGAGGAGTCAGGTTCCACCTGGTTTTAGGGTTAAGAGCTGGCAAGCACAGCTCACTGACCTTCCCGTCCAATTCATTCGTCCAATTAAGACATCAAGGTGCCCCTGTAAGCCAGGAACAAAGGCAGCGCAGCAGGGGTGGAGCTCCTCACCCCTGGCTTACAAGCAGGGGAGAGTTTCAGACAGATTTCGCCACCGTGGGCATTAGGGTTAGGGCTGGAGTGGATATGTTCGTCTCCAGCCCACGCAGGGGGCGGGAGGAGGCAACGGTATCTCCCGCGGAGATATCGACAGCGGCACGACCCGACCCCCGCAGGAGAGTGGAGATCACTTCGACGGCCAAATCGCCGAAGTGTCACACCTACCGCCGCACACCAGTGCTCCTTCAATTGCAACCTGCCTGCTGCCCTCCCCCCGCCACCAGCTCAAAATCTGCAACAGTGCGCTAACCTGACAGGGAAGAATCAGCGCTAAAAGTGCATTTCTACTGTATAAAGAACAGAAATGCACACGATATGGATTAACCACCATGACACCTCAACAGCTATGACACCAGCTACAGCCGAGATCATTTCCCTGAAGAACACGCAGTCCAGGCTGAAACTGCCAAGTTTAAAAAAAATAATAAAAACAGCACAAATGCTGTATTTTGGGGGCATTTTAAGATGCACCTCTAACGTACGCTCAGGACAGTTATTACTTATCAGAACTTGGAGATGTGACCTTAACTGAAATTCTATGTGGGGTGGAAAAAACCCAGAACTATTAGGTTTTCTAAGCAGTGCGATGTCGGCGTGCTGTCACATGTACGAATTGGTGCGCAACACGTATCTTCCATTAAGACCCGAGAGTCAAGAGCCAAGGGCTCTGTCACAGCTGTATATAACCCGACTGGCAACGCATCACTGCAGCTGCCCGCTGATAAAACACACGTCCAAAGGCATCGGCTTACAAGGGGAAAATGTGCTTTTTAAATGACACGCAGGGCTCGCGTTATGTCTCAAGCACGGATAAATCACATGGACCCAAGCACGACGCGCGATAAAACTCCACAAAAAACCCTCACCTGAATCCTCCCTGCCCGCAGAATCCAACCGACTCCTCAGCCAGTCTTCGGCGGTCGGTCCGCACTTCTTCTCTTGTATGTTTTTAGTTATAATAACGTCGAGACGTCACGGCTGTCGAAGCCAGGCTACACCGTGCGAAAAAAAACTGGAGCTCTCGCGAACCGCACCAGAAAAGAAATATATATATATAAAAACGGCCGCGCTGAAACTGAGCAACCACCGTAGCTATAAAGCTGACTAAAAAGAAGAGGGGGGAAACGCCCTTTAAAAAGTCTAGACGAGCGGTGGGGAGAAACGCTGGTCAGTTACCGTTTCATAGCGCTAGTACGCAGTACGAGTCGCCTCCATTTTAGGGGAATCCCTCTCTGCGCGCGGCTCGAGGGCGGGGACTCCAGGGAGCACGAGCTGGCTGCCATGCGAGCGCCAGCCTGGGCTCAGCCCCGTCGCGCGCGGCGGCGGCGGCGGCGCGGACGGTCCCCATTGATCCCCGCCGCCCGCCGATTCCTGATCGTCACGATTACCGATCGGGGGGGAGGGGGTGTGGTGGGGTTGCCGGGGCTGTCGTCAGCCGGGACCTTAAACCGTGACAGAACCGATCTAGATATATTCAGAGATGCAAGTTTCTGATCATTTTCTCTGGGAGGTGTATCAAAGCGCGGCTTTCTCTTATTGTTTGATTTGTTCGAATCTCCCCTCCCCTCCCCACCTTATCGATTGAAACAAAAAACAAAACGAAAAACAACCAACACACACCCCCCCGCCGCTCAGTCCACTCCGCGAGCGCGCGTGACTGCGCCCCGGCGGTGGCCGGGGAAGGGCGGCTGCTGCCATGGCAACCCCCCGGCCTGACCCCACCCACGCGCCCCGGCCCGGCCCGGCCGGCCGCGAGGAGACACGAGTCGACCCGGACCCGTATGGAAAGGGCATCCGTCGTGAATGTTGATTTGTGCTGAGTAAAAAAAAAGGTGAAACGTTTCATGAAGTCGTTGAGCTATAGAGGTCAGTGGCACAGCGTACTGTAAGAGATGAATGCGGTGATGAAAGTCCGGCAGAGCCTTCTTGAAACCGATCGCGCTTTCCACGGGAGATGTGTTGTATGATATATGATGTCGTTTAACCCAATACTTCAACAGTCTGTTACTGACTTTTTATTTTACAAAACAGCTTGATGCTCTACATGTCTAAACTGGGAGAAAACAAGAAATGGGGATTAATAATTGAAGATGAAGTAACAAATAAATGAGTATTGCACCCATTTTTGTACAGTAGAAGGTGTCAATAACAGGCTCTGTTATACAGACAGGGGGTATGAGTTTAAGGTAGGTCTTGACATCCTCAGTGTTTACAGACCTGGAACAGTTTCACCTTGATCAGCTCAACAGCGGCTTTGTTCACCTGAGTAATGCAAAGATGATTTGGAACAGATATCAGGACATCTTTCAGCATCCAGCTTGAACTGCGTAATTGATCTTCTGTCCGAACAAGTGTCCCTATATCCACTGGACTGCAGCTCCTTCAGGACCAGGGCTAGAGAGTCGGAATGTCGGGAAGGTTACAAGCATGGGGAAGCCATTTGGTAGTTAATTGATCTCAGGATCTCACGCAGCTCTTTCCTGAAAGAAACCAGGATGCTGGCTTTCACAACATGGCTGAGTGGCTTGTCCCTCCCTCCCATAGCCCTCAGCCTGCTGTCCTCTGTTCTAAATGCCCACCCACCAACTCCACCAGCACTGGGCGAAACTATCAGAACTTACAGTCAGGTTTTACAGGGCCAGGAAGGTTAAAAACCAGATTCAGTCTGTCTTCGGTTACCGGTACAGCCATGGAAATGACGATGCTAAATCAGAAGAACTCGGGAAGAGATGGCATTTTAAAGAGACAGCTGACACGGATTTAGAAATGGAAGGTCATGTTTAACTATCTAGAATTCCTTGTGCAAGCAACAAGGACAAAAGTTAGATAACAACAGAGTAAATGATGTGGGATATTTATTATTTAAGAAAGCTTTTGATAAGGTTCCTCATACCAGTTGATTCTCCAGTTAAAAGCCACAGGAATCCCAGAGAATGTCTGCACACAGTTTCAGAGCAGGGTGCCAAGCTGGGGTCAGCAGGGGGTCTGGTTTAGGACCACAGATCTGTTTTAGGCCTGTTGCTTTTCCTGATCTCCATCCACCACTCTGATTGTAATGCCACACGGACTGCCTGGGGTTCAGAGTACACATGTGTGTGAGATTTGAAATTCAGGGCAGTTATACGTAGACTTTGCAATGTAACACCGCAACCTCACTTAGAATACTACCATATTACACCATAACGCATGTGATCTTACCACAAAATGATATTACATCCTTAACAACAGCTCAAAGAATGGTCTCATGTCATATAGATTCAGGTTAAGGGAGTGAAAGCTCTTCAGTGTAGAATAAAGGCAATAGAGAGGAGATTTGATGAAAGTACTGTACTGTATGTAAAATCCTAAAGGCTCCAGTCAGGGTTAACTCAGGGGACTATTTCACACCCAGTAGCGAAACAGGGACATCAGGTCACATCTATAAACTGAAATGGAGTCAGTTTAGGAAGGACAGTAGGAAATGAGTCTCTACACAAAGAGTTGTGGGTGTTTGGAACAGGCTTCCTAGTAAAGGGTTTTTTTTTTTCAAAGTGCTCAGACCCAAGTGGGCCCTTTGAAACAAAAACAAACGCCTGGACAAGCGTTTAGATTCGCTCAGCCATGAAGCTACCAGACAGGCGACACAGGCAGAACGGCCTCCTCTCAGGTGCAGCTTGCGCTTCTGGAGAGGAACGTTTGCTCTTTTCCCGGGGAGGGGGGGGCGTCTTGTCGCCTTCTCTTCGGCTAAACCCAGACCGACCTGAGCAGGATCGGTCAGGCCAGGACTTCCCCCAGGCCCGGGCGCCAGTGCCTGCAGCAGGGAGGTCAGCCCATTACTCCCTTTCGCGCTCCGGATTTTCCTCCCAGGGCAGAACGGCTCGTCCCCCGGCCCCCCCGGACCTGCTGCCCGTGGCAGAAGCGCTTCTCCTTTTGCAGAAAGAGATCCGCTCTCGCGGACGCTCCCTTTGTAGCTCTCTTTCTGTAGCCCGAGGCTCCCAACCGTAAAGAGCACCACAGCGATTGGTTTTAATGGCTGTTTATCCAGTTATGTGCTCATTAACTCAATATGTCCGTTTCTCTGCTCAGTCAGCCTTGTTATCTGTCCTCACAGAGGCCGCCATCAGTGCTGGTTGCACTCGGTCCACTGTGAGCCCCCCCCTCTCTCCACACCCCTCCGCTCCGGCCCCTGATCCTCTGGGTTTTGCCCAGCTGACTGCAGCTCATCACGGCTGCATGCGCAGAGCCCATATAATCAATGGTGCACCAACCGGAGCAGTAGCTGGCTATAGGAGCCCTGCAAAACCCTGCCCGTTTTTCAGTTTACAATCAGGCAATACTGTTCGATCCTCTTCTTAGCGCTGTTTGCAACAAGATCACATCTGCATTAACGATCTTCACGAGATTTTTCAGAAGATCATAGTTTCAACAAACAAGTTCCCCTTTTTGCACCCGGCGTAGATTTCAATTAAAGGAAATAAGAAGCAGAAAGAAGGAAATCATTTTCTGCATAATTTCCAATAACGTTTTGTCTTTACTGTATGTTTGTTTTTTTCCCTATTGTGAAGCAATGGCAGCAGCAGTCTTCGCGCCTATAGGGATATTTTCAGATCATCCTCTGCAGAATACTGCTGAGAAGATATATGACCTGCTCAATTAAGCCTTCTAATTAGCTCAGTTAAACAATTGAGCGCTCTGCTGCCCCCTTCTGTCCTCAAGCAAAGGAGAGTGACACGTATCCCCCTAGACAGGCTGTTGCCAGTGGATATTTGTGTCCCTTTGCATTGCAGATATTTCTGAATGTGTGCAAGGCCCGTCCCCTCTCCTCTGAAAACACTCATGAGGTTCCCCTGCACGCCAGGCGAAACAATGTGCTCAGCTAGGATCCGGCACGTCTTCACACAGACGAGCAGGGTCTTGGGGCCAGGCAGGGAGGGGGCTCTGGCAGGTGAGTGATTTGTCCTTTTAATAATATAATGATATCTTGCCCTTGCCCCACCTGCCTGCTCTTTTCTATCAGTGCAGGGGCTCTTGATGGAAAAGTGACCTTTTAGATAGATAGAGCACTGCTTGTAACCAACAGCTTCATACCTACATGAAAAGAGCAGAGCCCAGTGCAATGAGGTAATGTCCTCGAGGCCATTAATCACAGACATGCACAGCGGCGCCACGCTGTGTTACTGAGAGATCTGTCTGTAGGTGTGCATGCTCGCTCACAGAGCTGCTCTGTGGAAGCCCGCCTTAGCTCATCCACTCAGTGCCAGTAAATTGCAGAGCTGAAACTTAAGTGCTCATTTAACCCGGATGCTGCAGATCGCCATGATCATTAGGGATGGGCTGGAGCACAGACGTGCAGGGGAGTGGATGGGACGGAGGTATCAAGGCCGACCAGAACCCTGAGCTCTTGGAGAATCACCGGTAGGAGCTCCCCCCTGTGGCAGTGCAGGGAACAGCATTTGTCACCACAGACCCGGCCAAAACTCGAGCCTGTGAGTGCTGAAGAGGCCTGCAGTGTGACACATGTCAGGAAAGTCGCTGTTCTCTCACTGCTGACTGAGCCCCCCCAGAGGCTCAGGGAACCTGCACAGCCTGATTGGAGGTCAAAGGTTGCGTTAGGAGCTGGTAGCACATGACCGAGAGGGTGCCCCCCCTTCCCATGGCCCAGTTCCGCCACAGCCCAGCCCTGTAGCTCTCGCCTGGGAATGGAATTTAACACTAGAGCTTCGTGGGAGAAACCCTTGACAGCTACTGTCATTTTGGAGAGAAAGTGATAAAACACAGCTTTTGTGCCAGTACTCGCACAGGTGTGTTTTAAAATCAGTAGTGTTACCAGAATCATCCTACCTGATAGGTTGCAGTGTTAAAGTCAAGCAGTCCTGTATTTCAGCCTGTCCACCGAGGCCAGTGAAACAGTATGAGTGGATGTCAGCAATATTATTTTGGGGAATAGCGCATTACCTCTGAACCGATCAGTGACTGTTCAGTTTCTCAAGATTGGACCAAACAGGCCCTCTTACGCACACCCATGCTGGGATGTGGACAGCAGGAAAAGTGCCACAGAGGAATCCTGCTTCACTTTCATTCCCAGCATTCCCTGCCCTTGAGCTGCATGGTCAGGGCAGACTGCCTCCTTCTCTCACGAGGGGGTGGACGGGCAGTGGGAGAGAAGAGGGACAGATAAAGAGAGAGAGATAGCTGGAGCTCCCTGTCCGTCTACATTTCTGATTGAGAACGCGAGGAGGATACGTCAGTGAGGTTTAAATGTCACAACAGCGCGCAGGTGTGCTGACAGGAAGCCAGCGCTCTGTGCACCTGCAGTCGGGCCAGCAGCTGTGCCGACAGCTCAGCTGGGAGCCACTGCTCCAACACCCCAGCTACACACACACACACTCGGGCTCCTTCCGCGCTCCTGCTCTCGCACACAGCCTGTCCTCCTGCAGCCTCTCACACCCCTCCACCGCACAATCTCTTATCCCGCCTTGCGTGTCCCCCAGCAGTCCGTTTCCCCCTCTCCCCGTCTTTCTCTCCAGTCACCCTTGCAGCCACGAATGACCCACGGGCCTAATGGGCAGGGGATCGCCCCAAGATCCACAGCTCTCCATTCAAATTGGGCTGTTCGCTGGCAGGCGGTTCGCACCTGCCTCTTGAGCACCGCCCCCAGGGCGGAGGCCAGCGTGGGTGGAATGCGATCGCGTCCCCGTGCGGCCGGAGAGCTGGCCATCTCCTGCTCAGAGCCCCTCCCGGAGCAAGACCAGGCCTGCCCGGACACAGCCACATTCCTGGAGGAGGGGAGAGGGTCAGGGAAGGAGAGGAGAGATGGGAGAGCAGGATCCCTCCTGCCCCCCCGCCGCTGGGCAGGACACGTGTGCCCATGGAGCACAACTCCAGAAGCAGACGGCCTCCAGCAGCAATTGCCCCCTCACCACCCCACCCCCACCCCACTCACTTTTCTTTAGAAGCAAAGCACCTGAAATTCACCATGAGGCAGGAGTGTGTTACAGGCTGCAGGCTGTGCCGGGATTCGGGAAGGTGTGGAAGGCCCTTGTAAACCGAGCGATCCTGCTCCAGCATCATAAGGGGTTTGGAAAAATCCGTATTGAGCCTCCACTGTGCGAAATGGCAACAAAAGGAAACAGGAGTCAGTAGTTCTCCGAGTGCATCGAGAAGCAGAATCTGGTCTTGAGAAGCTCCCCTGCGAGCCCTCATAGACCCATCCCTCTGTCCCAGCCTGGGATGACCTACTGACACAAGCCCTCCCAGCCCCGAGGTCTGGCCAGAAGCTCACTTCCAGGCACTTCCAGCTGACCCCTTCCCGGCTCGGACTGTTTCTGGAGTCTGCGGAGCGAGGCGCTGAACGACGCCCCATAGTTCACCAGGATGTGTTCTCCAGCACGGGGCCCTCTTTCCTCCAGTGCTTCAAGGGAAACAGCTTTTCCCTCTCATTCCAAAAAAAACAAAACAAGCAACCTCACGTACAAGCTTGCAGTGCTGTAGATTTACATCCCAGTATGCAAAACCTGCTTATTCTGAACTAGACAGATATGTAAAACAGAGCAGGAGTGCAACCAGAGGTCAGCATTCATAGACCCAGAGAGATCTGATCAGGAGATCTCACAGTTGAGCTCTAATTTAAAAAAAACAGTTGTTAAACCATGGGATTGTGAAAGGACAACTCTCTCTTTATATATATGAAGTACTAAGACATTACCTTAAAGTAGTGCTTCCCGATCCGAAGGGAACGCTGTATGTCCTGATTAATGTTTCCACTGGGTGTTTAATTCCAGGATAATTGACTCTGCTATTCTGTCTGGGGCATACAATCCTAAAAACTCCTTCTATGTAATGTGGCACTCCTCATCCCTGGGGGCACGGAGGAGGGACGTGTCAGCTCCCACCTGGGTGACACCATGCTGCCCCCTCTGCACCGCAGGAAAGGGAGACCGCAGTGACATTTTAAAACTGTACAACTAACTTACAGAAGACAACACGCTCGAAGTAGGCTTTTTCTGAAACTAGAGACCGAGTGCAAAACAAAAGTAAATCACAAGTCTAAACAAGTAAGCTGATCAATTAAAGCCATCTATCAGCAGCAGAGTTTTAGAGCTGATCTGGAACAAAAACCAGCCCACAGCGCCGGTAACCACTGATTACATCTACTTGTTACAGTTTATCTGCCAGTTTATGATATAATTCTGCTGGCGGTTTGATTAAAGAAGTTTTTCACACCGGCTCACCGGTCCCTCAGGACCAGAGGGCACCCGTTACTGCTCTGTCCTCCTGACTAGTGTGTGATTGGCCTGCAGATGAAGAGAGAAATCGTCTAACTGCACAAGTAAGACCAGGTGGGATTCAAGAAGGGCTATTATAATACACCGTCCTGTCGGAAAATCTAACTTGGGCACTGGGGAAGGAAATTCAAAACTAATTAGAACCTTGTACATTATAACTTATTTGAGGTATCAAGTCAAAATATCAAAGTCAAGATAGCATTTACCCTGTATCGAGCGCCCTCTGGTGTTTAAAAGCATTAAGCGTCACAGTCGTTCTGTCTGCTGTTCCTGATATCTATGGTCTCCAGTGTCTGTCCTCCTCAGGGCCGGAAGGACGTCACAGGGCAGCACCTGAGCGCCACCTGTCGACCAGCTCCGGAACAGCGGGCAGGATCCTACTGTAGTCCTGCATCAACTTTCCTTTCCTTCAATCTTGTGGGTGCAAATCAGAAAGTTTTGGGAATTCCTCACAAAGAGGCATGCAAAACGCGAGGCCGCTTGTCTGTGCGAAGATCAAATCAAACTGCGGTGGCTGAAAACCAGTCTGTACAAAAGCTTGGACAGCAACACGCAGGAGACTCTTTTAAAGCGGAAGCCATTTTTTATTTATGGCAAAGCGTACTTCATCCCAGCCATTCCCTATATACAAAAAATGATATATTTACAGACAGAATACGAGATGGGATCCATGCGCGCCACAGTGTACAAAAATAAGATAAAAGCACACAGAGTAAAAGTGTTCGAATAAGCCCCGGTTTCGAGCACCTGTATCAGTTAAGACTCGTCGTTAAGGCTCACAAATTAAAACTTTGTAAAGTCTTGTGTCGTAAAATAGCTTCACTAAACCATCCACGGCTCACAGCAGCAGCAGGCACGAGCTGTGCATCATCCAAACCCGCACAGGCGACGCCGGGCCAGCGGTCCCAACGCAAGCCACATGGCCTGACCCGCCGCGGGGGCAGGGCGCCGAGGAACACCCCGCACCGGCGACCGGCTGCAGGGACAGATCGCTGGCTCTGTCGCTGTGCAGCGACGGGACAAGGGGGGCGAGATCAGATAAGATCATCCTATTGGCCGAATACAATTTCTTGCATGAGGAATTCGTCTTTTCGCAGACCCCAGCTTGCTCTCCATGAGACACACAGACAGGGAGAGAAGCTGGGGGTCAGAGCGCAGGGTCAGACATTTTTATACGGCGCCCCTGGAGCAGCTGGGGTTCAGGGCCTTGCTCAGGGGCCCAGCAGAGTAGGATTCCTCTGCCGGCCGCGACAACCTTCCAGCCACGGGCGCCGATCCTGAACCAGAGAGCCACTGCTCCGCCCCAGAGAGAATCTGGCACACGATGACCGGGGCAGCAGAGCCACACTCATCGGGCAGCAGGTTGTAGATCCCGGCCCATCCAAGCAAGAGGAAAAGACAGAAACAAGGGGGTGCAAAATCCCCCCCCCCAACATTTTGTAATTTGCATGAACCAGTCTTCACACCTTCACACACGTACTGTAGTGAATACAGACACCTACAGGATGCACGACACACATACTGATCTGCGGTAATAACTTAGGGGAAGAGGCGTCTCCTTGTGGGTGGAGCGCAGGAAAGGGAGGTCAGAGTTCGGCCCTCTCTGTCGGGGGGAGGAGGGGGGGGATCGTGGCGATCGAGGTCACCACCACCCCGGTCGGGAGGCTTTTCCACACTCCGGAGGGGAACTCGGAAGTCTAGCGTTAAGGTCTTCTCAGTATCTTTAAATAAAACGCCGGTTCAGGACGCTGCGGTCCAGTGCTGACAGAAGGGTGTTTCCTGGCCGGTCCGGGCCCGCGGGGCGGGTCAGCCCCCCCGGGTCCCTCGTTACCGTTGCCACTGGGCCACGTTGCCCAGGTAGTCGCCCCCCAGCTCCGTGGCGTTCTCCTCCTGGTCCCACCAGCCCAGGGCCAGCCCGGCCTCCTCCTGTCCGCGGGGGGGGGCGCCCCCACCCGGCCGGCCGCCGCCCCCCCCGCCCGCCAGCCGCTGCCGCCTCTCCCGCTGGCGCCGCCGCCGGGCCTCGCGCCGCTCCTGCTGCCGGGCGAACCGGAAGCGCTGCAGGAAGAGGTCGCGGGCGAAGTCGTACAGCTCCACGTCCAGCCCGTTGAGGCGGCGGATGCGGGCCTGCGCGGCGGCCGCCACCTCCACGCCGGAGGCCCGCGTGCTGTTGAGCTGCGTGAAGGGCGAGATGAAGGCCATGCGGAAGGTGCGCTCGAACAGGTACTGCGTCTTGCGCTGGAACTCCGTCAGCCCGAAGAAGGCCATGCCCTGCAGGTTGCGCTTGGCGCTGTCCAGCAGCACCCGGCCGCGCGCCTCCTCGCTCATCGCCGTCAGGTTGTAGCAGCCCACCAGGCTCAGGTCGGCCAGCATGCGCGCCTGGCGGTTGTTGGCCAGGTTGTGGGGGCAGCCCATGAACTCCTCCAGCGTGCAGCCCGACCAGTCGTCGCCCGTGTAGCAGCTGGGCAGCTCCGAGGACGTGGGCGCCCGGCCGTCGCACACGTGCAGAGACGCCTTCCAGGTGGCCCCCCGCTGCACGTGGCGCCACTCGCTCAGGTAGCGCGACACCGGGTCCCGCAGGATGGTGATGTAGTAGTAGTTCCTGAGGGGGAGGAGAGCAGGGAGAGAGTCAGTCCCACCACAAGCAAGGGCGGCGCGGGAAGGCTGGGCTCAGCCGGCGCCACCGGTTTCCTGGGAGGACCCTGCTGTCCCAACGAAGGACGCGGTTCAGGAAGAGCGCCGAGGAGGCCACTCCTGTTCATCTAGAGATGTGATGGAAACCAACCCTTCTGCTTCTACGATGCAATTACACCCATTTACAAATCCTGCGCTGACAGCTCTCCGGGCAGGATCATGCAGTATCATGCAATCTGGAAACATCTGGAGAGGTACATTTTCCAAACCCCAGACTAAAAATACACAGGTGCCGCAGACGAGCGGTTCTGCTCCGAGTGATTGGCCATTCTGGCTTCCACTGACCATTCAATACAGCACCACACCCTCTTGTGAAAGAATATACACTATATATCCAGGCAATATAAACTCCCTCTCATGGGTGTTATTAAGAGGCGGCAAACCCACTTAAAGCCACTAAAGCTGTATAAAAACCAGTCTCAAGACCTAAGGGCGGCTTCCTTCCACAGTTCGAAATCAGAACCAGGACGGGAGTACAGACTGGTAGAAATGGTCGTCCTGTAATGCCTCGGTCAGGCACTAGGGGGCAGCACAGACAGTATAATGATACCGGAGGAGACCAACTGAGGGGCTTGCTGCTGCATTTACTGAAAAAGATCTGGCTGCGAAGGGAACAATTGTCATGCTGAGAGCTCGTTCTGGTGTGAGCTATCCGCTGTCAGCTGTCAGGGGTGTGAAGCTTTGATCAGACTGAGCAAAGATGCTCACAGAAAGGGGAAAACGGGCAAATAGGGAAAGACAGACGGTCAGCGCAAAGGAATGGCGAAGGTGAAACTGCAGAAACGGAGCGTTTTGGCACAGAGAGACTAGCCAAAACTAGCAGCAATTTCCTCATTTTACACCAGGGAACTGGGGGAGCGGGGAGCTCACAACAGGCCAGTTCTGGTCGGAGAAGAAAACTGCGCTACGCTGCAGCGAAAGACAAAATGTTTAAGACATTGTTTGTCATCGTTTAAGATGTCGCAGGCTCCAAAGCGCTAAATGGAGCAGAGGCTCGTCCTGCACCAGGACCCAAGACCCGAGACCCCTCTGGTGGACTGATCCCACCCTCCCTTCAACAGCACTCAGCCAACTGTGGAATCGGGGAGGATGAATGTCTAACGACACGGATGGTGATATTACTGAAAGATTTCAATGTGCCACACAAATGCTGGGACACTGGGATGGGAAATACAGATGCTGAAACTGAAATGGCTGAAATGGGACATTTATTGACCTTATTAAAGCTTCTTGGAAAAGGAACCTACTGGGAAAATCCTGCTGCTACTGATCTAGTTTAGACCACGAACAGGAGGCACGTCTTTACACTAAGAGCTGTGGGAGTGTGGAACAAGCTACCCAGCCATGTATCATGCTTTCTTTCAAGAAAAAGGTGGATGAGAATCTGGAATTAATTAGCCACTGACAACCAAAAAGGCTAATCATGCCACATAGTCTCATCGCTTAAGTCCTTATGTTTTTTTTTTTCCAAAGAACCGGGAAATAATTAACAGAGGATATGTGAGAGAACCATAAAAAACGTGCTTATAGCATGAGAGCTTTTGATGTTCAGTAGATTTTAAATCCCTAAGGTTTGAGGATAGAGCAGGATGGTTTGAGAAGAGGCAGAGCAGGTGGTGAACTGGGAACAGATGGATTTAGAGGCAGCAGCATGGTTATACATCAAAAACAATGTTCAAGGCTCAAAACCAAGTCCTCAAAAAATCAGTTGAAGTATAGGAACATATGGCCTAAAGGGAAAATGAAGCCAAATCGACTGGAAGGAAGAGCACGCTGTGCATAGTGTATATACGACTGTAGCACGACCAGCTACAGGAAGAAATGACAAAGATATTAAATTCACAGAGAGAGAGAGCAAAGAATATTGCAACACGGGCAAAAAATAATGCAGGTCGACAATAGCGATGGAAGTGTAGAAGCTCAGGTCAGTAGTTTACAGGATAATGGAAAATTTAGATTGCTTTCGCTACTAAACTACCAAATGAGCAAGATGGACTCAATGCCTCAACACCTACGCCCCCAGCCTCTCTCGGGTTCCCCCAACAGCAGGACACAGCAGCATGTGCTGCTCGGAACTTTGCTACACCTTTCTTTAACCTGACCACGGCCCTCCTAGGACATCAGCTCCCCTGTGCTGTGCTGCCGTTTTCCTGTCGGACAGGTCCGTGTGCTCACCTGCTGAAACACACCCAAAATCTACACGTCTGCTGAGGTGAATCTGAAACCCCGGCCGGCTCCACAGCGCTCGAGCTGGGACTAATCTGCTTGATCAGGCGTTTTTGGCCGCTGTATTATTAGGCCTTGATTGCCGGATCGATTTTCCGATCCGCGATGTAGCCACGTCTCTGGGTAGAGAAAGGGAATTACAAACGTGTGCCGGGGACAATAAAGAGCCTGTCTGCTGATCGGATCCACATCGATCCGGGGACGGAATTCCTACTGGCTCCGAGCAGCCACGGCCCCAGAAAAGCTATATGCTATATGCAACAAAACGGGATTTGCACTGACATGCGGGATATGGGATAACGATCTCTCGAGCTGTAAAACAATCAAAACCGTAGCGATTTCGAAAAAAGCGTTGATTCTGTATTTTCACTCTGCTAGGGAACAGTACGAGCCGGGCCCACTAACAGCCTTTCCATTGATCGATTCCAGGCCACGTTCAGGAAGAGTGGCAAAGAGTCACAGCAGCTGCACCTCACCGGTATTAAAACTCGCATTTCAGCGTGACAGTGGCACAATCCTAGTTTATATTCCCTCCTGGGAGTGCGGTCAAGGAATGCGTTTTGACAAGGCATGTAAGCAGTCTTAAAACAAGCCAGTAAATACCCCTGACATCGATATTTATGGTTTTACGGGACAAATAAAACAAAACGCTAAACAATGCTGACATGTCTAAATAAAGCTGTGTGTTCGATCCCTCCAGGGACCATCTAGATCCGTCAGATTCGACTGTTCTTCTCTGGAACGGGACACCCGCTCCCCCTCCGCGCTCTCTCCCCGGGGACGGGGGGGACGGGGGGTGTCCAAGAGAACTTACAAGAGCCTGGGAGCTGCACCATACTGGCTCCATACAGCGGCGGTCTTCAGTGCACAGCCAGGGGGGCCACCTTTTACTGCTACAGCCAGGCAAGGCAGAGCCAGGAGGTGCTGAAGAGACTCGCCACAGGCAGCAGGGGGCGCTCACGTACCTTTAAGCAGAGGGTGGGGGCTGCTTGGGATTGAGTCTATCAGACAACAACTGAACCACAGAGGGCTCTAGCAGGGTTAAGGACTGAAGGGATAAAAAAAAAAAAGACGCAGGAACATTGAAGTTGTGTCATTAAAATAATCAAGAAACCAACAATCCAAAGAAGGAGCCGAGAGTCTGCGCGAGGACAGGCACTGCTGCAACTGTTCACATCAGCGGTCTAAACATCAGCCTTCTGGACGAGCATCTGCACCAGGCCCTGCATCGTGCAGAATGCCAAGGTACTGCAGACACTAGTCACGTGTCCATTCAGTTCATCATTACAGCAGTACACAAACACTGCACTGCCAAAACAGAATGTGTCAAATCACGTACAAAACAACAGACGTGTGAACATAGAAGCATATTACAAGAAACTGCACGGCCACAGACGAGCACACAATATTGTGTTGGAATAAACAATAATACACCTTTGGTCAAGACGGATTGGGAACAGAAAAATGCAGGCCCTTTTCATTCCATGCATTTCAACTGCATTAGCTGCCTTTCAGACACCTTAAATGTGCTAGACGAGATAGGCATCCACACTTTTAGAGCCCCAGAAACCAGACTCAAGGCCGCCTCAGGATAGTAGGTCACATTCTAGTTCTACAGGCCACATCAGTCATAAATAAAACATGTTATTCATTCTGTGGAGTGCATACTGGCACACCAACGATGATTGGTTTCTCTATAAAGTGCCCTGTTAGAAACTGGACGATTTCCTGTTCAGACACTTCAATCATGACCAATTCCATCGTGGCTCAGCATTACAAAAGCCTTCGCAAAGTGACGAGCCTCTAGTCTCTTGGGTAGCTTACAAAATTAATTCCTAGCTTGGCGTTTGGAACAGCATCTCATGATAGGCTAGAAAGATCAAGTATCTGGGCCAAGTGATCTGTAGATTTGGTGCTGCTACATATTAGGACTGTCACTCTCTCTATTCCACAGAGCTGTGTCACTCCCTCCCTTATCAGATGGAAATACTGCAGAGGAAATGGCACACAGATGAAAAGAGCTTCAGGCTTTGAGGGCTGAGGCTTTTAAACTCCTAGAAGGGTCCAGAAACGTGAAGCAGCAGGATCAGACTTGGGAACAACAGAGCCCGAGACAAAAAGGGGAACAAAAAAACTCAAGGGAAAATGAAAAGAAACGGACAAGTTTCATCTGAACTGGAAAGAATGTTTCTCGTGGTTTGTGTCTATTTCACATGACCTATAGTTACTGCATTGCTGCAAATTAATGTCATGACTTTCCGAAAGGCAGCCGAGTCTTTCTGAACGATAATCTGACGGGGAGCAGCCATGCGAAAGATCATGTCGCTGCTATAGTCGGCTCGCGCAATTGAGAAATTGACAATTTCTCACCCCATTTCGCTGAAAGTGCAATTAGACCCTCGGAGCCCAAATTCACTCCGTTCGTCACAAGGTGATGAAACTTTTTAAAGTTCAAAACAAGAACAAGGGAAATTGCCAGCTAAAAAAGTGACAATCTTCAATGCAAAACTACAGTACATCTTTACAGCTCTGATAAGCCTTTACGTCCAATAACCTTTCAAATAACTTCAGATAACCTTCCAAAATAAATCTGCCCAACAAAACCGATTAACTTTACATATAAACCAACTTGACTGTTACAGCCGTGAAAAGTATTAAATTGAAATTTTTCATCACAGAAGTCGAAACACTTTCTTCTTTGCTTCAAAGTGTTTTTTCAAACAAACTGTGACGTAAGCCAGACTAAATTGAGACTACTTTTATGTTTTTAAAAAGACTTCATACTGTATATCATTTTGGAAATGCATTTAATATCCGGAAGATACAAAAA
Organism: Lepisosteus oculatus; assembly: GCF_040954835.1. Lineage (NCBI taxonomy): Eukaryota > Metazoa > Chordata > Actinopteri > Semionotiformes > Lepisosteidae > Lepisosteus > Lepisosteus oculatus. The sequence continues at coordinate 48,566,475 of NC_090703.1, forward strand.
TTACACTATAATGTGTTGAATACTTTGAATATTCTACAAATATTTGACCCTATTTTTCTTGGATTTATTTTTATACTCGGTATAATAGATAAGCATTTGTATCGATTCTTCAAAGTCTCTCAGTGGAAGTGATACACTGTGGAAAACTATGAAAATCAAATAGGGCTATTTATGTCATATTGTTGTAGAAGTCAAACAATTGCAAAAAAATGGATAAACATATCCAGACCTATTTTCAGTGATTAGGGATGTTTTTCTATGCATATGTATAACTATACACAGAAATATTAACGACACAAACGCTTGCAATGATCACGTGCTGTGTTTTGAGTACCTTGAAGTTTATTTTAATGCCCCAAGCAGTGTTTTGATCTTTAGGGACACATACCTGTATGTGTTTTTAAACTGAACAATCCTAAAGGCTGTAAAGGTATACAATTGTCCAGCTTCTTCAGGTGCAGATGAACAATACTAAATAAACCAATTAAAATGTTTTTTTCAACCCCCTTATTCCTGGTGAGGGTTGGAAAAACCTGGAGCCTGACCTGGAAGCACAGATATCAGGGCAGGACCACACCCTCAAGAACCAATTATACTGGATAGAGTGCCTCTGGGAGCTGGGAAGGAACCAGGGCACCTGGAGAAGACTCACATTACTGTGAGGAGAACATGCAAACTCCACACAGACCGTGAACCAGTAATCCAACCCGGGCCCCAAGACCCGTGAGTCAGCAGCACTAGCCATGGTGCCACCCAAACTGCTCAACAAGTACAATAAAATAACAAGAAAACAGATCGAAAAAATTCACAATTCCAAGATATAGACACTGATCATCGGCCCGTATTGGATTATTTTGTTGAATGGTGTAACAACTCCTTCCTTCAACTTAGTGTGTCAAAAACCAAAGACATGTTCTGTGATTATGGAAAGCACCCACCAGCTCCAGACAACAGCCACTGAGGAGCGAGAAACTGCAATTGTCAACAGTTCCAAATATCTTGGCATTGTTGTTGACTACAAACTACCCTTTGAGGAAAACACAGATGCCATAAGAAAACTTTTAATGTGTGTACTACAACGATAACTTTATGCTACAGAACGTTCACCGTCACTGTGTTCACTGCGGTAGACTGGCGTGATAACCTTCACACACACACACACAATAAAAACAGACTGTGCCGGACCGCGAAGGCAGCCAGCAAAATTATTGGTGCACAACAGCTACAGCTTTCAGAACTGTACGGTGAAACAAACAGTGTGGAAGGCCAATATAAACACCGACTGTCATGATCGCCCCCAGCACAGTGAGTCTGAGCTCCTTCCACCCGGGCATCAGACTGCCCAGACTGAAATTCAACAGGACCAGGTTACCTTTTATTCCTACAGCAATCAGCCAGCTTAATTTGGACAACTGATTGCACATTTTACTTAATATATATTTCTCTTTCTCAACATACATGTTTGCTAATGGGTCCATGGTGTGTTCAATGTATTGTGGATTCTGTTGTGTCTTTTACCTGCCTGCAAAGCAAATTTCCCCATCTGGGACAATAAAAGTCAAAGTAAGCAAGCAACACTGGCACCACTCAGGCCAATTTTCGCTCGTGTTTTGCAAAATCTCTTAAAACCGACAACATAGCTAACAAGCTGGAAGCCACGACTACTAAAAATGTACAATGAACTCTGCTTTAAAAAAACACTATTATGTGTTTTTAGGCACAGCATGCAAGGACGAACCACAGTGAAGCGTGCAGCTACACCTCTCCTTCGGTGCCTGTTGTGGTGCCGGCAAGTGCACTGATTTACAAGGGCCACTCGTGTTCGCCGTGTCCTATCTCTACACTTGACCTGATGTTACTGCTGACATGATGAGCCGACAGGGGATTCCCCCGACAGCGTGCGGGTTGCAGCCTGTCTGCCAGGCTCCTGTGCTGGGGAATGCTCACCTCATTGGGTTTCATGGCTTCTCTGCTTGGTCCAGTAACCGGACTCCGCAGCTGCCCACACTGGCCCAGCAACGGGACACCGATCGCCCCCTCAGACACACACACAGCCCAGCAACGGGACACCGATCGCCCCCTCAGACACACACACAGCCCAGCAACGGGACACCGATCGCCCCCTCAGACACACACACAGCCCAGCAACGGGACACCGATCGCCCCCTCAGACACACACACAGCCCAGCAACGGGACACCGATCGCCCCCTCAGACACACACGCAGCCCAGCAACGGGACACCGATCGCCCCCTCAGACACACACGCAGCCCAGCAACGGAACAACGATCGCCCCCTCAGACACACACACAGCCCAGCAACGGGACACCGATCGCCCCCTCAGACACACACACAGCCCAGCAACGGGACACCGATCGCCCCCTCAGACACACACGCAGCCCAGCAACGGGACACCGATCGCCCCCTCAGACACACACGCAGCCCAGCAACGGGACACCGATCGCCCCCTCAGACACACACACAGCCCAGCAACGGGACACCGATCGCCCCCTCAGACACACACGCAGCCCAGCAACGGGACACCGATCGCCCCCTCAGACACACACGCAGCCCAGCAACGGGACACCGATCGCCCCCTCAGACACACACACAGAGCAGCAACGGGACACCGATCGCCCCCTCAGACACACAGACAGGTAGAAATAGGACACTGGTCGTCCCCGCAGACAGATGGACGCAGCCAGCCCAGCAGAAGGACACCCCCTGGCCCCTCGGGCAGACAGACTGCCCGGCGTTATCGGACATGCCACACCCAGGTTGGGAGACTTGACTGAGGGTTGGGAACATCCCTCCACACCCTCTGTCCCTGTCCACCAGCTCGCTGAAGGATGACACAGCACGGTTCTCAGAAGCTGACTACACTTCAACTTCCAGCCCATCTGGACCAAGACTGGAGACACGCCCCCCCATCCCATCCAGGCTCTGTATGTCACCCGCTGCGACATCCACTTCACTGCCAATCAGATCTCTACAACTACACTGGTCCTGACCATCTCTTGCCAGTTACTTTTTCTGTTATGATTTTACTTCGGCCTGTGTGGAGGGCTCCATCAGAGTGGCCTCCTTTCTGCAAAAGACGTTGGGGGGGGGAGGAAAAAAACAAACTGGCGTCGACGTGATTCCAGGATGCTAACCGAGAGAGGAGACTCTCAGCTCAGCCTCTCGGAGAAAGTGCTAAGTGATTTCTGTCCGGGTCTGAATTATTCAAACTCCGCTAAAGAGAAGAGTCTTAAACCCCTCTGTTCCACTCCGACGTCTGACTGGAAACACGGAGAGGCACTGCTGACCCCTCCACGTCCCGTCTCAGAGCGGGTTCACCCAGAGTGCCACCCATGTTTAATTCACAGCAGGGATCCCCACCCCTCCTCCCTCCCGCCCACAGAAACTGAACTCATGACACTCGCCGCCGAGAACCGCCCCGGGGCTCCGCCGCTGCCCGCGGCCGTTTCGCGGGAGAGGGGCTCGAGAGGGGAGGGAGGCAGGGAGCGGAGCGCGCGCGGAGGGAGGGGAAAGTAGGGCAGCGTGTATAATTCAGGAGCACGCCGGCTCCCGACGGGGTGGCGAGGCGCAAAACGCGTTCGTTAACACCCGGGCCCGCTCGCGAGCCAGATGATCCGGCGCCCGGGGAGTGCGCTTCGGTCAGGGGGCCGCCCACAGTTCACTCCTCACACGCGAGTGAACCAAGCCTCACGACTGGCTGCCCGGTCCAGCCTGCTGCTGCATCCCCATTCGTTTTTTTGAAGCATCTTTCCTACATTTGCGCTGCTTCACAACCATTCCTCCATTTTTAACCATCTCTTCCAATCCAGGGGTGCCGGGGAGCTGGGGCCTATCCTGGCAAGAAAGGGCCAAAGGGAGGGTACAACCCAGACAGAGGGCCACTCCATTGCAGGGGCAGATGGGTAGAAACACACACGACCGCATAGGGACCATTTTCCCACAAGCCAACTAACCCACCAGCATGGCTTTGGCCTGGAGGAGGAAACCGGAGCACCCAGAGGAAACGCAGGGAGAACATGCAAGCTCCACTCCACAACCAGCATGGGATAAATATTTCAATGTGCTGCAGTAATCCGGAGAAGCTCGCTATGAGAGCCATCACCTAAAGAGCCACCTCCAATGACGCGATCATTTCACGGTGAATAGCAAAGTGTGCCGGAGCTCAAAGAACTGCAAGAACGATGCTGGAATGATTAAGATGCGAGATTTGTCTCCATGTAACCTGCACTTATTTTGAGAATCCACAGGTTTTTTTGTGGGGCATGAAGGTCTGAGCGTGGCATCGCTCATCTAGGCGCTGATCATGCCAGCCTCTGTACAGAAACACGGCCGTGTGCTGCACATCCACCTTTCTCTCTCCCGTTCCGCGTGTGGCTTCAAAGGGTTTATATCGCAGCACAACACCCAAGAACCCAAACGATTTAAGTTGATCACACCCTCAGCAAGAGAGGAAGGCCTTCATTTTTGAGGGGAAGTAAGGAGACAGGGTCTTTCGCCTCCGCCAGCTACACCACCGAACAGTTGCAATGCAAAGACCACTTCCAGGGCAAACTATAAAACGTTGCTTCTTCTGAAAGGCGGGAACAAGCCACCTTGACCGAGGGCTTGAAGAACAGAGCCACACCCTCCCGCCTGGTCCACCAGCCCGTCCACACGCAGGCTGTGCTGCGCTGCACTGGAGGCCCTGCAGAAAAAGACATCGAAACAGCGGCACTGCACAGGAAGCACCTGCTGCCGGGGCCTCAAGACAGCACCGAAAACGGGGGGAGAAGAGGAGGAACAACCGGCTGTCGAGCAATTAGCTGGATGCAAGTCTCAAATTCCTGTGCTGTTCCGTGACCAGCTTTCTGTGGCGCGATGAGGTGAGCCGAAAAACCTCTCGGCCACTTTTCGCGTGGCCGAGAGAAAGCCTGCTGTCACTGGCAGAACCGCACATCGCTGGAAACTCAAGGTCAGGCACCGATGTCCTGTCGGCCTGGACGATGGAAGATGATATACCCAGAGCAAGCTTCCTTCAGGACCCACGATGATTATAGCCTACACTTAACAATAAAACAACCAGCATGACTTTCACATGTATGGCTCTGATTGAAGCAGAGGAAATCCAAGTTTCACCTTAGCTGCTAACAAAGGACTAAAACACAAAGTCTGTCATTTGCACCTTTCTACCGTATCCTACCAATGCTACCATATCCCATATCACTGCCCTTTATTAACTCCATTACAACCCACACAGTGGCATAGCGATTTCGCCCCGGCAGAAACAGATGTGAAGAATGCATGGATGGTGGGGAGGGGAACGAAAGACAAAGAACGTATCGGCCCACATGTTTGTCAGCAGAGGGATTGGTTTAGACAGGACTACATCTAGCTGGGAGGCACAAGCCTCAGAGACAGCGTTCTTGAAAGGCCCCTGAATTATTCATGGCAGAAAAATGACTTTCCGTACAATTAATTCTTCATCTTCCCCACAAGATTAAGGAGAAGAACCAGCGGCTTGTGCAATCCCACCTCCTGCTCTTATGATGAAGCCTGGAATCCACCCAACGCACCCCAGGCCATCGACCGGGATTCCTCTGCATCGGATTTCGGAAGACAGCAAAAGGACGGACCACTGGAATTCTGCTTGTTTTCCCAATCTGGATATTCATTTTTAGCAAGTGCATTGCCCACGCCACAGACCAATTTTTCGGGGACGTTCCTTGCTTCGCACCCTTGCTGGCGGTGGGAACAGCTGGGACTGGACGAGGTCCAATGTGAACACACGTTCCCCGAGGTGCTGAAGTCCTTTTAACGCTGGGGATCCCCAAGGAAGGTTGGCCTTCGGTCAAGGTTGTGCTGAGGGGAGATGGCGTATCTGGGGGCAGAGCTGTGAGCTCCAGCCGAGATTGCGTGTGGGGCAAGAAAGAGCAACTACGCTTCTCAATCTGGCCACACACTATCATTGTACGGGCCTACTCATTGTGCCAAAAGAACCGCAGTGCTGGATATTACCAGGGAGGATCAGTGACCTGCTCTCTAACCGAGCACAGCAGCTCAATCATTAAAGGTGTACGTCTGGAGGTCAGAGCAAACCCTACAGGCCATGATGCACTGGTCAAGTACAGACAGCCAATGGAAGAGCTGCAAATGTCACCAAACGATAATGTTTGAGCAGGGGATCTGCGTATCAAAACCAAAATTGCTCAGCTGTCCTTGACTTTCCTGAATGATGCATCTGGCGGCGCCCAACAACTGCATTTGTCATCCAGAATCTTTGGTCAGGGGGGCCAGCAGAGCAGCATGGAGTGGCTGGCTAAGGCTCTGGGTACCGAATAAAAAACAAACCTCTGCACATACCCTCTTTGCTTTTTCAATCACCGGCTAGCATTTTCCATTCTGATAGCACGTGGCTCTATCTCACTACAGGAACAGGCAAGAAAAGGAAATAAAAACTTGTTAAAAAAAGTGTTAATTAAAATTCTTCTCATTAGAAGCTTTGAGGAATCTGTGCGCAACCCCGCATTCAAATTTAACACAAACGGAAGTCAGAGTAATTACCTACTAAATCGATTCAACTGAAGTGCTGAATCCCCCCCCCCCAAGCATAATCAATTAACCTCTGCACCGTCCCAATAACAGTGCACACACCTCCCCTTCCTGCGAACTCCGCTAATTTCCTGTCACCCCGAGACGATAAACGAACTGAATTGCACACACTGACACTGTAATTCATTTCCTTCCTCGAAGGCACAACCAGAAGTTCTCTGCACCTGTGCCCCGTTTCCCGATGCCCCCTCGTGTCCCCGGAGCCATGCAGAGGTGCGATTGTTTCCCGCCCCCAATTCGAGCTTTCCGCTATCGTGCCCCGGAAGTCAGCTGTGCAGCACGTCCTGAGGTGGTCTCCCTCTGCCCCTCACGCAGGTGTTCACGGAGCTCCTGCTTCCAGCCCAACTCAAAAGGAACATTACCAAGCGCGTGCAGACTCAGCCTAGAGCTGATTTTCCACTGGTGTCCTAAGTCATAATAAGAGGAACTACATCTGCAAGCTTGCTGCAAAGCAGAGGCAACTATAAGCAGTAGTTGCACAGAGTGTGGGCAGAGAGGGATTCCCCTCACTCCCACTCTTCTGCAACCCCACGCCGCTCTTTTGCCTTTGCTATGGAGTGCTGCAGTTCACTCTGTACTCGCTCACTAATGCCTTTCCATCCCTGCCACTGTAAGACGAGAAGGCCCGCGCTCTCTCTCTCTCTCTCTCTCTCAGGTCTCGTTAGGTCTCGTTAGGTCTCGTCAGGTCTCGTCAGGTCTCGTCAGGTCTCGTCAGGTCTCGTCAGGTCTCGTCCCCACCCCCAGACCCAGCGAGAGCACACCTGCCAGTCTGTAAGCCCAGGGTACGGCTGCACACTCCAGGGGCTCCACAGACGACTAGAAAACCGACTGCTTTGCACCCAACCAATAGGAAATGGCCCAAAGTAGACAGGGCCGTGCACACGGCCTTTGTCAGCCCGCCAACCCACCAGCCCACTCCAGCCCCGCGGCGTGCTGCGGCAACACGCCTCTCCCGGTGAGCGGCACGTTCCCCCGGTGACGTCACCACCGACCTGCTGGCGCCAGAGTCGCCATTTCACCGGGAGCCGCCAGTGCCCGGGCCGAGGTATGGCAGCTGACCCACAGCAGCGCTGAGCCCAACAGCGCCTTGCTGCTTGAGGAATCCCAGCCGCAGGCAGACGGCGATGTGACAACGGGGTCCTGCACCTGCGACATCTGGATGATGGAGCTCAGACCGCCCCCAGAGCGTATACTCATTCAGCAGCACAACGGAGCGTAAATACAGATGATTCCCAAGTTCTTTCCAGGGAAACCTACGCAGACGTGTGCCCAGGGTTGGAGAAACCTGTGCAGCGCAGGAAGGAGCCTGAACGGTTGGGTTAATTAAGGAACACTGCTGCACACAGCCAAATCACAACTCCAGCGTCATGCTCTCATCAAGCTTGCGATGCTCAAGAGCCCTGCTGCTCTCACAATGCGAATGCTCCAAGGTCAGAGGCTGCTGGGGTCAAAGGTTTACGACGCCAACAACCCTCTGCGCAGCCAGGTCACGCATGCAGGCGTGCAGGACCTCTGGCAGAGAACCGCTACCGCTTCACCGTCCAGACTCAGCTGGTCCAGCCCCAGCCAGCTGCATGTGGATCTGAGGACCTGGTGCTCTCACGAGATGTCAGAGGCTTCAGGATCTCAATGTCCCCTGTGGAGATAAGAGAGGCCCACCTGGTGCTAGCCTTTTACTCATCCGTCATGTCCGCCCAGATAAAACACTAGTCGAAGTTGATGTTTTGCGTTTTGCACCAAGGGGCTCCTCTAAATCTTCCAGCACACATACGCCAGCCCCACCACCACCCATCAGTTTCCCATTTGTCCAATAAACCCACTCGCTCACTTCAGCATATCCTCCTGCAAGGCCAGACTCCGTCCTGCTGCTGCTGCTGCTGAAGTTAAGCGAACGCAGCTCGGCTGCACACAAAGGCCTAATCTATTTGATGTAAATCAATGTGCTTCTTATTTAAATGGCTCAGCTTTCCTTTAGATGGTACATTGAATTGATTCATTAGGCGCGGAGTCACTGGCTGACGAGACTGCCTCTCTCTCTCTCTCTGTTTCTCTCTCGGAAAAGCGTGCTTGTGTTAGGTCGAGGGGAAATGACACAGAGGACACCAAGTAACCAGCCCCTGTCACAGGGCTCCCGTACACTGACTGGACACAGAAACGGGCAGGCACACTGCTTCTCCACATTCCCCATTCACCCCTCCCGGCTGTGAATTTGGCAGCACAGTTCCGATTCTTGGGTCATCTGGTCTGTCGATATGCCAGATGCCTCCCCTTTCGTCTTTTAAAGTGGAGGCTCCAGGCATGTAGCACGTCTGACGTACAACTCCGGAGACCTGTCAAAACATACCTGCGGTGCATGACTGCATACACGGGCAGCACACAGAGATGCTGACGGACAGACTGCGTGCGAACGGGAGACAGCGAAATGAAGCAGACTTCAAGTGCGAGGTGGCCAGAACAGCGTGGCGACGGCCGAGGGCAGGAAGTACTAAGCAGAGAAAAGTCAGACAGCTTTTCAGCAGACGAGACTGCACAGCGCACGCCAGCAAACACTTCCTGAGCGCAGACAGGCATTGCTGCACACAGACGTGTTGACTGTTTCCCTACACACACATTAGCATGAAATGATGATAAGGGCAGCGGGGGGGGTGGGGGGGAAACAAAACAAAACAGACGCAACCTAATCGCTGAAAAGTTTCTCTTTTCATTTCATAACCTAATTTCAGGCTTAATTCGCCAAGAAGATGGAGAGAGCTTTTAACATCGCGCTGCTTCATCGACCCTTCCTGTCTTGCCCTTTCAGCGCAAAGCCACAGGATGTGAGAGAGAGCGAGCGAGCGGGCAGTCGCCCAGGTCCCGGGTTCCGGCAGGAAGCCCGCTGACCGGAACGCCGCTAACCGCAGCTGCCGGCCGAGCCGGAGAAAGACGAGAACAGCGGAGGGCGAGGAACGCTCCTCCTGACCCGTACAAAAGTTCAGCGCCCTCCAGACCACCCATTTAAAGAAGAGCAGAGTTTCACTCCAATATCACTTCAATATCTACTGTCCGCCATCTACCGCAGCAGCGAGACTCAGCAGCCTTGAAAGCAATTTCCTTTCATTAATGCACCATTGTATAAGCAAGGGACAGGCCAAGTCCAGCTATCTCGAATGAGAGAAGAGGATGACAAATGAAAGCAGTGTTCACCCACGTGGTTTCATCGTGTCCGAAAACGACACTTCAGTGGATTCTGCGCTGTTCTGCTGGGAACCACACAGATGTTCCTGCAGCGCCCCCCCACCAGGATCCCAGTGACCCCAGTACCAGATTCTCCAGCCCAGATGTGACTTTACATGGAGCCTGACGGAGGGGAAGCACACCCCCTCGCCACTGGGAAGTTATAAAACATGCTTCTGAATCAGGAGCGGACGGGAATCAGTCCAGAACGTGCACTGTAATGGTGCAACATCTCTTGGAACAAACGAATTTAGAGAAAACATCCGAATGTTCGGCACACGGTGAAGTCCTCAGACGAGCCGGGACTTCTGCACACAACGAGTAAGTTTAAGGCATTTAGATTTGACTTTTGACGTAGTACACAAGAGAAATAGAGCCAGCGTGAGGCGTAACCAGTCTCTCCCTGACTGTTGCCCACTGTGATACCTGTCCTGGCCTCCCTGCCGGGGGGGGGCGGGGAGAGTTGGGGTTCAGAGGGGACAGCGTTCCTGAAACCACCTCCCCGCCTGGCTCAGCTCCGTGAGGGTGCTGCTCTCTGCGCCGACAGCTGGAAATTCATAAGGAGGCGATGACGGCCATCGTTCACACCGACGACTGCGGCGGCTACAACTTTTGTACGAAGTGTTTGTGTCAGTGAGCGCTCCGCTGGAAGACGCGAGCCGGCTGAGGTCTGCAGGAGGGGGAGAGAACAGCTGAGAAACTGGGGGAACTGGGTGCCCTGCCACTACAAACGTCGCCGAGCGAGTGACGCCAGATGCAGGGTCCGTCTGTCGGAGCTGCAGAAACGAGAGGGACACCGAGACGGGACACGAGGGGGGAGGGAGGGGAACAGATCTCAGCGGGGTGCTCTGGTGGGATGGGGAGGCCGAGAGGGAGGAAATGCGGGGCGAGCTCCGCAGAGCTGGAACGGGGGGGGCAGGCGAGCTCCGCAGAGCTGGAACGGGGGGGGCAGGCGAGCAGGCAGAGCTGCTGCACAGAGAGAGGCAGGCGAGCAGGCAGAGCTGCTGCACAGAGAGAGGCAGGCGAGCAGGCAGAGCTGCTGCACAGAGAGAGGCAGGCGAGCAGGCAGAGCTGCTGCACAGAGAGAGGCAGGCGAGCAGGCAGAGCTGCTGCACAGAGAGAGGCAGGCGAGCAGGCAGAGCTGCTGCACAGAGAGAGGCAGGCGAGCAGGCAGAGCTGCTGCACAGAGAGAGGCAGGCACACACACAGCAGTCCCATCACCTCGCCAATGCACAGCCAAACGACGTGAAGCTCCGCAGTGATCCTCAGCCACACGCATCCTGTTTACAAACGCTACAGATCCCAGACAAATGCCCGAAATGCAGATTTGGCCTCTTTTAACATTCCCTATGAGACGGGGCAATGACGCGAGCTTGATTAGATTAGAGGAAACCTGCCCTCCAGTGCCTAATGGCATATAAATATGACAAGGCCCTAATTAAACTTTCAGCGACGTGTCAGCCGGCTCGAAGTCCCGACTCACTCCTGTAAAGTGGGAACAGATGTGATTTACAGAGCAATCATTTTTGGCGGTGCCTCTTGAAGAGGGAACAGGAAAGGGAAAGCAATGTTCTCTAGGCTGTGCATCAGCAAAAGGCAATATTTCTTGTGTGCTCTGCATGTCGGCCAGCCATGCACCAACAGCTCCTGACCAGGAAGTTCGAAGCGAGCAGCAGTGACCTTTCAGCCAGCCCGTTCTCTGCCAAGGATGAAATCTCCTTTCTTCCCAGCCTGTTGCTGGAAGCAGCACGAAACCCGCTCCCTCTCCTCAGCCCCCATCGCAGGGAAGCTTGGTGAGAAGATCCGCCTCAAGATGCGAAACGGTTCCCACAACTCCAGGATCCCACAGGCAAAGCGGACATCCAGGACCAGGAATGAGGAAGGCGCGTTTGCAACTTGAGGACTAACTTCAACCCCGCGGCAAAGTACATTCAAGACGTTCAGGCTTGTATTTGGAACAAGGAAGGTGTAGCATCAGGGACACCCACACAGCAGTTCTGGCAGGGCCAGAGTTAGGAGCAGTTTGGGTCAGTCCTGGGGCCACTAAGAACTTACTGCAGCACAGCTGCCTGCAGTCCAACAAGCTCCTTAATCATAATACTCAATTTACGAATCAAGCAATCAATTGCTGGTTATGTCACCATACCGCAACAGAGGAGAGGGGGGATTCTGCATTGGACTTCCCCTGAAAATCGAGGGCATGCGGCTCTTTTCTGGGTGAGCTGGGGGCTACCGCAGCACGGACAGAGGTGTCTGGGACATGAAGACCAGATGCAACAATTTCTTTGGACTGAAAGCAGTTGCTATATGCGCTGCCAGAACTTTACGTCTGGGTGTCCAGAGTACAGCGGATTGCTTTACATCAGCAGACACATTGCTGAGAACGGTTGAACACTTCTCCCAGTCAAAGGAGGTCTGTCTGTAACAAGCAGGCCCAGAAGACCTCCTGCATCCCCTGAGGACCAGAGCAGGGAACCACCTGCTTCAGACCAGGAAACTCTAGAACCCTGGGGTCCCCGGGACCCCATCATCTCTATGTCTCCATCACCACCAGGCTCCCAGTTACGGACCCCAACTGATAACCACCAAGCCAGCAAGTGTTTCATCATCTCCAGGGTTAATTTTGAAAGGGTTTTCAAGTTTAACGGCGATCTTTTAGCGAGACTTCAAGAGGTACCGCTCCTTCCAGATATGATCAAGGTTGAAATCGGAGGCATTATTAATTCGATTGAAACGACAGCTCGGGAGGGATGAAAAACGCAAACGGATACCGGAGCCAATGGCACCAGGGCTCGGAAAGCCCTGGACTAAGGAAAGACGGGTACAGGCCCTGCCGTTGATGCGGCCAGCAGCTCAATTAAAAACCTGAATCACCCCTCATCAGCAATTAACAGGCTTGTTCGGAGCAGCGAGGCCGGCGCGGCCAGTCACGGGAGATTTCCACACCTTCCGCGCGGACATCGCGAGCGGTTTCACAGCACGAAGGCGGGGGCGCGCGTGCGAGGACAGGAAGGTCGTGTCACTCCAAGTATCGAGAGAAACCTTTCGAGCGCTCCTTCCGGTCCTTCTGCGCCTACCTGGAAGGAGCGAGTGAATACATTCAAATTAAATTGCATCTGCCGGGGAGGAGGGGGCAGGCTCCTGACATGAGTTCCCCCCCCCCCCCCCCCGCGCGTGTCGTTTCCAGACGAGTCCAAAACGCTCGTCTGCTGGAATACAAATGACAGAGATGTTTTGTTTGTTTTGTTTTGGGGTTTTTTTTTTAACCCCGGAAGGCCTCACGCATGCCTTTCACACCGAGCCCCTGCCATCACAGGGGTCCCGAGTCCGTCCGCTGCAGCGCTGAATTCAGGACCGGAGAGCGCCAGCGGCGCACAGTTGTGGCTGTCGTTTCAGCAAACACAGCTGAGCGGTGCCGAGCTCAAAGAGCCTTGAACACACTAGGCTCTGTCAATCCGAACCCAGGTGTAAAAATAAAACACTCAATGGAGAAATGGCGGTCCAGCTTCAGGGAGCCTCGGATAACGGGGAGATTCCACGAAGTGAAACATTTACCGTGCATTCAGCGGTTACATTGCCCTGGGAGGCGCCGTTAACGACGCATCTCATCCTCGTTGCCAGACGACGGCTGCGCCCGGCCGCCTCGATTACAGGAACAGTCTCTGCGATTCGGTTAACACAGGAAAATAAAACCCCAGCTCAGATCGAGTCGCCGAAGAAGAAGAAGAAGCAAAACTTCAAACGGTTTACTTTCCCGCAGAGCCCTGTTCAGATAGAAGATGGACGCGCTCGTCTGTTGGACGACAGCTCTGCTGTGGCTCAAGTACCGAGGCTGAAGCCCGCGGTTCCCACCGAGTCGGAAGAGTGAACACACCTGGCCGGCCGGCAGGTCGGAGCACAGACGCGCAGTGTGCCAATGTCCCCGAATCCTCTAGAACAGCCCTACCCCCCCCGAACCACACGAGCAGTCTTGTATAGCGTTACGCAGAGGGCATCGACAGTTTCGGCCACTGCTCTCGATGTACACGGGGACGGTGATTTTAAAAGGATGCACTCCTAAGCCTAACCGTGGCCTTTCCGAGCGCAGCGGGACACGCTTACTGCACCTCGGAGGACCTGGCGCACAGAGCCGCGACTCCTTGCAGTTCAGGAGAGCCGCGGGAGGAGAGCTACTGTAAAGTTCCTGATCGACGCATCCCCGTGTGCGCAGAACTACCACCGAGCTGCCACAGTCCATAACTCGCTTAATAGCTAATAATAATAATAATAATAATAATAATAATAATAATAATATGAGAGTTACTTGGCGGAACACAGCTCATATGAAGCGGGCTCCTAAAAGGATTTCTGAAGAGACCAGTCGAGGTTTACCTACCGCCTGAAACCGGGTGACAATTATTATGGGGGTCCCCCCGTCCCTCCTGACCCGTTTTACATCAAATACCCGCCCCGTCTGTGTCGCTCTCTCGCCCGGACTCACCTGGGGGTCTTCTCGGCCGCCGCCGCCGCCTCGCGGTCGCCCATGACGGCGGGCACGCAGCGCGTGAGCTCGGTCCAGTCCGCGTGCAGCCCGCAGCTCCAGCCCGTGGAGAAGCGCGAGAAGAGCCAGGTCTCCTGCTTGCCGGGCCGGTGGCACGTGCACTTCTTCTGGCCGGCCCGGCACTCGCACGGCCGCTCCAGCTGGATGTTGCGCACCAGGTGCCGCCCGAAGGTGGTGCCGCCGGTCTTCTGGATGTGCAGGAAGACGATCACGTCGTCCCCCTTGATGTTGAAGTCCACGGCGCGGCGCAGCTCGGCCGCCGTGAAGTTGTAGCGGGGGACAAAGCGAGCCGGGGTCCAGTCCTCCGAGACGTACGGGTCCCCACCCCCGCCGCCGCCGCCGCCCGCAGCCCCAGCGCCGCCCGCAGCCGGGGACGAAGCCCAGCTTCCCTGCAGGCGGAGCAGCAGCTGGCAGTCGGTGCCGGGGCATACGTACTGCAGGACGATCACCCCGAAGAGGAACAGCATAACCAGGGCTAGCAGAAGCCTGTTGGATTTCTCATCCATGTTCGCGGGGAAGATCCAAACGCATTACTCGCCGCTGCCGTGGAGCCCCCAGCGCTGACTCGGGCTAGCTGTTGCAACCCTCCTCGTCAACAGCGAAAACAAAACAAAAACACGAAGCAGGCGAGGGTGGTGCCGCCGATCTGCCTTCCCGTTTTAAAAAATCGCCTCTCCCCCCCCCTCCCCGTCCCCCACTTGTTTAACCGCTGCAGTCTCTTTCTCCCGTTCGTACCTCCATGATCTGAGCCAATCCAATTTTTTTGTGTGTGTGTGTGCTATCCCATCAGCCCCTGCCGAAGCCCGAGAGCTCGTGCCGTGACTGGAGGAAGGAAGGGGCGCGAGCAGCTCGCGGCTGCCCCCAGCGCCGCTCGATGCGTCCAATCGCCGTAATTCAATTACAGGCGGACTTCATCGCGGCACACTGTTTCGGATAAAACTAACAGCCGGACACGGGTTATACGTGGGCTCAGGCTGTTTTAAATTGTCGTTTGACACTTGAAACCTGAGAATAGGTTCAGAGAATGAGCATCCACAATAAAGAAACATAAGCGCTTGCGAATGATCTTCTTCTCATTTCATCTGAGCCGCAGTATGAGTGTACACCCCGAGTGTTTTGAAATCATAAAAATGCACGTTTGCGCGTACAAAGACAACGTGCAAAAATCGGTTTTCCCCCGAGGGTCACCGAGCGAAAAGAACGGGTGTCGGGGCACCAGGTGTCTCGGGTTGTAAGTCGCCCTGGTGAGCAGTGGAACAATGCACGTTACCTCTGACCATCTGTGTACAGCCTTGGCCTGAACCAGCCCTGGCCAGATGGCTCTGACCATTGCACGAACGCCCCCCCCCCCTGGGGGGGTCAGTCGAGAGCCTTTGTTTAGAAGGCTTGAAAAAGCCCCGGTCACCACAGACCTGGAGAAGAAGGAGAGCTGGTGGACCCAGGAGAGGACACGGACACCGGGGAAGGCTCTGGCATCATCTTCCTCGCCCCCCTCCTCGACACTGGACTTGTGCAAATCAAGTAGGAACCACACTGTCTGGGACAGCCTGGACCGGAGGAGAGAGCCAAGAGCCGCCAGAGGAGCCACACAGACGACTGCAGTATTCTGGGACATGTGTGGGGTCACTGGGGTCCGACAGGGTGCCTGTGGGCAGTCTGGAATGTGTGTCTTTTAGGGGTGTGTGTTGTTTTATAATGTATTCTGGGTGTTGGATGTTGTTAACCACTAGGAAATAAAAGCACACTTTAGCCATTGGGAGTGGCTGTTTCTGGCGGTGATTCTGGGAGATGAGCAGAACCTGTGGCCAGGAAAGAGGGGTACAAATTCTACTTTTATAATAAATATAGGGGTACAAAAGGGGTAAAAAAATGATATACCCTCTGGGGGTAGCGATTATAAAGCACCCTTTATAATTGCTAGGTGGTGTAGTCGTGCACAAAGCAAGAGTAATTCCTGTTGGAGGGGTCACCTTACCCTGACACATGCAACAGCAGCTGGGTGTGTTAGGAGTGATGAGGATCTTCCGTGGGAATTCCAGGTTGGGATGAAAACTAGTTAGTGTACATTCCTATCCGGCGTGAGGAGGCTGCTTTCACTTAGAATTGACCACCCCTTCCTTTCGGTGTTTTTAATGGGGAGAAATTGCAGATGTGTTTTCACAGAGCTCTGTAACTAATATGCATGTACTCCTATCTACAGAATGGTAGCAACAGACTAACATCCAAAACTGTATACAAAGAAAACAGAAAAATAAACGTAGGCTACTGATAACCTTCCTTCGGATGAGACGTAAAACCGAGGTCCTGACTCTCTGTGGTCATTAAAAATCCCAGGGAGTTTCTCGAAAAGAGTAGGGGTGTCACCCCGGTGTCCTGGCCAAATTCCCCATTGGCCCTTACCAATCATGGCCTCCTAATAATCCTCATCTATGAATTGGCTACATTACTCTGCTCTCCTCCCCACTGAGAGCTGGTGTGTGGGGAGTGTTCTGGCGCACTATGGCTGCCGTCGCATCATCCAGGTGGGGCTGCACACTGGTGGTGGTGGAGGGGATCCCCATTACCTGTAAAAGCGCTTTGAGTGGAGTGTCCAGAAAAGCGCTATATAAGTGTAAGCAATTATTATTATTATTATTATTATTATTATTATTATGACTGATAACCATCTTATTACGTTTAAACCAAAATGTGGCAGTAAACGATTTATGTTTCTGCTTTGTGCTCTAATTCTACTTGGATTCAGTTTTTGTCGTTTCCATCATGCTATTTTGTAAACCAGGAATAAAAGACCTTTATTTTTTTCTTGGGAAAAAAACAATTAGTTCATCAGAATGGATCTTCAGGTGTCTATTAGGGAATTATTGAGTAAATCCCTGCAGGAGATAGAAAACAGGCTCCTACCTCAATATTAAGTCATCAACAGGGAACACTACATCCAGAGGTCAATAACTGACTGAAAAAGACTATTTCTCTGTTCGGAGCAGGGGAGGTATTGATCTACAGAAGTGAGCAGTTTAAGGGCTCTGGGTTTTTTTAAATGTGAGCTGTGCACTTGATTTCTGCAAACCTGTACTGACATGTTTCGCAGCCAGTGATGTGCTGAAAGGTTAAAATGATTATTATAGGAAAGACTGTAGCTTGACACACACACACACACTGCAGTCATACTGCGATCTGAATATTTGATCATGAAATGCAGCACAGAAAACGTCTCCATACTGGGGAGCTGGTTTGGACATTCTGGTCTGGTTGGATGTAAGAGTGACACCTACTGGTCCACCAGTGCTCCTAACAGTGGCATCCGGTGTCAATAAGCAAGAAGAAACCATGGTTTGGCTGTTGAGCCTGCTTCAGACATGCAAGTGTGAAGATGCGCCTCTTGAAGACTCAACAGCGAAAGAGATTTTGTTTCTTCATGGAATCAACCTTCACTGGGGTGGCACAGTGGTGCAAGGGTCACTATTGCCCAATTTCACTGGCCCCGGACCTGAGTGCTGGGATGAACATCATGTGGTTCACGTGAAGTTGTCTCTCACACTCTCAGAGCTACAAGATTGCTGGAGCAACACAACGGCAGACAGGTTAGGGAACCCCAAGAAAAATAGCGTTTCAAAACGCGTTCCCAAGAGGCAGCACAGGGGCGCCTGTCAGGAGCAGCAGAGTCCGACTAGCAGGGCGGTGAGGTTTCAGATCATGCCGTCATCTCTAAACCATGGTGGAAGAGCCCATAGTGGAATTCTACCCACAAAATGTCAGCCTGGAGATGGGAGCAATTGCCATATTTCACCATATTCTCCCAAGCTCAGCAATGCAGCACTATACACCACACGACATGTTTGAGTACAGAGTGTGTTTACTGTCTAGCATCTCAGAACACATGATAAAAGAGACACACTGGGTTAGTCCAACCGGCTCCAGAAACAGCTACAGGAGATCTTCTGATCAATTAGCTACTAACGAGCCAAACGAGCTAGATGGACTGAATGGTGTCCCCTCGTTTGTCACCATCCTCAGCTGCTGCTGTGCCGTCGTGCAAGATCCGGTTCGGTTGGGTGGTCAGGCCAGCGGCTGGTTGCTTGATCCAGCTGAGGGGGTGACCCATTTCAGGAGGCTGCAGCCCGGCCAGTTTTACTGGCCTCCGTGAATCAGCAGCATCTCCACAGCTGATGAAAGCTGTTAAACCGCCTTAATTCAGGGCTGTAGCCGATTCCACTGAGTTGTTAAGCTCCGAGCAGTAATGAAAACCTGCAGACACAGCGGCCCTCTGGGAACAGAGCTACCACCCCCCTCCCATCTCAGTGCTACAGAAACCAGGGAAGACTTCAACCCCAACAGCCCACAAAGGACATCTGCTTTTGTGGATGGGCTTCAGCCTTGTCCCCAGGGAGCTGTGCCCTCCTTAAGGAAAGCATGAGGCCAAGAGGCGCTGTCCCAGGTGCTGTCCGGAGTGGCGCCCTGCTGCCCCGGGCTGCCCCTTGTCTGCGCCACGCAGCACATTGTGGAACAGCCCGAGCAGAGACATCAGCCCTGCCATTCATCACCATCCCTGTCATCGCCACCCCATAAAAAAAAAGCACGTGGCATGCATCTGAAATTGCTCTCGGTAAGCAGTTGCATAATCATTTCGGGTTGATGTATAGTGGCATCAGGGAGCCCTTAAAATTACGCAGCTCGCTGGTGTGATTTGATAAATATTTATGGGCGCCGGGGACAAAGATTGCAATTCCTTAGCAAGCAGCGGCTACAAGGCGTTTCTGCAAGAAGACCTGTAACCGGGCGGAGGGTTTGAGGACACCTGCTGCTTTCAAGAAAACAGAGCAAACTGTTGTTCTGTCACGTCAGCCGAAACGTTAAGAGACAGACACCCTGGCGAAGAGGCACGGGGACAAAGAACGTCTCTCCGAGACGCTGAAATGTGACAGCGAAAGAACATGAACTCAAAGCCATAAAATCCAAATCGAGTCCAGAGGGGGAGGTGCTGCAGAATCATTCCCATGTTTGGGGAAGAGATTGCTTTGGACGTTGGCGAGCATGAGAACAATCCTCTTGCAGGTGCAAGTGGTTGAAATCTATTCTTCTTTGGGCTTAGAAAAAACAAATCACTTTAAATGTTGCAGACAAACAAACTATTATATTACATGGCTTGCATTTGTGACTAATAACCTCTTCACCCCAAACATCAGACAGATCTAATAATCTAGAGGTTTAAAAAAAAAAACCATGCTTGAGAAGAGAGATGTAAATTGCCAGACAGCAGTAAATTAAATCAATGATGATTAGTGGCAGTGTGGCAGAATGCAGCACACTTCAGGGTGCTTTTAATATTTGTGCAGTCTTGCAGTCTGGAGCTGCAGTGCATTTTCTGGGGTGGGGTCAGAGCTGGTGGAGGGGGGGGCAGGGGTTGGATATCTGTTTGTGTGTGTTTGACAGGTTTGTGATGATGGGATGGGAGGGAGGAGGGTTGCTGAGGGGTGGGGTGAGTTAGGTACAGAGTCTAATGATTTACATCCTGTAACATTTACCTGATTGAATCCACGACCCCAGCACTTGAGGGGTCACGAGCTGACAGATTAGCTGAGCGCCACACATCACCAGTGGCATTTTGCACAGGGGAGCTCATTACAGGAGATGTCAGGTCATGTAAATCACAGGAAACGACTGCAAACCTGGGAGACGATGCCGTCTGGAGAAACCCTGGGGAAGCTGAGGCTGCTCCCGTCTTTGACTGACTTACCCACCGGCTCTGATTCCGGACGCTGCCACGCCCTCTCTGATCCCGTGTCCATTCGCCTTTTCCGTGCCAGGGCCACCCGGCTGAGCACCGCACTTGGACTCCTACAACACGACTCGCCCTATTCGTGCTTCAGAGGAGAAAGCACGGCACTGGACTGAGGCTCACCCGTCTCCTCCATTTCCTTTTCTCATTATCCAACAAGTCTCTGCATCTGCATAGTGCTTCCTCGTTGCAAACAGGGGTTTTCCAGAGGCGTAGCCTCCTCCCGGCTGATGCACGTCAGCTCCAGTACCCAGCCGACTGCGTGAGAGAAAGTAGAAATGAAGAATTACGTCTCTCATTGAATTCATTTTGAAAATCCAGTAAACCCAGACCGTGGAACTCCTTCTTCCAGGAATCACACACCTCTGCTGTTTAGGTAGCAAAATGATCAGGAGGTAGACATACCCAAACCCCAGTCTAACAACAAGTCTACTATGCTGATCTGAATGGCAGTGAAAGTTAAAAATAGACAACAGGGTACCTCACGAGAGGCCAGACCGGCCCTAATGCATGGGTTTGCATGTGTATTACACGGCTTTGCACGAATACAATATCAGTTGTGTGCATACTACATAACAAGGGTAGTTAACCCTGGTCCTGTAGCACCATAATTCAGCTGTTTTTATTGGTCAATTAGCCAAGTTCAATCACTGAATTCTAAACTGTTGGAAAATTCCCCTTTTGACCACTTAAGCACTTGAATAAGTAGCTTGGAGACGGTTTAAAATTAAATCCCCAAAGCCCGTAGCTCTCAGGGCCCACGGCTGACCATTTCTGGAGTAATTGAACCAATTCTCTTTGTGGATCGATCGAAACCCGTGTGCCGGAGTTCCAGGTCTCGGCACACCGCTGACCGAAGGGTGACCCACCAGCCCTGCCGTGCGGCGGCACACTGCTCTCGGGGCTGCCCAGAGCCGCGGAGCGCGATGGCGTCTGCCGGCGCGGCCACCGGAAGGTAGAAATGTCGTCTCCGAGGCCAGGTTGGGACCGGGGCGCCCCTGGCCCCACCAGGGAGGGCTCACTTGCAGAACACTCTCTTCTCGGGGGGCTGTCTGCGCGCTAGGGCCATGCCAGCCTGGGCAGAGGTGCTCACGGGCAGACGGGGTTTGTGAACTGTTCGCCCCCCGTCACGCTGTTGGAAAGGGAGCCTGCGCGTCCTGTGGGCCTCCTCAGCAGAGCGCTCTCTCCCCTCCCAGTCCCGCACCTCACCGCCGCCGCGCCCGGCCCCCCTGGGACCTGCCCCGCGCCGCCCCTCGCTTTCCTGCACCAGGCGGTCCGCTCTTTGGAAGAACAAAAAAAGCTACGAGGGGCTCTGAAATGATAAATAAATTGCTATTGATCTCCATCTTCCCTCTTCCCGTTAGTTTGCGAGTTTCGTGCCAGTATTTTTAATTAGAGACTTTGTCAAAGTGTCTAGACGTGCCGGCGTCGCCTGGCTAATTGATAACCCATTTAGCACAACATTCATCGCCATTTCGTCCCGCCGCCCAGCCCTGGGATAAAAGGAGGGATTCGTGGAAAGGTGGACTTTCTGCTCTGACGTTTCACTGCAATCGTCCTGCAGACCTGTGCAGTCACAGGTGTCTGGCAGCAGGTTATAGTCTCCCACAACAACGGCGGTGCCGCATCACCAGTGAACTTTGCACTGCAATTCCAGGTACGCCAGACAGCAGGCCACCAAACCCCCGCCTGACACACAGCTCGCCACACGCGGGGTTTCAAGATATCCATCAACACCAACACACGACTCCATCCTCTGTCCTGTAATGGGAAACACAATAGCAACGGCTTTATTGTTCCAGACACAAAATCCCACAGGCCCTCCGACGGGCTCGCCCACTCACTCCAGCACTTAGCGTCCATCTTGCGGCTCTCGTCTTGCTCCATAAATGGCATTTTTATGTCACGACATAAAAAATGAAATGATGTGGTGCTGGAACAATGCACTAATATATGTAGGCATAACAATTTCATGCTGCTTTCTTCCCTCCTGTAAGTCCCAAGGAATTCAGGACCAAAATGTCTGCAGGATTGTGTTCCATCATCTCTGTAGTGCACGGCCTCATTGAGCTCATCGTTAGCTCAACTGGACCAATTTAACACCTGAATGTCCTGCCAGTACGGTCAAGATGATGAGCTTTGAATCTGGGCTCCAGGCCTGGCAGGACAGCAGGGTCCTGCCTAAAGACATCAGACTGCAGAATCCAGGTGGACACCAGCCAGAGTTCCTCTCCTAAAGAGAGAGGGGGGAATTGCACACCATTAAAAACCCACAGGATCTTTTCCACGGTCAAGGGAAACATGCTGTAAAGTTTTAATCAGCACGAATGGGAAAAATAACTTTTTTTTTCCACTTCACAAAATTGTTTTTTTGTAGCTGTAGCTGTTCTGTAGCTCTCTCATCATAAGTATCTTGTACAACAATGATAACTTTCGTTTTTCTTTTAAAGGAAGCTTTCCTACAACGTACTGGGACTTTTTTCTTTCTAACCCAGACCTCACAGGGTTAAAAGCCCGAGAGAACTCTCTTTCTCTTTCATATCTCCCTGACATTTCAGCAGACCCTGAAGCACAGTTATATTTCCATGTCTCGCAGCCAGGGAAGGTGATAGAAGAAAAGAGCAATGACAATGTATTAAAAAAAAGATTAGCTACTGAAGTCAAATCTATTCAAAGAAAATCGTTAACACTCTGAAATTCCTCTAAGCCTTCAGCTTTCGGACCTTGACAGCTTAAACCCATCTATTTCTTTCCCTTCACTGAGTATTGATGTCCCAGTGGTGTAGGGGTTGTCGCTCAAATGTGCCGAAACACTTTTCCCCGGGTCAGTGGAGAGACAGACGTACTGGAGGCTGATTAGAAGGAACTGAAAACTCCAGTCAGTCCTGAGTTGCACACGTGTGAGTCTTGGGCCAGTTCCTCATGAGCAGCAGAACTTCTGAGCAGCCCAGAGCGCCTGCCCTTCTGCGACCTGCACTCTGATGGGGGGGGGCATCTGCTCTGCCTCCCACAACCTCAGCACACTGTGCTGCTCGTGTACGCGGGACGTTTATGGAATTAGCCCCTCCAGTCCAACATGTGCCTGCTGGTGCACGACTTTGCAGTGAACTTTGGAACACATACAAATGTCACGAAGGATGGAAAATAGGTGTGGAAACGTGGAAATTAGCAGCACACACGGGAGGGCATCGGTTTTGCTCCTCAGCGGTCACAGGCCAACAGCCACAGACACCAGTCCCCTGGTTCAATACAAGCATCTGCTTTCACACCAAAGCAGTGCACTTTGCGAATGTACTCATTTTGGGAAAGAAATATCAAAATGTTTAAAAAAACATTCTGACAAGGTGAAAATAATCAGTCTGTTGCAAAGAAGGCGTTCCTGTCTTTCTGGCCACATTGCACACTGGGGGGGGGCGCTTATGGTACTTCGTTAGCCATGAGGTCAGACAGCGTTCCAGGCCTGTCCAAGATGAGATTTCATCGCTGTGCAATTGGAGAAGTTTAGCCCTCTGCCCAGAGCATCTCAGACAGCAGTGTCACTCACAATCGATATGAGTGGGCACACAAGTGGGTAGGCTTGTGTCTCTGCTCAATATGCTGTGTATGACAAGTGTAAAATTTCACTGTCTGCGACACCACAGACTGGTGCCTGGGCGTTAAGACAATTGCAGGTTTCATGTCAAAGAATAAATAGCCCAGCTCCAAAAATTATATCCCTCCATCTGGCCCATGTTTGGTTTCAAGCACATGGCATTCTGTAAAAGACAACTGGTGCATACTGAAATTGAGAAGGAAGCTATTAGGAACAAAAATAACAAAAAAGAATCCTAAATGCCATTGTTTACTGACTGTATTCTTGCAAAACATCACGTGTGGAAATTTCCTTTTCATGGAAGTTGTACTGTTTTCAGTTCATGGCAAAGGCTGGTCTGGGCACATTTTCAATCTCCTAGTTATTTGATCCTTTACAGAATCACTGTGTCTTTCCCTTCGAAAAAACAGCTCGTCCAATGTCATCATGTAACAATGATAGAAACCTTGGAAAAGGCATCTGCTTCGCTTTAACAACCGTGTTACCTGCTGATATAGGAATTGCGAGTTTTGTGAAATGTCAATTGCCAATTTGATGCACTTGAAATTCCCTTTTCAGCTGTAACCTGTCTATATAGGAGAAAACACACTCTTACCTAAAAAGTGAAATTTCTCTCTCTGGTCCAATTGCAATAAAAAAGGTACAGAACAAAACAGAGAAAATGAACAGGTTCCATGAGAAGTTTAAATAAATGTTCCTCTTTGTTCAATTTATAAAGCAAAGCCTGATTTGCTATTTTGTTCCATATTGATTTTTTATTTGAGCCACTTGCTTCGTTAAGTACATATTGATTACGCAAAGAAAAAACAAAGGAAGTCTGTTCTTGTTCTGCTACGGTTTCCAGAACTGTACTGGAACAAACATCCTCTCTGAGCACTCCAGAGACTCACTCCAGTACTGGGACACTCTCATGGAGTGCACTGAAGGGGAGCCCCAGACTCATGTTCATGTCTCATGTTCCTACGGTAGGGGAAGCTAGGTTAGGAATGTTTAGGGATTCAGATGAGTTGAGAGAGATTGCCCCAAAGAAAAAATGAACATTTGAAAGCATTTTGGAACATTCACCAGCTGATTTGAGATTTAATTTCCCTGCTGGGCTTTAGGATAAACGGAAGGGCTGGAGCAAGGATGGACTGCCCTTAACCAGTCACCTCAACCTCACGCACAAAGTCCCTGATGCTCTTGGCCTCACTGTGCATACCAAGCCCACTTGAAGCCAGAAGCATAAAAGAGCTGTCTTTGCTGGTATAAAACATTAGAAAGGCAGTGCAAAACGTTTGCGGCTTGTATTTGAAGTTTTGCTTGTTTGGACTCTTTCAGCACGGGCCTGTGGCCGAATACCACAACAGGCAGAAAGAAGACCTGATGCGAGAGCCCTCTTCCAACAGCTCGTGTTGGCAGAAGAGGCCCGAGGAAAATCCGACAGCCAGTTTGCGGCCCTCCGGTGACCCGTGTTCTGAGGAGATGGGCAAACTTTCCTGGGGCGAAGCCATCAGCAGTGAAGACGCTGACTGAGAAGGGGAAGGACCGAGATGTGCCGGGATTGAATTGCTGATTTGCTGCACCGCTGCTCTTCCTGATCTGATCGGAGGCTGTGAAACAAGAGATTCCCCCGTCGTGCAACCTTATAGATCCAGGGCTCCACTTCTCTGAAGCTCTGCTGCCCCTCTCCCCCTCTCCCTCTCCGCCTTAGTCTTCGGGAAAACAGGCTCTCCTGGCCTGATCTGAACCACATGTACATTGCAGTATCGATTCCCTAATGATGGGGATGCCCCCAGTGGCATTGTTCCGCTGCTTAGAGGATGAAAGATCCTCTTTTGCGCTGCGATTGCAGATGAAGCAGGAGGAAACCCATTTGCTGGAGCAGATGCAATCAGTGAAACTCGCCCCGCGATCAACGTGTGGTGATTGGCTCTGTGCACCCTGGCAGCAGTACACTACACTGCACTACAGCAGCCATATCACCCTGCAACTCACAACTGGCAACCCACTGAAGCTCAGCAGGTGTGAG
The DNA here is from genome assembly GCF_040954835.1 of Lepisosteus oculatus. Classification (NCBI taxonomy): domain Eukaryota; kingdom Metazoa; phylum Chordata; class Actinopteri; order Semionotiformes; family Lepisosteidae; genus Lepisosteus; species Lepisosteus oculatus. The sequence continues at coordinate 48,592,215 of NC_090703.1, forward strand.
CCTGGTCAGTACCTGGATGGGAGACCTCCTGGGAAAAACTAAGGCTGCTGCTGGAAGAGGTGTTAGTGGGGCCAGCAGGGGGCGCTCACCCTGCAGTCCATGTGGGTCCTAATGCCCCAGTATAGTGACGGGGACACTGTACTGTAAACAGGCGCCGTCCTTCGGATGAGACGTAAAACCGAGGTCCTGACTCTCTGTGGTCATTAAAAATCCCAGGGCGCTTCTCGAAAAGAGTAGGGGTGTAACCCCGGCGTCCTGGCCAAATTTCCAATTGGCCTTTATCAATCATGGCCTCCTAATAATCCCCCTCTATGAATTGGCTTCATCACTCTGCTCTCCTCCCCACTGATAGCTGATGTGTGGTGAGCGTTCTGGCGCACTATGGCTGCCGTCACATCATCCAGGTGGGGCTGCACATTGGTGGTGGTGGAGGGGAGTCCCCATTACCTGTAAAGCGCTTTGAGTGGAGTGTCCAGAAAAGCGCTATATAAGTGTAAGCAATTATTATTATTATTATTATTATTACACAGTCATGGCGTATGACCGTTCACAGCAGTAACATCACATCAGGTGGCCGGCCTTTATTTTACAGACCAGTTCTTTCACACAAAGAAGACATTTTTGTTTAAGTGTCTCTCGTATACAGTATATATATATAAAAACACACAAACGTTTTAGTTTTGATGGCTGCAGTTATACGGTAAGGGTCTCACACAGCAATATTTGCAGCTGCAAGGAAGCACTGAGTGAGTGGATTAAAACAGCAGTCCATTCCCTGTCTGTCAAAGCTTTCCCAGCGCTGACCCTTCTGTTCGCCTGCAGCTCAGCTCCTCTGTCCTGGAGCAGAACTGAAGCTTGGAACAGGAGTCTCACGGTACAACAGCCACGCTCTGAAATAACTGCAAGGAGCACACTGTAAACAGAACGACGACGTTACTCTCACGCCACCTTCGTCTCCTTCCCTAACTCCCCACAATCCCCTCTGGCTGCGTGTACGTGCAACTCTCGTGCTCCCTGCAGTGCTGGGAAGGACCAAGTTCAATCAGCTCTACAGAGAGCACATATTCAATTTTAGGACCTAGGAGACCTTCATCTTTAATAGGATTATGAAGCTTATGATTTAATATGCTTGTTGCAGGGCTGAGCTGCTGTTGCAGGTTGATTTGTGTGCTTTCACTAAAACGGTTTATTGATGTGTTTTCCTGCCATTTCCTGCTCTGTCCCACTGAACCAAAATGCTGACCTTTTCCCAGATATATTCTTGCACATTAGTATTATAAATAGTAACGCAATTACTGTGAAGATGTCAGACAAATTATTTATATTAAGAAACCCGACACAGGGCCGGCTGAGCGGACTGCACGCAGCACACTGCTGTGGAGTTTGTGCTGTTCAGAGAGAGGAAACTAACCAGAGTCTCATCACACTGACCTGTCCTAGTAAACCTGGTCCATTGTGGGCAGTTGAAAGGAGCAGCATGACTCTGGGTGCCATCACCGGCCTGCTCAAAGGACCCCCACATAGCTGACCTCGCATTCGCCTGTCTCCCTGTGATAATGTGATAAACTGATTCAAACACACCATCTGCACACTGGAAGAAGGCTCAACACCAGAAACTGTGTTTTCTTTCATGGTTTCCAGCATGGAATGGACCTTTACTTGTTCTATTTCATAGTGCGGGTAGGGATCGGGATACTCAGTTTAAATACAGTATTCCCAGTTCTACATAACACTTCAAGCTATATGCAAGAATGAGTGAATTCCAATGTCCTTTTCTCCTGCATAAATTTTGTTCCACATTTTTGATCCTCAGATAGCTGCAGCTGAAACGGCCAACATGGCAATGTTTTTATTTCTGTCCCACGTCAATGTTGCTGTATCCCGCCCGTTTAAAGGTGGTGAACTCTTTTAGAAAACTGAGAGCAAAGTTTCATTTCGGCAGCCGCTCTCTGCATTTGCGTGGAATCGATGAATGTCTCTCTCCATAGTGGGGGCCCTTTTGATGGAGACTCATAAACGATCTGAGTGTCTCGGTCTCTTTAACCAGGGCTGCCACAGGTGTTTCTCCTTGTGTCCCACTTGATCAGACTCTCCTCTACTGCTGAGCATGGGCAGTGATGCCCAACACCCACTGTGTCATTGACACGACAGTGCGTGATGCTTGCTCAGCTCCAGCCAGCGCTGCTGAACACGCCAGCCTCTGTTCCTGAGGAAGCAGATTACAATCAGCACAGTGGCTGTGGGGCGACATCAGAGCTTCCTGATCAGAGGCCCAGATAAGACCTACCAGTGGCTCTGATCCAGGGCAAGGAAGCGGCAGAGCAGAAGATGAGGACGCTCCCTTCTTTCCTAAGGAAAGGATTCAACCCCTTACTCACTTAATTCCTTTATTGTCCCAGATGATAAATGTGCTTTCCAGGCAGGTAGACGACATAGTACTGTACACAATACATCTAACACCACATGAACCTTTTAACAAATAAGTGACACACAGTACATGTACTGTACGATGAGGAAGAAAAAATAAACACATGAATAAAGTCAAATACACAATCAAGTTGTCCAAATTAAAGAAGGTTAATCACAGTGGAAAACAGGATTGTTCTAATGCATTTCAAGTTGTGGTGGTAAAAAAAAAAAAATCAGAAAACAAATCTATCAGACACAGTACAGACCAGAGGTGTCAAATTCAGATTCAGTTCCTGGAGGCATGTGGGGACTTTTGGTGTTTGTTTCATCTCAGGTTTACAGTTAATTGATCTCATTACTGGCTCAGTAACGGAACTACCTCATCAATAAGGTTATTTAAAGATCATAATTCATGGGATCCACTTGGCTCTCAGCGCAGTAGCTTCAGGGGTTTATCGTCCTTGTAAGGCCTAGTCTTTAGTGTGCATGCACTGCCGTCTCAGGTCAGATTATAATATAATACAACTGTGACTTGTACTTAATCAATTAATTAGATGTCATGAGGGCAAAGGTTGAGCGAAAAGGGAGAAGCCACATTAGGCACACTGGAATGGAGTTTGCTCATGTGATGCAACAGTTTGCCCATCTCCTTGCGGTCTTAAAGTACAGTAGGTCCTCCGAGCTCTGAATTCCAGGGATAATCAGCACAACAGTACGCTCGTATCCCAAAGACCTGCCCCTGCCCTCATGCGGATAAACACAGACATTGCAACATCCAGGCACCTGCAGCAGCGTGTTGAAATGCAGAGTAATGAGCCCTAACAGGGCTGCAGTCCCACATGCAAATCAGGCGAATCGATTTTCCTCCTTCTGGTTGTTAACGGCATCATACTTGCACTAATAAGACTCCATTGTAAAATGGATGGGTCTTGTGCTCCCCTCACCATTAACTCGTTAGCCATGTCATATTAATGAATTGAACCTTGTTAACGTTCAGGTAATTCAACATAATGTGATGATGTTAAATTGCCCCTAGAGCATAATTCAATCCCCACCCCCTCACCATCACGCGCCATATAATTGCACTGGGAATAGAAATGTGGAACTACGAGCAGAGCCGTAATAAGTCTATTCCTGTCTTCATGTGATGCTTGCTTACTCAGCTGTACAGAGATAAAGGGCAGTTAATTTCCGGGACACCAAGAGATGCCTTGCTAATGATCAGTGATCTCTGCACACCGGGCAAAGGACATTTCACTGTCTGTGCTACAGCTGCGTCAGGGTAGTGAGTCTGGAGTTTTAGCGACACACTGCATTTTCACCAGGTGATAACTGCTACTTCTCTTGTACAAGAACTCTACACTCTTTCACCTCCCACGCTGCCTGGAAATGTTCTGAGGTCCTGTAAAAGGGGGGAAAAATGTAAATTCACATGAATAAACAGACAGCTGGGGACGTGCTCTAATTCAAGTGCTTCTATGTTCAGCCAGAGAAAGTTTACTAAAGACCGTAAGAATGATGACAAACGAGAAGAGGCAATTTGACCCACCTTGCCCGTTCAGTAGGTATGAGCTATTGGATCAAGGGTCTCATCCAGTCTTTTTTTGAAAGAAACCAGATAAACCCGGCCTGTCGGCAGAGGAGAGAGAAGGGGAGAGGGAAAGATTTATCTGAGAGACAGAGATTGACGAGGTGCACAAATGACCCTTTCGTTATCGGCCCCGGCTTTCGGCTTTTTGAGGGACTAATGAGCACTGGATCCTACTGAGACCAACGAGGAAAGCTTAGCCAGGTGCTGAGGAGGGAGTGTTGCTAGGCATGAAGCCAAAAAAGGGCTTTATCCAGGTCCCTGTTGGCTAAACCCGCATCCTGGGTCTGGATGAGGACTCTCAATGCATATGAGCCTGAGCCATTTCAGGCCTGGGAAAGTGCAGGCCCTTCAACACACACACCAACACTGGTGCACTGAACACGTCATCCATGCTACCTAATTTATAACAAAGTCGCACGCACTGCCAAGCCAAGCTCAGATTGTATTCGAAAATATGCATAAATATTTACCCTTCTGTTTCACCGAAGAAGTTCATCCAAAGGGGAAGCAGCTTGCAGGATCGGAAACTGCTGTGCAATGACTGAACAGCACTCAAGGGCCCACCAGTGGAGGCCCAGTCCGCCCATGAGTGGATCTGCTGGGGCGATGTTGTTCCACCTGGAACCCCGGCCACTGGTGAGCTCTGCTGAGGAAGCACGAGGTGTCAAACACTCATTTGACCGGGGTGAAGAAGAAGCCAGGTTTCCCCAGGAGCCCCTGGGCTCTACTATCTGGGAAAGTTCCTACAGACTCCTACAGAGTCTGCACTGTAGGAGGCGCCAATGGCCTTCCAGGTCATAACACCTCCAGGAGTGATCTAAAGAGCACTGCAGCGTCCGGTAGCAGGCGATTCTGTGTACTTCTCCATCAGCGACTCCTCCTGGAGGACTCTTGTATCATAACATCATAAGCTCTGGTTCGGCACAAGACTCTTACAAGCTCTGCGCCCGGCTTTAGAAAAACAATGTTGTTGTTTTTTTTTTAAGAAAGAACAGTGAAGCACAGACCAGAGGGCACAAGTGGGGATCTACGTGGACGTGCATTTAAAACTGAGAACCGGAGACACTTCCTTACACAAAGGGTGGTGGGGGTGTGGATCAAGCCACCGAGCCATGATCCTGAAGCCAACAATCTTGTTAATCCTTCAGGAAAAGGCTGGATGAAATCCCCAGATCAACCAGCTGCTACCACACGACCGAGGTGTCATTTGCAACCTTTCTGATGTTCTTACCTTCGGACGAAGAGGCGGAACAGCTCTCTGAACCGAGCGGAGGGGCACAAGGGAAAGGAGGTCTTGGGAACGGGCTGACTCGGTGACTCCTGTGGATCTGCAGAGGTGGGGCTTTTCCCCAGAGCGAAGCACTAATAGCACCGGGCCAGCAGCTGACCTGCCCGTGCTGAGGGGCACAGACCGCACTGGACACGCAAGCAGAGGGGAGACAGTGCTGACATTATTATTATCCACACAGGGGAGCTGCAGGAATCCGCGTGTGTTCGGGGAGATCAGACAGGGGGGAAAAGGGGGCGCACATTCAAACTAGAGGCAGTGCAGGAGTGAAGCCACAGCAGGCAGGACGTGTGAAGAAACAAAACGGTTCGCCTGTCCTCCAGCTCCGCCGCCGGGCTCTGTACCTGGGCTGGGGTTCCGGCTGTTAATCGAGCCGGCTGAACGGCGGCGCTGTCGATAAATCATCGCTTACCTTCACAAACTTTCCGCGGAGAGCTGCCAGCGGGGATGCTACATTTTAATTGAATTTTAGCTAGGTGATAATTAAAGCGGTAAATTATCTCCTCCGCGCATAAATTAAGTTTGCCGACTTGGGGAAAATGCTTTTATTTCATTTCCAGCGAGGGCGCGTAAATCAGTCAAAATAAATAAATCACCGCGAGATCGGCACAAGGCGAAACCGCCCCGTAAGCACTTTCACCGAACCGGCAGTGATCGAGGGAGACCTGAAGGTGACTGTGAGCATTTCTGGGCTGTGCCAGGTAAGACCAGCCTCGATTAGGCTACAAACAAGAAGTCCCCAAATTCCAAGGGCCTTTAGCATGGCATACTAAACATAATCTCATCGTTGTGCGCTGTATCACTGCCAGCGATTTGTTCAGATGCAGTACGTGACTGATCAATAACTTCACTTTTACTGGCCTGCGTGGTGTTGTTGATCAGCTCCGAGAGCCTAGGCTGACGTGTCAATAGATCATTCAAACGCAACATAAACACATAAGCCCCCGGATCCGCATGGTCTGTGTCCCAGAGTCCTTAAAGAGGTCAGTAGTCACCATTAAACATCATTAGTCATTCCTCCCAAGCGCTTTCAGATCTAGACTCAAAACTTCTTCTCTGGAACGGCCTTTACTTTAACTGGCTCTGTAATTTACCCCTCTGCTCCTGCTGTATTCCGTATTCCCATTGACTATCTGCTTTCACAGTGCGTTTGCATTGTGTATGTATTGTGCATTCTTTGTTGTTGTTCTGTAAAGCATTTTAGGGGCATACAAGTAAATCATGTAATGATTCATAACCAGTGCTGCTAATATTAACGCAAGAGAAATTAAGGGATAAATGGGCCGTTGCGTCTCATATCTGGAAACCAGCTGGCTAACGCCTGCCCCCCTGTGGACAAATTGTATATCGTTTCTGATTGACCGCTTCGACAGTACAGGACGATAATTTACAGGTGGAAAAACATTATTTAAAAAAATATATATCTTTATATTAATTAAGTTATTAATTGTGTGCATAGTAACGTCACACATCAACAATACAACGTTTTAAAGTCTTTAGTTATTGTTCCTCAACTTGTAGTTATTTTTCTCATGTTTTATTTTTCTTTACCGTGAAGAAATTCAATTTTATGTAGGAACATCATTTTTATCGAATGTACAAAATTCGTTCGGCTGCCAAGATTTTTTTTCAAAAGACCGATTTTGTTACGGTTTTTAAACTACGACTTCGCAAGAATCGGCTTCGCTGCGTTGAAGCTGGTCAAATAATCACGTGTCCGCGATTCCAGTCGGCGGTCAGTCAACACTGTAAGATGCAGTAATTTGAAACACGTTATGAAATATAATAAAAGATGCGTTCAAATACAATTGTATTGGGGAAGGAAACTCACCGCCGAAATAGCTCAGTTGGGAGAGCGTTAGACTGAAGATCTAAAGGTCCCTGGTTCGATCCCGGGTTTCGGCAGCTTTTGCTGAACACTAACAAAATTACTGGATTTTATTACTGCGTGAATTCCTCGTTTTGTGATAAAGTTCAGGTTTATTTAATCGGTAGGCAGCAACTATGCAACAGACGTTTGCAATATAGCGGAGACGAATACTTTAAATAACTTGATATAACCTGGAATATTTGTTTCGGTCCGAGACTTCGTGGAAATAACAAAAATGTTCAAAAAAGTAATTTCAAATTTAAAAGCAACCGTCTGCAACACGCAGTCCAATGGTTTGTACCGAGAACAAATATATACCAGACAGTACTTTTACCTAAATAATTGCATTTTGTGAACACCAATTTAATTAATAGTGTCCAATTAAGGGTTGCAACCGTGACAACACTGTCGACGTTTTTGTTGTATTTCAGTTCGACAAGTCGAAATTACCACCCGGCCTCCACACTCGCCCTTTTTTTTTTTGCGTTCAGCTTTGCTTTCTCTCGGCGGCGAAACCCCAGCGCCCCCGAGCTTCCATCTCGCGCAGAAACACGCCACTCCCACCCCGCGTGCGCCAGGGGGAGCGCCTGGCCTCGCCTGCGGGCGCCTTGGCAGGAGCCGTGGGTCAGTCACGCGAGAAGAGAGGCGGAGCTTGGCTCGCTGTCAGGTGCGGGCGGCGTCTGGTTTGCGCGGTATCGTCCTCCACACGGAGAATTATTGTTCGGTCCTGCCCGTTTCTCCCACGGGGGGCCGACTGTGGAATTCACGGAGTTTTTTTATTTACAGGCTCCCGGTTCTTAGGGTGACCAGACGTCCTCTTTTTCCCCCGGACGTGTGTGTGTGTGTCTCTTTATGGCCATGAGAAACAATGTTTAACTTGTTTCATTGTATTTCAAAATGTTTCGTCAAAATCGATCACTTTTCAACCAAGGAGGACGTCTCCTAAGTTATCATGTCTTCATTTTTACCTCGGATGTTAAGACGTTTGTATTAAAATGAAAAAAACAACAACAACAACAACCACCTTTGTTTAAAATAGGGCTGTATTTTAGTTTTTTTTCCTTGTTTGCCATTATTGAAGAGAAATAGCAACCCTGCAACTGTTTAAAAGTTTACTAAATTGAATAAAAACTAGAGCATTTACATTGATTTTTTTATTATACAATATATAATAATATATATTTTATATATTTTTATTTTTTTATTGTGGTCTGGCGCACTATGGCTGCCATCACATCATCCAGGTGGGGCTGCACATTGGTGGTGGTGGAGGGGATCCCCATTACCTGTAAAGCGCTTTGAGTGGAGTGTCCAGAAAAGCGCTATATAAGTGTAACCAATTATTATTATTAGAAAAAGTAATATTCATTACTTTGGAGGCGTGTGTCGAGTGTCGATTATCCCCTCCGTCCTCTTTTTTGAAAACCAAAATATGGCCACCGGTTCCTCGTGTAAAAAAAAAAAACATCTTGCAAGGCGTCGAAATCAGAATTTCCCCAGTTTCATTCATCAAGACGACTATGCAAATAAGAATTTTAAACCAATATTGCAGATTACTATGATTATGTGTCAGCTATTCCAAACCCGGGAATACCCAGAACAGCGAGACATTTCACTGCAGGTCCGACAGTGCAACAGCCTGGTGTTGGAAAAGGAGGGTACCCCTATCCGCCCCGGACAAATGGGGTGTCCACCGCGGGAGCCCTCAATCCGTCAGATTTTTTAGGTCACCTTTAAATCCACAATTTCTAAAGGCCTGGAAGAATTGGCCAAGGGTCAATTAAACAATTAAAAGCTTGTTTTTGTGGTTTCAAATGGGATTCTGCTGTTATTCGCTCTGTGGCTCAGGATCTGCGCCTGTGGCTGGAAGGTTGCCGGTTCAAATCCCACGACCGGCAGGGGAATCCTACTCCGTTGGGCCCCTGAGCAAGGCCCTTAACCCCAACTGCTCCAGGGGGGTTGTATGAATGGCCGACCCTGTGCTCTGACCCCCAGCTTCTCTCTCTGTCTGTGTCTCATGGAGAGGAAGTTTGGACATGCAAAAAGACAAATTCCTAAGACAAGAAATTGTATAGGGCCAAAAAAGCGATCATCTTCAGTGCTCAAGGACCAGTGTTCTTTTTATCGAAACTCGACTTGCTGAATTGATCAAGTGCCTGAATGGGTGTTTCAGTTCTTTAAGTTAGAGGTAAAGACCCTTAACAGTAACCTTAAAGACCCTTTACAGAGGTAAAGGCGACCCTTAACAGGACCTGGACTGGGACTCTCTGGCACCAGGGCTACAGACCCCTGGTCTACAGCTTTTCCATCCAGAGGGGTTATTGACCAGTCGGCTCATTATTGCCCGAACTGGACCAGTCTGACAGCTTCTGTTCTTCAGGAGAACTCTGAAAGGACCATGAGAAGAGTTGAGCTCATTCTGTCCAGTATCAACGCAGCACAGTTCACAACCAGCGATCGGACACGTTATAAAATAAGCAGACCAACAAGAGAAACTTAAATATTTGCAGTCTTTATTTTAACAAGACTAGACATTTTTCCACTTTTGTCTCTTTATAGCATCTATTCCCACGATCTCCTTCTCTGCTCCAGTCATAGTTATCTGATACAAAAGAAAATAGGTTCCAATGGATTGTTATGGTCTCTTTCAGAGACATCTAGAGTCTTTATAAAATCGCTGTCTGTATTTACACACTTTCGGCTGCTCACACCCGACACCTGAACAGGACCCACTGTGTGCGGACATGGGCCAGGCTGGTGGGGCCGCTGAGGCGGTGTGTGTGTGTGGGACGGGTCTGGTCGGGCCTCCTGGGCAACTGGTCTCCGAGCATGGGCCCAGTGCCCGCCCACTCCTGCCCCAACACACAAACGCACCCGTACCCCCAGCATCAAACACATGCCGCCAGAAGTCAGTACGGCCACAAGAGACAGCGGTTCTTGTAAACCGATCAGTCACCCCAAAGAGGACCACGTGGGAAATGAGGACATGACAGCACCCTGAAATCCACTGCCAAGGAGGCGACGAATCCCGATTTTCTGTTGGCCGGCAGTGGTCGCCCTCTTTGAAGCCGAGCGCGCTGCATGCTGAAGCAGCCGGGCGGCGACCTCCTGACCCCCGGGTGCCCAAAGACGGACACTCTCCGAGGGGGGCACACTGCCCGCCAAGCGCCCTGCCTCCCCATCAAGAAAAAAGCTCTTGGTAAACGGACAACCTGAAGTTAAAAAAAAAAGTAGCTAATTCTTCAAAAACCTATAAAGAACATGCCATTTTTACCTGCGTATATAAATATAGATACTTTAAGTACTGTATATCAAATACCTATGGATGCAATCTTTTTTTTTTCCTGTGAGCATGTCTGATTTTTCAAAAATGCCTTTTTTTAAAAAAAAACAACATGCAATTAAATAATTTACTGTACAAGAACTGAGGACGTGTGACAATGGGAAGTCTCTGATGGTGGATGAAGAGAGCCAGCGACTTGCTTCCTGCCAGTCTGGCTCATTCCACTGGGACTAACTGCAGTCGGAACTGGAGGGACTGGCAGCCGGCAGGCAGGCGCCCTGCTGCAGCCAAGGAATGATTGTGAGGAACAGTCAAGCCCGAGGGACACGCCCGGCCGTTCCTCTGTTAAGCACTGCTGTGGTTCCTACAGTTTCATCTTACCCTGTATTCACTTCATACTGATCAAAGGCTCAGCCAGTATGAATAAGTATACCTAGAGCACACTGTTCAAGGTACACAATTCAAAGGGCACTTTTGGCATAAATTATCAGGTATGCAACTACACCCCACTCAAGGCAGGGGTCGCCTGGAGCAGGACTGACCCTGTGGTGGTGGTGGTGAGGGCGGGGGTTACATTTTCCTACAAGAGACAGACATGCATACGCACCCAGACAATCAGGCCTCGAGAATCGGATCTCCACCGCCTCCGAGAAACAAAGGCAGGGGGGTTTTGCCTGCGGTGCCGTCTTCATGCAGTGCGCGCGCGCAGACACACACACACACACGAACAGACCGTGACACGCACACACGCCGCCACACAGACACCTCTCACTGACTGTCTGGAACACCGTGTCGCCAGGGCAACACCTGCAGAGGCAAACTGCATTAAAAAACCTTATATTTCAAAGAAAATCTGTGTAATACTTGCTCTCCTCATGGCATCTGAAATACTGGTTTAAACTACTGATTTGTTCAGACAATCCAGTCTTGGTTTCTTTAGTAAAAACACTATTATAAAAAATCAGCACAAGGCTGATGCTTAGTGCTACTGGAGAAGCTAGATTAAGCCGTCGCCTGAAAAGCTGTTTTGCACTTTTCCTGTGTGCAATGAGCTGCTCAAAGCCGCGTGAACCCTGGGCACAGATCCTCGGCGCTGCACGATCACGGTCCTGCCTTTGGACTTGATGTGCTCTGCTCAGGCTCATCAGCCAGAAACACCAGGCCTGCCTCCGACTTCTCAGCTGCCAGGCCAGAGGACCCAGAGCGGCCGGACACCGGGGGGGGGGTCACTGGCCGACACTCGCCCACCCCTCGCTTCGCCGCCGTGCTCACAGCGCCCCCGCCTGGCCGGGAGGAGCTCAGGCGGGCGGGTCCGGTGCGGGCAGTGACCGCTGTGCGCCTCGGAACGGTTCTGAACAGGCCACTTCCACAGCCCACGCCGCCAGTGACACCGAACCCAAATCTCCTCTGTGCAGCACGATCACAGAACGACACCCTAGGCGGAAAGACTATCTCATTTTTTTAAAAAAATCACGCATAAAACATTTTAAAAAAATCAAGAACAGGTGTGGGCCACAAAACGTTACTTAAAATATTGTAAAAAAAAAATCATCTAACAATCGCATTGTAAAAATCTACAGAGGATTTCCTGCGAGCAAAGCAGGTTGTGTCTGGGCTGAGAACTAATGGACATACACACAGACTGACTCACACACTAACTCACACATCACAGTCTTGCACCGACAGCGTCTGTGGTGACCCTCTCACAGACACGCTCACTACTGGGGGAAAGCAAACAGGAACACTGGATTAGAAGGCTTTCGGCTTTCGGGGGGGGGGGGGAGGTGTTGGGGTGGGGGGCAGCAGCTACAAGGCTGCAGGGATGGCTTCTCGACCCTGGGAAGGCGGCAGCTGGCTTGTCTGCCCCCAGCGGTGCACTCGTGTCCGTCAGAACAGGAACAGAACAGGAAAACAGAATGTCCAAAACGAAGGGAAAAAAGCTGGAGTCCCCAGCTGGCAAGCAGGCCAGGTGCTGATCACAGTCCTGAAGGCGGTCTCTCTCGCTGAGCCTCCTCCTCCTCCCGCTCTGCCCCGCCCTGGGCATTAGCTCCGCAGCGCCAGCAGGGCCAGGGCCGCGGCCGCCAGCGCCAGCCCCAGGGCCGGGCCGCCCGCCGGCCCGCCCGCCGCCCCGCTGTCCACCCCGCTGGCCTTCGGGACCACGACGCGCGGCTTGATCGCCGCGGTGGGCTGGAAGTCGAAGTCCGCCGTGCACTGAGGGCCCTCGCACCCGCTGCCGCTCTCCTCGCCGCTGCCTTCCTCGCCTGCGGGGCAACACGGCCAACGTCAGCGACGGGGGGGACCCGGGTTCGACCTGCTCAGGCTGGCCAGGCTACGCCAACCCCCACCCTCCTCCCACTGCCAGGAGCTGCTGGCTCTGCCCGGCTGAGGTACAGACTCGGGAGATACTGGGAGAATCGGGCCGGCAGCTGCATCACCACTGAGCCTCACCGACTCTGCACGGTCATCACAAACCCCAGGGAGTTGCTCAAAAAGAGTAGGGCAGGTGTCCTGGCCACATCTCCCCCTGGGCCTTTACCAGACATGGCCTCCTAATAATCCCCATCTCTGAACTGGCTTCATCACTCTGCTCTCCTCCCCCGCGGAGAGGCTGAAATCCCAATCACGGCGACATGACCCAGGCTCAAACCCGAGATCGCAGGCTATGGCCTTCTCTCAGGGAGGAGTGGGTCGGCCCGTTACTCACTCATGTCGAAGAAGGACACGTCGTTGCCGCTGTGGGCGCTCTTCAGCTTGTTGGTCATGATGCGCAGGGTCAGGATCTGCCGGCGAATCACCGCGTCAGGCTTGGTGATGTCCACCTCCACGTCGGGGTTGGTCACCTGGTTGGCTAGTCCATTTCCCATCACCACCGACTCGTACCTGGAGCCAGGGGGAGGGAGGGGGGATACGATCAAGCCCAATGTGCCCGCAGAAGCAGCCTTTATCGCGCCCCAGTCACACACCCCCCCTTATCACTTCCAGCTTTGAGCTTTCCCATCATCCATCAGTTTTCCAATTGCTTTATCCTGTACAGGGTTGGAGGGGAGCCGGAGCCCATCCCAGCATGCAATTTCCCCAGAAGCCAAACCTGGCGGCATGTCTCTGGACTGCCTGAGCACACGGGAGCACCCGGAGGAAAGCCACATGCACACGGGGAGAATATATAAACTCCATACAGACAGCACCCAGAGCTGAACCCAGGGCCCCAGTCCAGAATCGAGCCTGCGGTGCCCGCTCCGTCAACAGAGGGGCAGGATTCGAGACGAGGCGCAGTGAAGACGTCGCGAGACGGTGACCCCACCTGCTCTTGGCCGTGCCGTTCCAACACTCGTCCCCGGTGCCGATCCGCTCCCCTGTGCACACGCTCTCCGGCAGCGTGGACCAGAACTTCTTGGCGTGTTTCAGCTTCTTCTTGATGTCCGTCACCTGGAGAGAGGAGAGAATACCTCAGACCACCGCGTGCGACAGGTGCTGCCGAAACAGATGACCTCCCTGAATTAAGATGAATCCCTCGCTGCGGGCAGATCGACTGCAAGATCTCTCAAAGATCAAGGACAAGATCCTCAGCGTGTCTGTGACACTGCGGAGCTGCCCTACAGACAGCAGTTTGCAGGTAATGTTAATGATAATAATGATAATGTTTATAATGATAATAATGATAATGTTTCTTTATTAGCCCTATACAATTTCTTGCATTAGGAATTCATCTTTTCGCATACCCCAGCTTTTCTCCATGGAGACACAGACAGGGAGAGAAGCTTGGGGTCAGAGCGCAGGGTCAGCCATTGTACAGCGCCCCTGGAGCAGTTGGGGTTAAGGGCCTTGCTCAGGGGCCCAACGGAGTAGGATTCCTCTGCCGGCTGCGGGATTTGAACCGGCAACCTTCCAGTCACAGGCGCAGATCCTGAGCCACAGAGCCACTGCCCCGCCGGGTGTGGACCTGTTTAACCCCAGCCCTGCAAACCTGACCTCTACTGCAAGAGATCTATTCTACTGACTGCGATATATGCGTTTAATCTGAATAAAAACACAAAAAATATCAGTACCGTTGGTGTGGGGTTTGTATTTCAAGGGTCCAGAAGAACACACACTGCAGTATGTTCACAGTGTTGAATGCTGGTCAGCAAAGTCAAACAGTTTGGCAAGTTACCAGTTTATCTATCGGAGAGGCTGTGAATCACAGGAGCCCACTGAGGCCTATCATGCTCATTGGGGTGACAAGTAGCAGACCGATCTGAAATTAATCCCGACTGGTCAGTCCTGAAGCATCAGTTACCAGACCTGGACAAAGAACTGCCCGCTGTCTTACCAGTCTGTCCAGGCTGGTGCCGGCTGCGGTTGTAGGCCGGGCGTCTGGGCTGTAGGGGCGGAATCGGGCGGCGAAGCCCCCCTCTCGTACCGAGCGTTTGGACACCTGGGCGGGCCTGGGCTGGCCACAACCCTGGAACACCTGGGAGAGCGAGCGAGGGAGAGTCTCGGGTGAGATACAGGACCGGAACAGAAACAGAGCTTAGAAATAGAGGTCTCGCAGAGAAGGAAGACAGTCGAGAAAAGATCAGCCAATCGAACGTACGGCGCATGGGCTGTCGAACCCAACACAGCAAGAATGAGCGACCAAGGATGTTCTGCTGCTACTCCCCGACTCCTAGCCACCTGTGGAGTTTCAGAGCACATGATCCCAGCAGCGTGGGACCTCCCGGGCAAGGGCAAGCAAAACTCTGGAGTCTGTAGTTGAGATTAATGTAGTCCAGTTTAGACTTTATTTGTTGCTTTATTTGTTAACACGGACAAGTGAGATGTTTTCAGAAGTGTGATGTGAGTGTCGCCTAAACGTCCGCATCACATGTGCAAGCGTAGAGGTCACAGATATCCGAGATTATTTTTACAATGAAACGGGAATATACCTATAATGACCTTATTTCCTTTCGCCGAGACAGGTGGAGGGGCATCTCCTAGCAGCTAGCGACACCCCTGCCTGTTCTAAACACCAGACACAGCCTTAATGACCACAGTGGCCACCAGCGTCTGCAGACACCTGCGGTGGTGGAAGTTCAGGAAGTCTGAACGAAACCCGAAAGGGCGAGTGGCAGTCTGTCCTGTTTTATCATGTTAGTGAATATGATTTTTCTTATGAATACACACGGATGTTCTTGTGGGGGTTTTTCTACACTTCTAAAGAACACGCCAAATGACAGCCAACACTGAGATGACGTCGCTAGCTGGTGTCTTCTGCCATCTCAACAGAGATTGTGCCAGACACTCTTACACTGTACCACGATCCTTACTCGTGTCCACAGTGCAGAAAACGAGAAGTTAAGAGAATTCTGAGCTGCCCAGAATTCATCCTCTTCTCATCATTCCAGCTGAGTTTTGCTGACTTTAAGGAAGCCCATGCACAAACTCTGGCGATCAAGACTGTCCATCTTCTATCAGAAATCTGCCGTTCCCTGCTGCAGGGTCACCTCAAGACTGAAAAACCCCACCAACACACAGTGGGTAGTGGAATATAGCATCATGGGAGCACAATGTCATTTCATGAAATTGGTGTTAAATATTGACTTTTTAAAAAAAAACCCACAGTGCTAGGGAATGTTTAAACAACGAAATACATCCACGTTAAACACTAACGTGATAAACAGAGAAGGCCTGCTTCAACAGGTTTAAAGCTCAGTTAATGTGTAACCCAGTTCAATCTGCATTTAAAAGCATCTTAATGAGCAGTGGAGCTCAGCTGTGGCGCTGAGGGCTTACAGTAGGACTGTGTCTATAACTGTTCATGAAATCAGACAGCTGGGACAGCAGAGCTGGACTTGCATTCATTAAGACAAGGAGGACTGGCTGACAGCCCTGGGAAAGCTTTCAGACTGAAACCAGTCAACACAAGAACGAGCAGCGCACGAACATTCGACTGCACTCTCGGGGGGAGACACAGCGCAGAGGTCACGGCGCGCGGCGCGCAGGACAAGACGGCTTTCGGAGGAGCCCCACCTTCTGGGAGACCTGCACGCTGTTCTCCTGCATGTTCATGATGGCTTCCGAGATCTTCACGTCGATGGGGTCCATGACCGACTCGAAGTTGAAGGGCCCTTCCAGGCGGTCGGCCAGGCTCAGCATAGCGTCTGCGGGGGGGGCAGAGGGGTGTGAACCTGGGTGCTTCAGCACACAACAGCAGCTGCAGCATTACGGATAACCCTGCAAAAAACCCTCTTACCACCTTTTATAGTAGCAGACAACTGAAACATCTTCAGTGTATGTCACATTTAAGGGCATTCAAGCAAAGTACACACATGTTGCTGAATTTCCACATTAACTAACTGCATTTCTCAACTTTAGCCGTTGCCCTTTAATTTCTGTCTCTGTCGTCATATTTCTCTCCTATTTCTCGCTACAGCGCTGCTGTTCTGTTGCACCCCAGCAGACAGAATTCCACGAATCCACCATGGGCCGTGCAGGAGGAGGTTCTGCTGTGAGCTGCTCCTTGCATTCCTGCTTTGGCAAAACTGAAGGGGCGGATATAGAGTTTCGACAAGTCTGGCCCCGGGCTGCAATAGGAGCAGTACATGCTCCTGGAAGGCCGTCACTAGAACCTTGCGTGCTCAAGGGGCTGACTGAGATTCCTCACCACAGCGGGGGAATGGAGTGTGAACCAGGCCTGAGCGCCATGCACTGCCTTACTGACACACTGAACTGTGATAATCCCTCCAAGAACTAACTGAATGTGTGGCGGCCGGGACAAGTTCATGCACTGCAGCCCTCGTGCCACATGGGGGAGCCAGTTAGCAACTCCACGCAGCTGGCTCAACTGTGCTGGATATGGGGCTGTATGAACTATGACCTACAAAAGTAATCAACATTCCAGATGGGGCTTCAACTCAGTGATCGATAAAGAAACGCTCTCATGCCATGCAAAGGAAATACCACATAAACCCTAAATAATTTAATGACGTGTTAACATAGCTATTCAAATTTAAATGATCATGCCTGTACAACAAGCAATTCTTAACCCTTGCATTGCACAAATGTTCTGTACACTACACTGGTAAATGAACACAGGTCCGCCGCAGTAGAAGGACAAATTGTACAAAATGCATTGTTACACACTGGAACAGAAAATGTGTCTTTCTTCCTCCCGCTGTACAACATGAGAGGTCTAACACCACCATCAGCAGTGCTCGGGTTAGTTAAAAGTCAAGGATCACAAATGCTAAATGAGTCTAACACCACCATCAGCAGTGCTCGGGTTAGTTAAAAGCCCTGCCCGGCCATGTCACTTGCGCATGCCGACACACACCGACCGGCAGTGATCTTCCTCTTTGGGCTGCTCCCGCGGAGAGGGGCCACGGGCACCCCCTCGTCCCCCTGCGGGGCGGCAGGGACAAAGCCAGAGGGCCGGGAGCGCGTGTTGCCTGGGACGCAGCTCCGAGTGTCCCTGCCCTGAGGAATGTGCTGCTCTCTTTCACAGGCGGGGACACAGAGCACAATCAGACCTCCAGCAGGGCTGGCTGTCACCAGCCTGAAGGGGCAGCGAAGGGGGTCTGATTGAGACTTTTCTCTTTTAATTTCTGGAAGGCGGGGAAGGGAGGGGGTGAGCACTCTCCTTTCAGGAAAATGTAAATCGGATCCCCTACATTCTTGCGAAATTCCTGTGAAAGTCTCCAAAGGGAGACTCGGCCATTATTATTAATTTTCTCCATCTTTAATCCCATTACATCATTTTAGATTTTCCGAGCTCCAAGAGGTTTTTGCGCCAAAGGGAAATTGCTCTCTCCAGGCAAAGTCCATTTGTACAGCCTGCTTTTGAGCCAGACAGGGACAGAGATAAACCGACTGTTAAAGCAACAGACCAACAGTCCACATGTTCCCCTAAAATGCATGCGATTTTTTTTCTGTTAGTTCCTGGAACAGACAAAGCAGGCTGTGCTTACAGGGAACTTTATCACCCAGAGTCGCTGGGCAAGCTTCAGAGAAGGTTAGCGATGACGACCATCAGCTGGCTGCTGAACAGTTGCGTTATGACTGCCAGGGGAAAAACATCTTCACATGACTGTGCAGGCAACTGAACCCTCCATGTGTCAGAGGGCGCAAGAAGGACACAAGAAGTCGTTCCTGTTTGCAAACTTTTCCACATGAGAAACAGGAGGCGACAGCAGGGAGGGGGCAGCGGGATCCAATCGTGTCCCGAAACTGTGCAACACGGCCCCTGCATATTGCAAAACCCCCGCTAGGATCACAAATGCTAAATGAGAAAGCCCTGCTGGAAACTGTTTTTGGACCATTTCAAGAATTGTAATGCCTTTCCAAGTACTCCCCTTTTGAGTTCTGGCACAGGCATGTTTGAGGTTTTTTTTGGACCCGACCTCAGGCCCCCAGCCCCCCCCCTCCCCCTCCCGCCAGCTCACCCAGGAAGTTGTTCCACTCGGTGTCCAGGTCAGCCTGGTTGGCCAGGCAGCCCTTCATCACGTTGAGGCAGTAGTTGCGGCAGGGCTTCAGCGTCACCTGCCCGCTGCAGTAGGGGCAGTACATCATCTTCATGGCGGCCCGTACACAGCTGGGGGAGGCGTTCACCTGGGTGGGGGGGGACACACACAGATAAAACCCCCAGTAAAGACTCAGGCCTGACAGTCAAGTGAGCTTAACTCCTGCAGCTACTGCCCTGACAGAGGGCCCCCAGTCCTACCCCTGGCCTTGAAACACTGCCTGTGTGTCACCAGCGCCCCTCACAAATCCCCTTCGACTTTTCAAGATGCTGAAAGACCCTGAGAGCAGATTTTAAAATATGCCCCAACTAGAAAACTGAAATTTGTGATTAAGAACAGCACTGGAGCAAAACACAGAACAGACATGAGCTCCCTCAGGAACAGCGTAGGAACTACCTTCCCACACACATTAATTCTGCTGGGGTTCTAGCATAAAAATCAGTAAAAGGAATCAGTACATAAAATACCAAATGACATACTGACAACAAGGCATGCCTTTCTCCACAGATACCTAGAGATCTAAAATTTGAGCTGATCTCCCTTCACACTTTGTCACACCAACTTTTCCAAACAGAGAACCGATGTAAGTCACAGGCCATTAATCAGTTATTTCCAAGGGTTTTCGACTACTCTTGTTAAGGAATTGGGAGGCATCGCTGAGTCGCATAATAATCTCCTTTCCTCTTTCCTGTAGAATTAATTTTATTTTTGCAAAGCCGGCTCTGCAAGGCACCATGGGTCAAGTCAGAATTTGGCCTGTCAAACCCACACAATTTAAAAATGATAATGTTGCTCACATGTTCTCACTGGTCAGCACCTAAAAGAACCGGCAGCAAAAACGTCTTACAGTTACTACAGGCAGTAGTCGTAATCTTTACTAAAAGGACCCTCTGGTCTGACAAATGTTGCCAATTTTCAAGAACCACGCTTTTCCTTCAGCACATGGCTAGCAGCAGACCCTTTAAAGAGCATGCTCCACCGTCAGAGCCAGGTGGGTCTGCGAGACACACCACTGCTGTCGCCCAGTTGCCCCCAGTGGCAGAGAAGTTCATGATGTTGCAACCAACTGGAACATTGGGGCGCAGACTCGAATCGGTTTAAGACGTGTCAAGAGTCACCTCTCAGGGTGCAGACACATCAAGAAATCAGACCCTGAAACAGTCAAGTGTTCTGCCCCAGCTGGGAGGAGGTTGCCCCTGAAGCAAACAAAAGGCTGTTTGGCCCCCGACAGAGGAGCCCCCTCCCGGATCTGATCACACATGCCAGGACCCCAATGCCTGCCGGCTCTCTGAGCCAAGAGTGAACTTCAACAGGACAACAGCTGCACACAGATCCCATCTCCCACTGCTGGAATGTGGCTGTGTAACGAGTGTATCGCTGGTTCAAGAGTTCCCTTGTGCTCGGTTTTTATTTCCGGGAACTGCAGCAACTCAGACGGGCATTCCTGACGCAGGGGCGCTGCTGATGAAACAGACTCGCTATATCACCCTGCAACTCACCACTGGCAGCCCACTGGAGCTCAGCAGAGAGTGGGCCTGGCCAGTACCTGGATGGGAGACCTCCTGGGAGAAACCAAGGCTGCTGCTGGAAGAGGTGTGAGTGGAACCAGCAGGGCGTTTCTCGAAAAGAGTAGGGGCGATGTCCTGACCAAAGTTCCCCCTGGCCTTTACCCATCATGGCCTCCTAATAACCCCCATCTCTGAACTGGCTTCATCACTCTGCTCTCCCCACTGAGAGCTGGTGTGTGGGGAGTGTACTGGTGCAGTACAGCTGCTGCCACATCACCCAGGTGGGGCTGCACACTGGTGGTGGTGGAGGGGATCCCCATGACCTGTGAAGCGCTTTGAGCGTCCAGAAAAGCAATATGCGAGTGTAAGGACGATTAATCAACAGGACAGCCCGACTATCAAACACACCCATCGCCCCGGGAGGGGGGAGGTAGCCAGTACCGCACCCCAAGTTGTGCGGCCGCCGGGGCGAGGGGGGTCTACTCACCGTGGACACCTTGCCGACCACCTCGGGGATGAGGGCGAGGCCCTGCACGAAGGTGCGCGCGGCCACGAAGGCCCGGGTGATCTGCAGCTTGAGCTTGCGCGGCTCGTCCCCGAAGGGCCGCAGCTGCTCTGTGTGCTTGCTCACGCACTCCATGTAGGCGTCGGAGAAGGAGTGCTGCACGTTCAGCAGCCGGAACATGCGCTCCAGCAGCTCCGCCCAGAACTCCGCCAGCATCTGCTCCAGGCTCACGCCCCCCGCCACGTAGTACCGCCGCAGCTCCTGGAAGAAGTGCTTGAACAGCTCGGCGTTCTCCACGTACATCAGCCCGTAGGTGCGCACGAACATGTTGTGCAGGGACAGCCCGGCCTTGTCCAGCAGCTCCCGGAAGAACTCTGGAAAGAGAGCGGGAAGGAGACGGGAGAGAGGGGTCAGCGTTCCGGCTTCCGGGGGAACTGCATCCGTCGCGTCAGCTTTTGTGGGACGCGGCCCCCACAAAAAACGGGGTACAGTCTCGGCACGCACACGGGTGCCCCCGCCTGTCTCGTCTGAAAGGGGTTCACCACCACTGCTGCCGGAGGGGTTGAAGGGTGCTTTGCCCCTGGGAGCCCGGCCCGGCCCCCTCGAAGCGCTCCTCTGTAAGCCAGGGAGCTCCAGGCCTCGGGGCTATCTGCAGGAAGCATGGGCGGCCCCTCATGTCTGCAGTGTGCTGCGCACTGTAAAGGCTGCATTGTAAAACCTCCAACAAAAAAGAAAGGAGATGAAAACCCAAGAAGATGGTGGAAAAGAGCACCTACACACACAAAAAAAACAGGAATTTGTCTCCCCTTAAAGCTCTCTGACATTCCTCCTGTTTTATGCTGTGGTTTCCTCTTGACATCCCTGTCCTGCTCGAGGTCTATAGGTCACAGATGAAGGCTTTGTACGAACACTGCGTGAGGGGTGGTTCTGGGTGGCGATAGTGGTAGCTGTGGGGGGGGGGGGGGGGAGTGGGGTCTGATTTTTTTTTCAGGGGAGGGGCAGTTTTGTCTCTCTTCGTCTTCGAAGAGCAACGGAAACAGCAGAAAGTCTGCCTGCTTGCAGATTTTCATTAAAACGAGGCGACCGCTAACAAGCGAGCCTGACTGCTCTCCATTCAATGGAATTTTTCCGTGCGCAAATTCCTTTTTTTTCTTCTCCTGCGGCCAATTCAATGGGATTAGTGAATCCCCCCCCCCCGCCTCCTCCTTCCCCTCCTCACTAAGGTCCCCCATGACCTGTAACCCCTCCCCAACCATCCTTCAGTCTCCCCAGCCTGCAGAAGCTCTTCTCTCCCTGCAGCCCCAGAACAATACAGCTCTTAATCCTCTGGAATGCTTTAGCCCTTTCTCAACCTGGGGAGAAAAGGAATTCCACAGTCTCGCGCGCGGCCCTCCATCAGCTCCTCTGTGCCATTTCTATAGGCCTTCATTAGCACGGAAATGGAAAACTCCAGCACACACCCTACTTAGTAGATTTATAGGTGATTACAAAAGCATTTTGTTATTCGCCTCCCCCAAAAAAAGATGGTGGTGGTGGTGGTGTGGGAGGTTACAACCCTGAAAGGCGCTGAAAAGAAGTTACGTCTGGGCTCTGGTTGAGTCTTTGGAAAACAACAGCAAGAAAATAAGATTTCTTTGCCCTGATCCTAAGGGTTTACAGAAATCGAACATCCTGCTGCAGAACGCCTGACCTCCGCAAAAACCAGGTGCCGTGAGCCGGACCCCCTCCCTCTCCCACACGCGGGCCGGGCACCTCTTCTCCATTCTGTCCAGGGATTTAACTCCCCCTCCTCCTCCTGCCTGCCTCCCCAGGGGCCCGAGATCTAGACTAAATCCCAAACGCACCCCCGCGGTGTCGCCAAGGAAACCGGAAACACCGCGGGCCTTTCCGTTTGCTTTCAACAGCCCCGCGGGGGGAGGGGGGGTTGCGCCGCGCCACGCTCGGCCACAGCTCCGGCAGCCGCGGCTGGGCTGGGCTCGCGGGGGACGCAAGTTTAAAGTCGCGGAGAGGGGCCCGCCTGTAGCACGAGCTCCACCCGCCTGGCCGCCCCAAGGACCGAGTCACCCACACACCCCCTCCTCGTCTGGCCTTCCTTCTCCCCCCCGAGTCGCTACACGAGAAACCCGGACCCTTATTAACGTACCGACGTGGTTTCTCTTTTGGGGCAGTAACTCGCTCTTCCCAGGTTTAGGAGTTCGGTGAAAAAGCCCCAGGGAAGACCGTCCCGCTGCCACAACCACAGGGCTGGCCACCCCCTGCCTCCCCTCGCACACAGGGGGCGGGGGCACAAGAAGCAATGGGGGGCAAACTGAGGCCCTTTACTGGCTTTGGCCCCCAACACCCCCCTCAGCCCCCCACCCTCAATTAAACCCCGAACCCCTAAAACAGCAGATGGCACGAGCCAGACAGGACCTGCAGGGAAACCGTGTGTAGAACCGGAGGCCGACCTGCAGGGCCCCTCATTCAGGACCCCCCTAGGTCTTGCCCTGACTGCAGCTCTCCGCTCCCATAAAAAAGGAGACGCTCTCTCTGCCTCGAACCCGGGGTGGAGACTTTGCGCGGGGGGGGGGCACACCTATTGCCCGACGATGCTCCTTCACCCCTCGGCCTGCTGCTCGAACCCTGCAGCCCGTGTTTCAGTGAAGATTTGCGAGCTTTCCTGCAGTTGACTCGCCGAGCTCCACCCTCTTGAACTCTTCGAAAAAATTCCTGCCGCTAATGAGTCTAAATCTGCTCAGATGTTTACTAAAAAAAACCAAATCTTAGAAATGCTTGGAATCCACACGCTAATCCAGGACCTGAATGGGCTGGTGCAAATCTAGTATCACAGCAGGCACGGGCTCAGGGATTAGACATCTAATTTTAAAACTTAAAAAAAGTGTTCCTTCCAAGGCCAGGTGTTTGGCTTCGCCATCATACTAATTCCGTATCGACACCTGAAGGGTCTCGTTTCTTTTCCTTTCAGCATGGAATAAACCTTTACCTGTTCTTAATACTAATGAAGCCAATGGATTTCCAATTTATTGTAAATAATCTGGTGAC
Organism: Lepisosteus oculatus; assembly: GCF_040954835.1. Taxonomy (NCBI): domain Eukaryota; kingdom Metazoa; phylum Chordata; class Actinopteri; order Semionotiformes; family Lepisosteidae; genus Lepisosteus; species Lepisosteus oculatus. Next base: position 48,616,188 of record NC_090703.1, read on the forward strand.
ATATTCAGTTTTCGGCTGCTGTCAAGTAAATCCCCATCTCCCGCTGTGAAACAGACACTCCCAGGGCACAGGAGGAGATAAGCCTATAGTGAACAACAGTCAGAACCCCCTCTCCCAGCTTGAACACCAGGAGCTGGTGAGGACCGGTGTAGCCTGGCGAGATGGAGAGGCGCGTGTGTGTGTGTGTGTGTGTGTGTGTGTGTGTGTGTGTGTGTGCGCATGCAGGGCGGGGCTCTCACGGTCGAAGTGGCTGTGCCGCTGCTTGAAGGTGCTCTGCAGCGTGGAGCTCAGCTGGCTGACGGGCGCCTTCAGGTCCGAGCGGCTCTGCTGGCTCAGCTTCTCCTCCATCTCGGCCGTGCAGCAGGTGAAGCCCTGCGGACACACCTTCAGGTGGGCACCTGCAAGCAGAAGAGAGACTCCGTCAGCCCGGGGCCAGAGAGACCCCAGTCCCCACACCCCCGGGGCAGGGCGCACAAGCCCTCCGAGCAGCGCCGGTACTGCAACCAACCCTGTGGACCAAGCCGAGACCTGCCGCTTTGCTGATGATCAGCCACTCGACTCAGAATTCAGTCGGGGTTTTACACGTTGGTAGATGCATTCGAACCCATGTCCGCAGGCCAGCGTGGCAGCAAGAGATCAAATCAGTAACATAACACCCCCCATCAGACGACTTGTGTCTCTGAAAAGATTTTAATACAACTGCTCAAATGAATGAACAATAATAACCATCAGATCAATGCATACATTATCACAGGCATGTCAGCAGCTTCACTTTACATTCACACATGACCATCAAGGCTCATACTGATAACACAGCCTGCTATATTCTGCTGTTACCCTGACTTCCAACAGCATAAAGCAAACCGTATAGACACACTGCTGACATGCTACAGCTTCGCCCCTCTACACAGCTGGGCTGACTGAAGCACTAGGAGAAGGACACGCAGTCTGCACTCGGGGGCCTGAACTCGCAACCTTTGACAACTGTTAAGGTTCAGAGCCCCCATGTGTACTCCAGCACCTGGTAGCTTTACACAAAGATAATTCAGCATTTCACAAGGCTCTCCTGCCGTTTCCTCGGGACAGCCTGCACACTAGCCAGGGACAAGCCTGTGTATACAAAGCACCTAAGGCGGCAGAACACAGCGGGCTTTTAAAATGTCTACCAGGAAGATATCACTCCATACACTTGCATACCCCTAACATATGAAACTGGAAATTCTGTGCACAGCAAAGCACAAGAGACAATCAATTAAATGTGGCTACAGATGTTACCACAAACACCAATTTCCGAGAAGACCATCACAGACTCTCTCCAAACTCCAAAACACTTCTGCTAAAGATCCCCCCCACTCAATGTCCACAGCACTGCTGCGCGTCAACAGAAGTTCTTGTGGCCGAGTACGAGCTACAGCTCGAGCCTAAATGCTTTAAATTCATTTAGCTAGCAGGGCGGGCAACTCACTTATGAAACGCGCACGCACAGACCGCAAACACTTACTTAAACCAGCAGCGTGACGCCACGAGTTTTTAATTATTGTTATGGTGCACAGATTGCAAGACCGGCCAGGCATCCGAAGTCACGTGGCCCTACCCTGGTTCACCCTCTTGAATTACGAGGGCGTCTAGAGAGCTCTCAACACGCCCTGGAAACTGCACTGCAGTGAAAGGGCCCGCGGATATGAAGAGAGCAGAGGCTGGAGGAAGGCAGAACAGCACCAGGTGGCCGGAAGAGAAAGGGGTGTTCTGCAGGTGGCAAGTCCAGAGCAGAGAGACTTGAGACCTGCTTTTCTTTTTAGAGAAGCCCCCTCCCAGCCAGGGGAACAGGCGGCCGCACTCATTGCAATAAAAACCGCAGCCCAACAGAGGTGGAACTCTTTCAAGCTGAAATCCTCAGCACTGTAACGGCTCTGCAGCATGGCTGGGGATCCGGATCAGCACCTCTCCAGCACACCCCCTCCTCCCTCTGCCTGATCCCACACACCTCTGACTCGGGGGATGCTCGCGCTAACCCAGGGGGTCCCCCCAATTTCCATGCCTCACTTGAGGAATGCACGCCACACCCACATTTCCTGTTATTAAGAACTGGCCTTTGCACTCCTTAAGCTGTCTAAGATCTTGACAAATAAATGGTTTTCATAAGACTCGTAAAGCTTCCTGCCTTATCGATGACACCAGCACAGCCCAGGGAATAAACGCAGACGTTTTGAAGTCTGTTACCGGATGCGCTTCCCTAATTATATATACATACACACACACAGCTCGTATTGGCACAGCTGGCTAGTCTCACACCGGCAGGGTAGAGCCCATTCGGATTCGGCAGTGCTTTGCAACAGGGGTGCCAACAAGCTGGGCTCGTTTCAAGAAAAAACCCCTAGCTTATTTTCCTGCCCCCACCTGCCTCCCCCTTCTCGCAGCGAGAGGTGCAATTAAATAACTTCCAGTAATGCATCGCCAACACCCCCCACACACACACACACACACACACCCACCCAGCCAGCGGCCTCACAGGGCCCTGAATTCCTCAGTGCTCTCAGTCTGAAAGGAATGCTTTGTCTGTTATTTTAGCTAATGGAAGAGCAGCTCGGAGGCCCCTCTGACAGGATAAGTCAGGCTTTTCTGTGAGAACCAGCATCACTGCACAGCCTGACACCCACCTGAGTCCCCCTGCCCCCCTCCCTCAAAACCTCTGCCATACCCTGGGGCCTGAGCGCGGGGGAAAACCCACCGAGGGAAGAGGAAACGACGGAGCTGAAGCACAGCGGCCTGACCCGTGAGCACTGATTGCTCCACTGGAGCCGAAAGGTGATATTTCACGTTATTCGAACTCCCCGCGTGCACCTACGGACATTTTCTCAAAACGAGGTCAACGAGCTTCCAAATTGCCCCCCGCACCTGGCACCTGGCACCTGGGCTCGAGCAGCACCGTGCTGGGGGCTGGGAACCCCGGAACGGCTCTCGAAGTTCCAGCTGCTCTGCCGGGCTCCTCCGTCTTTCTTCCGTGGTCCGGGAATCACCTTCTCAGAACGGGGCAACCGCGCTCAGAAACCAGAAACCTTGCCTGGAGCACTCCCGTGTGAACCAGACCGCCGCCGTGGGGCTGGGGGTGACTACCTTAAAACTGGGCGAACACCCCCCCATAGTGTCTCAACACCCCATTTCTTGTAAGGCTGTGCACACTTCAGCACAGAGGACGAGCGTGTTTTGAGAGACCAGATTTGCTAAAAACAAGTGGTGCATTAATCAGCCCAGGAAAATGTCTTTAAAGAGCTGTACCGCAGCTGACGGGTTATTCCTATTAATTATTCAATTTTTTACAGCTTGGATTACAGATCAGACGTTCAAAGGTACATCCTCTCTCCCCCAGGGAACCTGTTGCTGTAAAACTACACAACATCTGCACCGTGGAAGACGACAACAACACGAAGGATCTTCACATGCTACCCCCCCTTGTGGTGTGGGGCTTACCCCGGATTCCCCAAAGGGTGCCCCGCAATCCTGCCCCCCCAGCTGAGGACGTGGGCCTCACCCCCGACCCGCAATGCGTCATGTGACTGACGCTCCATCCCGGCCCCCGGCTCCAGAGCGCGCCTCAATGGGGTGTCTGTTCCCAGGGAGCCGCTCCGTCGCCCAGCTCCCGAGGGCATCCGCCAAACCTCTCGACGGGACGTCCCGCGAACTGAAGGGTGCTTCTGTGAGCGATTCGCAACGCTCGGGCCTCCCGAGGAATGGGAGCCGCTGCCGGCGTCGCCCCGTCTGTCACAGGGGTCCGAGCGGGAGGCCGCGCCAGTGTGCACAGGCCTGCAGGGATCTCCAAGTACACGCAAGCTCCCCCGAGACTGGGAACAAGAAAAGCTTGCAATGGCTCTCCGTTTTCTACAGGTGCACTGGGCTGCCACAGGTTAAGGTCAAATTTAAGCCAGTGTATTTTTTGGGGTGTCTGGGGAGGATGGCTTAAATGTCCTGTCATCAGCAGCTCACATGAAACTCCCCAACACTTAAACACGAGGAGGGGGGTATGTTCTATCCCCATCTCCAAATGTGGACTTGTGGAGAGCGCTGGGCTGACTTTCCTCCAGATCCTCGTGGCGTTGTTAGCAGCCATGCCTACCTGCTGGTGAATTACAATCTAACTAGAGAACATCCTCAGTCCCCAACACCAAGGTTAACAGAGGACTATTCAGAATATATCTGTGATGCATTAAAGAAGGACAAAAGGCATTCAGTGTTGCAACAGACCCCATTAACTGAAATAACTCTTCAGTTAGCATCCTGCAAGATCTGTATAACACTTGCTTACTTCTGCGTTGTCCCACTGGGCAAGAAAGGAGTGACTAGTCACAGTTCTGCACATGTAGCCCACACACCCTGACCAGTGCTCTGCTCTTGGTGTGGTCATCCTGTGGGACTATCGGATATAATAGAGGCATTTCAGGGAAGGACAATGCATAGGAATTACCCCAGCGCATTCCTGACTAATTGAACACCAACAAGGGTTCCTGTTATTAACAAGCCACACTTATGTTGGCGCTCAGCAGTGGCGACAGCAATCAGGTTAAACTTTAGATTTGACACTAGTCCTTTATTTGCATAGCCTACAATTTCACCATCATAACACAAAGGGTGGCTGTCCCATACTGAAGTTGAGTGCTGTGCTGCAGGACTTCACTTGAGGGGGTAAAGTGAAGAGCAGGTATGAGAATTTTGAAGAGATTGGAAATCCGCAGAGACGAGACTTTGCAGCGTTTTTGCCCCCAGTTGTCTATAACAATGTTTATTAAGAGGGCTCTGGTTCTGCATCTCCATGCCCCCCAAGAGAAAATGATGAGTCCGTGAGGGTCTGGTTCATCAGCACCCCTGATCTCTCACCAGGACCACCGGCAAACAGGAAGGACAGCCGGTAGCGGAACTGACAGCATTAACGTTTCGCAGTCGGTCTTCTTCAAACGAAAGGAAGACTCCCACACCCCGTCAGGGAAGAGCGAGGGCGTGTTCTTCTGACAGAGGGAGAAGAAAGGCTCCACAGAGGAGCGCGAGTCAACAACGACCAGCTCGGCCTTGGGGGACCCCGCCATTACAGAAGGGAGCGAGACGCCTGCAGAAACGCTCCTTGCAGACGACCCACTCCTGAGCGACAGCGGCCCGCTCTCTGAGCTCCCACCCAGCATAGCGCTTATCGCTCCCAGACGCGGCAAGGCCCCCCGATCTGCTGCCCCCCGGCAGGGCAACGTGCACAGAGCTAGCCAGCCCCCCCCACGCCTCTGCACCCACCTCTGTGGGGCTGAAGTTCTGGGGCGTGACCACGCAGGGCTCAGCTCCTTCCTCTGGGCCCTGTGTGGCGACAGGCTCCCACAGCTACAGACACAGGTACAGGGGAGCCTCTCTCTGCAGGGCCTGCCCACAGTGTCACTGTTAGAATTTGAGATGACGGGTTGCTCACATTGTTGATCAGAACAGCCGCCCGAGTTAAGGGAGCATTTCGATTTAACCCCTGTGTAATGCAGAGCTCTTGAAGGCAGCGGGGAGGCTGGGCAAAGGATCCTCACTTCCCGACTGCGAGATCTCCCCAAGGTTACCTCAACGCCCCTGGTTCACACGTGGGTCATTTCCAAGTGAAGGACAACGTTCGGAGGCAAACGGCTTAAACTAGAGAATCGCCACTTTCAACAGCAGGGTGAAGCAGGGAAGCGTTTAAGGAAGATTGCAATAAAGGTCAGAAATCAGAGAAGCCATTCAGCTCATCCAGACTGCTTAGTAGATGGTGGCTAATTGATCCAGGCATCTCCTCCAGCTATTAGTGGAAAAAGGCCTCCTTTGTTGAAAAGGTACCTCCTTCAACAAGACAGCTGGGTAGCTTGTTCCACACCCCCTCACCCATCCACTGCGCCGACTCTCAGTGCGTTTGAAGGATTTTAAAGACCTGCATAAGAATCCCCTCATAGTCTTTTCTTTGCGAGACCGAAAAGGTTCTGTACAAGATGGGAACATAAAGGCTAAGTACTAACAGCCCCGGGGCAGGAAAGGAATTAAGGAAGACATCAGTGGGATGATGAACGCTGGAAAGGCAGAACCTTTCGTGGAAGGTCACCTCCCTGCTTGCCAAGGAAGAGGCAGATGAGGAACTGAATCAGAAGGTGGAGAAATGGGTCTCGGATTTACTCGGCTCCAGGGAGGAAAGATGCTTCTTGGCAGCGAAGAGAAGAAGAGACCTCTCTGGCTCCTCGAGCTAGCGCCGAGGTCCTGCTGTGTGCTTCATCACACTGAACTAGACATCGGGGACCAGTGTTAAAAAGGATCCACTTGTGAAAGGTGGAAACTCTGAACATGCCTAGAAGATTGCTGGCAGAAACGCTGCAGCATTGATTAATTCCAGACTGCATTTCAATACAATTAATAACTTGAGGAAAAAAAACACATCTTCCAAGGCAAAAACACTGAATAATTCTGCAAGAAGAGCCACAGATGCATTGGCTGTGAAGTTCCCTGAAACAGCCACCCTTTGCATAACCCTACAATCCATGAGCTCACATCCGAGAACTACCCAGGCGCAAGAGTGAAATCAATCGCAAGAACAACCTCCGATGTTAAAAGCGGTGTTTATCAGAACATGATCGAGAGTGCATGCCAAGGATGTCAAATATTCTATCACCTCCTGCACAGCTCGGGTGACTTGCAGCTTTCCATAAGTTCGGGGGCCAGATGCGTCCTGCAGCGCTGCTCGGCATGATGGGACGCAGGGAAAGAGGGCGTCTGCAGAAACTCAACTTGTAGCCTTTCCCCTGCGACAGCACCAGCTGCCTCTCATAACCACCGGCTTCACAAACGGCAATTTTTTATGGCTGTACCCCCAGCTGAGCTCTGAGGAGCAGGGCGACCCCCCCGACTGCTTCTCAGACAACATCACCTCCGCGTCGCCCGGCTCTCACAAGTCAGTGGCACGGGCGGAGAGGGCTTTGCCCAGCTCATTCGCAGTCTGTTTCAATTCAATATCATCCAGGAGAGGAGACGAGCCCCCAAGAACACAGAAGTCATCGGAAATCGTTAGAATTACAACGACACAAAACCAGGCTATTCTCACTGGAAAAGTGTTTTGTGAGCACTGTGCGATGTACCCTTGAGGCAGAGATAGCAGAGTCAGTGCAATCAGGGGTTGGGGTAGCGTTGGGACTTTCCCGAAATGCCTTCAGCAGCCCGGACTCTCCCTCTCTGCACCTCCACCAGTCACACGATCCCCAGCCAAGGAACTCTGGGATAGGTCAAGGGTCAGCAAATTAACCCAGAGCACTGGCTAACCTCTAATTACGAGTAAATGCCCTCAAGCTAACTCCAGTCTCAGAGACTGGTCTACTGCTCATGCGTGCTTGACTAATGTGCTCCTTCCTCCAAATTTAAATTGCTCACAACACAAGTCACTTCCTCACTTATGCCCCTCCCCCCTCCTCAAAGAGACACACACCTTATTTGGGCATGAAATTGCCTCCTGAACAAAATCCAGATTAGCCCCTTGGCCCTCATACCCAAACACCCTTCTTCCCAGGCAGACTTAAGATTCAGACTACTATCCTTGAGTCTTTCCCAGTAGGTCAAAGGTCAACAGCCACTCCTCTGAGAAAGGTCGTCCTCTTTGCCCTTTCCAGCTTTTGGACACCCCTTCCCACCCTGGTGGTGCAGCCCCACATTCCACCCCTCCAAAATTAGCATGACATGGTTCAGCCCAACCCCAAGCTTCCATGAGTCTTGGCCTTGGCCCCCTTCCACCCAGCTAGGGAGGGGGGAGGATCTGAAGTCCACAAGAAGAGGACCAGTGACAGAAAGACCTGGCTCCTGCTGTGCCCATAACTCTTAAGTACCCCCCAAACACACACTCCTTCCCATTCCCCTGACCTCCTCCACAATAGAGGGCTCCTTGTAGTCACCACCTGGTCCTCAGGTTCCTCCCTTCTCTTTGCGAGTCTCTGCCAGACCTCTTGTGATCCTGCACACAGAGCTGGAGCGATCCAGATGTGGTTCCCCAGATGTGCAGTTCCGCCTTTTCACAAGCTGCACAAACACTCCTGACAAAGCTGAAAAGCCATAATCTTTTAAACGCAATCATTAAAAAAAAGGGTTGCACAGCTTGCACCAGACCGCTGAGCTATTCGGTTTTTTTGCTGGTTTTTTTGCCCCACAAGACAGGACCTTAAATCCCCCCCCCAGCCCAGGTCAGCCCAGGCAGGGGGCCCCACCGAGTAACAGCTCTCGAGCTGCTCTGCCGCCCATCAGCCAGGCCCTGCGTCCGGCCGTTTAAACTGTTTACTCCTGCAGCTCTCGTCTTCTAAACTGTTTATCAATTTCAGACTCTCCCGCTGCTTCTCCGCCAAGAGTGGAAGGATCACCCACAGGGCTGCCAGAGCACCCCAGACACGCACACACACACACACACCAGCCAGGTCTTCACAAGCCCATGTAGGCACACACACACACACACACGTCTTCCCCAGCTGCCCGGGCCAGTCGCCCTCCACGGCATGCAACGACGCCGAGGGAGAGAAACCCACGTTTCCGATTCGCCGTCTCGCCCTCCTCAGGTCGCTGAAGGGCTCGGGGCGGCAGCGCGCGGGGGGGGGGCTCCGCGGGTGTACCGGGGGCCGGGGCGGGGAAGGGTTTCCTCCAAGCCCGCGAAGCCGCAGCTCTGCGCCGGCGATCTCGAGCCCCAGGCCGGGGTCCCGATGTGCCGCTCGCCGGTCCATCTCCCGGGAGGAAAACAGAAGCCCCCCTCCACCACCGCTCCCCACCCGGGCCTCCTGGATCTGGACGGCACCGGTGCAAGAACAGAGGGTTTCCTCGCAGGCACCCGGGAGGCTATCAATACTCTCCGAGCTGAAATGTCAAACATCACGATCGGCCGCTTTTATCAGGAGCCCCCTATTAATAAGCCCACCAGAAGCATGGAGAGGCAATTAAGAGCGTGTGGCTTCAAGGACAGGGCAACGGTACAGCTCCCTGCACCAGGAACCAGCATGAAAACCAGCATGGTCAGAATGGTGCAGCTGTGGGACAGACTCCCTGCCCTCACGGTCAGGAGCGATGCTGAATTTTGCAGGGTAGGTGGGTGGGTGGGTGGGCACCAGGAGCCTGCAGTGACTGGAAACGCTGTTTAACGGGTTCATTTCTTTTATCTGGCTGAATCTAGATTCCTGCCGGCTTCCAAAAAGAGCGCGTGCCACCTCCCTGCTGCTGTCTGTTCTCATGCCTTTCAACACCTGGGCGCACCTGGGACAGAGCTGCGAAACCACCCGATCACACCCTGTCTGTCCCTTCACCCCCCCTCCCCACCCCATCAGTGGGATTCATGTAGATTTTCCAAGCTAAAGGGCAGGAAAAGCAGATCATCTCTAAGCAGATCAGACCACTGGAGGCCCTAGTGCTGGTGCCCTTTTTTCAGATCTTCCTTTGCACACGGAAACGGTGGACCCAGACCTCCCGCTGGCCTGTGACCTGCCTCAGCCACAGACCAGGACTGCCACACTGCTGCCCGCCGGGCTCAGGGGGCGGGGTCCTGCGAGCTCCTGCCAGCAGCCCCTCACAGGCAGCAGGAGGGTGGAGGGGCTGTGCAGACCCCGCCCACGACACACCCCCCAGCTCCGCTCCCTCCCCCCTCTGGAATGTGACCAGGAATCGTGCCTCGGGCCGGAGGAAACTGCCCTTGGGAATGCCTGGGTCAGACCCCGGCAGCCTCCAGGCTTTTATCAGCCCCCCCCTCCGCCTCACCGCCTGCTCCTGCCCCGCTCCCTCGACAGGACGTACCAGACCAATAAAGACCAATTTGTCAAGTTAAACTGTGTTCTCGCCTGTCGGCACTGGACCACACTGCTGCCCCACCCCTCCTCCTCCTCCTCCTCCTCGCGCTGGCTCCACTCACAGGGACCTCTAGCAGGGCTAGCAGTCGGCTCTCACCACTGCCTCACCACGCGTCCCCACTGCCTCCCTCTCTCTCCCAGTGCCTCAGCTCCAACCACTCGTCCCCACTGCCTCCCTCCCTCTCTCCCAGACTGCTGGTGGGGATGGGCTCTCTCCGCAGTCTCCTGCAGGCCCTCCCCGCCTCCTGCCCACTTCAGACGCCTACCCCCTGCCACATTAAAACGAGCACACCCTCTCACAAGGAAACAGCAGGACCCCATGCCGCCCCCCCCCTGATGCAACGCTCAGCGTCCTGCCAGAGGTCAAAGACACACTGCCCGTTCTCCCCACGACTCTCGCCCCGGTGAGCTGCGTGCCAGAGGGGAGTGGCAGGGCAGGAATGGCACAGGAAGTGGCCTGCTTCTCCCCTGCTCTCGTCCAAGCAGCCCACACCTGCAGAAACACCGCGGGCCAGCGGCACAGGGCGCTGCTCCAGGGGATCAACACAGATCCCGGCTCCAGATCACGCCATTTCTACAGCCCCCAACGACACAGGCGCCATTCTGCACCAGCAGCCCCCCCCAGCGCAGCAGCTCAGGTCTTGAAGGGAGAAATCCCGACTGAATACCGACTCCGGCCTCCCTGCCATCTCGCACTGGACCAGGCGCTTAGAAAACTGATGAAAGGATGGAAGAAAAAGTGAACGATTTTTCCCGGTCTAGGTCATGCTCCTACCCCCCCGCGCCCCAAGGAGCGTGGAAGCCGCGCAGCTCCTGCGCTCTCCTCTCCGGGATCGTCAGTGCCTGGACCAGCCCCGCTGGGCTCCGCTCCAGCTCCGGACCTGCCGCCTGACAGCCCTCGCCCGGCCCGGCTCAGGAAGCAGGCGTGCTGGGAGCCCTAACGAGGAGGAAATCCCCCGCCGGCCGCCACGCCGCCCTCGCCCTGTCAACGGAAGGCGCTTTTCAGCGCTGACCGCCCCAGGACACTCGTCCCGTGCGCATCCCGCTGGCCGGGGGGGAAAAAAAAAAAAACAGAGGTCGGCCGTGCTTTCCCACAAGGACAGCAGAAACCTGGGCTGCACTCCGCTGTCCGAGACGGAATGTCATGGGACGAGCTCCGTCATGAATAACCAGCTCATGTCAACATTCACGGTGGACATCGTGACAAGTCTGGAACTACACTGGCCTGGGATCGCGGATTGTAAAAATAAACAGCCTAGAGGATTTCCTCAAATGTTCTGAGCGCAGACGTAGCCCTGAATAAGGACAGTTTCACACACTGCGCGCAGACAAGGCCACTGGGAAATCTCCAAGCCTCGCTGTGCCTCACACGGCTTTATTTCGCCCCCTCAGTGCCTCAGAAGGCTGGCCTGTCCTGTGGTCAGCCCTTCTCACATGGTGGCATGCTATGGGGATGTGTCAGCCGGCCAGCGAGGTGGGATTTAAAAATCGTGTCTAAAAAAAAGTGTGGCTCTGGGGTTGAGCTTTCCAGGAGTGAGGCACGGATTTCATCCAGTGAAATCCGATGAAGGAGTTCTCTTCACAATGTAATTCTGGCCAAAACTGGGAAGGCAAACAGATTTCTCATTGAAACAGTAGAGTTGTAGTTCAGTTCCGGATAAATAGCTCCTACGATATCAGCGCTGTGGATCTTAAAAGTGCTTGGCGTGCTGGGAAACGTCGGGGAAGTCGGAAGAGTGCCGGGAGGGGATAAGCTGTGGGAACTGTGGACTTCTGCTACGCCTGGTGTCGACCGTCTGGCTGCATCACTGCTGTCTGCTCCCGCCTGCCTCTCTCACCACAGGCCTGCACTCGGACCAGTCGAACACTGACCACCCCGCCGCAAGCGCTTAGACCCACTCGCACAAAAATCAGAAGGATTCCTTAAATAAGTCAGGGCTACCTCGCCCTACACAGCTGTCAAAACAGAAGACAAGCAGGCTTGGTTTTAAAAATCTCACCCTGGCAAGTTTTATTTTAACCCAGGACATTCTTCTCCCCCAGACACGAAAATGACTCACATGTTCTGTTTAAGGGAACGGTGAAAGAGGGGGGCGCGCTGACACAGTGGTCAGCAGTGCTGCCTCACGGACCCGGAGGCCCGGGTTCAATTCCGGCGCTGGGCTGCCCTCTGTGTGGAGTTTGCATGTTCCCCCCTGTGTTCACCTGGGCTTTCTCCCACAGTCCAAAGACATACCAGTAGTTTAAGTGACTTCTGGGGAGAACAGATGCGAGTGCGTCTGGCTCTGTACACCCTGTGATGGACTGGCCTTCTCCCCAGGGTGCACCCCGACTTGCACCCACTGCTTGCAGGCATAGACTCTGGCCTCCCTGCGATCGTGTACTGGATGCAGTGGTTAAAGAATGGATGGACGGAAGAAAACGTGAAAGATATCTTTCAGAGCAGAACACCAGCCCCTATGGCCAGAGCCACTCTGTGGGTTTTCAGTCCACAGCGCACAGAGGAGTGGAGAAACCGCCACTCACCGGTCAGCTTAGGGAGAACCCCTTCCCCTTGACGAAAGCGTTCCTGCCCCAGCTCCGCAGGCACACGGAAAACAGGAAGCCACTCACACAGCCCCACTGACTCAGCCCCTGACCCGACCCAGGGCAGACAGGCACCGGCGGAGTCAATCAGGGTTAAGTGTCATCTAGCCTTAAAAATAGATTTTAACATTCAGGACCAAAGTTTAAGTGGAATTCCTTTAAAAATGCAGCCAGCCATCTGGTTCCTCAACCCCCCCCCCAGCCTGCACACAGAGACTCAAACATTCCCACAAGCACAGACCATGCAAGAGCGCATCCCAGGAGAATTCCCAGGAAACCCCCCAGACTCCAGGAGCACAGCAACACTGGGCTCTTCTGTCCGGCCAGGGAAATCCCATTGTCACCTACTACACATTCAGCTGGAAATGAATGAAACTACAGGGAGGGTAGGAAAGAATATTTTGGAACGCTTCTGGTTTTAAGCTGCAAAATTAAAGCCGTTCATTTTGCAACTGCCCTTAGCATGTTTTTGCAAGTTACAAGCTTCGAAAACTTCTGATGGTTTCCAATATTTGATATCATATAAAATATGACCGGGGCTTTTGTGAAGCGTGCTCTCCAGGAAAGAGCTGCTATCTCTGACCTTTACAAATGACACACCACCCTTCGAAAAACAAAATGTTAAGTGATCCCTGTGTCCCTCGTAAGAGAAAAGAGGTTGGTGTTTTCTGGGATTCGGATCTATCCGTGAATTTGGGACTTGACAGAATGTGTTCACATGCACGGCCAGCTCATGCGAGAACAATATTTGCCCGCAGACCTTCCAGCAAGTGGCAAAAATAATTAAAGTGCAGAAACGAAGCAACAGATGAACCCCAGGGTAAACGAGGTGAGTGGGGGGCTGAAATCCGAGACAGACGGGCTCAGCACGAACGATCAGTGTCACCTGCGTTCCAATTCCAAATAAGAGAGAAATCAGCACTTTTCTCAAGAGAAGAGCCACGAACCTTACTTCAGAACTGAGGATTTCTGTTGTATGAATTGGCTCAATGTCCATTAAAAGGTGTGGCATGTGCAAAATTAAATACTGAAATCCAGCCTCCCTGTACGTGTATATACCAGGCCACCCCTCCTGCTCCCACTTCCGACACCCTCGGAGGTTCTGAAAAGGTCGTGACCTCTGGCCAGCTCCGATGTCACTCCGTCCTGCGAGACTCCGGACTGCCTGACTGCTGCCATCAGGGGAGGGCAGAGGACCACGTTCTGAGGGGCGCTGGAGAAAACAGGAGGAGATTCTTTGCGCTCCAATGTTCGGGGGACAAACCCCCCCGTTGGCAAGTTTTGCCACTGCAAGAGAAAGGCCGAGGTCTGCAGCTAAGCGTGAGGCCGGACCCTGCCTCCATCCAGCTGCCCTGGATTCCACGAGTGGTGGCGCCACCTGGGGGTAGGGGGTGGGATCAGTCCTCCAGACTCATTTCCCAGAAGCCCTTTTTAAAAGAATCCCCAGGCTTTTAAAAGCTCAAAAAGGTAGCAAAACGCATCCTGCGCCATTCCAAAGCATGACTTAAGATTGCAAGACTGCACAGCTCATTAAATATGTAAATTAGCCATGTGAACACCAGGGGAGCTTGTTCCTGTTTCCCAGACAGCACAGTGCTCCTGCGAGGGCAACAGGATGTGTTGCGCCAATTCAGGATGTTTACATTGCTGATTAATTCCTCCTTCACTTTCAACATCCCAGAGTGCTGCCATCCATGAGCCTCTGTCTAACTGGAACACGCCAGCAGAGCCTGGCGATGTTGGACCACCTCACCTGATTCACATGAAAACATTCACATGTTCTTCCTGATCTGTGCAAAGCCGATATGATGAGCATCCAACAGTTCTCCCTGGCTCCTGCGTGCGATGACCCAGTTGCCCTGCTGTTCAGCTCGCCAGGTCTCGCTCAGCTCTGCAGTGAGCCAGCGGCCCTGGAGGGGGGGAGCGGCCAGCGTGCTGCCCCCTTCGTCACCCCGACATCTCAGCCAGCAGGGGCACACAAGACTGCCGAGCGCTCAGAGGCTTCATTATTAACATGAGTGGGAAATCACTGCTAAGCCCATGCTGGTGCCGTATTTCAACTGCTTTCATCTTAAACCCAGGAAGAACTCCACCCAAGGCTCAACAGAGAACTTTCAGACAAACCCCCCCCCCCCCCTCGCTGGAAAGTGGAGCAGGCTGTGAAGCACAAGCCCAGCCCTGAGATCACAGCATGGGCATTTAGGGGAGCACGGCCAGCTCAGCCAGAGTCCAGGTGGAGCCAATTAAGAGAGCCCGGCGGCTGGCCCACTCTGCTGCTCGGGCTCGGCGCAGGGAGTGGCGGCGGAGGGGGAGAGAGAGAGAGGAGTCAGGACTCTCATTCCGCTTATCACAACCAGAAGGAATAACAGGACGGGATGCTGGCCAGAATGTGAGCTTTGCTTATCCTGGCACGGAGGAGCGCATTCCTCATCACGACCCGCCACGCCAAAGACAACGACAAGCCAGCGTGTCAGCCAACGCTTGCCGGACTCCTTTCCCAGGAACCCTGTCCGCATGGAGACCTGGATTCGCACCCTCCCCCTCACCCCCAGTGAGGGTCAGGGATCCCCACGGCACTGGAGTCAGGGGGTCACACAGTTACAGCACTGGTCACGGGGGGGACGTCAACTAGTTAACTCCACAGTGTCCCAGAGGTCCGACTGTCACGGCACCCGGCTCGGCCCCAGATCCGCAACCCCAGCCCCACCCGACTGCGCTCGACTGACACTGAGGGTCAAACCCTCCATCGCCATCAGCAGCGAAGCAGCCAGAATGACCTCTCCCACTACACTCACTGATTTCATCGGAACCACTGAGCCGGACCGGGCCGTTCACGCGGCGCCCGCCTGCTGGGGTGCTCACGGCACCCACCGACGCAGACGCGACTGGGAGACTGGGCCGGAACGCAGCGAGGCGACATCCCTCCCTCCCGACGGCAAACGCAAACCCCACAGCATCGGAGGAACAGGGTGGCGGTTGTCTTGAAGAGACAACAGGCGCTTCTTGCAAGAGCTGACCTGTAAGCTGTCAGCACGGCGATGAAACGCTGTGAGGACCCCAACAACCCCGCTGACCGCGCAGTCAAAGTTCTTGGGACACCCCCAGAAAACTCAACCCGCCCGAGAGGCGAGCAAAGGCCACACCACATATCGGGATCAAACATTCCAGAGCACTTGATCTTGATCGGAAAAGGCAGTGTAAATGCACCCACTGATTCGCAGCAGGGAGCAGATTTCAGTCAGCTCTGAACAAGTTGCAGCGCAGTCTGATTACCATCAGAAAACACAGTCACAAAGGAATTAGTCTGCTGGTCCTTGTTCCAGCTCAAACCCGAATGCATTAAGGCCTGCTGTGAGTCATGACATATGAATGAACATAAGCAGTGTTTAAAAAGAGAGAGGCTTGAGCCCAAGAACACACACTTCACATTCCTGCCTTTAGAAACCCAGGCTGAGACTGCGCGCGGCTGAAGTCTGAAACAAACGTCCAGCACTGTGGCAAAGGCGCACAGGTTTTTAAAACCGGCTTGTGCTGGTGAGCGAGCCAACACAAAAACTGCAAAAAAGAAAAACAGTGGAACTTCACGCAGAGACGAGCAAACGACTGTGAAGACCAGCACAGATCACAGCCAGGCTCAGCTACTCCAGAGCCTTCTGCACCTGTAGGGTTAATTTCCTGTCCCACTGCCGGATCAAACAACGGATCCCTCATTCTCCTGCCCTTGGAGTGGGAAAGTCTGACGGCCGTACCAGACCCGCCGAGCGACAGGCCGGCGCGAGGAGCCCTGCACCTGCGGGGGACGAAAAGGAGCGAGAGAGGCGACAGGCAGGGGGCGGACCGACAGGTCACACGGGCTCCTCGCCGCAGGGAGAGGGGAGCACCGGGCGGGAACAAAGCCACACGTCACAGATCACCCACCCTGCTGGCTCGGGCCTTGGAGTGGCAGGCAGAGGAAAACCAAAGCCCAGTTCAAAGCTCCAGTGCCTAACTGGGCACGCGGGGGGGGGGGGGGGGGTTGGGTGGTGGAGAGAGCTGTTAAGGAACGCCGGGCCGGGAGAAGACATGTGGGGCTGCTGCAGTCATCAACACTGAACCTCAAACAAGCTGCAGCAGCCCAACAGCCCACCTCAACACCAGCAGCAGGTAATCCATCTTCTCAGACATGCAATTACCAAGAAACAGGGGGATGTGCTCTTGTGAACTGAGGCCCGCCCACAGCAAGTAGAGGTGGAGGGTAATTCAATAACTATGGCAAGATCTCTTTCTAAAACAACTACGCGGAGATCAAAACACCTGTTCAGCCAAAGAAAACCTCACACGGGACTTGACAGCTGGTAGCTTTATTTTATGGTGCTTGAGGCTACAAAGCAGTATCTTAAAAAAACACTGCTAATGTTTAACATTTTCCGATATGTACTGGAACTAAATAAGTCCGTGCCGTGTTTCTTGGGGGTTTAATAACGGCGTGACACTCATTCCAATTCCCTCACTACTAGGGGTTTCAGGTTGCAGAGCGACAATCCCACACATTGGGCATCAAGTTACACGCTCACAGCGCACCTCCATAAGCTGACTCATTAGGCAAAGGCCGATCATGTCACTCGCTGGCAGGAGTGATTTAAGAATGAGGCTGCAGAAATTAGGAACTTAACCCAAGAAAACGAACCATGTGATTTTAGTCTTCCTCCGCTACAGAGGCTTAATGCAAAAACTAAAAAATATTAACTCAAGATAAACGAGATAATATGCACAAGAGAGCCTGGCTACTGTACCCTTTCTGTGTTTCACAATCCACTGACAGGGTCACGCTAAACAGCACTGTGCCTCTGTTGAACATTTACCCTGCTTCTCGTCGTCTGGCACTGCTATAAACTGCTTGTGGAAGCTTTCTGGCCACCCTGCTCCTAGAGAGACCAGCTTCTGCACAGCGTCTGGAACCTGCAATTGTAAAGAAGCGGGTGACTCACTGCCCAACAATGTCACTACATGCCGTACGAGAAAAACGGCAGGATGGAGGCAAAAATGCACTAGGAAGTGTGCCATTTCTAATCCATCTAGAGGTCTTAGCTTCTTAAAAATCAGTGATCATGCCTTTTAGCGATGACTCAAAGCGATGTGCGTTTCTGTGTGCCGGTTCACGTCTGCACAATCAGCAATGTGGTAGTTTCCCACTTCCCCCTGCAGCAGACCGACAGTCCCTGCAGGCCCAGACAGTTACGAGCTCAAAGCCCTGCGCCAGCTCTGAATCCCAGCGACCAGTGACACCGAGCGTGTCAGGCCTCGGAGCACAAGCACAAGTCCCCTCGGAATTCCTGCACGACGGACACCTGGCTCAGAGCAGCACTTCCTGTCCCGCACGCCGCTCGGCAAGACGAGGGGCGCAGCGAAAAGAGCCGGTGTCACCGCCGCAGCGGACACGCCCAGCACACGCTGAAAGAAACGAGCCGAAGAGGAAACCAATAAAAACGCTTAACGGCAGAAACCACAATCACATTTAACAAAAACAATTGGCTGTTCAAACCCCTGGCACTGCTTCAGAAGGAAGTGTTTGCTAACACCCCTCTTCTGTTTTGGTATCAAAATAACCTGGAAGGCGGCCCAGCACCAAGAGCCTGGAGAGCCCTGAAGGGCAGAGACCGCACATGCATGCACGCCTGGGGAGAGACTGGGGGCGCACAGCACCCCACCGCCCGCGCCAGTCCATCTGCCTGCTGCCTTGTCCAGACATTTCCGCCCCGAGCCCAGAGTGTCAGAAAGACTTCACTCGGAAGCTGCTGTTTCCAACAGCTCCCCTCGACTCGGCTGCCCGAGCAGCTCGATTTAAGATGAGCAGACCCCAGGGGTAACGAGGAGCAGACACTCGCACGACAAGCAAGAGAGTTTTGTGTCACACCTGGATGAGGGCAGCTCAGAAACTCACTGACGCCGCCTTTCAATCAAACCCTGCCCCGAACAGATAACTGAGATCAATCTCGCCTGGAAGGAACAAGAGGACTGACAGCAGCGTGCGCGTCCCAAAAAATCCCCCGTCTGGGGAGAAGAGCAAACTTCCTCACGAGAACAAAGGAGAGTGGCAGGACACTACCATGTGCTCCAGCAGCGCAGAGAGCCGCAGACCCGTCTCCAGTTCCAGACGGCCTCACGGCTCACACCGAATCCCATTAAAAAAAAAAGACCTACACACGAACAGCCCGACGTCAGGTATTCCCACATGCCAGCCCCACGGGAGAGCGCACGGTCTCCTGGGCGCCCTGCTGCCCTGGCCAGTGTGAGGCTGCCAGCCCGCGCCCCACGGTTCAGGTACGTGTGAGCGCTCCCCGGCCGGCTTGGGCTCTTTGTTGCGCGGCGCGGCGCCTTCTGGAGGGGCCGGGTGGTCTCCTGAGGAATGCGGCCCCATTGTTCCCGGAGAGAATGCGGAGCTCCGGGTCACTCAGACGGGGACATAAAGGCAGGGGCCTTGTGTGCAGGAGAGTGGGGTGGGACGGTGGCGGAGAGCCGGGGCGATGGAAAGGGTGGGCGGGCAGTGTGGGCCATCGGGAAAGCAGAAAGAAGAAGGGCTACTCTCCTCCTCCCGGAAAGCCGGCAGCGACAAGCATGCCGTCCAAACAACAGCACCCGTGAATTCAGCTCCACACACAGCGTGCAGCAGAAAACACTGCGACCCACAGAGGAACAAGTACAGGCTTATTCCAGGCCGACGAGAGAAGAAAAGAGAAACCAAGTCACCCGAAGAAGGCTCCACAGCCGAAACGTTGTTTTTCTTTTCTTCTCGTCAGCCTAGAATAAACCTCTACTTGTTCCTCTGCAGCCAACACATGCTGAGCCAGCTCCCTGCTTGAACGACTTCGACCAACAAATGTTGCACAAAGGGGCAAAAACATCAGGAAAAAAAGGGAAAAACTATACAGGATTCAGTCTGTAAAGAACAGAACACCTGGTATCTGCACGCTCTTGAGTGCTAATATTCAGTTCCAGTGTGAGGGGACCCTGGACACGCTAGCCCTGGCACAGCAGGGGACAATCCTGCAGGTCACAATCATGCCTGCTTGTACACACAGGCACAGGACATGGGCAACAACCCCAGGGCCTTCAGGTCAGACCACAGGGGCACGGAAGGGAACAGGGGTGTCCAGTTCTGGATCTGGGGGGCCAGTCAGTGTGGGTTTTCAGGGTCTCTTTAGAGCACCCTCACCTGAAGAGCTGGGAGAAGCCATTCAACTGGCCCAGTCCAACCAGTAACCAGCAGGCTGAGTTGGAATGGAAACCCACAGACGCACCCGCCCTCCAGGACTGGGACTGGACACCCCTAATTAAGTGTGAACCTGATGGAACCGAGAACCACAGACATAACCATACAGGTGTATTGCCCCCAAAAACTGTCGCATTCACAGCCGTTTCTTTCAATTCCTATAAAAAGATGCTTTTACAATGCCACCCTTAAAAATCACATGGCTGTCAGCTTCATTGGGGAAAAAAGCTGTACCAAAATGAACAGCCAGTCAGTCCCCTTTTCAGGGTTAGTGACATATTGCCCCCTCTTTATCATAACTCCGCTCAGATAAGGAAAACACCCAGAGGAACAGGTCACAGCTGCAGTTTCCTCACAGTGCTGGCCCCAGTCAGTTATTAATGACCACATTACAGGCCTGGACTGCAGGGTTAAAACAACACCAGCGCTGATAGTAGTAGAGGGCACAGGGGGCCCAGTTTTCCTTATCTTACCACAGTACCTGCACAGGAAGAGCACAGCCCCACAGGCTCAAGACAAGGATTCTGGACATGCAGGAAGGACTGCTGTTGGTGAACGCTATTTTATTTGTTTCAGTTATGAAATCCCACCAAAAATCATTTTCCTCGGCTGATCATTTCCACAAATGGAAAGAGAGCAAATCCTTATTGGAGCATGTTAAATAAAACAGGATGCAACCGGCCATTCCTAGACCCTGTAGAAGCCTACTAGCAGAAACACTGGCTGAATGTTAACTGTCCACGCTTTGGTCTCTACCTCGCACAGAACCCAGGACAGACCCACCAGAAAGCCCCCTGCCTTTTCACCACAGGAAAGATGTTTATCAGAAAGGTACGGACACCAGAACCACCAGCAGCAGCAGCAGCATTCTGGCTTTTATTAAAAGATCCTGTCGCTCAAATGAGAACGACACAGGAAGAGATTGTCAGTTCTTCCAAGACTCACGACCACCTTGACCAAAAGGCAGACTTGTACAGCCTCTCTCTAAACCAGAGTTCCGCAAATAAACATTAAAAAAAAACACAAAGCTCTCAGACTAAAAGGAAACAAAAGTCACATTGTCTTACAAAGAAAGTGGTTGGGTCTCCCAGATTCTCCGTTATCTTGCTGGGTAACTTAGCTTAGCTCTCTGCATTGCTGGTGCAGAGGCAGGGACACCCCTGGACGACACAGAATCACAGCCACAGGGGACATGTTGAGACAGAACAACAGAGCTCACTTTTGGAAGGGACATCAATTTTTTCTTTCAAGTGAAGCACTTTGGCGATGAGACCACGTTGCCACTGTTGTGTAGCTGCCTGTGTACTCTGGGGTCTTCTATTCTATTCACCTCGAATCTGCAGCACTGCTTCTTGGACTAAAAACCGGCGAGATGGAGACCAGATCTCCTTTCAAGCATTAGGAATCCTTGAAGATGTTCACCACACCAGGCTCACGGAACGCTCTGCGATCAATGCTTTATCCTGCACCGGAAGGCAGGAGATGGAAATCGGCAAAGCACCTCTGTCTACATACAGGACAACCTGGACACTTTCCAGTTTTAACAGCCTTAAACGCACAAACCTACAGACTTCCCTGAACACAGGAAAAACTAAAACAGGACCCGAGGAAGCACATTTAAAACCAGGAACACAAACGGCAGTGGGATTGCTGGACAAGCGGCCAGGCCACTTCTCTGGAGCCGGACCCTGGCTGCTTTCGAGCAGCTGGACGAGAAACGCGAATCGATTAAGTACTAAAAAGCCAAACGAGCTAGGTGGGCCAAAAAACTACTTGTGCTACTTAATCTCCTTCTTGTTTCTAATCCTTCTCATTTTCAGCCAATACTCTGAGACCATCAAGATCGGGCGTGACCCTCAAATCCATGAGCTGGGAGCAGCAGACACCCAGGAGGGGCAGAGCAGTCTCGGCTCGCGTGCAGCCTTTAGCATCATCTCTGTACCTGGCAGAACGTTTGAGAAGCGACACTGACACTGTAAAGCCCAGTGCAATATGAATACACCCCACCGCAACAGAATGGACAAGCAAAGATTACCCCTCATTCCCCTTCCCACTAAACCTCCCCGTTTCTTCTTTTGAGGGGAAAAAAAAGGAGGCTCTATCTGGAATCGGGAATTTCTCAACAGCAGGTAAGCTCTCTCTCCGTTGTTGATTCATCAGAGCAATCTGCCGAAAATCTCATCACACGACTCATCTGCTTTAAACTAAAACACGCTGTCGTAACACAGAACAGAACAACGCCTTTCTTTCTGATTTGAACTTAATTCCAGCTCAAATGGTGAATGTTTTGTCTAACCAGTAAGGGGGCCAAGTCTCTGACCAGAGCTGGAATTATTATTATTATTTCCAGAATAATTTTTACTTCACCCATCTTGTGGCCCCCAATCCCTCACCTCACCTGCCATTTCACACTGTAAAAGGGACACAAAAAACAGCACATCCATTTACCACAGGCTTCTAAAAAAATCCTACCACAAGGCCACCCTGCCTGCAGACCTCACGCTTGCCTAAATATATACAAATTACTTTATTATTCCTGCAGACCAAAATAAAGCCCTCCACTGGTTCTACAGACCAGTGCCCAAGCCGTGGTCACAAGCCGCCACAACACCGTCTCGTTCTCTAACCCCGCTCACTGCATCGCGCCTGACCCACCTACAGCCCCCCAGTTCTGCCCCTGAGCCGAACTCCCCTCCCCGGCACCGGTCCGATTCCGACCGGCCTCGCAGTACCCTCGGTCCTCCATTCACGACTCCCTTCCCAACCACGGGGGACACCTGACGCGTGAACCCCTAAATCACCACCGCCCCCGGGGTCAGGCTAAAGCCGGTGATGTGCAGAGAAGCACGAACGATATTTCAAGTGAGCAGGCCGGGTTCCGGATCGCAGAACTACGCCGGGGTCGGTCAAGAAGACGCGGCCCGTCCACTGCACAGCCAACAACCAACTCCTCGAAATACAGTCGGTGCAGGCGACTACAAAAAGTAGGAGAAAGTGGGGTACAGTGCTGGAACAGAGTGGAGAATGGAGAGAACGCTCACTGCGAGCGCTACAAAAAAAATCCCGTTTTCCACCCCCCTTGATGGAGGGAGGTGATGGGGGGGGAGGGGGTGGACTCGCATTCTGCGCTATCTACAGGGTAAACACCTTTACAGCTGGAAACGTTTTAATTAGAGGGCAACGCAGTTTGTCGTTTCAAAAAAACAAAACGGACTTTCGTCCCGCTGCTGCCAGTCCCCGAGACAGAGGGGTTATTTTTCGTGTGCGTGTCCGAAAGCGAGAGAGGGGGGTAGGGGGTGGGAAGCAGGTATGCGAAACAGTTCGGAATTTTCTTCCACTTAGGGAAAAACGAACCCAGCAAGGCTCGGGGTGAATGGCGATATTGACGAAGCCATTACTTCGCTGAGGGCGCCGTCCTTCACCGCGGCACCCGACACAGGGAGAGCCCCGTGTGCGCTCACGTCCCACTTTCCCCATCGGGGCTGCGGGCACCCCAGCCCGGGGGGAGAGCGGGGCTGGACTCCTCGCCATGAACCCCCCCCCATAAAACAACGAGGGCCAGCTCACAATGGCCCCCCGGGCCGAGAGCTTCACACCTTGTGCGTCCGAGGCACAAAGGCATTAAAGAGCAGCGCGGGGGCTTCCCGAGATAAAAATCTCGCCATTTACATGACCATTATCCCGAACAAAGGAAGGTTAGAAATTCGCACAATCCTCTCAGCTCGGCTAATTGCGCGCGCATTAACCTCTGACTACACGCAAACTCCCCTCTCTCTCCCTCTCTCTCCCCCTCCGTCTTCAAACGACTCTTCGCGTTACGGGCTTCGGCGAGCCTTATCGTTCGTGAATCTCGTCCCGAGGGAGGAAACCCGGGCGATTCCGAGCAGATTCACTTCTGTTTTATTTCTCCCCTCCAGGAGTGACGGCCACAGATACAAAAGCGACAAAGCAATGAAGTCGGAAACAAAGTATGGCTCACGGAGACTGAGAAGTTCCCCCCACAGTTTCTGTTTTAACACCAGTAAGTGCTATCTTTTTGGAGATTGCGGGAACGAGTCGGGCGCACACAAATCACATACTACTCCATGTAAAACTGAAAATGCAGGAGTAAGGGGGAAAGGAGTGCACCACAGCTATCTTCCGTAATAACGTCCTTGACCTTTAAACCATCATAATTATATTTAAAAAAAAAGATGGATCTCGCCCTCAAAACGAAACAACTGTACTTAGTTAAAAGCCGTTTTTAAAACGAAAACACTTCAGTCATTTTGCTGCTCGGAAGCTGGAATACTTCTCCGGTCAGTTTTAAAACAGATTATTCACATTTCTCTATTAAATCAATTAAACAGCGGAAGTATTTTTTTTTTAAATGCCCAGTACAGCAGATGGATCGACGTGTTGCGCGACCCCACCAAAAGCCGCCGACCCCGCAGCCTGCATTTCAAAACGCGGTGTGTTTTTAAAACAAACAAAAAAAAAAACAAAGTTGTACCGAAACGCGAGTCCGACTCGCTCGGGACCCCCCCCCCAGCGCCTTACCGTTGACCCCCTGGTGCGGGACGTCGTTGAGGTTGAAGCCCTTGGAGCTGTACGCCAGCCTCACCTCGGTGCAGCTCTTCGACTTCAGCTCCGCCAGCGCGGAGAGCACCATCACGGCGAGCGTGCAGAACAGCGGCGGTAGCCCCATACCGGCCGGAGCGTCACCAACCACGGGGAGGGAGATAGAGACGAGAGCGACTCGGGGTGGGAGCTACCTGCTGTAGCGAAACTTTCTACTGCCTCGCCGTGCGCCTGCCGCTTCGCCTGCGGGGCGGTGCGCGGCGTGTCGGGTCTCTCCTCTGCGCTACAGCGAAGCTTTTAAGTTGCGCTCTCTGCGTCGGTCCCTCCTTTCGGCCCCCGCCAGGCGTGCGGACGGCAACTAAGTTTTCCCCAAGGGCTCGTGTACTGTACACGGAGAGATCTCCCCTGTGCTGTTCCCTCCGAGGAAAACTTTCCGTCCTCTGTCCCCCCCCGCTCCGCCGTGTCTTCTCCCCTTCTCGGGTTTTCCGGGGTTGCTGTTCAAAAATCAAACTTGAGCGGAACAGAAAACGCCAATAAAAAGCTGAAACTTTTGGGGTTTTTTTCTTTTAAAAAAAGGTGGGAGGGGGTGGAAAAAAACCCTGAAAAACAAAACGGGGTAAATAACTCGCTTTGTAGTAACGCTGACGACTAATGTTCCCGAATGTGCGCCCCCCCCCACGGCGGAGCCGGCTGGCTTGACTAACAATAGAGGTAACAGGGAGGGGGGGGAAAATAAGCGAAAAGTTGACGGAAAGTTTTCTGTCGCTGCGCGCCCGGCTGAAGCGAGTGGACTGCTGGCGAGCAGCGCGCTGAAGGGGAGGCGATGCGCCGAGCTCTCGGCCCACCGCCAGGCTTGCGCGATCACGCCTGGGGTTCGGGCGGCGCGCAATCTCCGGCATGGATTCCACCTGGAATGGGCTCGCGTTTACCCCCCCCTTCTCCTCCTCCTTCCCCGACTTCTGTAGAAATCTTTCCAGCGCCGTTCCGGCCGGTGTGTGGTGGCTGGAAAGGCTTTGCGTTGTTTCGCCTTGCTAGAGACAGGTAATACGCAGAGATGACGTACTGGCGCACACACACCCTCACACTTCATCTCTGTCTTGTCATAACCCTCTTATAACATGGATATTGGAACTCTGCAGTAAATGACTTGGGGCAGACAGTTGGATAGCGTTTCTGGTCAGACGAGCGTGCCGACGTACACGCTGGGACAGATGGGAGATGAGACCGCGGCGCGATATTGTAAGACAGAGCAGGGGTCCGGCTCCGTGACCCGGCCCGCTCGGGGCTGAGTTTGACATCTCGGTGTGAGGATGACAGTCGTGACAACGTCGCGGCTCACGCTGCACTGGGTCGCCAGTCTGAATCGAGCGCTGTTAGTAACTGGAGAACCGTTGTTGCAACGGAATGTCAGTGGCTCACTGATCAAGAGGGTCTCATCCAGCTGCTTCCCAGAACTAGTCAGGGGCTTCGGCAACACAACAGGACAGCGCCCTCCACACCCCCATTAATCTTTGTGTAAAGTATCTGGGGTGCCTGCAGTGCGCACAGCATCCTACTGGCCGGCTCAGCTCCGGGCTGCTGGCCCTGCCTGACTCCTGTTATACGCCAGCCTGGTTACCTGGGCCTTTGCTGGCTTCCCCACCCAAGCAGCCCCCCAAATGAGGGAGCTGGCTGGGACCCTAAACCTCGCGAGATTTCTGTGAATGAGAAGCGGGAGAGACTGAGAGAAGGAGTGAGAGGCTGGGGAGGACTAAGCCTCCGTCACGGGCTCCTGTCTGGGACTTCCAGGCAGAATCAGCTTTGTCATCATCACACCGGCTATATTGGTCGTCTGTCTTCGCTTGTCTGATTCGCCTGAGCTTGTGCAGGAGCTCGGCCCCTCCAGATCATGCCCTGCATGCCATGAAGGGAAGTGAGGTTCCATACCTCCACAGCAGAGGGCTTGTAATCCCAACCCTAACCTCCATACCAGAGGGCATGTAATCCCAGCCCTAACCCTTAACCCTGTCCCATAACCTCCATCCCTAACCCTAATGCATAACCCTAGCCACTAATCGTCAACCCTAACCCTAACTCAAACCCCTAAAGCCTGAGTCTAACCTTAACCCCCAACTCAAACCCCTTATCCTTTATCCATAACCCTAATGCCTTACCCATTCCCTGTGTGCTCCTTTTGCTGATAATTGTTTATGAGCTGTCTGCAATATCTAAGGTCCAGGTCCGATAAACCCTTAAACGTCTATATTCATTCTGCAATGAACAGCTTCTGCGTCGCTCATACAGCGGTAGAAGTATCAGTGGGGAGGTTGGGGTCACCACTTAACAGACCAGTGTTGCTCTTATTCCCACAGACTCTAACACGACTTCTTTCGTGGCCAGTGACTAAGAAATACACACAATTCTTGTAGTGGATACAAGTAAATCAGAGGTGCTCCAAGCAATCATTTATGTATGAGAAGTTGAAACGTCTTGACCATGTGGTTGGGACTTGTTCATTTGTGTGTGAAAACACTTGGGAGGAGCATGAGGGGGCCTTGCTTTCTTAACTCTGTTGAAGCCAGATATTCCTCGGCAGGGATGTCTTTACTTTCCCTGATTTGTCCAGTGCACCCTAAGAGCCAGCTGTAACAGGAGGTGACTGTGAGCCGCAGTAAAGGACTGATTGTGTGCCGGCTGGGGTGAGTCAGCATGCGAGTGCATGACTCAGCACTGTTTCCAAGGGGTTGTGAGTCAGGGATCACAAATTCTTTTTTTCCTGGCTTGGCATTTAATCAAGTCACAAACAAACGGCTTTTAATTTGTTTCTCTCCTGCCTTCCTCGGTTGTACAGGACTTTGAGATGCATGCTGGCTGTGAAATGATTTCTTTAAGCGCCGAGGTTGCAGCTTAGTTGTGCTTGCAGTGGCTGAGAAGCATGCATCACTCAGTGCAGTGTGTCTGTTAGAAAACTACGTGCAACAGGGAGGAGCAGAGTTTGAGAAAAGGGTTTTGAGTATTTTCTATAAGGAGTTACATTAAATACCCTGTTGTGTAAATGAGAGCTCTCAATTAATATACCTGGTAAAGTAAAGAAATTAAAGATTGCTATCAATGTATTACATAACTATTATTTTTTTAATTGGAGAAAAAAAAATCCTAAATCCAGTTGCCCTGATGCAGCCAGTTTCCCCCAGTTTCACGTGTGCAGCTGCTGACTGGACTGAGGGAGGACCCAGTTCCCACACACATGCTTTTAAAGTCACCCTCCCTCTCAGCCCAGCATCAGCACCAAACAACAGGTGGACCAAAACATCCTGCTAATCCCATTTGCTCTCTGATGACTCACGTTACAATTCAACACATACTGAACGGATAAGTCAGCTGCTCCGTCCTTCTTTTACACATTTATGCAGTGATAACTGGCATCTATTTCCAATTGAAAGTTCTTTTCATTAAATTATTAAGGCACTGCCAGGTTAATGGACTGCCTGGAACTTTTGCGTTAGATGCCTCGTTAAGAAAGCTGTGGGGGCTGCATAGAAATTAGCACTTCAAAACGAGCTTTCTTAAAATGTGTCTGGTATCATTTTATCTGAGAAGATAAACATAATTTCCACTTACTTTTAAGCACTCTCCACTCCTGGCAGGGATGGTACTGAGCAAGAGACTTGGATCCGAGAGCAGTGTGTGATGCATTTCATCTGACGCCTTTTCTAAGAAATTCACCAGAACAATGCTGCAGTAACTCTCAATCCATTTAGGTAATACTGTGTATACACTAATTCTTACGATCGTTATTATTTAAATACTTTTCTCCAGTAACAAAAATCACACGATGCCTTTCTTTCTTAAATGATGAGCAAAGCAAACATGCCATTGCAATGTGAACTGGCCTGCGCATTGCCAATTAGTGGAGCAAAGCAGCAGTTTAAAAGGAGGAGATTGAGGCGTGCTTGTATCAGTAATACTGTATGAGCATGATCAGGTATCACCCCTGCCCGCATAACGCCCTCTGGTGGCAGGAGGACATACTGCAGCCTGCAGGCAGGAGGGCCCCTGCATTCTGTCTCCACTCAGTCCGAAGCAAGACACTCTTTGCACCCGCATGGCTTTTGTTCCTCTATTGTTCGTTTGCTTTCGGTCAGGTGAGCCTACCTCTTACACAGTATTTTGAAACAACATCCAGAGGAAATACCGATTGAAAACCAAATCGACTGTCACAGCCAACGAAGGCAGGGCATTGGATATGGGAAAAAAACACACCCAAGAGGGGAGGGCCGACAGTTGTCTTCCTCAGCCTTGCGGCAGTTACTCTGGACCGGCTGCGGTGTCCCCGAACACTGAACTCTTCAGTCGCACAGGTTGTGGGGTGAGGGAGAGGGGTGTGTGGCAATTTGAGGCGAACCTCTCTAGTTATCTCGCAGCTGTCCTGAGACAGGGCATTCCAGCCTGCCCAGCCCCTCCAGCTCCCCAATCAACATGTGCACCCCTGCCCCAGTGGCAGTTGCTGCATTGTCCCTGTGCCAGTTTGGCACTGACCACCCTAGGCCCAGTGTCTGTGGCCGACAGCGCGCACACACACACACGCGTGCGCACACGCACACACACACCCCCTCGCACAGCTTCAGAGTCACACTCGCACCTGTTGCTGAAAACCATTAAGCCAATCCCACCACCGACAAAAAAAGTAAAAAAAAAATATCCAGGACACTTTTTCCCTAGCTTTACTGAAGAGAAAAGCACTGGAGCCAGATGCTTCGCACAAACAAGCCTAAATCAGAAACACCCAGCTCCAGAGTTCCCGGAGATGTATCAAATATTGTGCACATGCCATGTGTGCTGCAATACGCACTGACTAATAATCCTATTGGCTAAAGGCTACAAGACATCCCTCTGCTCCCACACTGGGCAGAATAAATCCCACAATAAGTGACTCAGTAATTCACAGTAATAAGTGACCTGTAGCACTCAGACACAACAAAGTCATTAAGACTGGCTCCAGGATTATGCATTGTTTTTAATATTTAATGAAGACAACAGTCCGTGAAGTTTTGTCCCTCCAGTATTAATTTATTCTATTCTGCAAATGCACAGGATTTTACAGGATCTGCCAAAGACTTAAAAAGTCCTTTTTGATACATCAGTAATAGAAACACGTGTTAAAGATCTAGAAAACACACTGCTCACCTACCAGTTCTGCTACAAACTCTACAGTGCTGGTAGCTCATGGTGTGATGGGTCATTACAGGATGCAGTTTTTACAGTTTATATGAAAGAGCAATTTGCAAGACACGGGGCGCAAGGTCTCTTTTGGCTAGGTAGAGAAATCAGCCAGCACCCTCTGGTCTTACCCCCAGGGACACAACGCCTTACCAGAGCTCCAGTGTACCGCGTCAGAAACCAGGCCAGAAGTGATGGAGTGCCCACGTCAAGGGGGAGACAGGTTTTGAGAAGTGAGTCGTGAGTGGAATGATTAACGTTCATTTTTTTCAGCATCCGTGAACATTTAATCCTCCTTTCCAGACAACAACTAAAATGTGCCCATCGCCCTTTTACACAAGTGATGTCAGCAGTGGCAGGAGGAATGCGCTTCATCAAACCCTCTTTGTAATTGGGGACACTCTCAACATCAGTACACCAGCTCTAGGGTTAACTGAGTGCTGTCCCTAGGGGCGCAGTTGGAATAGTACACACTAACGTGACAGCTCTGACAGGGAGCTCCTGCACTCCTCTTTACACAGTTCCTCCTACACAACCCAAAGGCATTAACATTTGGCAAGACATCTCCTCTGAGGACACACAGCCTCATCATATCACCCTTACTATTACTATTAACATCACTGATGTTGTCTGTACATGTATGACATAAATTAGCACATTCAATAATGTTAGTTCTGCAAATATATGTTATCACTCTTAACAGATCTAAATTATGGAGCTGTTCCCCAGTTGAATCAAAATATCTGACCTAAGGAGTCACTTCAAAAGAGGCGGGTAACAGACACAAAACAGCCTTTGTACACGACAGATTCAGTCACTTTCATTCCTTCCTGTGAGTGTGAGTGGTTTGGCTGCAGTAAAAAAACAACAACAACAACAACAACAACAACAACAACAACAACAACAACTGTACAAGCAGCTCTTTTCGTACCAGTCTGGCTGAATCCTATCACACAGATCAGAGTTCTTGCATGCAGCTTTCACCACATGGAGAAGCCCTCTTTCTCCCAGCATCCCTAGGTGTGCTGTGATGTCACTGGAGCAGGGAGCTCTTGGGATTGGAAAAGAGCTTCCCATGGGCTTGTGCACCCCAGAGTCTGAGTGAGAACCACTGCTCTTGTCCTGGAAACAACAAGGCAGTGGAGTTGTGGACAGGAACTCTAAATCCGCCTGTGTTCATTCACTGTCAGACGGGAGACGAGAAGCTACCTTTGGCACACAGAAAGAAGACACCAAAGCTAACAGCACGCAGGGACCTATTTACAAGCTATGAGGATTCCTGCCTGGGCCTATTGTGGGCAGTTCTGGGCAGTACTGGGAAGTACTGGATGGTGTGGCCCCGCGGAGAGGGCCCAAGTGTCTGAGACAGAGGGATCGAGCTGGTCAGTGAGGCCCGAGGAAGCTGAGTGCCAGCGATACTGCCACTGCGGCGGCGCCGGCTGCCCCCGGGTCTCCAGCGGCTGCCCCCGACGCAGGTCCCTCCCCGTGCCCGTCGGTCGCCATCCAGGGGGTCAGCAGCTGCTGGTGCAAGGTGAGGTCATCCATGGCCAGGTCGTCTGCCAGCTCTGCCCGGGAAGAGGGGGGGAGAGAGAGGGCACGGTCAGCGCTTGTGTGTTCTCCCGAGAGTCTGACACAGCCTGACATGAGCCTGACATGAGCCCCCCCTTTCCAAATAAGAGGTAACCGCGGGGCTGTTCTGCAAAAAGGCCGAGGAGTGGAAGAAAGCACCCCCCCAAAAAAAATCTGGGTTCAATCCACGATCAACAGAGAATACTTTTTTGGGGGGAATAAAGAAAGTTTTTTTTTTCTTGCGGGAACTGTTCCCAAGTGTTTGACATGATCCAAAGGCAAATATTTGGAATTTTTCTGACCCAGGGGCGTGTCCACAAGGGGTTTTGTGCGAGTGACCCCAGTGACCCCGCTGACACCCCACTCCTGGGTGACGTTAGCCAGGCTGATTCTCACCCCTCAGCTCCTGGCCCCCACCACAGCCTAAAACACCCCCCCCCGGGCCCCTGCGACTTCACAGGTATGGGCCTGGCCTCTTCCCGGCTCTGAAAAGATCAAACACCAATCTGAAAACGCCTGAATATACTTCTCCCTTCTCCCTGTTGATTATTTTCATTTTTTTAGAACATTGCTATTAGATTCTTTCTCTCACCCTCACTCCTGACGCATACTCCATTCTTTCACTCTCAGCTGTGTTTGACATTAGACACATTCCCAGGCTTCTGTAGGAGTAAAGCCCTGCTTTGTATTTTTAACTGCTTTTCATTCACAGAGCATTGCCAGGCCCCACTCTTACCAAAGGGCCTCGTCTTCCCCCTCGTGCTGTCTGCTGCAGCTCCTTTAAACCGAGCACAAAATATTGATCTCTACTCTAAATATAACCCACCTCTTTCAAAAATCAGCACAATAAGGTAAAAACAACACCTGTTTAACCCAAAGCAGAGTCGTGTTAAGGCAGAGCCTGACCTGGCCGACAGTGGGCGCAATCTGATGGTCCTGCACTTACTCCTGCATACAGGGGACAACTACAGAGACACCAGCTAACCTGGGCCAACATCGAACCCAGGACCTGTAAGGCAGCAATGCAAACCACCTAGCCCACATGGGGATTTTAAAACTGAGGCGCCTCACCAGACGCCAAACTCCATTTTTATTTTACGGTCCAGCCACCGGACTGCAGGTAAATTAATAAAGCACAAGGTGTTTTAGGGGTTTGCATGTGAACTGATAAAGTGGACACTGTTATAAAGTGGACACTGTGGTTGTATACCCTGATCACTTCAGCCCACCCAGGTGTGCAGTCATCATTAACACACCTGACGGCTGGCCATCCCAGTGGAGATCTTGTACTCTCAGGACAACAAGAGCTGAGAATGATATGGGAGCAGCGGACAGGGGGCTCGTCAGGATGCAGGAAAGCTCAACAATCCAGAAAACGTGCAGCATTCTAGTACAGTGTGAAACGGGACAACCAGATGGAGGTCGTAGGCCTTACGGTCTTTTTAAAATAAACACTTCACCAAATGTGCAATTTTTTTTTTTTTTGGTGAGCTGCAGTTCTTGTTAACTTTTTTACCTTCAGGAATTTGAATGGTAAAAATAGGAATTTTGCAGTTTTGCAAGAGAGCCAACCCCCTGTGCCTTCTCTCGGAGCATAGAGTGGCCAGGAGGGCAGAGTCCTCTGTCCTGTATCTCAGCAGCCACACGTGTGCAGATAAGGGACCTATTAAAGTGGCCAATGGTAGATTTCCTGCAGCAAGTGCCCCTTCTAATTTGTTTGCAGGGCTTCTGTCTCCACGTATGTAGATTTAATACAAAGGGAAGTATCTGGAGAGAGGAACGTGCGTCCGAAAAGTGCCCTCTGTCCATTACACCCTGGAAGACAGGAGGGGGTTCAAGCTGCCCACGCAGAGTTATGAGAAATACAATACATATTCATAATAAAAACCAATACTGAAGCATGCCAGCTACGCAGGGGTAGCTGAAATCATCTCCCGCTGGGACAGATGGTCAGCATCACAACGTCTTTTTATTAAAGTTCAGACATTGAAGATTTCCCTGCCAGCCAGGAGGAAGACATTTTTCACATATTTTCTCCGGCGGAATGAGACATAAACAGAGATACCGACACTGGCAAGACATTCCATCTATCTCTTTCATTTTGTTATTGTCCCTTTTTTTTGGTTTTGAAAAAGGTTCGCCGTGGTACATTGACGCAGACCTGCAGTTTCTCTTTACCCCCAGCTGTGCTTTCCCAAGTGGCTCAGATGTGTCGCTCGTCCCCGACAGCCCGTCTCAAAGGGACAGAGCGTGCACCTGGTGAAAAATTAACTCATCACTGCATGCAGTCCCCGCGTGGCGCAGAATGATCGCTCACTGGCACTGTGTAATTATTAAAGTCCTGTATCTTTCTTCCTGTCCTTGTCACTGTGAAGAAAACTGACCCCCCGGGACTCCCCCACTCCCCACTCCCCCCAGAGCTCCCCCCACTTCCCCGAGGGACAGAGACATCGCGGAGAGCACCAGAGAGCCAACCGCTGGCACTGTGGCATCTGAGAGTGCTGCCATCGCAGACAAGTAGACACATCTCGGTGAGGGGGTGGACTCTGTCCCTCTGGTGATTGTGACACTCATTCTGGGTTTTGAAACCAAGGACAGCGCGCAGGGAAAAAAAGAGCCTAAACAGGCAAGCGGATCAATTACTGGTCAGCAGTCAGCGCTGGTGGTTTAGGGCCCAGTTGGAAAAAAAAACCCCAGTGCAGACACAGGGTAACTCCAGGACCAGGGCTGAGGATCACTGGACTAAACTGAATCAGTTCACAGTGAAGCCCAGGCCTTTCCTTCGAGCAAACTATGAAAACAACAGAGCAGAATAAATATACTGTATTAAGATGACCAGAAAGTTCATTCTCCTTTAGTCGCAGGAGGGCAGCCAGTAAA
This sequence comes from Lepisosteus oculatus, assembly GCF_040954835.1. NCBI lineage: Eukaryota > Metazoa > Chordata > Actinopteri > Semionotiformes > Lepisosteidae > Lepisosteus > Lepisosteus oculatus. The sequence continues at coordinate 48,650,070 of NC_090703.1, forward strand.
CCCTGTCCCAGCCCACACGCACAGGCTGTCCACTGACCTGATGCTGGGATGCTCAAAGACCACAGACAGCAGAGCTCCCCCAAGACGCAGAGCCCAGGAGCCTGAACCCTGCACGAGCTCATCGGCTGTCCCACCTGTGCCTGTGTCACTGAGTGTTGTGTGTGCTGTTCTGGGGTCAGTGAACCCCCTCTGCCCCTGTGGACAGTTCATCAGATACTGTAGGCCTCTCTCTGTCGGTCTGTGGCCACACATGGCAATCCCCACCGAGTTCAGTGTTTGCCAAGTAACAAGGCCCTGACCCACGGTATGAAATGATGACACAGCACGTGATCCTGCAGTTTTTTTAAAAAATAACTTATTAGAAAAGAAAACCGGGAAGTTTTCCGTTACAGATCATGAATAAGCCGAGAAAATGTGTGTTTTTTTTTTCTTTCAGGCGCACACACACACACCTTGATACTATCTGACATGGTACATACATTCAGCAAACACACAAGAAATGTCAGATAAGGCTGAAGAATGCAAGTACCAAGCACCGATCACACACACTGAGCGATGGGAACACAGCTCTGGGGGGTTGTTCAGAAGATATCTTATCCAAGAACAAACCTCTCTCTCTCAACTCTGGGTCAGGTTATTTTTCTTTGAATGACCTCAAAGGTCATTCAGGGGTTATAAAGCCGGCAGAGTCCCACTGCCTTTTAATTCATCACTCATTGCACTTATATCCCAGAGGACCCTGAAGCTCTTTATATACAGTATAGGAAGGGACCCATTTCCTCCAGCACTGCAGCGGAGCCCCCACCTGGGTGACACAGTGGGCATTGTGCCCCAGCAGCCCCAGTGCACAGCACTCCTTCACCAGTTAAGTTAAAGGTGGGGTGGCAGCGTTTATCTTGAATTAAACTTTAGGGAGGCCAGTGTTTACAAGACAGGAGTGCAAACACCTGCATCTCCTACAACTACTCGGGACAAAGTGAATCCAGCCTTCTTATGTATTTTTTTTTTTACAAAAAAGCATGTGTGAACAGGGAAAAAAACCAAACATGTAGATGGAAAGGCAACTAAAAATAAACTTGGGGCAGTCACAACCTATCCCCACCTTAAGAGAACCGCCACCTAAACACCTTGCTCATAACGGTGTTTGGCACTTGTGTCCTTTGGGGAGCCCATGTCGAATGTCAGCTCAACCTTCATTTTGTCATGCTTTCAGAAAAAGACTGGAAGGGTCATGCGTCAATGCAGCTGGCAGCCAAATCAGAAATGAAAAAGACGTTTAACAACGAATACATTGTTCATCAATCAAGCTGCAGCCTTAAAACGTTATAGCAGCCCTGTTATTCAAGGCAACGTATATACAGACTTATTTATACAGCTGAGTATTTGACCATCACAATTCAAAAGGCTTCACCTGGGTTTTGGACCCACAGTCTTCTTATTACAAGTCCAGACCCCTGACCACGGCTCCACTTTGTTTACCCAGCCACCACTGCTGGGGAAAGGTACGAGGAATTCACTGCGGTTACGAGCTCCATCTGTCCCTCCACTTTCTAACCACCCATCCATTTCTAATCCAGGGAATTAGACAGGAGCAAGGAACAGGTGAAGGCAGGCTACACCCTGGACAGGACGCCAGCCCCTCGCAGGGGAGACACTGACTCAGACACAAACTCACCCTCACAAATTAGTGGTGTAAAATGTATTTGATCAATGAATAACACGTTTGTAATAATTACTAATAAGGGAAAGAGCTTTTAAGGGGTTACATGGCACTTTACGTAGTGACAATAAACACTATATCGCTGTAACTGATGAATGTTTAAAATGTAAGAAGTTTCAAAAGCAATCTGTTACACAAAGTAACTTGGACCGGTAATAGATTACATTTATAAGTAACTTTCCTCCACAGTACCCCCTCCCCCACCCCCCCCCCCTGGGGTCCACATGACTGGGTCTCAGACTCTGGTGGTGCCTCTCTGGCTCATTTCAAGCTCAAAGGCCAGACGTCTTTAAAGCAGAATAACGAGGTAAATAAACAAACCCGAAAGGCAGAACTCTTTTCAAGATTTCTTTCCCATTACAGCAGAGCTTGAACTCCGGCCAGAAGATAATTAAACTTTTATATCCCATAACGATGCTCGTACTGAAATTCTTTCCATACTGCAAGGATTATCTGTCATCGTGGCAGCTCTGCTCTGTACTGCTACATTAATTAAATGCAAGGTGTAACATGATACCGTATATATATATTATATGTGTGCACACATATATATAAACAGTACCATGTAATCCTTTCCCAAGGCAGGCTGTAATTAGCTGGAGATCACGTGGTTATCAGAAGCCCTCATGAATCAGAAACTGCTAAAAAGCAAGAGTTTACCACTTTAGCTGTGAACTGTGTCAGAGCTCTGGTCTGTGGGTAATTTGTAGTAATTTGGGGGGGGCATACTGACCCCCCTTCCCCCTCTTTACTGAGACTTTGTAATGCAGCTCCCAGCTGCCCTGTCAGGAAGGAGAGGAGCTGTGTTTTGTCGTTCTGCGCCAGATACTCTCTCTTTCGCACTCATCCTCTGCGGGCAGCCGGGAGACGGACGGATGGAGAGAGAGAGAGAGAGTGGGGGGCTGCAGACAAACAGATACAGGTGCTCCAGGGAGGTTCTCCTGGAATGGGCTTTGATCTGCTGTGATTTACGGTCCTGACTCAGCGCCGCGGCACACTCTGAAACCGATTCGCCAGGGAGGGGGAGCAGGGCTGGGGGTCGTGTACAGAGGTGGCAGAGGTACCCCCTCAACTTGGCCCATTTACCAGTTGAAAAGAAGGACAAGCCCGCTGCTGGAATCAGGCAAGTCAGGCGTGCCTGTTACCTGTATTAAAATGTGCAGCACAGTTGCAATGGCAAGAGCTTACAGCCCCAGAGAAAAGCACTACAGCCTTTCCTGTGAAACATATCCTGTGTCATATATTTAGTTTAATGAACAGTTATCAGAGGAGTCACTGGCGCAAGAACAGACATCCCCAGCTGGAGCTCAGTTAATTTAGTTCAAACTGTCTTTCACTCGGTTGAATCAGTGTTCAATAAAGCTGGGAAACATATAACAAATAACAGATAAATAAGTGCAGCTCAGTTAACAAACAGTGAAGTGCGAATTCACATGAATAGTGCCAACGGTTTTGTATGTTCAGTAAGAATATCCGATAATAAGAGAGCCTGTAGCTGATTGGAGGCTCTTTGGTTCATCTGACTTGGGAACAGCATGTTAACTCACAGTTTTGGGAGAGAGTGGGTTTTTTTATGATAGCCCAATGTCATAATGGGCCCCTAAACCTTTGGGGGCAAACGATTCCTGAGGGAAACAGGTCCATCTGTGAGGCCACAGCTCCAGTGAGTTTATAGGATTCTTCACTGTGTGTACAGATCATGTTACCGCAGGGGGTCAAAGGTGAAAGGTCAGCCCATTACTCAGGCGGTCTGAGGCAGGTCCATTCTTTCCAGTTGAGATAATAAAAGAGTAAGCGGATTGTCTACTCTGAGACAACACAGCACACACTCACCCACTCAAATCCTCTTCTCTCTCGCAGTCGCTCATAGCTCTTCCGTCTTTTCAGCTGGAAGAATGGCCAGACAGCAGTTTATGGATTTAAGTAGATGTTTGGGTGTTTAGCGGTGCTCCAGAGGTCAGGAAATGCTCCCTACCAGTCTGAGAACTGTCTGCGCATCTGGCGGCATGTGGCTCCCAGCTGATGCCTCTCATAACACATAAACAGACATGCAGTGTTCAACTGACACACACAAACACACACACATACACACACACCCCGTGATCTGCTGTCTTCACAGGCCAGTCCTCCAGTGTCATTACATTGTGACTGGACAAAAATCAGAATACTCCAGCAGAGTATTTTTGGAGAATTCCGTTAATTCCAAGTATTGTGCACGATTCCCTGCTCGTTGCGGTTCAACTCTCATAAAAGGCTTCTTCCACCTTAGGAAATGTCAGGGTGCTCAATCTCTCTCCCGGATAACTCTTCTCCAATCAATGCACTGAGGCAGAAACCTAGGATTTTCACCCTGCTGTCACCCTGGATACCCTTTCCCACGAACGGGTGGGGTCAGAAATAAGTTCTGCTAACACAGGAGAGTGACCCAGGGGTTCCCAGGTGGATCAGCGCTTCCCAGACTGGTTTTGGTGAGACCGCTACCCCCTCTTTCACTTCTTTAACCTGTCCTGTGGTCTCCCTGGGGGATTTCAAAGTGTAAGATGATACGAGTCTTCAGAAGTTTCCCCTGAATCCCCCCACTCCGCTGTCCAATCACAAAAGAGTTTTTCAATGAATGGGAATACGTCTCCAGGTTTTGGGAAGTCTGTCATGCTTTTCTGCCTGCCTCTGACCTTACAGCAGTTGGAAAAACAGTAGGAAATAAGTAATTGAAGGTAAATTACTACATATATGAATAATTAATGTAATACTTATATTAGCAATAATAATAATAATAATAATAATAATAATAATAATAATAATAAAGCCATAGTTTCAAATCACTGCAAGGTTTTTACCCTGGTTCATATACGCGACAGTTTTCCAAGGCTTTTAAAAAGAGACTGCAGGCTCGGGCACCACCATATTCATGTTTGTGTGCACGTGTGTGTTTGTGCGCGTGTGTGTGTGATTGTGTGAAAAAGTGTGTGTGAGTGTGTGCGCGTGTGTTTGTGTGCATATGTGCAGACAGGCAATGTGAGGATACACGATACATAGATACAAGTCTTAAAAACTGACAACGTCATGGGCAGTAGCTTTGTTCATAAGTTAAATTTTACATTTTAAATATGAAATGCGACTAAGAAACTACTTGTTTTAGTGTAGGTCTGTTTTCACACTGTGTTTAGTTACATTTTGGTGGAGTATATAAATTATTATATTATATGATTTAAATAAGAATAGCATGAGAGTCAACAAGAAGGACAAATATAGTTATACAGGTGTGTGAGTGCAGGATTATGGGTGTATGAGTGTGATTTTCTTTATGTTCTTAAAGAACAGGCAGCAGTTCCATACAGGACTGCTTGGACAAGTGGCGCTTAAGTGTGGCTTAAAAAGTTTATCCAAGTGGACATTTAAGAACCTGCACAGAAAACTGATAATTTCCCACATTTCTGCACATATTTATACACACTGAGTATATCAACAACTGTAGAACTCAATTTGCCATGAGTTGTACTTGACCTGACAGAACAGATTTAGTCGTCGAAAAGAACATCCATTTTATTCACAAAGCCCCTTGAAATAGTATCATTTAAATCATCTTGGACATTTTAAAATAAATATATTTACTAAATTATTAGTAATTAGTAAAGAAAAGTGTCCTGCATAGTACAGACGTGCTCCTGAAAAAACACCACAGTTGTAGTCCAGTCACATACCACGTGCTTCGAAAAGAGAGGGTTCAAGAGATGCAAAGTATTCTCATTAAAATGAGTGCCAATATTGACATTTTACGATAATCTAGAACTACACTTCCTATCAGGAAGTGTGGCATTTCATTGAAAGATCACAAAAATGTCTCCACGGCCCTCTTCGCTACTTTTAAAAATACCGCAGAGGTGCAGGGGGAAGGTTTTGGGCTGCGCTGCACGCGCCTGCATGAATGTCACCGACAACAGCTCCAGGCCGAGCTCAGGCGATGAATGCAAACAAGTTTATTGGGCTAATTTGGTTCTGCAGAGCTGAACTCCCATTCAGGGGACGTGGCCTGGGCGGCCAGGCAGGGCGCTGCGAGCGTGCGAGAGTGCGTGTCCGTGTTGGCGGGAGCTGGCCTCCCACAGGGGCTGCTGGGAATTCGGCACTCCAGGGCCAACACAAACCCGGCTGCCCCTGGGACAAAGCCGGGAGCAGCTTTGACCTGAAAGCAGATTAGCGTGGCCGTAGCTTCCCCCGCGTCTGGTAGACAGCTATTCTAAAACTGGAATAACTTTGGCAAGAAGGCAGATAAAAGGGAGAGAGAGAGAGAGAGAGAGAGAAAGGGGGGAGACAATAGGGTCCCTGGGTGAGAGAGAAAGCACGGCAAAGCGAGATCAGGGCGGTGGAGCCGACTGAAAGAGAGAAAGAGAGAGAGACAATGTGACGAAGAGGAGGAAAAGATGGAGGAGGGAAGGGATGCACCCCAAGCTGCCCTGCCTTCTCACCCAGCTCTGGAGCTCTTCTGGCCTGTTAGGCCCAGCCTGGGCAATGCTAACTGGACACTCGGCCTCTATCTGCCCCCCTGCACTAACCCTCCCTCAGCTTGCAGCTCTTCTCCCCACTGTCCTCCTGCCTCTTCAGATATCAGCCCTCAGGGGATACAGCCAGCGAGGGTTTATTAGGGCAGGGTCAGATGTGTGGCGGATGAGCCTGAGTACGCACAGCTCCTCGGTACACCTCCCACTCGTTCGCAAAACACAGAGGGCTTAGGCTGCCACTTCACATCTCAGCAGGGACCCAAGACTAAAACCCAAACCACAACGAAAACAACATATAATATATAATCATGTACTGGTAGTCCTGAAATTAAGATGTTAAGCTTGACAAATCTGCATGATCTGCAGGGCATGATGTCAGTCAGGTGTGATGTCAGAGCATGATGTCAGTCAGGTGTGATGTCAGCGCATGATGTCGGCACTTAAGGTTAATGAGCAAACTTCACATAGATGTATTATTTTTTACTGTATATTTTTATTTTAACAAAAATATTGTAAAATATTTCTGTATTATTTTGTTTTAGCATACTCACTGTGTTTTGTAGACTACATAGAATAAAAACATCTGGCAATGTTAGAAGGCTGGGCTGCTAGTGCCTGCCTCTGCTGTCTGTGTGTGGGACTGGCTCACAGTGGGAGGGGTATCTCTCTGGGCGACTGTGTTTGTGTTAATTGGCCATTTTCCTTCACAGGCTGCTCTCAGTTATATCTGGTCAGAAGCCCATATTCCAGCAGCTCTCATCAATGGCCGCTCTGTGTGACAAATACGAGTCAACACCTATTAATTAGCACCACGATGGCAGAAAAAAAGTGCTGCTTTCTGTCTGAAGTGGACCGGGCCTCCGACACAGCTCACAAACCATGTCTATCAAAGCTCATGGATAATTCGATTTCATTGTATATTTATAGAAACAGAAAAGTACTGAAGCTTTAAAATTTGTGTGCAGATCACCGTTAAACCTTCTTTCTCAGCATTAGGAGAGTGGAACACAACAGCACAGAGGAACAGAGTCAAGAAAGACCCTGCAAGCAAAAGTTATGCTTCCACCATCTCTATGAATCTGCAGAAAGCAAAACAGCAAAGACTGGGATAATTCCACAGCTGTTGTTTGTTTCCAACAGTAAATTAAGAGGAGGTTTGGTTTTAAAGGCCAGGCTGGGAGGAGAGGTGGTGAAATAAGGTTCGGAATAGTGGGGAGAGCGCAGAGTATGGAGTTCTGGTGCAGAACAGTGGAGGCCAGAGGGCTCTGAGCTCCACTGCCCCCAGGATGGAGACTCCCCAGCAGTGAGTCAGTAATCTCAAAGTCAGTGAGAATAAAATCAATAAAAAGCAGACACTACATAGCCGCGCAGCAGGGCCCTACAGCTAACTAACATAAAGAATCATCCCTCCCTATTCTAACCACCTCTTCCAATTCAGGGAGCCTATCTCACTCAGCAGCGGGTGCAAGGCAGGGTACGGATTGTCCCAGTATGTCTTTGGACCCTGGGAGGAAACTCACACAGACACGGGGAGGACATACAAACTCCACACAGATAGCAATCCAGGAATCGAAGCTGCTCATGCTCATCACTGGGCCACCATGCTGCCCTCCATAGAAGATCACTAGGAAAAGTTCACAGACACCAATTAACCAAGCTGGCACATCTCTGGAAGGTTGGAGGAAACCAGGACAACAGGACAAAATCAGTACAGACCCTGGGAGAGCATGACCACTCAATAACAGAGGCGCCCCAGTCCACAACCTAGCTGGGAGGCCATGGCTTTCATGAAACCATGTCACTCTTACCCCACAGTCTTGAATTGAATTATTTTTAATGTGTTTGATATGATTCCCCCACTATGCTGCGGCATGGCAGTAAGAATGGCTTTCATTCTTAGAACTGAGGAATAAAATAATCCATTTCACAGACCACAGGCTTTAGAAAGTAGGCTCAGGATAAACTGGCTATAAAGCCGGGTCTGTTCTCTTTGCCCCCTTGTTTAAATACCAGGGCATTACAGCACTGCCTATGTTGGCCGGTTCAAATTGTTCTCATATTTATTTAACATTTCAATAAATTACAGCAAGAAAACCCACCAGCGCCAAACTGTTTTCCTTGCAGAGTGCACTTGTCATTACACCTTCAGGAGTTAATAATTGCTCTGTGCTGGAGCTGCAAGAAGCTGACCTCTCAAGATATTTCGGGTATGTTTCCTCCAATTCCCTGCTAAAACACACGCCCACGGTCTGTTGACACAGATGTTGGCATGTTTCATTATTTTTCTGCAGGGCGTAGGGGGGTGTTTGGACTGGATTTGAGAAGCGGTGTGCATTACCAGAATGGTTGTTTATAGTGCTGCAGAAATGACGGAACACTGTGGTTGGACCAATCCCTGTTATTTTTAGCAGGTTTTCCGGAGACGTTTATTCGGATTATTTACAGATGAACGAGATGCTGTTTTTTGCTTGTCAAACATCTGCTCTTGCATACCCCCATGATGACCGTGCAAGACAACAAGCAGACATTATCTTCATATGTCTGAGGCCTCTCCCCCTGTTGTCACCCCCACCGAGCCCTTTGAGAAAAGCCGTACCTCTTCTGATCTAACACTTTCAGAATCGGGCTGCATGGTGGCTCACTGCTCAGCGTTGCTGCCTCTGCATGGAGTTTGTATGTTTTTCCTGTGTTCGTGTGGGTTTTCTTCAGGTGCTCCGATTTCTTCCCATGGACCAAAGACACACTGGTAAGCCAATGAGCTTCTGGGAAAACTGGCCCTGGTGTGGGTGTGTTTGTGTCTGTGTGAGCCCTGCGATGGACTAGCGTCTCATCCAGGGTGTATCCTGCCATGCATCTGTTGCATGTTGGAATAGGCTCTGGCTCCCCAACGATCCTGAATTGGAAAGAGCAGTCAGAAAAGTAGTGGATCAGACTCACTTGATCCGGCCCAGTACAGGTTTTTGTAAAGATGCAATCGACCTAATGATCCCCAAATTAAAAAATTCCTTTAACAGAACGTTAAGCCCTTTAAACCTGGGAATATATCTGGTTGTGTTTCAGCGTTTTCTATTTTATATTTTATAGCTTATATTTTTTCTACCTTCATGCAACTCTCTGCACTTGTCTACCTTAATTACTATCTTCCAGGTATCTGCCCAGAACTGGAATTTTAGCTAAATCTTTTTGAGTTTATAGCTACTGCCACATCTGCAGCGATCTGTGAACTTGATTAGTGTACTAACTATACCAGAATCTAGGTCACTGATGTAAATCAGGAAAAGCAGTGGTCCTAATTGCATTAACCCAATTGGAGCACTTACCCCTTTTATCTAGCATGTGATTCCCTTTTGTATAAAGGATCCTTATATAGGAATGTACGTACAGTAAAAGAGATCTAACAGAAAAAAAACATGTAATGTTAAGTAACGATGAATTGACTAAGTGTACTGGTCAAAACAGTCCCTATAAGTGCAGTGCATGTGGTTGGAACTACTGTGTACCTTTGAGCTCCCAATGTACACTGCAGCAAAGGACAGGTCAGCAGTACCCATGGGCCCCTCAGAGACCCAGGGAAGGACAATACAGCACCATTCTCATCTTACACTATGGGGGCTCTTCGATTAGCACAAACACCACTGTTTCTAAACTCTAAACCTACCTCTAAACTTTCCACTTGTCCCAATATGTCCAGGAAAGCCGTGCCTAAACACTTCCTCATCATAGGAACATTTTCATTGCTTTATCATTTGTTTGTTAAAAACAAACATATAACTTAGATTGCAGACAGTCAGCCAGCATGGCGTTAATGACGGTTCACAGTTGAAGAATCTCAGTCATATTACACTTCAATTAAATTTTGAGAATAAAAAAAGATGTTTCGAGAAAAAAGAGAAAAAAATGTTAGAATGTTAGCAAAAAAATGCTGTGAATTCACAGTGAAGCAAAAGGCTGAAAGAGATGGTTTATTTTATTGCATGGCGTGCCATTTTGGTCTGGCAAAAAGAAACGTGTGTGTAGGCCAGTAAGGAACATCCCCTTGGCCCAGTGAAAAAAGATGATGTCGGGCCCATGTGGACCCTGTGCTTGCTCATTATCTGTGATGTTAATTAAAAAATAATTATTGACGTCTGTAAAGTGTGCAAAATGTCTCTTGAAATTTGCCTGGCCCAAGTACAAGGTTCGCCTTCCTGTTCTCAATAAAAGCAGAATGGGGCCTTACTTTTATTGTTCTGCACGTCTGAAATTTGACAATGTGGTAGTCCGGGTTACCATTTAATAGAGGAACTTTCAGTGCAACACTCGACAGAGACCTGGGCTTCCTGTGAGAGGGTTTGCAAGGCGAGCAGCTCGTTATCAAAGTTAGGAGGCAGAAAGGAGCAATACCCTGAGGTCACAAAGTGATAAAATCCTGAGAACTCACACAACAAAACCGGGGTCTGTCTTTCTAACCTTCAGGTTCAGAGGTCAAGCCTGCAACTCATTACCTACTGAGATTAAGAATGCGGCCGGTCTGTTAAGAGCTCATTATTCTTAAACTGCACCTTTCTGTTGCTGTTAATTCTTTCTTCATCAGGAGATTTTACAATAACCGGTTTATTGTACTGTTGTCTTTCAAGTGTCTGGTACAACTACCATCTATCTCAAAGTGCAACTCAATTCCTCACCACTGAACCCCCACCTTCACGAGCTCCTTATTGTAGGTGGAAATCCCATTCGTGATGGGCATACAGTACAGTATGTGTAAGCACCAGCTATCCAAGAGGTTTAAGGAGACGGATTTTCTTAATTTATTTAAGGGGTTTGCTCAGATTATATTTCAGAATTCACAAAGGTCTTCTAGGAAAACAGCAGCTATAGGACATAAGGTTGCTGTAGAGGAGTGTGAGAGGAAAAAAAACATCGTTCCACATGTCCTGATCTTCACTCAGGTCCCTCACAATAACCTCTCAATATCTGCAAGTGCATTTCTGCCATTTCTGCTGCCCTGAACCATGTCACCTTTCACACTGCACGTTTCAGATTACAGGAACAAATCCAATCTGCTTGTTTGTTTCAATCTGATTGTTCCAATCCGATTGTGCTCCTAAAACGCTCAACCGCAGTGCCGTCTTGGGGCTCCCCAATGTCCCTGTGGCGGTCCCAGTGGCATAAGCACAGGCCCGGGACTCTGGAGTGCAGAGCACAGTAATTAGGGTGAGTGCAGTGACTTTTGTCTGCAAGGAGGCAGCTGGGCAGACCAGGATCAGTCCCCGCTCATTCCATCAGAAAAACAAAGCAAGGCCTTCCTCTCATTTTCTTGTAAATCCTGGTTTAGAGAGGAGACCTGACTGAATCTGGACACCTAGCAACGCTTTCTGTAGCCACTGACGCATCAAACAACTGCTAAGAAAAACAAACAAAAGGAAAAGGCCAAAAACTTTTTTTTGAAGTGTTTGAATTTAAGTCCTTGTTGGTCTCTATGGTCTCCCTGTCATCAGACCTGCGTGTAATCCCTCCATTGTGCACTAAACGAGGGCACACAATGGCCTGCACCCTACCCTCTCTGCTTTGTCCAGCCCCTAGGAAACAGCACCTGTGCTAGCTCTCTTCATCAGGTGCTGCTTTACATCCGCATTCAGAGAGCTTTACTGGCACGAACTATGAGTTACAGTGTAGGGACTGAGTGTCTGATGGACAGACAGCCACCGCCCAGTCCTCCTGCTCCCTCAAAGAGTTCTGTTCCTTCAGCGGAGGGGAGGGAGCAGCATCGATAGGCAGGGAACAGGTAGTGTTTAGATGCTATAATGTATATCACTGAGCCTTAAGAGACAATTCCTCACTTTATCCAAACTGTTTGCAAAGACACAGCAAATATACTTAATCCTTTCAATTAAAATTGATAAAGAAAAACACATTTGCCCTCAAAGTATTGGTTGCCCAGGCAAAGCGTGGAGGGCTGCTGTAGGAGGACTGAAGGGCACAGTGCATGAAACCTTAAGGGCGTCTCTGATCCCTATTCAGGCCCACGGAGAAGGACAGCAGTATTCGGCTGGCGACAGCAGTTGTTGGCTCCTGTGGCAGTGTGAACGGAGAGCGTGTCTGTGCGCTCAGAAGCCCTGTCTTTCAGGACAGGCCCTGTTGCAGCCTTTGAAGGTGCAGACAGACAGACAGACGTGGGAATCCCTGTCCTGGCATAGCTGACATGGCTGGAATTGTTTGCAAACATTGTTTTGGATTGGAAATGCCGTAGCTGGGATCCTAGGATCTTGGATCCTTGGACACGTGATAAGAAACGAGCAGAACAGCGGACCACAGATCGTGAAATCCAGACATCCGGCTCCAGAAAATTTTCACTGCATTGTCTTATCTTATCATGTTCTCAAATTCTCACTGAATAAAAAAAAACCAACGCTGCTAAAGATCTAGATGATATAACGCAGAATGAAAGAACATAGATCTGTTTGTTTAAAGATCTCATACTGCAAGTCTTTTTTTTCTCCTACACCACTGCCTTCACACAAGCACACAAAAAGACGATTATGTTTTCAAATACCTTTGTGTGCGGTGAGCCTGTTGTAACTATTGTAAGACTCGTTTCTCCCACACCTGCCAGAATCGGAATAACTCTCAATCCCACTGGGGGAGGGGGGACTCAATAGAGCTGCAGACCAGTATGTGATCTCCTGTCACAGCCTGAGGAACAGAGGAACAGAGCCTTGCAAACAATAACATTATATTCTTGTTCGGAATGTTTACTGTTTACTGTTTGGGGCGGAGCGGTGTTTCTGTGGTTAAGGATTTGCACTTGCGGCTGGAAAGTTGCCGGTTCAAATCCCACAGCTGGCAGAGGGATCCTACTCTGTTGGGCCCCTGAGCAAGGCCCTTAACCCCAACTGCTCCAGGGGCGCCGTACAATGGCAGAGCCTGCGCTCTCTCCCTGTCTGTGTGTCTCATGGAGAGCAAGCTGGGGTATGCGAAAAGATAATTCCTAATGCAAGAAATTGTAAAGGGTTAATAAAGTAATGTTAATGGTTTCGGCTTGAGCAAGACTGTAGCTCATCAGTCCTGCAAGCTAAGCTTTTTGAACTTGGATATGAATGGCTCTTGACGGGGCAGCTTGGTGGTGCAGTTGTTTGAAGTGCTGGGAGTTCAATTCCGGACCTGGGGTGCTGTCTGTTCGGACCTTGCATGTTTTCCCTGTGTTCATGTGAGTTTCCTCTGGGTTCTCTGGTTTCCACCTACAATCTAAGGACATGCTGGCGGGTTGCTTAACTTCTGGGAAAATTGGCCCTGGTGTGAGTGTGTGTGTTTGTGTTTGCGTCTGTCTGCCCTGCGGTGGACTGGCCAGTCCAGGGTGTGTCCTGCCTTGCGCCTGTTGCTTGCTGGGATAGGCTCCAGCTCCCCCGCGACCATATACGAAAGACGTGGTTAAGAATGGATAGGTGGTTTTTGACCACCAGTTGGCTGAAGCACCCAGCTCTGCTGCTGTGGAGATGCATGGTCAGTGTTTGTCATCGTTTCATCAATTTCCCTTCGGGATCAATGAAGTCTTATCTATCTATTGAATGTCACTGATTTGTGGTTTGTACCTTCTGCACACATCCGTCTGGCAGCTCTTCCCTGGCCCAGAGGAAAGGTGATAGTGGGGGGATGTTCGCTTCTTGTTCCCAAACATCTCCTTTGTCTGAGACAACCAGGCGAAACCAGGCATTTCGTGTATCAGGTTGCTAATTAACTCAGCACACACACACAGTCCACAGCAAACACCATTCGTGTTTACCTTAATGGGATAAGGAAGAGTAGGGCTGTGCAAAGGCATTTCTTTCTCACCCCCTTCATCCCCCCAAAAAAGGATACATGCAGTCCTGCAACCCTTTCAAAGGCCTTTCAAAGTAATGCTCTGACACACAATCAAATACCTAGTCTTCCTTAGGACAAATCACACAGCATCCCTCTGGAGCCTTTGGAGCACACGCATGCTGTAGTCTTTACCACTGGGGTGGAACTGTTCATCACAAAGGATCTTAAAGCCGTTCATACATAGCACAGCGCACACCTGGGTGACAAGCACCAGCCCTTCTGCACCCCCAGCTGCACGACACAGCAGCCCAGGGGGAGGTAAGACACTGCTTCACCACCTGAAACAAGCGACAGTCTAGATACTATGAGTGCACCCCTACTTCGCACTCAGTGCCACGGGACTTGAATGAGCAGGCAGTCAGGACCCCAGTTTACCTCCACGTCTGAAAGACGGGGCGTAAACACCATGGGAGCGCCGACATGGGCGTTAGCCTTTCGGGACTGTGCTGAGACTGCATGACAAACGGGTCGAAGGAACGTAAGAAACCGCAGACCCGGTGGAAAGGCGAGCTCGTACTCCTGCAACAGCGAAGAAAACCGCTCAGCGCGAGGTCATGAGAGGAAGGCAGGGGCGAGGGATTTGCTTTTTGGCTGGGCCCATCGTTCTCAAATAGAAAATCTGAAAATCCCAGCACGGGAACCGCCAGTGTGGACTTTTCCGAAGGGGCTGCTGGGTGGCGTGCAGGCGGGCCCGGTGGGGGGGAGAGAGTCTGAGGAATGAGGGTATTTTGATGAGGAGTGGTGCCGGCTCTCTGCGTGACAGGGTGGCGTGCCGGCACTGTTTATCTCAGACGCTAGCAGATGTGTTCGGACGCCGGATTCCTCTGCTGAAGAAAGACCCCCCTCCGCCCGCGAAAATATTACAGCAACCCCGTATCAGAGCAACAACAACAACACAGCAGCACCTCGAGTGTTTGCTCAGCTGCATAAGCTTTGTTTCTTAATATTAAAACAGCAATGCCCCCCCCCCCCCCACACACACACACCCCTTTTCATTCTTTTCGCCCTTTTTGTTTTGTTTCATTTTCTGTAAAGTACTAAAGCACTGCCTATTCAGGCTCCGCTTGCTCCCAGATGGGAGGAGGAGAGAATTCGAAGCCCTAAAAGTTGAGAAGGTGAGCACAGGGTCAATGCTCCTCTTTTGCTGAGTACTCCAGCACAGCACCACACAGCACAGCCCAGCACCACACAGTACCACACAGCCCAACACCACACAGCACAGGAAAGCAAAGCACAGCACCACAGAGCACAGAACAGCACAGTATAGCACCACACCGCGTAACACAGCACAGCATAGCAATGGATAGCACAGCACTGCAACACACAGCTCAGCACAGCACCACACCGCAGAGCACTGCACCACAATGCATAACACAGCACAGCGCCACACCGCACCGCATAGCTCAGCTCAGCTCAGCACAGTTCAGCTCAGCTCAGCTCATCTCAGCTCAGTACAGCACTGCAAGCAGAGAGAGGCCACATTCTCTCCTGTAATTAACCCAGAGGCGATGCAGTTTGCACACTTGCAACCTTCGGGGCTGCAGGCGTTGAAAATTCATTTAGAATGAGTGTGCAATTAGCAATTAAAAAAAACACACCAAAGTAACAGAAGCATGTATTGCCCTCCCCTAGGGCAAAAATCTTTTGGGTGTTGTTCTGTTCTGTCAAGGGTTTGAATTATGGAACTGTACTGTTGGCTTATTTGGATTAACATGTATGAAGCACTGAACAGATGGAGTGAAGTGGCAGCTCAGCTCACCGCGTTTCGTGAGTCTTCGTCTGCCTGTGATGGAAGGCTCATTAATACCCAGCTGCACTGTGGCCCTGCAGGCAAACCGGAGTATCCAACGTGAACCTGTGACACTCGCGCCCGGGCCGCGGGGGGGGGTCTCACCTGCGAAGATGCGCAGCCTCCTGTGGCGGGGGGGCAGCCCCAGCCCTGAGCCGCTGCACTCGTCCTCGTCGTCGCAGTCGCCGCTCTCCAGGACCTCCTCCTCCTGCTCCGCGCCGCCCCCGCCCGATCGGGTCTTGAACCTGCGCCGGGGGGCCGACACCAGTCTCAGGAGCTGGAGCAGAAAGAGAGCCGGACACGCACACCAGTCGGCATGAAGCAACGTGCAGCACAGAGGCCTCGTTCAAGCACACTGGGAAGAGCTTTGGTCACTGTGTTGCAGGAAACATATTCCTGCTCTGGAATCATTCCAGAAAGGAGCAACCAGAGACATTCCTGGACTTAAGGGAATGTCCTTCACTGACAGGCTGAACAAGGTTGGACCCGAATCAAGCATTCAAAATCCTCACCGGTTTTGAATAAAGCTCCAAATGAATACAGGCCCCGACACAGACAGCCCAGCAGATTTTTTTCCAAATGAGCAGTGAAACACGACCCAGAGGACACATGTGGAAACTATGTGGAAATGCACTTAAACCAGAGAACAGAAATCATTTATTGACCCGAAGGGTGGTGAGAACGTGAAACAAGCTGCCCCCCCGTGTCGTTGAAGCCAGTACCCTGGCTTCTCTCGAGATGTGGCTGGATGGGATCCTGGGATCAATTATCTAGTAACTACCAAGCAAACCGCATGGCCTCCTGTCTGTATCCTTTCCTACGTTCTTAAAAGTCATGGGTGTCCATCTGTACTTCCCTTCCTGAATCCAGTGAAACCTAATTCCTGGCACTTTGGAACCATTCTGACAACAAGAATTCACACTCACAAAGAGTTCCAGCTTAGGGGCGCCAGCTCTATACTTTTGGGGGCAGGAGACAGTCAAGTGACAGTGAGTCTACTGACGGCCATGCTGTGGCAATGGAATCGCTCAGTTTCAAGGGCTGGAGTCCAGCAGTGGTCTTCCCTGCAACCATTCCTCATGCCTCTAGTGTCACTTTTGCCATCCTGTGACAGCTTTCACACACACAGCCAAAACAAAAGGCTAAATGTTAGAGAGCGGCTTCTCACCCGGTGAGCTTCACACATTCCCTCATGTAGTGCTCTGCCTGCCCACGTGGTAAAACATTCCGGCGACACACGGGGCGCACGCTTCCGCAATCAAAGACATCCTATTTTTAACACGAAAGAGAGCGAGAGCAGAGCTGCCTAAGAAAAGGTCACTTTCTCGTGATGCGCAGTCGTTATTTAAAGAAAAAATGAAAGTGCCTGAGTGAGGCCTAATTGAAGCTGGCCAGCACACACACATACAGAACTACACACGTGGAGCGCGAGGGCACAAAGATTGTATTACAGGCGACTCGATTATGATGTGTGTGTCTCTCTCAGAAGGCATTTACCCTCTCAGATGCAAGCGCTAATCCCTCCGTGTTGTTCCCATGGAGACCCCCTGGGCTTCGGAGTGAGGTCCTGTTTTTAATGGCACGCTGCTCGCTGCGATACAGTGAGTCAGTTCATCCCGAAGACGGGGCAGCCAATTTCAAGAGCAGCTCGACTACGAATAAACAAGTTCCAGGGGGCTTCTGACAGGGCGCTCTCCGCGGCCAGCCTGAGCCAGCAGGGCCCAGCACCCCCAGCAGGCAGCATCGCCCCGACTCCTCCGAGTCAACAGCACACGCAAAGCTTTGTGGCATCAATCGAGATACTCACCCAAAGTTATAAAATATCGGGCCTGGAATTGGTGCCCTTCATTGCGGTGGGAGCCAGCTTTCTTGATATACTGCCTTTTCTGAAAGGGGTGTGTGTGCCTTGAAAGTAAACACTGCGGCCATATTTATGGCTTTTGGGAAATCAGGCTTCGGTCACCCAGTGTGCCAATCTCTGAATCTGATGTGGCTGTGATACAAGGGCAGTGAAACACTTTTGAGTTTGCCACATACAGAAGTGAAAAAATACCCAACAGCAGCAGTTTTGGTGCCTGAGAGAAAATGAAGTGTGTCCAGACATGTTGTCCTCAGCAGCTATGAAGTGCAGTTAAACACTGACTCTAAATTTAGAATGCTCATAAACTTTAGGCAATACATTAAACACAGTTGCAATCTTGTGCCAGTGCCATTGTTAAATATAAATATTTATGCTTTTTTGTAAAGTCATCTCCCGACAGACCCACAACAGCCTTCTTGTCTGGATGTCTGTGTGACTCTGTGTGTCTTGAGAACAATGCACTGTGAAACAGCCAGCCACCTTTCTCCCGGAGAGTCTGGGCATAACACCGTTGAGGGTTTATTTGAAGCACTACAAGAAAAAGGATTGGATGGGTCCTACAATAACACAAAAATGCGGAGCAGAGACACAAAAAATCACACGAAAATCATCTTAATCCTCGGAAATTAAACTGCTGCTTCTGTTCCCTGTCAAAAGGGAGATTCTCTGTGTCTCTGGCATGGGGAACCAGAAGCTTTGTGACCAGAAGAAATGAACATGGCCGATATCAGCAAACGTGCGCTCCTTCTGGGACAGACCTGGGACCTTTCTCGCCCCGCTCAGCAGTCCAACAAGAGACAGGAGACAGCCTGGGAAGGGTTCTACAGAACATAGGATTCAACAGGACTTGCAGGCGGCCAGACAGAATTCTGCAGCTCTCTGCACAGAGATGAGAGGTCTGACATGCCCTTGGGTTGTATTAAGCGCCAGGGGACCCCAAATGAGGTCCGACAAAAGAAGAGTGCTGGTCTCCAGTGAGGCCCTCCACACCTACCGCAGTACCATGACAGGAAAGATGATTCAGGCAGCCATCTGACAAGGCGCCCCACCCATCAGAGCATTCGGCAGGGGGTCTGAGATCACGAAGGGGTGTGAGCATGTGTCGTGACATCGCATCTCCATCATGACACACAGCAGGGAGGGGAAGGAGAGGTGCAGTGATAAATAACGTGCCCCCTGAGCCTGCTAATGATCTGTTTGGAGAACCATGCCTGAAACTGGGCCTTTACTGTCATTTATTGGCATTTTTTATGTAAAATTTTAGGATTCTTTTCCGCTAGTCTTATATATATACAGTACACTGTATGGCGTTCCTTTCTAATTAAACGGTTAAAGCTTTCACCCACTGCAAATAAAATAAAATAAAATAAAAAGAGCCTCTCACGTCTCTTCCTAATCTCTAAACCCAGTACAAATACATTGGCATGTGTTACGATCCAGGTGGCACCTGAATGAAATGCAGAAAAGGGCTGACAATCTCGCGCTCAGAGTGACGGCCCTCCACTTCATCGGCTCCTGATCCCCGAGCAGCAGCTGCACGAGGGTCTACACGAAGAGCCCCTGTGGGCTTGTTGCACCGGAGCGTGTCGGAAAAGTTCTTATTTTTAGCGCTGTTCATCAATATTATTTTTTCTGCTGGGCCCGCGCTGTGGAGCTCTTGAAATGCGGGCGCGCAAGAGGTTCGCTGTCAGGTGTGAATGAGAGGGCTCTGTCAGCCTGTGTTGTGAAACCCCCTCCCCTCTCTGCTCCAAGCGCAGGAGCAGCTCCAAGCGCAGGGAAAAGCAGGCGGAGAGGCCGGATCGCCCCCGAGAACAAGCACGACCTTGTTGTTGCCTCGCTGCGATCCCGAGGTTTGCTTTTAAAAAAAACGCCGGCAAAGTGGCACGCCTGCCAAGTCCGTATGAGGGTTTTTTTTATTTTCTTGCGTTTGTTTGGTTGTTTTCATAAAGGGAAAATTAAGTTCAGATGGGCTAGCTCTGGAAAATGCAAAAAGGGAACTACACATAGTTTTACAGAGGCTGGCGGGGCAACGTCCACTCAGATTTCACTTGAACCATCAATTTTCTGTTGATACAGAAGAACAGTGGTATAACCATAAACTGACAGAAAGTGTTGAGACAGAAAACAATTTTCCACCCTTTCTCCTTTACCCAGCAGAATCTCCACCTCCATGATTATCCATGCACAGTGCATTAAAATGTCTAACTCTATAGCTGTGGACAAGAAATCCACACTTCCTGTCTTTTTAAATTTTGCACAAGGCACGTGCAAACTCTCTCCAAACCTCTATTTGGTAACACTTTATTTAAATGCAGTCTCGTGAAGCCAGACTAACAGATACATACAAACTATGTAAACACTTCAATAAAACCCGATCATGGTAGTAAATCATAGTAAATCAGATCTTACACAAGGCTTGGGTAACATGACAAAGTGAAGCCAATACACGGTTCATAGTTCTAATGATTAAGAAAATAATGAGCAAGGTCATTGCAGAAACATTCATCTCATCGTAAAATGACATAGCGAACCAGATAACAGCAGCGTGGAGCAGTGGCCAGGGCTCTGAACTCGTAACCGGAAGGCTGCGGGTTCAAGTCCCTGGTGGACCCCTGCTGCTGCAGCCAGTAGGTACAGTTCCACGTCACTTCGGACAAAGAGATTACATACAGCATAGTCCTTGTTATTCATGAAGAATTTCTCCAACACTGACTGACTTAAACAGTACACTTCTTGAACAGCGAAGACTATGAGGGGACCTGACTCATATTCGAAACATGCAGTGCGGATGACTTGTTCAGAACCAAGAGTGAAACATGAACATGAAGAGATCACAAATGGAAACTGCGAAAGTGCATTTAAAACTGAGAGCAGGAGGTACTTCATTACACAAAGGGTAGTGGGAGAGTGGATCAAGATACCCAGCCATGTTGTCAGTACATTGGCTTCTTTTATGATATGGCTGGATGAGATCCCTGGATCAATTAGTTACTGAACAACCAGGAGAATAAGACTGCTGCCCTCCTATTAGTAACTTTTATTATGTTCTTAATGCCAGTGGTCCTCCAGTTCAACAAATACTATTTCTTCTTTCAGAAGCAAAAATCAGACAGCCTTAGAACTTGATTTATTTTTATTTTTTATAATTAGCAGCATTAATGTTTGTGTTGCCAAACCCAGAATGTGGTTTGTGGTAGATTCCTCTGTGATAGCCACAGCCCGGCGATGCCCAGTGTCACACATAAAACAAACTCCAAAGCAGAGCAATGCAAGAATGTATAAAAAAACAGAAGACATACCCTTTCTTCAAATCTTGAGACCTTCTGTAGGCAAACAAATTGAATGCACTAATAGACTAAAGCCACCTGCCTATACCAACATATGCTACCGCTTTTTAAACTAACAAAACGGCTATGCAAAACATATTTTGGAAACAGCTCATATTTTTTAGATCAACAGCACCATGTATGACACGGCTCCTGACATCGCATGACGAAGCCGTGTTGCTACAAGTATCTACTTGGAATGCATCATTGCAACGCAGAAAAAAAATGAAGCAGATTTAATCGTTACTTGCTAAACAACTTCTGCAAGAAGCCGAGTGGATTCAAGGTTCCCCCTTGGCGCTGTTTCAGGACATGAGGATAACACTGGTTTTATTTAAGGGCAAAGCGTTCCGAGGAAGAGAAAAAAATCCCGTATTGCTTTTTGTTCGGGCAGCACGGCTCAATGTTCCCTGGAGGTATTTCCTAGAGAGGAAGTGTGTCACGAGGGGAGCAGGACATTTGCTTTCCCGACGGTGTGGCACCACAGAGATGTGGCCGTGGGCCTCTGGAGCCGGCGATGTTCTGTAGCCGGACACACGACGCAAGCTGTAGAAAGACCCGCGACAGTATGAGATACTGCTCTTTTTCAAGCGGTTTGGCGCGTGCGTCTGTAAGGGATTTGCAATCGGGTGCCCTGTGATCCTCGCTTGCACTACTGAGTTCAAGGGTCACCTACTTGTGCGCGATGTCAGGGCCGCCGCCTCGTGCTCTGAATAAGTGTGGGGGCTGGAGACTGCTGTTCAACCTACATCTCCACACTGCTTTCCTACGAGGGGACGCCAGCAGGGTATCCAGGGCCTGTCCAGGGCTGGGCAGCAGGCTGACAGAGGTGCAGGGGAAAGGGAGCCAGTGACAGCGCTGGCAGCAGGGAGTTTTTCTCAGCCCTGATTAGAACCAGACCTTGCATCGCAGCCGCCAAGTGTCTCGCAAGCATGCCAGGGCTTGTGGTGAGCTGTGGTTCCCAAGCAGCCAGGCCCCAGAAGGAATTCAAACGTGCCCCTCCCTCATAAAGGGCTCCCAGCACTCCAGGCCTTGTCTCCAGCGAGCGCAGGGGGAAATGCAGCAGAGCGTACCGAGAGCATGGGCACGGCGTGGTGAAGCACAGCTGCCTGTGGCTTCTGCAGAGCAGCCTGGTAAACTGGTAAACAACAGGCACAGCTGGACAGGTGCACGTCACACCCCCCCCAGAAACGAGCACCCGCAGGCGACAGAGGGCGTTTTTAATTTTTGTCAAACATCCCTGCCCACTTGAGCGAGATCCAGAACCCTGAACTTTTTAGACTCTTCCCCAGGTGGTGCAGGTGCCCAGTGCTCTTTCCCCAGTCATCAGGCCTGGCTTAATCACAGCCCAGCTCTCTGGCCTTCGACCATCCTCTCGACCAGTCAGCCAGTTTAACTAGGTTACAAGCAGGCTGTGACACCATCAGGACTGGACTGGGTCAGGGATCCTGTAGGCCTGACACTCAGGGGACTTTCTGAGCAGGTCTGTGAGACTCGGTTGCCCTCGTTCACCTCATTCAGGAATGTGGAACAGAAGTACTGCAATTAGATCTCAACAGGACGCAGGGCGCCTTTTTTGTGAAGAGGTTTCAGCGTCTTTTCGTCCTGTATCTGGACACCACTAATTGGAGACATTGAACGAGATGCGTTAAAGACGGACATTAGGGCAGTGACCACTAAGCAAGTTGGAGAGTGAACAGAATGAGCTTTGTTTGCTACTTTTTTTTTTCTCAACCGCACACCTGCGGCAGAGTATTCATGAAACCGAAGCATGAGGGCAGAGACATACAAGCAAGTCAATTAGCCTGCGATTAAGGGGCTCGTTGGAATGAAAACCACAAGACACAGGGGACTCCAGAACTACACCATCTATTGTTGCGTGTCTTGATGGTTTCTATTGTACAGCTTACAATAGGTACACTGTAGGAAAGCACAGTGAATTCTTGTCTAAGCCACAGAAAAAGTAAGAATGCAGAAATGCCTTGCCAAATTCAACAAATTTCATTACAACTCTAGACCAGAGTCACCTCTCACGTCTCAGTGTGCCTGAAAACCAAATTTTATCCGGATCCGTGGGGACTCACTGGAGAGCCTGACGAAGGCTGAAAGTGTGTATACTGTTATATAAGGCAAGTGCCTGTGGAGGGTTTCTGGAAGGCCTGTGCTGTTATGATTGCTCTACATACCTGAGCTGAAAGAGCTGCATTTTATGCGAAGTGACTCATGGAAAGAGATGGAAGAAACTTAGACAGTTATATTAGCTGTGGAAGCAGCTGTGTCTGGCTTGATTTGTTCTTCAGATTGTTGTACTTTTATTAAACTTGTTTGATTGGTCAGCCCCAGGGAATAAACATTTCTCTCCAAGAGCCTGTCACACACTACGTCTGTTAACAATAGCTTGACAAGACAGCACTTCTTTCAAACTACAAAGTAACACAAATACTAAACTCGGATATTCCTTGAAACATACATGACCTCAAGGGTCTTGGCACGAACAAGTACATAATAACTTTATATAGAGATACATGACTGTCATTAGCTTTTTTAAGAGTATAATGTCTTAATCTGGAATACTTTTTACTAATACTTACTAGTAAGATCTGAATGTTTGTTTGACATCTAAATAATTTAAATGAATATTTTATTATGGGTTTCAGAATCAGATAAGCCGTGTAAAATAATCCTATTTCGTTGCTATTTTTTGACACATTAATAGACATTATGAAAGGCATGTGTTGCTTAACTTAATAAACCACTGCCAAGAGATCGCTGAGGTGCGACTGTATAAACTATTAATAAAACCAGAAATGTCACAGATTGTTAAAATGCACAGACATGCATCTTAAAGGGAAAAACGTAAAACCTGTAAAATAATTTGATTTGTTTTATTTTATATAATTACACTGACAAAATATGTTTCTGCAACAATCAATGTTTTTACTTTTCATTCTTTACTTTAAATGAACTTTTTTCCACAGCATATTTTGTAGTCTAAATAAAACCATCTGGCCCCACTTCAAATTTGACACTTCCACTTTCCCATTTCCCACCGATCCAGGGACAGGAGTGGATAAGTAACTCTGTTCTTTCCTCCCTCAGTTTTTATCAAGTATCTGTGTGAGAAAACCTACGCCCACACAGCTTTTCCACTGACAAATGAGTGAAACAGCAGCTACTGCCACAAATTGCTACAGGAAAGACAAATGCTGCCCCTCTGAGTTTTTCTGCTGGACGTCCATGTGTGTGTGAATTTCGCGCTGGGAGTCAGGAATATAAAACAAGAAGACATGTGACTCTCAAAAGAATAAGACTGATAACCCAGGAAAGACAGGAAACGGGAAGTGTGACCTTTGACCCCCTGTGAGGCTCCCATTTCAATCTCACATGACTGAAAACTAACAGATCTCAACCTGAATACCCCATCTCTTTTCCTGGATTTACTTTCTCCAGGCCTGGCTATGATCTGCAGTGAAAACACAGGAACAGCAATATGACAAGGCAGATCTGTGCTCTATGCTGGCCACAAAAATGCAAACTCTCATTTTTTTGAGGTTTTCCTTTGGCAGGCATGAGCTCTCCCTTAGCCCAACTGATTCTCACTGTCTTTCTTCGTATAACCCACTTCCAGGGATGACTGTGAGTCTGCCTTGAATGCCAGGAACATTAAGCACTCATAAAATCCAAGGTATAACTTTTATTTATTTGCAGAACTTGTTCTTAAGGAAAGAACTGTGGCTGGATTACATTTCACTTGTACAAGAGATGTGATTTGGTCTTTTCTTCAAATCCTTTTCAATTAATCCCCTTTTCCCTTTTTTAATGAACGAGCATCCCTTTCATTGTATTCGCTGTGTTTTTTTGTGTGAGCCGATTTGTCATTCATTTTCCATCTTCCAAAAGCAGAACAATACAATACAGTACTGCCCTCCTACACCTCCTCGTAGCTGTATTTAAAAAAAAATAGTAAAAGAAGCAACATTTACATTAAAAACTGTCAGTTTTTTTAGGATCCTTGCAACTAGAAAAACAGCTTTCTCCCACAGCGGGCTGAGCTTAAGAAAACACCTTGAGCTGCACCTACTGGAGGGGCCGTTGTCTGAATTTTCTGTCTCACGCTGTCCAGTCCTGAATGCTGAATGTTCCCCTGCTTGTCCTCTGCATTGCCCCATTGGGGCTGTACTGCTCTTTGCCCTGTGTGTGTTCATGACAAATTGTAATTTCCGTAACTGGATCACTGCAGTATTTTTATAAAGCAGCTGTTGAATAATTATAAGCAGCGCACACAAAGTAACCCCACAGCTGGCCACCACAGAGACAGGGCCTGGGGTGCTGCCCTGATACTGCCTCTTCATTTCAAAAGGCCTGGGGGGTGCTGAGACAGACCTCAGCTGGGACAGGGGACCCTGTAGAAGTCAGACGGACAAAAGCGATCTGCCCTGCTCTAGGTGACTGACCGGTACCTGGAGGGAAAGAGAGGAGAGATGGACCACACGTGGACAACAGGACGGAGGGGACGTTGCTGAATTTAAACAACTACTTTTTACTCCAAGCGGGTAAGATTCTGTCGCTTGTCTAAGGCTCCCACGTGTCTTATCAGAGGTTTGGAAAGTCTGGGGGAATGAAAGTGCAAAGCTAAGACTGGAAACACTGTGAGCACAGGGCACAGGAACGAAAGAACAATACAGAGAAAGAGAGACAAGGAGACAAGAGGGGTTGTCAAGATGCACTGGGAGAGAGAGCAGTGCGCACTAACTCTTTCATGAAAACAGCACACTCAAAGGTGAAGAGCACCAGAACGAACAGTGTGCTCCAACGCTATCTAGCTGTAGATACAATATGGGTTACGACGGGACTGTGGGACAGATTTTAACACAGGGCAGCACTAGTGAGGGAAACTCAGCCCACATGTTTCCAGATGTTCCCTACTTCCTGAACGAGAGAGGGGCCGCCTGGCGACAGAGCCCCCCTGCCGCGATAAAGGATAAAGGATCGGTTTAGTGTCGTTTTATACGAGGTGTCAAACTTCATTTCGAGAGCCCCGACGACTGCTTTCCTCTGCCTGTGCTTGAAGAGAGGCTCCCCTGCTGTGAGTTCACTATATTTAAAAGGGCATAATAGACTCCAGCCCCGGCCCCTAGCTGTGTGGATGTGGGGGCCCCTGGCGAAGGGAGGGGGACACACGAAAGAGCAGAAAGAGCACACTTGGGGTTAAACCTACAAATGCCCTTTCCAATGACGGTGTAGAGCAATTCAGATGTGATTATTTATGATGTACCTCCATGTGAATTGAATCTGAACTCTACCACGCAATCCGACGGCACATTCCACACATGAATCACTACCAGACTGATTGAATTTTTTTATTACCCTGGTGTGCTTTTGCACGGCTCACATTAAAAAAAAAAAAACGCAGAAGAGGATAGATCCCTTTTATCTCCCTCCAGAAGTAAGCATGGGAAATCAGGAAAAGCCGTGCAATTGGGGGAATAAAAGTTTAAGGCTGTAGAAAAGCATTGGAACCAGAGCCAGGCATCCATCATACAGCCGGGAAGGGTATGAGTGTGTGTCCCTGGGTGTCTGTGTGGCTGACAGTGAGTGGGTGGGTGTGGGTGGCTTCACTTATTTAAAGGAATGTGGCAGCCATGGAGAGGACCTCTTATATTCCAGTTACAGCTGAGCTCAGTGTCTGATGGCAGGGCACCATTGTGTCCTGAACAGCTCTCCGGATCACGCTGCTCGTGTCTAATCTGCATGGAGACCCGGAAAAGCCTTTTTTCTGGGGATCCACCAGGACCTGTACACTGAACTGCCAAACTGAGCTAAAGATGAAACGTGTGAGGCCATCAATCCCAGTCCATGGTGTAGGGCTCAGTCTCTGTCCAGAGGTAAGAGTTGAAGTATTTGCAATCCTACTCAGCTGGAGGGACAGGGGACCCCGTAGCGATCTGCTCTAGGTGACTGTCTGACCAGCAGGATAGGAGAGAGAAGAGGTGGCACTGTGCATGTTATAGAAAGCTATGACCCCACCTGCCCCTCATGTGTAAATCTTGGACAGTGTTCTTCCCAGGAAAAAGAACAGAGCTTTGTGGCAGAGCTTGCTGCTGTCTAAGAAGTAGCTCTGTGCAGGCTGTGACCCTGAGAATGACTAGAGGGACAGAACAGAGCTGTGCCCGACATATTTCAGCTGCTGAGGAGAAGAGGTTCGGGGGGTTGAGCCCTTGTACAATGTTGCTAGGTTGCTCCACGTACAAAGTTACTATTGATAATCTAATGAAATCATACACTCCCTGCTACCCAGGAAGGTCAAGAGAGGAAGCAGCACCTAGGAATTGCATGATCACTCCAGTAGACAACCTGATCATTTCCATCTGCAAATACTTTCAACTTAAATATGAACTCCTTTGATTGACTTTGAACAGAAATCTGAACATAATTAAATTGTTTTAAGTATTAGCATCCAGTGAGTACTTTTTCATATCTTTACTAACAGTAAAGACTTTCAGTGCCTGTAGCTTTGAAAAGCATTTCTGAATACCTCTGAGGGGGGTTCTGTTACCCACTCCCAGATTAATACAAAATTTACTTTTAAAATCTAAAGAATGCATTCAGTAAACACAAAGCAAACAAACTGCTGTTTTTGTTCCAAACTTCATTTCTGTTTCTTTCAAAGAACAAGTAAGGGACAAATGTAAACTTCTGCTATTCTTTGTATATTTTCCCACTGGGATGCTAGCAGTCACAAGAGAGTTGCAGCCAGCATTTTTCACATTCAAAATCTATTTGACAAATACAGCCTTTTGGAAACAGGAATACTTTCGAGACTGGACACGTCAGACTGAGAAATGACAGCTTGAGAGCATTAATGTCATTAATTTTGTTAATGTAGATGAACCTGGTTTTGGGAGAGGAGGTCCTATGTACTGTGGCTCATGCCTTGCTGACTTAATTACAGTGTGGTTCTGGCTCTCTGCTGATCAGGGCAGAAATAATTACTCGAAAGCGGTGAAACCTGTTTGATAATTAGTGGGTTTTCATACACAACATTCAGCGAAACGACGTCACTCTAAGAGGGTCAGACGGCTTGCACCTGCTTACTGAGTCACAGAACAAACAGACAAACAAGTAAACAGACTATAACAGAATAAAAAAGAATGAATAAACCAAAGGGAAAAACATGACTCCTGCGGCGATTAAGAAAGCAATGGCTGCATGTTATTAAGCTACTGAATGAGCTCTAAGAAATCTGGATTTCAATGAGCTAGAAATAGGGTCATAAGTCAATTATGAGCAGCATCAGTGTTATCACTGTCAATTATACCACTGCACCTTTTTATAGTATGCAGATATCATAAGCCAAAAATCTATTATATAAACGCAACATTCTGATGAATGGATACTCACTGAGGTGCCATCACAAGCTGAGTGCTGACCCCTGTTCAGCTGTTTGCAGAGAGGCGTGAGGGTAAAGGCGTTTAAAATCATGGTATGGGTCACTTTGGTCAAGGTGTTTGCGCTTTAACTACTGTGTGATCTAGACCTGAAACACTGAGCTTTAATAAGCCTGAGATGACTCGAGGTCTGAGATGTGTGACACCCAGAGTCACAAGTGAATAAAGGTGAAACCGACAGCTGTAAAAATACAGAAGCTAAAAGCAAGCCAGGCACTGTTCTCAAACTCAATGTTGCACATACGGAACAAAATAATAATAATAATAATAATAATAATAATAATAATAATAATAATAATAATAATAATAATAATTCCTTACACATATATAGCGCTTTTCTGGACACTCCACTCAAAGCGCTTTACAAGTAATGGGGATCTCCTCCACCTCCACCAGTGTGCAGCCCCACCTGGGTGAAAATACTGGAGGCACGTCTTTACACAAAGGGCTGTGGGAGTGTGGAACAAGCTACCCAGCCAGGTTGCTAAAGCTCACACCCTGGTTTCTTTCATGAAACAGCTTTGTATCGGTTAGCTACTAACTGCCCAACGGGCTACCAAACCGAACTACCAAACGGCCAAATGCCATCCTCTCATTTGTAACCTTTCTCACGTTCTTAGTATTTTTACATTAAAATCTATTCCTGGTTTACTACAGTCTAAAAGTTTGAGAAATGGTTCTAAGTCATTGCTAGTACAAGTTATATGTAAAAAAAAAAAGAAAAAAGAAAAGTCCAGTCTTGAATATTCTGTGTAATACTCTGGTCATCTGAACACCGTCACACACACATTACATGTGCGTTCTTTAAATCGCGTTCCCCTAGAGAAATATGGCATGCACAAACCCAAAGCACAGGCTGACAGAAGGACCTGCCATAAGTAACTGTGGCCCATAGGCCCTGTCAAGCACAGGCAAAAATTCCTTGCAGGGGTCTGGTTTATTTTCTCCTCTGAATTCCAATACCTGAAGCCATAGAACTTTCCCAGGTCCTGGGATTAATTAGGCTGGGAGCCGGGGAGGAAGCCTGAGGCTGTCTTCCATCAGCAAACAGCTCAACCCAGCCGGTAAGAGCCGGGCGCTGAGGGCTGGGGTCACCCTGCCACACCAAAGAGATACAGGCAGGTGTGTGTGTGTGTGTGGGGGGGGGGGGGGCAGGGCATGAGAGGCTTTAAGGAAGGATGCTCAGATAGCGGCCAGGGGATGGGGGCCATGGAAAAAGGCTGGAGAGGAGAGGCTGCAGGCTGAGAGCGTGTGACTGTGAGGCAGAGAGAGGACAAGGGGGAGAGAGTAAGGAGGAGGGGGAGTCTGTGAGAGAGGAAACATCTTGATCCTCGATTTCCAAACTCAGTGGGACCCAGCCCTGACCAGCGTTTGTGAATTTGACACTTGCGAGTAAAGAGCTAAGCGCCCAGTTAGACCAAAGAAGTCCATCGACCAATCAGAAGACAGCTGCACTCAACCGTCTCCCAATCACAGCGGTGCTCTCTGGGGACTGCCCAGAGCTTCCTCAGTGACAGTTCTGGCCACAACGGAAGCCTTTTACATTTGTGCATCTTCAAATACTACGGCAATGAAAACCAATGACCAGAATCCCATACAACTCTTTTAACACGCCGCTCACATAGGATACATGGAAACGCTGAGGGATTCTGAATGACATTTTTGTAAACTTACTTCATGCACATGCTTCTTCATCCACCCAGAGGCATTTATGGAGGAAATAAATATCTGCTACAAATAAAATCAAGAAATGTATGCACATTCCACTTTTACAAGCCGTTTGTACATTCCACTTATTGGAAACCATTGCACGGTATTTATTACGTATGTTCTCTGCAACCTTGAGCTTCGTGTTGCTGTATCACGTGCAGCAGAGCAGTATTTTCTGAACACTTTCACCTGTATTATGTTTCACAAGAGCAGGACCCCAGTGGAATCGAGCTTCACGGCTGACTTCACTGCGCCTGCCCTGTGGTTTGTGGGATAGGCATTGGTCTCTGAAGAGCCAAAGCCTGTTCGCTTAACAAAGGCATCTTTCATCCCCAGTTCCTGCGCCCTTCTGAGTTCCCAGGCTTCGCCACGGTGGGCTGCTGTCTTCTGCAGTCTGCGTCCCCTTATGCTTATCTCGTCCTTCCCCGAGCCTCCGCGTGCTCTTCCAAACTTTCCCACGACCATTCCTCGCCGTCGCCTCCCGACGACCATGCTTCCCGTTTGCCGCCATGACACCATTTTTTTGGGAGCCCCTGACTTTTACCCCCGGAGCACCCAGCCGCTTGTTTGGACAGAGTCGCCAGAGACAGAGGGAGCCCAGCCACAGGAAGTGCCCTCAAGCCATCACCGTGCCGCACAACGCGGAGCAAATCCCCCCTTTTGAACCCCCGGCTGTTCTCCGTCGGACGCGGAACAGGAAGAGCCACATGTAATTGGGCAAGGTGCTCGGGCTGGCCTGCCACATTGATTACAAGTTGTTTATTTTGAGTTTAAAGGCACATGAAGAAATCTGACCTGCCTGGAAGCATCCTGGGAATATCTGGCGTCAGCCCTGAGCTCGGCCATAGAGTTTGGGGGCAAACACAGCCAGCCAGCTGAAGGGAATCATTATTGATCTGAGACACACTCAGCTATTGAGTTCTAATGAAGTCACGACACAGCTTACACTATGGTCACAATCACATTAACCTCCACGCACCAGTGGCAGACAAAACACTCAGCTTTGCCACTGGACAATCAGCACAATTCTGATTTCTCAGGACCTGTGTAAGCGCTACTTGTGGTTGTTTTATAGCTCAGCTTTGGTGCACTTAACTCACACAAAAAGCATGATTCATGCAACAGGCCCTAAAATTTCATTGGTCAAATAAAAAAAAAAAAATCAAATGAGTTTCCTACACATTTATACGAAACAGCTTATTTTGAACTTGGCCCCAGTCGACCATTACGTCAGTCAGTTTAGGCGTGAGAAAGTGTTGTTTAGGAGAAGAAAGCGGGTTTTTGTTTAAAAGCTGTCTCAATAAGTTCACTGTGGCCAATATGGGACATAACATTATTGCAGATTCAAATTGCTCTTTCTGCAAGCCAGTGGGGACCCAAGAGATAAACATGTCATTCCTGAGTTAAATCCTGGCCAAGAGTCAACTGGGGTCCAGGATTTCAACAGCTTGCTCAATTAACAGCAGGCTGTGAGCCGATGCATAGAGAACTATGGTAAAACACTGGGGAAATGGCCATGAAACGCAGCAAAGCACAAAAAAACGAGACGCATTTCTGCAAGAGTACAGTACACCATGAAATAAATCAGCTCAGGCATTATGCTCAACAGTTCAACATTGCTGGCGCTGTTGGAGTCTCAGTCCACTGTCGGACTGAGAAAAAACCATTTTAAGGTGATATATACAAGATGGGATTTGTGCTGAGGCACAGTTGTGTGGCATTTTGGCATGGTGTTGTGGCAGGGCGGCGTGGCAGTTGGATCTACTGCTTCTCGCGTCCTGTGTTTGAGTGCACCTGTCTGTGTGGAGTCTGCATGTTTCCCATTCTGGAGTGCATGAAGTTGGTGGGGGTTCAGGATAATTTCATACTCGGCGGGGGGGGGGCTGATCCCATTACTACCCGTTCCGGCTCCGGGTTTACTGAGAAACAGAACTTAGGAGAGCTCAAAGGACGTAAATGCCTTCTGTCCTCTTGTGACATGTCCTGTTCATGTACATGGCCAGCCCGCAGCCAGAAATGAAATCAGTGCACGACTTCTGAAAAATATTTTTTAATCGGCACCGGACAGTCTCTCCTTTCGTCCGGCTTGGCTCTGTTCTGAGGGTCAGTCCACCACCACAGTCTGCAGTATACGTGAAGGCCTACTCAGTATGGTAAACTGACACCGCTCTTTAGCAGGTGTGTCCTTCTTTGCTTCCCACAAGCCTCTGCTTACTCTCTCTGTGGCTCTTGCCTGGTTGAACCAGATCGACGGTCTCCAGGTACGAGTCAGAGCTCACCATGTTTGTTTACCGCCCAGAAGAATAATGGAAGGCACAGCTGTGGAAGCAAGTTTCTCACTGTTCCTCGCATTAAGTTTTTCTACTTTTTTTCTTGTTTCCTGTTCTTCTATCCAAACACAACATTTCTGGAATTCCAATAAGGCCCACGGGATGTGGATCTTCCCTCCACGATCTCTGTCTCTGCCATTATGAACCGCCGGGGGCCGAGGAGCATGGACACGACACACCCCTTCGTCAGCTTGTTTTTAGTAAAAAGGAAAAAGAGCCTTTTCTGGTAAAGGTATCATGTCTCTCAGGTTGCCAGAGGATCAGGGTCTGAGCTTTGTGCTACAGGGGTTCTCGGAGGGGAGGCTGTGCTCCTTCCAGATGAATACCTAGACTGTCATGCTCTGCACAAAGACTGGCGGTCCCCTGGGCAGCTTGCACAAGCCTGGCCTCTGGGCTATAGGGTTACCCCGAGGTAGCAGTCAAAGCCAGGCTTGTATGAGCTGGTTGGGTAAACTGATATTTAAGAACCTTGAAAGGATCCTATCCATCTCACAAGCGTTTAATCCACATTTCAGAGGAATGCCATTCAGGGAGGGCTTCGGGTTAAACTGATAGCTGCCTTTACTGCACTTCAGTTTCCCGTTTACTGCTGAACAGGTGCTTTTTTTGGGGGGAAAAAAAAGGTCTGCTCATGTATTCATTTATATTACCGTGAGCCCCTCTGAGTTAATGACAAGTGCCTGTAGTTAACAGAAAGACCAAGACTGGGACACCTGCACGAAGCACACTGAATAATACAGCACCGCGCACGAGGCCTAATTAAAAATACAGCACCGTGAACAAGGCATAATTTAAAATACAGCACCGTGCACAAGACATATGAAAGAATATTGTGCCATACACCAGGCACAATTAAAAATACAGCACCATGCACAAGGCATAATTAAAAACACACTGCCACATTTGGGAAACATTTAAGTCCTGTTCACTTTGCCACCCTCCCCCCCCTTTTTTCTAAAAAAGGAGGAAAAGATCGGAATGTTACAAAACCAAAAAGAATGTTCACGTTTACTTTACTGAGTCTACTGTTTCTATAAGAAGTATAATTAGTGTACGAATGTATATAACCTTGTATCCTAATTCATGACAACAGCAGCTCATTCGGCTCCTCTCAGTTGGTGCTTTATGTTTAAGAAGAGCTGAGGTGTGATATTGGAGCAGTGGGACAGGGGTTGCCTGACAAGTCCCTGCTCTTCCTCCCTGGTCTCCCCCTGGCGGGAGTAGCCCAGAGCTGGCGCGTCTGCCTGCCCACTGTGCACGGGGCACGAGAGAGAGCTGTGCCGCTGAGGGGAGACACAGACGCCCCCAGGCAGGCCGGGGTGCGAACGCGAAAGCCAAGTAAGAAAAGAGCACGAATCAGTGGTCCTGGGATTGCCGGGGCCTGTCTGAGCACAGCCCTGTCATAAACCAGCCTCGATGGACGGGACAGATAGAGCCCTGGTTACCTTGGTAACCACGGGTTCAGATCTCCACTCGAACCGAGGCTGGCCTGATCTCACCTGCTGAATGTGGTTAACGAGCCTCACCCCAGCTGACAGCTCTAACAAAACCGCCATAGCAATAGTAAATAAATCTGTAAATAGGCATACAGAAACTGGCAATGAGATGCTGCCAAAATATTGAAGGAGCTGGTGAGATGAGATTATCACGCAGAGTAAGTCACTGGATTCTGTACATCCCATCACAAGCTCATCAGCAGCATCTTTTTTCTGAATCTGATTAACTTTTTAAATATTGTTATACATAGAGTACAAGTATTTTTGTCTGAGTTTTTACCCTTTGGGGGAGCAAACAAAATACAATAAAATTTCAAAGCTTTGTTTTTTAGGATCAGGTCAACACATTATGGATGAGGTGCTACAACGAGCCAACCGAGAAGTTTGCAGAAACTCTCAAGGACAACAGAACTGATGGACACAATTTTAGCAGACACTGTTCATTCCTGAAGAAATGTACTGTATATTAAAAGCTTGTGAAAAATTGAGCAAACTGTTTTTTTTGGCTACAAGCACACTTTGGGCGCTAGCAGCTAAATGGTTCCAGATCAAGAAGCCGAGCATATTTGGAATATTAATAATAATATTATTGGTGTTTTACACATCAGGATTTGCAGAATCTTTTCCTGTTTTCTCCAAGATATACCAGTACCGTGACACTCTACAGTTCTGCACATTATGTTAGAATTACAGTAAGTTTAATTTTTAATGATGCTGTCAATTAAACAAGGCTATTTGCAGCCAGATTTTTTATATTTTTTAACAAATGTTTATGCAAAAATATTTTGACATAAGAAGAAGATCATCTTATTTATCTTTTAATACAAAATTGTTACAAATAGACCAGCAGTCACACAACTTTCTCGCCTTTGCTGTTTTTGGATTCCCTTATATTTTATCTATTCATAAAATTTATTAATTAAAATACAGCATAGCTTAACAGCAAACAGCTGTAAAGAGGAACTGAAAAACACAATCTTTAATTTATGGAATCTCTCCTCTCTTGGTAAGTAAAGCTTAGAGAAAAGTTAAGACTGTCTTTTGAACTTGTTGGACATTTTTCAACAATTCAGTAAAGAAGACATTAAGGTTTCATTCATGCCAAAACAAAAGCTCTGTTGAGAATTTTAAAAGGCTTGAAAAAATCTGTTTTTGTGTGATGCCTGAGAAAGAGGTAAGCAACTCTGTTCCCCCTGCCTCACACGTGCTGTGACGTCTGACTCTTTCCCAATCTCTGCGGTCACCCGTCTTCAAAGATGATCTCTCCTCTGTGTAATCCTAATCCCTTTTGGAAAGTAAAACGCTACAATCTGGCACAGAAGAGGAGACTGTCACAGCTCGAGTTCAGTATCCTGCAAACAGCTCCTCTCTCCCCTCCAAATTAGCAATTAAAAAACTCCTCGTCTGTGGCTGGATTAGGGGAATAATGGTGAGGTTTTAGATTCAGACCCAGACTTCAGCCCAGGTACAGACAGTACATGTCTGTATGAGAAAAGCAGGAATAAAAACACCTCTAGCTGCCCCGTTAAGGAAAACATCTGCTCACGAAAACCATCATAAGTGACTTTTTTTTTTTGAATCCCCTTTGTTTTTCTTTAAACTGCCGTGCTCAAACACCCGCATCTCCCATGGCTGTGACTCACACTGACATACACTCAGCTGGAGAATGGATTTGCTACACTGCTAGGTTAAAAATAAATGTGCAAAAATATTGGGCAAGCATATTCCTCCCCCTGGCTGCGTAATTCAAAGAGCAATTTCAGGTACGTGTATCCCCTGCCGTCCTGCACTGCCACCTGTTTGTTACCTGTCCTGTGTTTTTACCTATTACGGGGAGGGGCCTACAGTGTAGTGGGCACGCGTAGCTGGGCTCACCCACCTGGTTAATGTGTTTCAGTTTGTCGATGATCTGGCTGATCACTGGCTCTGGCGCCTTGTTCTTCGTTTCTGTGCCGTGTGCCTGGGCGCGCTTTGCTCCTGCGGACGGGAACCTGGGAGGCAGAGAGAAAGAGGCAGCGTGTGTCAAACCCCACGGCACTGTCCCAGAACCCCCCGGGGCAGGGGCTCACTCCATAGCCAGACCATCCAGTGTGTCACACGTGAGGACTCATGGGTAATTGATCACTGCGGCAATCACGCAATTCAGCATCCTGTAATGGGAAGCCCTCACAGGACTGGTGCTGCCTGTATCGTATGAAGTGAATTTGATTTCAGTTTAGAGTTGGTTGTACTGGGGTATGCCAGTTATACCATGCTTGTCTGCACAAATCAGAGAAGGTCAGAGCAAAAATCGTTTATCCATTTTTAACCATTCTGCAGGCTGACACCATTGACTAGGCATGCAACCCAGAGCATTGCCACATATCAACCCCTGAACTTTTTGAACACTTAACGAGCAGTGCTACCTGTCAATGTTAACTTCTAAATAAAACAAAATGCATTTTTGTGTTATTTTCAACTTGTGTTGTTGGTGTCTTCTGTTCTGTTCTGCTCTGCTCTGACCCGTCACATTTGCACTTATTTACGGATTGCATGCTTGTTCTTACACTTACGTCACATTTGCACACTAACACTAACGTTGCAAGAACTGTGTATTATTATGAATATCGTATTAATTTTGTGCAAGGACGTTGTGAAGTCCATAGGGTGACGTTCTAAAAGAAAAACATAAGACAGCACTGTGACATGTAATAAATGCAATTATTTAACTTCCCTTTCTTACTGAATAAATATGGGGTGGCGAAGCTTAGTGGGTAAGCTGTTGGCTGGCAGGTTGTGGGTTCAAGTCCCTGCTGCAGATACTGCTGTTGTACCTGGAGTGACGTGCTTGACCCCACTCCAGTCACAGGCTCTCTAGCCCACTTAATGCTACAAAACCAGGTGAGTCGCTGTGGCTCTGGGCTACACTTCACCTTCATACCTATTACTGTATAAGCAATCGGCTTGATCTATATCGCCTCACTTTTCAGGCAAATAAACCTCAGTTCGTATAAGCATTCTGCCCATATGACAGGCACAAAGAAGGCCGCAGAGTTTCAGAAAATGCGTTTCACAGTTTCCATAGTAAATGCTTCTGAAATCAACGCACTTAAATGAAAGGGGGGTGTGGTGAAACTGGCTTCGCTTTTATTATTATTAACATTATTGACAGGTCTGGCCTGCCATGCCACCTTTTCAAAGAGTGGAAGAAGCAATCCCCTGAACAGATTCTGAAACGTGCACAGTGGTCACTGCACGACACTGGGCAGCATTGTTCTCAGCTGTGCATTGCAACTGCCCCTCTGTCTCTACACAGCGTTCTTGCAGGGAGTTTATGAGACAAACCCAAATATCTTTTTGCAGGGCGAGTTTTCCAGACATTCCTCTGGGCTTTTAACTCCAACAGCGCCATCTCCTGGTAATAGCGAGCACTGACATGGGCAGATTTTGAAGAACTTTTGTACACCACAAGATGGCAAAATCATTTCCCAATGCAGCTCAGACCTCCTGGTTCTGTCAGAGCGACGCCTGCCTTGGGCTGCATTTTCTGTCATGCCCTGAGCAACATGCGACACACCAAATAAAAAGTCTCCGCTTATTCTCAGGAACAACAGCCCCGTGCTGACAGACGCCCAGCTGTGTCCCATCATGGAGAGCAGAACCGTGAGATTTCCGCGCAGTGCGGCGCAGTGACTGAAGGCTGTAATTACAGTAATCCACTGGAATGTTTGTTGATATAACATGAGTATACACTCCTAAAGCTAAAAAAGGGAATGCCAAAAAAAAAAAGAATTAAAAAAAACAAAAGACAGCTTTGTTTAATGAAGACAGTCATCCGGTACATCAGAGAATTTAAATGAGGCAGGACTTTGCAGCAAACCGCACAAGCAGGCTCACACATGCCGCACAAGCCTGGTCCATGTGGACCATTTTGGCTACAGAGAGGAGCTCGGCTCCTCTGTAGCTCTCCATGGCTATCTGGGATAGCATCCTGCAGGGCGTCCCATGCTCTCAAGCACAGCTTCAGAGGTGACATCAGGGACGTCAGAGCCCTTATCAAGTCCTGACAGGGGGACAAAGTTTCAGCCCTGGAATTAAGGGCAAACCCTTAGCTTAGACTGCTTTAACTGGGTCTGAGAGCATCACTTTAAAACAGGTTACCAAGACGGAGGGCTGGAGTTTCTTTTTTAACGATATGTCATGAAGCTTTTGGAGTTGCATATTAAGAGGAGGAGGAAAGATGTGTTGCTAACTTGGCAAAGTCCCTGATTTACAGCCTGTTCCTACAGCGCAGTGAAAACCAATAATGCAGGACTCGACTTTCTGCCTTTACCCAGGAGTTTGCCAAGGACTAATTTGGGTTGATATTAAACACGATTACGTTTAAATCATATTAGTAGGTGGTTTTGGGATTCAATCATCCAAGCAAAGCAAGCCTGGGTATGAAATATCCCTGGCGCTATTTTTAGACTGGAAGTCTAACAGAAAGCAAAAAAAAACACGGGACTGGAATTTCCA
Organism: Lepisosteus oculatus; assembly: GCF_040954835.1. Taxonomy (NCBI): domain Eukaryota; kingdom Metazoa; phylum Chordata; class Actinopteri; order Semionotiformes; family Lepisosteidae; genus Lepisosteus; species Lepisosteus oculatus. The sequence continues at coordinate 48,688,582 of NC_090703.1, forward strand.
GATTGAATCAGCCCCAGCCGTTCGAGCGTGGCCCATGCTTTCCTCCAGCTCCTAATCAGAGAAACAACAAAGCAGCAACTAAACAAACTGGTAAAAAAAAGAGATTTAAAAGCTTTTAATCATCGGAGAAGTGAATTGCTACAACGGCAGAAAACCTGACGAGGAAGTAGCTTGCATGTTATTATAATTAAGTTATTAATTTGTTCCGTTTTTCATGACAGCGAGCTCAGTGACATGCTGCCACAGTGTGCATCACAAGACTGTCTTAAGCTCCTCTGGGTTGTTCAAGTTTGCCAGAGCCCCCAGGGTACGTTCAGGACTCCTGTATCCTTAATTGCCTCCAATTAAATTTTAATTTTTCTTGATACAAACATCCATAATGAGCACAAATGAGGCACGCCTGTAATGCCCGCTTTGACTTACAGACATGCAATGAAAACACCAGCTGTGAGTCTTGTTATTATTCAAATCAGGTGAGCGGGGAGCTAATTCTGAGAATCAGCTTCCTGCTGGTATTTTTTTACTCGATCTGATTGAACGTAATAATTACGAACGAAGTTCGACTGCAGTTTTTTATGTATTAAATTGGTCATTAAAGCCAATTTAGAATGGTTTGTCTTCAAGGGAAGAGTGCTGTCATCAAGCACTTCCGCTGTTTGTTTTGTTTTTCAATTTGCATTAATAACACTGTACATATAAGCCACCATCCAGCAATCCGTAACGCGGGGATATGGAGATTCTGTTTTTAAAACTCCTAGCAAAATTCGGCCGCTCTCCCCAAAGATCCGAGACCGAGGAGCAAACGGGTGTGCTGCAACCTGCCTCTGACAGAACAATCTATCTCAAAACCAGGAACCCAAGTCGCTCTGAAGGCGGAGTAACTGTTAGGGCCCGAGAGGCGTTCCTGGTAGTGGACACCTCCTTCCCTGAAAGTCATTTCCAGCTTAACTCGCACGGCCTGTGTAGGACAGCAGAGCCCAGGGCGCCTCCACGCTGCACCAGGCGAACTGCGCAGGACGCCACAGGCACCCTGCTGCTGCAGACCTGCTAGACACTGCAGTTTGCTGTGTTTTCTACGGCTGGAAATCACAGTAAGATATAACTGGAGGTGGGAGGAGACTGAGACCAGTTTTACACTGGCTTACAAACAACAGTCACACCAGCACAGAAAAGCCAGGACATGGACAGCTAATTGTGACCATTGCAGAATGATATCCTCTTTCACCTGTTCGATTTTTAATTACTTTTTTCCACTACTGTAATCTACCGAAGCCTTGCGGGTCTCTTGCAGAGTAACCACTGCTATAGGGGAGGATTTCTCAGGGTGGAGGAAAATTGCTCTCAGTGGTCAGTGACACCCTGTCCCCCTCAATTCCAGGGACAGAGAAAGACATATTTTTGGAGAGCAAGGGAGACAGAGACAGGGTGAGAGAGGTGTAGACAGAGACAGGGAGAGAGAGAGGGAGATAGAGACAGGGTGAGAGAGGTGTAGACTGAGACAGGGAGAGAGAGAGGGAGATAGAGACAGGGTGAGAGAGGTGTAGACTGAGACAGGGAGAGAGAGAGGGAGATAGAGACAGGGTGAGAGAGGTGTAGACAGAGACAGGGTGAGAGAGAGTGAGACAAAGAGAGTGACAGAGAGATGGGCTGTGAAAGACACTGAGGCAGAACAAAGTAGACAGTAAAAGGGAAAAGAAACATGCATGACGAATAATGGAAGAAGGAAAAATGAGACACGATAGAGGTAAGTGAGGGAACAACCATGAAAAACAGAACAAAGAGGCAAGAGTCTGAGAGCAGAAAGTTAAGGTGCAAAGCAACTGAGAAACACGGGCTGGGAGAGGAGGGAACAGGGCACTGGGAGGGGGATAAGAGAAGTGTGAGCTGGCCGCCTCTTGTGCTTCCAGTCCAGCCCCTCTCTCCTCCAGACTCAGCGCTGCGACCACCTCAGCGCACCACCGTCACCTGTCATCAAGGAGACTTTGATGGCCTCCGAAGAAAGGTGAAGTCGCAAAAGCACACCTGTCCGGCAGACATCAACGAGCAGGCGGGGCAGAGTGAGGGAGTGAGCCGGCCACCCCCGGCTGAGCCACGCCCCCGTGAGGTCAGAGGGCAACCGTGTCACGCGTCGGAGCTAACCCACACGCACAGCACCGCTCTCGGGAAAAACTCCGAAATGTGTCCTGAATCCCCGCTGTAAACCAGAGCGACCGCTCCCGAAAGAAATCATGGAGCGCCGCGCTTCGGCACGCTTCCCTCAGAGAGGGTCTCCAGCGCAGGGACAGCAGAGAGCGCCGTCAGCCAGCCTGGGCTGTGGGAGTCAGTCACAGGAACAGAAGTCTGGCACGCAGCACCCAGGACAGCCGCCAGCTCTGTGGGTGCTGACACCCTCTCCCACCACCTTTCTCGCCTCCCTTATTTTAAAAAAGAAAAATATACATGTACGCAAATATATCCGAATTTACAGATGACAAATAATCTCAATTCTATTTTTTTTTCCCTTCGATGCAAGAGTTTTACACCCACTTATCTTCCCCCCAAAACGAACTAAAAAGGTAAACAAGATTCGTCTAGTTGGCCCTTTCCAGTCCCCCTGTTACGTTGTCGTTTAAAAAAAAGGTGACGTCTAGAAACATTTCGCTTTGGATCTGACATTTTGACCATGATACTTTATTTGGGTAACCAAATATACTGTAAAACACTTCTTCCCTGTCGACTGCTCTTAAAGCCTGCCCCTTGTCTGTTTTTTTCTTGCGAAGACCAACACTGAAGAGCTACAATGTCCTTCCACCAGGGGGAGCAAGTTAGCGTGTCCTACAGTACGTATTACTTCCAGAGGCGGCCAGCAGTTCTAGACGGAACGCTACCGCCTTCTCAGTTCAAAAGAGACGCTCAAGAGGGGGGCACGACATTAAGAGGGCGCGGTAAAGGCCAATTAGGGAAGATTTTTTCTAACTACGAAACCGAGGGCGTTTACTCGACGAAGAAAACCCTCCCGAAAAGGAGAGCTCCACAGTTGATCTCATTAAAATCTCAGCACCTCGGCGGATATTTAGTGTTCGCGGCGTCTCGCTTGACATTGAGAGCTATCCGCCTCGGCTCGAGCACTCTCCCTTCGTTAATTAACCCCCCAGGGTACCTCTGCACCCGGGGGGTAAATTATTACACTTCCTGACTACATACACATTTCACCTTGCGCGTCGGCGCTCCGCGCAGAAGGAATGAGCGCAAGGTAAAATATTACAGGCTCCAAATGGGGTTCACTCCGGGTTGGTGACGCCGAACGGATCCGAGCGAAGAGCGCAATTAACTAAGGGTAAGAAGCCGCAGTTCCAGTCATTAATTATTTCAGTCCCCATAAAATATTCAGCTCTGCTGAAAGCAAAAGCAGACATCTCCTTGTTTTTTCATCATTCATTTTTAGGAAAGATCATCGTTATTAATTGCGATGTTGAGAGGGGTGATTCATTCCGGCTTTATTTCTCCCCCCGGCAGATCCCAGAATCCCCCCCCCCCCCCGTCGTTATTTTCTGTCCCCGCTGAGTTCAACTTTTCTGCCCGTTCACTGGCTTGAGATTTTGTTTCGGCTTCAGGCTCGGCGGCGATCTTGCACCCGAAAAGCTGGGGGCAGAAATGTGAGGAGGTGCGGCGCTCTCGCTACCTCAGGCCGGGCCGTGCGCCCCGGTTTCCGCAGTACAACCCCAGCTGCGCCACCGGGAACTAATCGAAGGTACTTCGGTTAACAGCGTCAACCAAATAAATCAGTCAGGACCTTTCTGTGCGCGACTTTCACTATTAAAACTGGGGTGGATGATATTCGGTCTAAATCTGCGATCTGCACTTCCTCACGTCTGCAGCAGAACCGTGTAATTCAGGTCCCTCACACCCTCCACAGCTGAAACGTTGCGTTTCTTTTCTTCTCTTTTCAGCAGGGCCTAAACCTTTACTTGTCCCCCCTGCAGAGAGGTTTCATTCTGCTTCACCTCCCACTCAAGGCGGACAGTCGGACCTTAATGGCCGTGACTGCGCTACTCAGCTGTATCGGTCATCCTTTCAGATCTCAGAAAGTGCCACGGACATGAGATAAACTTTCTGGTTTGTTTGGGGGAGAAAAAAATGTAATCTATAGTGTCCTCCCACCTGCTAAAGACATGCTGGCTGTGTTAACTGGTGTCTCTAACTTGCCCGTACGGCCTGTGATATAACCTCTCCCCATCCAGTATGTAGTGGCGCCTTTGACCTGTTCTTGCAATATAATCAACCCTCACAACCAGGAAAAAAGCTGGCTTCAGCTATCGTAAGGAAACGCCAGTTTCAGTTTTTCAATGTGAAGGGGCCTGACCTCTCGGCAATTTCCTTCCCATTCCAGCAGAGGGAGTCGTTGAGCACGGCGGATTCCCGGCTGCACAGCGCCTCCGGCAGGTTGCTATAGAAACTGCTGAACCCGCGCAGGCTGGCGATGAACTCCCTGTGCGAAACGAGAGGAGAATCACTGTCAGGACGGCAAGGAGAGAGAAAACAGGGCAGGCAGAGGCAGGGCGGGCGGGGGGGATGGATGAGGCATGAGCCCATGAACACATGAAGGCACTGAAATGGGTGCACACCATCACGCACACCCGACGGCGACTCACAGGACCCTCCCACAGTTCACAAACAGCCGCTGGATCCACTCTCAGCGTATTGAAAAGACCAAGCACCTCGCATTCCTCAAAAAGGACGCCCGTCAATGCGCAAATGATTCAGCATCTCTCTGCGACCATGAAACACCATCAAATGGAGATAACGGGGCCATGACTGATCAGCTCTCTCATTTACGTCAGATTTATACAGACAGGCAAATGGCCATTAGTAACTCTTGCAGTAAAATATTGAGTAGTGTGGGCTCCTCATTTCCATTGAGCCATGATGGTGAGTCCTGACGTACTTAATTCACCAGGGGTCATGAAATGCTTCATTTTTCTTTTCATTTCGAATTGACATTTAGCTTTGTTCTTCGTGTCTGTTGCAGGAGATCGCTCGGATTCCACGCTTCTTCCTTCCCCAGCTGGACTAAAAGCTGTTCCGATTACGGCGGGAGTGGGAATTCTAGGATTGGATGCGTTACTTGAGGGAAGCAGGTTGGTCCGATCCCGGAGGAAGTGCCACAGTGCAGCGGGACGCGTTTCCAGCTGGAGTTTGTGCTCCTTACCCACTGGACCCCTGACCAGCTGCTGCTGCACCCACATTCCTCCAGCAGAGCTGAGGGTGTTAATTATAATGTTTCTTTATTAGCCCTATACAATTTCTTGCATTAGGAATTCATCTTTTCCCATACCCCAGCTTTTCTCAGACACAGACAGGGAGAGAAGCTTGGGGTCAGAGCGCAGGGTCAGCCATTGTACGGCGCCCCTGGAGCAGTTGGGTTTAAGGGCCTTGCTCAGGGGCCCAACGGAGTAGGATTCCCCTGCCGGCTGCGGGATTTGAACCGGCAAACCTTCCAGTCACAGACGCAGATCCTGAGCCACAGAGCCACCGCTCCGCCCACAATCTGAGAGAAGTGTGTGAGAGAAGCCCACAATCTGAATGGAAGAAGGAATTGGAGGGGGGCTCCATGGCGGCGCAGTACTGGGGCCCTGGGTTCAATCCCTGGGATGCTGTCTGTGCGTTAGTGGAGTTTGCATGTTCTCCCTGGGTTGTGTGTGAGAACCCTCTGGGAGCTCCGGTTTCCCTCCACGTTTTGGAGACATGCTGGTGGGTGAATTGGCTTCTGGGAAAAGAGGCCCTGGGATGCGTGTGTGCGTGTGTGCGTGTGTGCGTGTGTGCGTGTGTGCGTGTGTGCGTGTGTGCTTGTGTGTGTGTGTGTGTGTCTGCCCTGCAGTAGACTGGCATCCCGCCCAGGGTGTAACCTGCCTGGCTCCTGTTAGCAGTCAGAAAACGGATGGATTGAAAAGTAACCGTGAATCCTGTTAGCTGCTTCGGATAAAAGCATCAGACTAATAGGGTGTTTTACGCAGAGGTAACTTTAGGATTGAAGATTTTTAAAGATTTTCAAACTGAAAACAGTGAGACCGAGAATGCAGACCATGCTCCTAGCAGGGAGCGAAGCTCAACCTACCTCCTCCGGCCAGCCAAGGTTTCCTCGGGGTCAAAGGTTAGGGTCTTCAGTCCCCTGGGGTCCCCAGACGGCCGATGAGGAGGGGGAGCAGAGCGAGTCAGCCGCTGCGAGGAGTGACCACACATGTTGCTCACCTGGAGAGGGAGGAGAGCGGAGGGGGTTAAGGCGAGGGCAGAGCCAGGAAGTTCTCCACGGAGAGCCAGGCTCCCCGGCAGGGAGTCAGCTGCTGCATGTCTGCGGTGCTTAAGACTGCAAACACTTCGGACGGCCGGAGTTAAATTCTGCTGGGGGAATTTGAAGCTCAGTTAATCAAGGTTTCCTTAACAAGCTCCTTAGAGCCAAAAAAGAACCGTACAAGAATAACTTTTAAAATAAGCCATATTGAAATGATGCACAGTAGGACATAAACCTGTATCTGTAAGATATTAGAGCATACAGCCAGCCATTCTATTCAGGTGTAATAAAAATGCAAATACATGTTAATGTTTAGCTTGTGGTTAATGATTTGCTATTCTAATTTCCCTAGGGATTGATTACAGACTTAAATCTGCCATACTGCTAACAACTAATTGTATTGCTCTCCTAAGTGAATACTGTTTTACCATCCCAACTGAATACTGATTAATGGTAATAAAACAAATTGGCTGTGCTCAACATCTTCATTAGGGATTAGGGATTGCTACAGGGGTGCAGCTGTACAACAGCCGCCACAGACAGATATCTGTACTCACAAGCTGTCTCTGGGCTCTCTTCTGTTTGTCAGTGTTGATTGCATACCTGAAGTATACATGACCTTGCTTAAATAGATTAATGGAAAACTGACAAAGCATGTTCTTATCGTTACTGTACACCCGTCTTTAAATTCTCATTTTTAAAAAGATAGTACCTTTCTACCACGTATTAAAAGGAAGCAATCCAAAAAGAGGACCAACCTACAGTACCTGTACGGTCTGCACTCAAGTGGGTATTAGCCAGGCTACAATTTGCTACAATAGGATTCCTTATTTTCAGTTTTTAGTTTTTAACCACGTAACGGTCTTTACAAAGCACTTTCCATACAACAATTCTGTTTCCCAGTTAAAAACACTAAAACTCTGCTAATTCTGAAACAAGGTCCAAGGTGCTTTTGACCCAACATCATCAGCCCCTGAAGCAGAATTTCCACTAATCCCAGAGCCCGTTTGACTCTCATGTCAGTGCTGCTATTTCACCATTTAGCCTAGAGTAGGTTTTTAATGGTCATGGGTTTATTTTTGCTAGTAGTTAAACGAGACGGCCGGGCAGACACTCCAACGGATAGTGACAAAGTATCATCACAAGTTCAACATTTAAAATCATTAGAGGTAATAAAATTCATTCTAAATTTAGAGAATATTAATGATTTTCTCTAAGTAGTTGATATGACAGCTCATTACCATTTCAAGGAAGTTGAAATAGATAGGAAGTTGGAAGACAAATACAGAATATGAAGACCTCTAGATATGCACTATTTCAGAAAGATTAAAAAGCTGTTTTTTCCTGAAAATACTTTATCAATGTATAATTAACATGTTTTTACATATCTTAGATTACCCTTCAGCTAGAAGATTCTGTAACTATATCTCAGCATCCAAATGCAAATTATTTTTTCAAAATTTGACTATAACTTCCTGTTTGCCAAAAGTACGTTACGTGATATTCTGCAAATGCTTTTAGGTAGTGCTGAACTCAAGAAAAGACACTGCATAGCCCAATACCTGAGTGATTGATTGACAGATAACGGGGAAAACAAGTGCTGGACAACTGGACGCAAAGCGAAGCACAGATCAGCATACAATTTTGTAAACCTCCAGGAAAGTTCATCATACTCCTTTGCCTAGCGAAGTTTATTTCAGTATAAGCTCTTTGTTCTGCCCTGAGGGTCCGCTCCAAACCTCTATCCCCCATCTGTGCAGAAGATGAAGACCTTCACAACATCTGTGTGGCCACATCATTCCTCTGCCTCTCAGTGCTAAACAGTAAGTGCGCTGGGACAAAACTACAGAGCGGAAATATTGTAGCAACACACGGAGACTATGAATGGCACCCTGCAGATGCTCTCCCGGGTGCAGCACACCATCGACAGGGTGTCTCCTGGCAGTGTTTTGAACCACAGAGCGATGCAGCCTCCCTCCTGTCTCCTTACCTCCGGGAACTAAGCCAGTCCTGCCTTCTGCTCTCTCCCTTTAGCTGTGACTGGTAGGCACCTCCAACCCCTCACACTGGGTCACACTACCACCCTCCTCTGTCCCTCAGCTGCAGTGAGGCTGCTCTGACCTCCCTCCCTCCCAGCTTTCATCCGGCAATGTATGGCTATTAAGTTGCACTATACAATGATTAATGAAATACCCAATTACAATGTATCACCTTGGAGGAAACAAATCACCCGCTGGAAAGCAAAAAGATGAGCCCCTTGGCAATGACTCGCTGTCCTAGTGCTTGTGACAGCAGGGAGGGCGAGGGGCTTGAATGAGCAGGAATGGGACGGTAGAGGTTGGCGCCACTAGGCTGCTTTTAGCTGTCTGGGGGGGAGCCATGCTACACTGAGAAATGGCAGCTCCACCCATAACAATGGCAGCACAAGTGTGGCGATTCTTCTGGGTAGCTGTGATGGAGAACTTGGTGGGTGTTGCCCATCTTAAAAAGCTGACTCATTTAGTTGCAGCAACACAACCCGTTCCTCTGTCATGACCGGGGGGATAGCAGGAAACATTTGAGGGGGCACTGCAGAGGCCCTGGGCCTGTGCGTGCGTGTCCACTGCTGTACTTTGGCCCAGTGGCTCCTCCACAGTCAAACCCAGCTGTGCAGGGCAACAGTGCTCCCTGGTGGGTTGTCCCATACAGTCGGAGGCCTTGCAGTCCCTGCTGACGTGAAGCTGCAGAAGTTCTACATTTGGTTATAATAATATAATAATAATAGTAAACTTTATTTTATATAGCGCCTTTAAAGGTGGCTTCTCAAAGCGCTTTACAGGATGACAATAACAATAAATAAGAAGACTACAACAATAAATAAGAAAATTTCACAAGACAGGACACAATTAAAATTACAACAATACAACAATAACAATAGAGGAGACCGTGGAAGATGGTATTAAGAAGAGCAGAGGGGTGAAGAATGGAACCAGTTAAGTAAAGGCTTTTCTGAAAAGGAGGGTTTTGAGTCTGGATTTGAAGGAGTTTAGAGAAGGTGACTCTCTAATATCCTTGGGCATATTATGAGGAGGATCGAGACACAACAGCAATGCAGGTATCCCCAGGCAAAGAGATCTAATGCGTTAGTGTTGAGCTCTAGTGTAAATGTTCTGTGGTCTAAGTGTAGTGCAAAGCAGTCCCAAGTTTCAGGAGGTGACCAAACTTCTGCAAAAAGATTACCTTCTTCTTCAGGGTTCATTTTCCATACAGGGCAATAAGGCTTTAATTCAATTTAAAGTCAGTGTTTTTAGAGTACATAAAGATTACCAGTGCATCAATCTTTGTTTTATGGTATTAGCAGTTATTCAAAGCACCAGTATTTATTTACTGCAGTAATAAAATGATTTGCTTTGCAGAGCTTATTTATTTATTTATTTTTTATGTATTTATTTACCTACCAAAGAGATGGGTAATAAATCTCTCAGACCATGCAATTTAATAAGCTCCGCAGACAGCAGGCTGTGACAATGCCTCTGATGCATCGCTCAGATCACAGCAGCCGGCTCTGAGTAGGCAGTATTAACAGAAATGTTTACAGTAAGGACTTAACTGCGCTTTTCTCAGTGAAGATTCAAGACGCGGCACTGCAGTGAGGTTTACTCCTGTTGCTAACACTTTATATATATTTTTAAGCGTGCTCTGATCCTTGCAAATTTGTATGCCTGAATATACTTTCACAAACATTTTGCTGTCATAAGAGGTGATGGTCAGACAGCAGTGACAGCTGCAGTCATGGGTATTTAAAGTGCAAATAACCACCCCCAAAATGCAAACCCAGGTGCTATGAATCAACCCCGTGCTGACAGTGACCTGGAACAAGCTCGAGGAGATAGCTATTTTCCATTGAGGAGACAGGCTAGGTCTTTGAGTCACAGGCAGCCAATTTCAGCTGCATTTCCTGTACAGGAGGGTGGTCCTGTTTTCTGGGCATTGATAGCAGTAAGAGTGGCTCCGGGCATCAGACACAGATGGCCCTCTGTGGTGCCTCAGCATAACACGTACAGCGTTCGGAGTATCAGACATGGTGAACTACTCACAAATTTGCTCTGCATTTTAAGTGTATAGGCTAAGGCCTTGGCAGTCCCAGAGATAGGGTTACCTGTATGATTAAAGAGATCAGGAACAGAGGCGACCAATTACAGCATTGAAGATCTGGTTACACTTTGAGGAAAGATAGAAATCTGTGTGGATGATTAGAGCACTGGGACAGCTCTGCCTATTCCAGCATCAATCCCCTGACAGTGGCAGCTCATTAGGAATTTTTATGCGGGGAAAAACATCTGGCTTGTTTAACCCTGGCGATCTTCGGAGCACTGCAATCAGCAGTTTCGGGTTGCGGCACAAAAAAAAACCCAGCTTGTTAAACAACATAATCATCTTTTTTTTTTTCATTCTGCAGGTTGCATAGATTGTGATAACTCTGTTCACCCAAAGGCGCAGTGATATTGAAGTGATATTTTTGCTGCTGGTAAAGACAGTCCTCTGGGAGCGCGTGGTAGAGGGAGAGAGGGGGTTTAGCAGCTGGAGAGACTCCAAACCCCCCTTGAGTGGATGTAATCTGCAAGGTACCAGCTCATTAGGAGGGTATTAATCTCACCCAGGGCTGGACAAACAAAATTAACACCAGAGTCAACAGAAAGGCCTGCTCAGTCTGACAGCCATAAAACACACAGGCCTTTATCTCAGGCTCTCAGCCCCTTTGTCTGTAATCAGCACAGCGTAGCAACTACCTTGGAGCACACACACTCCCTCCCATACCCTTCCACACACGTGGACCCCTGAACATGTGCAGGCTCACCCACACGTACACGGACACGCACAAAATGAATGCCATGGAATTCCAGTGCACACTCCCTGTCATGCAGCTTCAAAGCACTCCCTCTGTTCAAATTACAGGATTCACCCTTATGCTCTTATGCACTTGCTTAGTTAAAGCAGATCACATTGCATTATATTCCTAGACAAACTGCACATTCAAAGTACATAGTAAATGCTTGCTCTGGATGCATTCAGTTTAATATCTGAAAGCAATCGTGTGTAGCACAGACAAAATGAATGCCAGTACAAACACTTTTATAAATACATTGTTTTTTTTTTATTTGCCTTTCACCGTGTGCTGAAATCTTCAGGAGCTCATTTCCTAACTGAGACAAATGCTAAGAGTTAGGATTTGTCCCTTGAGGACTGATATGGACTAACCCCTTTAGGGTCCTTTAGGGTCTAATGCATTGTATATGTGGCAAGCTTCAAACAACACACTATTACCCGATACAAGCAGAACAAGACAGAGCAGAGAAACTGCAGTGCTCTACGTGTCCTTATGGGTGGCGCTCTTGTGCTTGTCTAATCTTTTCAGTGTCAGATAAGATAATCTGGAAATAAGTTACTTGGATCTCTGTGATCATTAGTAAAACGTATGCAATAAGTGTGAAAAGGAACATTTTAAAAATCAGAGATATATAGAACTAAAGTCTCCCACATTCATTATGATTGTTTACTATAATTACTTTTTTGCTATTGTTGTGATTTACGAGTACTTCAAGTGGCTTGGCAATGAAATGCAGCTCCTGCTTCTATCTGAATCTAGGGAAATCTCTGTACTGTTCCTCTGACAGCTGGTGCGAGTGTCTCTTGTTATTTTACAAAAACGGAGTCTCCAGTTTGCAGGGAAGGTATACTGAACATCTGTGCCAGAAAGATTTCCTGCACGCACACAGTTCTTGATAGAATTTGGGTGAAAAATGGATGGAAGAGGAAAAGCTGAAAACATAACAATATCAATGCAATTCGTTACAAAGTTACAGGATAGGGATGGAAGATTTCCTCCTGAGAATACACCACGCGTGATTTGAAAAATTCCAAATCTAATGAGACAATGTCCTCAGATTCGGATGGAGTCAGACAAGCAAATCAAAATATTCTAGGCTGCTTCATCTGGGTGTCCCAGAAAAAATCACTACACTGTCATCACCTTTTGACACTAGGAGACACTGCACCAGAGGAACATTCAGACAGTACTGGATGTGATACTGTTGTTCTTGGGAATAAAAATGGCACAATGTTTGATTTATTTAAAAATAATTTTAGGACCTCCTTTGGTCTACCTGCAAATGCTAATACATTAATAAGGAACAAAGCTCATCTTGACATGGCTGTTTGAGCAAACTCAAAACTGTGCTTTGTGACTCAGGTGTCTCCTTTTGTACTAGCTAGAGAATGTCTCCAACCCCTGTCGTACAATGCAGTTACTTTTCACATCCATCAAAGGTTCCTGCAACGGCATCCCGGCCTCACTGCTTGAGTCCACATTTAATTGCAGGTAGAGTCTCTGTCCGGGACAGGATGAGGAAAGGATGTATGGTGCTCCCTGTTTGAGGGAGACAGGTGCGCAGCAGGAACCAATGCTGTAATTAACAGTGCGCATGGTGTGCTGAACTCACCTGCCCCCAGGCAAACATTGGCAAAGGAATGTGGGTTCCTGAACACGGGAGGCTGCTCATACAGCCAGAGGAAGGATGAAATCTTATTATCTGAGTGTCTGGGTACAGCACAGGGAAGAAACAAAATTATAATAATTCCTGACAAATTGGTTTCAACAACAGACACAACCTCTCCGTCCATCATCCCCCGCTTGCTGAGAGAATCATTTCAGCTCACAGTAACACAACTTGCACCCGCGGGCGAAGACCAGGTGGTGCCTTATCTCAGCGAAGGGGGAGGAAGAAGGAGTGGGCAGGAGGCAGGAGGCAGGAGGGGGGGCTGTGATACTTGTTTCACTTTTTTTAAACGTGTCTTTCACCCTCTCCCTCACCATCTCCGACCCCCACTTCTCCTGCTCCCTGTGGAAGCGAGCAGTGTCAGCCGCTGGGAACTCCGGATCCCTCCGGTGGGCCAGGCGGGCGGCTGGCGAGACGCCTGTGGGCCAGCGGTGCGCGGAAAGCAGACCGCAGTTGGAATCCATTCCCTAGCGATCCCTCCATCAATCCTGCCCTCCGAGAAGAGCTCCCAGCCAGTCGGGGACACGCTACGACACGCTATGACTGGCCCACTCCACACTCCCATGAAAGAAAGATGATGAGGGCGTGTGCATGATGGGAGGACTGGGACAGCTCTGTGTGTTCCGGTATCCCACGACGACGACGGCTCATTAGGAATTTTTACGCGAATTTTTCTACGTTTGCGCATCAGACTACGCGGGGAACACCTAACGCCGTGAGCTATTTATGGCTTGGTTCCGAAGCACTATATTGCTCTTGAGTGTGTTTCTTCTTATCCTCACTTATTCAGTGACCCAGAGAAAGGATGGGCGACGCAGAGAGGGGACGTACACCCACTGAGTCATTCTCCCACTAGGAAAACTCCCGAAGTGTGTGTGGGCAAGCGCGTGTGAGGAAGCCCTGCCCGGCACTGCTGTCCTGTGAGCTGGCGCGGGCAGGTCCTGCAGGGGGAGTGAGAGGGACTCCAGGTCCTGCAGGGGGAGTGAGAGGGACTCCAGGTCCTGCAGGGGGAGTGAGAGGGACTCCAGGTCCTGCAGGGGGAGTGAGAGGGACTCCAGGTCTTACAGGGGGAGTGAGAGGGACTCCAGGTCCTGCAGGCGGAGTGAGAGGGACTCCAGGTCCTGCAGGGGGAGTGAGAGGGACTCCAGGTCTTACAGGGGGAGTGAGAGGGACTCCAGGTCCTGCAGGGGGGGCGAGAGGGACTCCAGGTCCTGCAGGGGGAGTGAGAGGGACTCCAGGTCCTGCAGGGGGAGTGAGAGGGACTCCAGGTCCTGCAGGCGGAGTGAGAGGGACTCCAGGTCCTGCAGGGGGAGTGAGAGGGACTCCAGGTCTTACAGGGGGAGTGAGAGGGACTCCAGGTCCTGCAGGGGGAGTGAGAGGGACTCCAGGTCCTGCAGGCGGAGTGAGAGGGACTCCAGGTCCTGCAGGCGGAGTGAGAGGGACTCCAGGTCCTGCAGGGGGAGTGAGAGGGACTCCAGGTCCTGCAGGGGGAGTGAGAGGGACTCCAGGTCCTGCAGGCGGAGTGAGAGGGACTCCAGGTCCTGCAGGCGGAGTGAGAGGGACTCCAGGTCTTACAGGGGGGGCGAGAGGGACTCCAGGTCCTGCAGGCGGAGTGAGAGGGACTCCAGGTCTTACAGGCGGAGTGAGAGGGACTCCAGGTCCTGCAGGCGGAGTGAGAGGGACTCCAGGTCCTGCAGGGGGAGTGAGAGGGACTCCAGGTCCTGCAGGCGGAGTGAGAGGGACTCCAGGTCCTGCAGGGGGAGTGAGAGGGACTCCAGGTCTTACAGGGGGAGTGAGAGGGACTCCAGGTCCTGCAGGGGGAGTGAGAGGGACTCCAGGTCTTACAGGGGGAGTGAGAGGGACTCCAGGTCCTGCAGGGGGAGTGAGAGGGACTCCAGGTCTTACAGGGGGAGTGAGAGGGACTCCAGGTCCTGCAGGCGGAGTGAGAGGGACTCCAGGTCCTGCAGGCGGAGTGAGAGGGACTCCAGGTCTTACAGGGGGAGTGAGAGGGACTCCAGGTCCTGCAGGGGGAGTGAGAGGGACTCCAGGTCCTGCAGGGGGAGTGAGAGGGACTCCAGGTCTCGCCTTGTCAGCCTGCAGTCAGTCCGAACCTCCCCCCCCCCCTCCTCCCCTTGAGGCCACTCTAAAACTCCTTCTCTCTGCTCTGCACAGTAACTGTTAAAAATAGAGCTTCATAAATCATGCAGCATCCCTTGGAGGGGGGGGAGAGAGAAGGGAAAAACACAGGAAGTTTGCAGGATTGGAGCCTGAGACGAACGCAGAAAGGAAAAGTGGTGGAGAGAACGATAGGTGCACACGGACTTTAGGAAGAAAAAATTACCTGGACATTGCTGATAGGTCTTCCCTCTCACTCTCTTTATATCTGTATAGAATTATTATTTTTTTATGAAAGTTGAAAAACTTGTTCTTTTTTATTAGAAAACACCAGGAGGGAGACAGAGGGGCAGAGGGACATAATTAAGAGCAAGGATCCGATGTAGGAGGCAGGGCAAGAGACAGAGATTAAGAGGCCAAGCAAATCAAAGCAGAAGAGTGATTTACAGCGCCAAGTTCCACAGGGGACCAGCTACAGGGGGATAAGGAGAAACAGGAACTTGGAGGGAGAAGAATCTAACATGCTGCTCCGCTGGACGATGTCAGGACCAGCTCGGTCCTGTGGCCATCCCTCCTCCACCCAAGAAAAGGCACTATTCAAAACCCCATCCCACTACGCACAGCAGAGGGCTTTTCGGGAAAAGTTGCTGGGAAGATCCACTTGTATTACATGAAATACGAATAAAGGAATTCCTTTTGAGCGCAAGGCTGCCTTTTTGGGTCGGGTGAAGGGGCGTCAGCGCTGGGATTCCCTGTGCTCGTTGTGAGAAGGGTTGTGTGGTGTGTGCAGGGCGGAGCGGTGGCTCTGTGGCTCAGGCTGTGGCTGGAAGGTTGCCGGTTGGTATCCCGCGGGTGGCAGAGGAGATCCTACCAATAAAGTGATCTCATCTCATCTCAACAGTGCTCCTGCACTACTGCATCTCCCCAGCAGGGCCCGCTGTCACTACATTTTGTCCCCTCCGACCGACAACAAATTGGTCGTACAAACGCATACTGCACAACACCTACACACTAAAATCTGACCTTGTTTGTGATTAAACTGGGAATCTGGGGTGATGCGCTGCGCTGGGGGGACAGGGCAGCTCAACGGGAGGTGTCGCCCAGCAGTGCTCCTTAGTTTATTGCGAGAGGCGCAGCATTCGCACGTTTCCCTCTCAGGCCATTAAACACACACAGCATGAGAGCTTCCCCTTCAGCCACCTCTTAGAAAAGTCCCATTTATTTCTCACTTCGTTTCCGAGGTCTCCTACCAGCGAGACCCCTGCCAGACAGCTCCGTGTCACCGCGGAGCGTGTTTCTGTGCACACAATCTCCTCCTCGGCTTTGGACAGCTTTTGTAGGCCACTTCCTCACCCACGAAACAATGCAAACATGCTTGCGCATCAGACTACACGGGGAACACCTAACGCCGTGAGCTATTTATGGCTTGTTTCTGAAGCACTGTATTGCTCTTGAGTGTGTTTCTTCAGGCGTGGTCTTATCCTCACTTATTCAGTGACCCAGAGAAAGGATGGGCAACACAGAGTCATTCTCCCACTAGGAAAACTCCGGAATTGTAATACTTAATAAGAAAGTGTCACTTTTAAAATAAAATTAAATTTTTTAGCCAATTCACAAGACACATGTATGTATATACACACACACACACACACACGTTGGTATACAGATGCACAGACTGGAGATTCCTTGATCGGGAGGGACTGCTGGAATGAAACCTCTGTTTAATCGTTTTCTCAATCAAAGAGTTTCTCTGTGCCCACCAGCGCGCCGTTCCAGGAGGTGACGCAAGATAAAAAACAACTGAACCTCAAAAGCTCAGAAACCCTTCTGCGTTAAATGAACAAAAAGGACCGGCCCAAGTGAGAGCCAGGATGGGGAGGGGGCTCATGTTTCAGAACGCGTTCGCCTCCTGTAAGGGTAAGCGGGCAAGTTCCGCTGCGCTTCAAATAACCTCACCGTTTATTTTTCAGTCCACTCTAGAAAGAGATCCAGAGAAGAATGGGCTATATTTACGGTTATTCAGTAGCTTAAAAAGGCAAATATGCAGGGCGTTTCTGCTGACTCGCCTCCGTTCTGCCGGGGCCAGCACACAATTTCCTCTGCACCAGTCTCGCCCTGCCTGCGTCGCGATTTCCCTCACCCTTCTGTCCGCGGCTGCACTGCGCCGCTACGCGCGCCTCGTGCTCTTCTGCGTGTCAAAACGTTTGAGGTGGCGGGTGCTCGGGGTGTGCCAGGGAGCCTCGGCGGGGGCGGCGCTCACTCACCAGGGCGGCCAGGTGCAGCCGGTTCCTGTAGCTGTGCAGCACGGCGTCGCGGACCAGGGCGTACAGCTTGAGCAGCACGTTCTCCATGTCGTGGACGCCCCGCATGCTGGCGGCCAGCGCCCCCAGCCCCTCGATGTACTCCTCCCAGTGGGGCTGCACCTCGGCCACGTGGCTCAGGCAGGCCTGCATCACCGCCAGGCAGTAGCCCTGGCACGGCCTGGCCCCCAGCAGGCCCTGGCAGTGGGGGCAGTACCACAGCCTCAGCAGCGAGCGCGCGCAGTCCTTGCCGAACTTGAGGTGGTCGGTGGTGTTGATGACCTCGATGCCCAGGTTGAGCGCCTGCAGGAAGACGCGGGTGGCCAGGAGAGAGCGGGACATCCGGGTCATGATGAGCTTCGGGTAGGGCCCGAACGCCCCGGCGCCCCGGCCTGCCGCCCGCAGGCACTCCTCGGACGCCCCGCCGCCCGCCCCGGGGCTCAGCAGGCGGCGGTAGGCCGGCGGGAAGAGCGCGTCGAAGAAGGAGTTGACCATGTCGTCCACGCTGCCGTCCGAGCCCAGGATGTAGAGCGAGATGTCGGCGAAGAGCTCGGCCACGGGGGCGGCGGCGGCGGCGGCCAGCCCGCGGAACTGCCCGTGGAACATCAGCGCCGTGTAGTTGCGGGCGTGGCGCAGCACCATGTCGAACGCCTCTGCGGGACAGGAAGGGGAGAGAAAAGGGACTGGGTGGACACACTGGACGCTGGACAGGCATCGCAGCATGACGACCCACGCCAGGCCCCCTTCATACAGACCTAGCCTTTCTCCTTTTGTCCACTTCTGACAAGTCTGAACAGCAAGAACAGCAGTCTTCTCTGCTTTTTAGGGCTACTTTAAAAGAGACTGAATACCCGTCCATCCATTTTCTAGCTGCTTTGTCTAATTCAGGGGAGCCGGAGCCTATCCTGGCAAGCAATGGGAGCAAGGCAGAGTTCACCCTGGACGGGACACCAGTCCATCGCAGGCTGGACAGAGACAGACACAACAGGCCCCAGTCCTACTGGGAGAGGGAGGAGGGAACTCAGCTGAACTGGCAGCCCAGTATGTGATCTCCTGTCGCAGCCCGAGGAACAGTGAGCCTGTCTCCCGACAATGCCCCATTTGTTTACAGTTTATGTAAATATTTTATGATATGTCCTTGTTGTAAATGCCTGTAGTATGTCTGTAGATTTTTTTTTTGTTTCATGTTATTTCATTTTATTTTTGTTTGCTTTGGCAACACCGATTGTACTCGGGCATGCCAACAAAGCATCTTGTAATTCAATTGAATTGACATACTGTAGACACACACCCGGGCCAATATTCCCAGAAGGCAATGAACCCACCAGTATGTCTTTGTCTGTGGACTGTGGACTGTGGACTGTGGACTGTGGAGAGGAACTAAAGCAGCTGGAGGAAACCTGCGTGAACATGGGGAGATCATACAAGCTCCACACAGGGCCCCAGCGCTGTGAGGCAGAAATGCTCACCACTGGGCCTCTGTGCCGCCATCACTTCATACAGTAAATAAAAAACCCACATGTTATGCAAAGTATTTTAAAAATAGGAAAACGCTATCAACCCAAGAATGGTGTCTTTTTTTTTACGTTCTGTCACTACGTTGACTTTAGGAAGTCATATTACTCCTCCGTCACGGCGCGCATTCATGTTTCTGACAAGCAGGCTGCCCGGTTTGAGAGCAGGCGTTTACAAGATGTGTGCTACAGAATTGCATTGGCTTGATTTAGGACCCTCTGAGGAGCACTAAGGCGAGCTGCCTGCACCGTGCGCACATGGATGCTCTCAAACTCCTCTGCTTTACTCCTGGATTTATGACACGGCGCGCTGTGCAGCCTGCATGTGGCTCGGGGTTGAAACGAAGAAACATTTTTGCATGAATGTTAACTGTTTCAAAGGCAAGGCAGCGCCTTCCAGCAGAAGACCCTGCTCCCGGCCGTCCAGCACGGCGGGGGGGTGATTGGGTTTGGGGTGACCTTGGACGCCCGCCCACCGTTGACAGAACCACGAACGGAGTAAATTCCAGAGGAGGACTTCCGGCCATCCATCCGTCAGCTGAAGCTGCGCTTTAAGTGGCTCGTGCAGCAGGACAGCGACCCTGAACACACGGGCAGCCCTCCTGGCGTTGAGCCCGATCGGCCGAGTCAAAGTCCAGACCTGAACCCCACAGGAATGTCATGGCAGGACCTGAAGCGAGGTCTTCCTGCAAGGAAGCCCTCCAATGTCACCACCCTTAGGCGGTTCTGTGAGGAAGAATGTAGCAAGTTTCCCAAAAGCCGATGCAAGAGACTGAGAAACAGCTTCAGGAGACATACAGTTGAAGTCTTTGATGCTCAAGGAGCTGCGACCAGTTACTGAATCTAGGGTTCATATACCTATTCACATGATTTTTACTGTTGGATCATTTTGTTAATTAAGTCATCTAAATATATCTTATATCTTTGTGTTATATGTTTAATCAGGTTATTTTCTTCTTTATTAAGATATTTTTGAAGATCTAATTTTAGTCATCAATAACCTTGGGGAGATCTCGCAGTCGGGAGGTGAGGATCCTTTGCCCAGCCACACCGCTGCCTTCAAGAGCTCTGCATTACACAGGGGTTAAATCGAAATGCTCCCCTAACTCAGACTGTTGTTCTGCTCATCAATGTGAGACACTGAGGAAGCTACCATATGCTCCATAATAGCTATCATCTCCTAGGCACTGTCTGAATTAAGCCTCAGGATAAACGGGATATGATGATCTATGATCGTCTGAGACAGCGCCACGGTTCAGGAGGTATCACTGATAATCACAAATAGAATATCCAAGAATATGGACCTCTAAAACCTAGGGGGGTTCACAAATGCTTTCGCGGAACCCCGAAACTGGGCCATCAGAATGGGCCAAACTGCCTTACTAGGCAGAGGTCATACAACCTAAACACCCATCACAGCAACAGCCAGCCCAAAGATAATTACACTTGAAGCCAGAAATGGAATTGCTCACACATATAGATAACCTGATAGACCAGTAAAGATAACATGATGGGTTGGATCTGAGAAGCATCAATCTTAGCGAGCGAACACTGATTGCGAGACAGTAAGACAAATCCCCAGCAAACTAGGAGTTAGATAGCGGGGAATCAGACACATACAATTCTATGCCGGGTGTGCTGTGTGTTAAACCACGGTATTAAGGTTCTTTCAAGGTAACTAATCCCTGTATTACAGACAGCACTTGCAGGTTGCCAGGGGTTAGTGTTGTTATCGTTGTGTTGTGCGCAAGAATGAATAAAAATATAAAAATGCTTCTACACCACAAATCAAACCTTCTTGGGGCCTGGAGCTGACTTTTTAACTGCTTTCAGGGATGCCCCAAATGAGTCTGTCAGCTCTGATATTTTTTGTTTTTAATGGGTCTGTCAAGGAGCCTCTGCAGTCCAGCTTATCATTCAGTGCACACATAATGTACTCAAACACGCATTGTTTTTTCAGGCGTGTGATTTTCCTCTGGCTGACCCAGGTTTCAGCTTGACGGGAGTCTCAAGAACAGCACGTCCAGCAGTGGATGAGGCCCACATCTGCGATGAGAGACCAGACGGGCGTCGTGTTTCCTATGCCGTGAGTCCCAGTGAGTCCTTGCTCGCTCCGCGACATGATTTGCATTGCGCTCAATACGCAGGCGACGGGCGAAACTTCAGCTGCCAGTCAACCATGTATGAAGTCCCTACACAGCTGTGGAGAGTGCAAGGGGAAGAAAGAGTTAATGGCCTCAAGCAGGGGGTCCCCATTCTGAACCTGGGGTGAAGTGTGGGGACACCGCAAATTTCTATGCCTTCTCCAGTCATCACCGTCGTGGGAAGAGGGGTTCAATTGGCCCTCTTAAGGTTCAACAGGCCTTCAGAAATCCTGAGACCCACTCAAGTCAAGATCATCAGTGATACCATGGGTCACGGGTGGAAATGAGTGCCAGGATTAATGAAGGCAGAAAATCATTCTGCGCAGAGTTACAGGGAGAACCCTCCTTAAGCACCTGTAAAATCCTTAATAAATGAGAAAAGCCAGCACTGCACAAGGTGGAAAAAGAAACCAACCTTAGTTTTTCACCTTTCTGTAAATTCTAAGAATGTCAGAGATGGTGTATGCAACGTTTTGGCCAAGTTGTGAAGTGCACCTTCACAGTTTGCAGGCTCTGGGTTACTGGCTGACCCCGCTCCCTAATCCTCTCTGATCTGCTTCTTAAATTCATTTAAAAAAATGAATGCTTCTTAAGCATGCTGCCCCGGCAAAGCAACAGCCCCTGCGTCGGATCTTAATGAATCACTGAGGAGGCAATTACCGGGGTCGATCCTAGTCAGGAATACATTAGCAGAGGGGCAAGCGAAGAGAGGAGCACCTTTTCATCTCACAGCTCCCTTCACATGATAAAGTGCTGGAATAATTGCACATGCTTTCCTGCGATCCGTTTTTTCTTCCTCCGGTGATTACCGCATGATCGATAAAGGCGATTTATAATTTAAATGAAAACTCGTCTGTCCAAAACATAAGGCACTGACACAACATTTTCAGAGCGCCCACTGGAGTGTTGATTGGCTCTTTCTCTACATCTTATGAAGATAGAGATAAGAGGATGTTTTTTAGCCCATCTTGTTCATTTGCTATTTAACAGCTTAATGATCCTACAGGCCCCATAAAGACTGGTCCTAGAGACTAATGACTTAATTTTTAGGCCGCTTGCACCACACACCCACTACTCTTCATGTAAAGGAGTGCCTCCTGTTCTCAGTCCTTTGTTTCAGTGGTGGGTGGCCCTGGCAAAGTGCGCGTTTCCAGAGGGGGGCTGTGTTGGTGGGCTGGGAAGCGCGTGACTGGCGAGTTCAAAGCGGGGCGTGTTAAAAAAGAAATCAAATGTAGAGTCTGAAGTTTTATTTTGTAAAATAAATGGAAATGGTAGTATGAGAGGAAAGAGAAAAATGTCAAAGATAAAAATAAAAAAAGAAGAAAACAACAGAACATCAAACAGCGCTTTGGAGCTGGGAGAGATAAGACATTCATTGTGAGCAAGAAACATAAATCTGTGTTATCTTTCAGTGAAAACAAACTCAGTGTTCCTGAGTTTGTAACCATTAGGGCTGTTTAATCCTGATTAAGCAGCAGAGGTAAATTCAGCCTCTGAGACGTGATTAAAAACATATTAAAAAATAAAAATGCATTGATGCAAAGCAAAAAAACTCATATTCACTTTAATACCGGCATAAATCAGAACAATCTCGAGTCTGAGACACCTCAATGAAGCAAGGCAACAGAGTGCAGATGAAATTAAATCTTATCGACAATGTCTCAAGTAAATCACTGGGACGAAATGTGGAGTGGTGAGGCATGGCCGGAGCAAGGCTCCAGGACGCACTCCTCTGCTGAAAGTAGAGCTAGAAACACAGACTGGCAGAAGGAAAAACGGTTCACGAACACGGCCGCAAAACAGGCCGGGAGACAGCAACACGACCGAAGATACTCCATCTATAAAGAGGGCCAGGGCTTAACAGCGGGAGCACTGTGTGGAGTATAACCCGCCGTGTTCTCCAGCCACCTTGGAGAATGGGTGGTGTGTTATCTGTCCTCGGGGTCACTCCAATATTCACAGATGAAGTGCTTTTTAATGACCACTCCACCTCTGGTCACCTGTGCCTGCCATCCTTTCCACTGCTGCTCTCCGTTCTGCAAATCACAGTGCAGGGCCGCGCCCTGTAAGTGCTCAGAAACATCCTTCGCTGTCTTTTCCCCGATGCAATGCACTGCCAGCCCCCGGACTGCTGCTGGGACTGTTTCACCTGCTTCCTTTCAACCTCCACTCTCCGGCGCCTTTGTGATCAGGCAGGAGACACAAACACTGCTTTTGCTGCGCTACACGCACAAAACAGAAGTAAATGGATCTCCTGGAGCACATGTAAAACGTAACATTAGCATTACCCTTCACAGCTCTGCTGCAGAAGCCTGACGAGTCTCTGATTTGATTTCCAAGCTGAGTTCCTGCTGTGCAAGCGACACACTTCCTCTTTGATTAATAGCGCACGCGACGCGTGGAATACTAAATGAATAAGCTTTTGGAAGAAGAGACTTGTAACAAAACAGCTTCC
This sequence comes from Lepisosteus oculatus, assembly GCF_040954835.1. Lineage (NCBI taxonomy): Eukaryota > Metazoa > Chordata > Actinopteri > Semionotiformes > Lepisosteidae > Lepisosteus > Lepisosteus oculatus. Next base: position 48,711,914 of record NC_090703.1, read on the forward strand.
TGTGCCCCACCAGAAGCGTTTAATCCACATACTTTTCAAACTGGTTTGAATTTACACAGATATAAACGTGTGTGTTTGGAATTCCTATGAGGCTGGCCTGGGTGACCTTACACTGCCTTCCCAGAAGAGGTCAGCATGTCAAAAAGACAGCATGAATAAGAAGAGGAGACGAACACTGGAACAGTGAAGCAATGTTGTCTGTATTTTCTCAGCAATGCAAGTCAATAGCACCATGCTTTTCTGTCTTGCTCAGGAATCATTTTTACTGAAGCTGATTTCTGCTTTTTAAAAAAGGAAAGCTTTGTTACCATAAGCATTGTGGCAATGAATTGATAATGCATCTTCTATATTGTCTATCATCTTCTATACCTATGCCCTCAAGTCAGCCCAACTCTCTTGCACCACAAACCAGAGGACACAAGTGGAAACGTTTCGGAAGTGCATTTAGAAACGAGAACAGGAGACACTTCTTTACCTCAATGGTTTTGGGAGTATGGAACAAGCTACCAAGCCCATACCCTGCTTTCTTTCTAGAAACAGCTAGACAAGATCCTCGATCAATTAGACACTAGGTACCAAGCAGGCTGGATAGATGGGCTGAATGGCTTCTCTGATTTCTGACCTTTCTTACAATCTTCCTCAAACGCTTCCCTGCTTCACCCTGCTGTTGAAAGTGGTGATTCTCTAGTTTAAGCCGTTTGCCTCCGAACGTTGTCCTTCACTTGGAAATGACCCACGTGTGAACCAGGGGCGTTGAGGTAACCTTGGGGAGATCTCGCAGTCGGGAAGTGAGGATCCTTTGCCCAGCCACACCGCTGCCTTCAAGAGCTCTGCATTACACAGGGGTTAAATCGAAATGCTCCCCTAACTCAGACTGTTGTTCTGCTCATCAATGTGAGACACTGAGGAAGCTACCATATGCTCCATAATAGCTATCATCTCCTAGGCACTGTCTGAATTAAGCCTCAGGGTAAATGGGATATGATGATCTATGATGGTGTGAGACAGCGCCACGGTTCAGGAGGTATCACTGATAATTATATTCGGCAAGGTCCTCAGCAGCAGCACTTGCCTGAGTCTGTACTGCAGCAAATGGCCACTGATGGTTCAAATGGGCAACACACATTAAGGGAAGAGGAAAGCAACTGTTTGGTAACTAGTCTCTGAATCCACCCCCTCTCCCATCCAAGCCAACCATGAGATCCTTGCTTTTGAGTCGAGGGATCTCCAGGTGTGCAAACCAAGGAGTACGGACATAAAGCATCCAATTCCAGAGGATCCATCCCTGATTCTGAAAAATCCATCCTTGGTCCCTGGGGAATTCACTCTCTGGTTTCTGGGGAATCCTGGAAGGTCTCAGTCTGCCAGGCCTTACAGGTGATGGTCAGTCAGCGGCGAAAGATCATGTTGATACCGACCGATTAAGCAACAGATTCCATTCAGTAATAAGGATGTTGGCTGAAATGACAATGAAAAACCCCCGTGGCTCTCCAACCCACCTTCAGCTGGGAGGGAGTGCCTGAGCCGTCAAAAAAGGCTTGACGATATTTTTTGGAAAAGCGGGAAAATTTGGTACCAGGTGACTCGGCCAGCAAAAGCACATGTTCAGGGCAACAGTGCGGAACGGTGGTTAGGGTTCTGATTCAAGTCCCAGGTAAGACACTGCTGTTGAACCCTTGAACAAAGTGGTTCACCTGCAGTGCTTCAGTAAAATACGCAGCCGTATGAATGAGTGCAATGGAATGCCGCTATGAAAAAAAGCCATCAGCCAAATTAATGAGCAGTGGATACTTCAGATGCATTTCACCTTACAACTACATTTTGTCATGTGCTCAGCCTCACGCAGATTGTTCTAATAAAATAACCTCCCGCGAGCTGCTTTGCATAAAAGCGTCAGCCCAGTAAATGAGCAATTAGTAAGCTCTGCGAGTGCAGGCTCACGTCTTGGCCATGTCGCTCACTGAAGCACAGCAGGGTGGAGGTGGAGGGGTTGATGTACCCAGTGGCCCAACTGGGGAGTCCATGGCTTTCTGGGGCCTGTGGGGCACCACCAAGGTTGTAATGTCATCAGCGAGGCCCGAGGGTCAGAGAGGTGCACGAGGTTAACTGACCAGCTACTGCACCCTGGAGAATCTGTACAGAAAGCAACACGACAGGGAAAATAACGAAAGCCAAAAACATATCAGGCCAGACGCACAGCTGGGTAGTCCAGACCGTTCCACCTAGGTGCCACCGGTGAAAGCAGGCGATAGTACTGTCCTCTACGTTACAGAAAGGAAAGTGAGGCAGAGGGCTGAAGGCTTGCAAGACACTGGATAGCCTGTGAACTAGCCTGCGCAGATGAAGGGTGGTATTAATGAGTGAGGACAGCTGTGAGTGCATTTAGCTCAACGGCGTTTCAGGAAAATGGACGTCAAAAAGCTTGCTCAATCAATCGGCAAGCTCCCAGAAAGGTGTAATTACTCACAGTAAATACACCCGGCACTCGAGCGGGCAGTTAGCACAAATAATGAGACACCCCCCCCCCCCACCACACACCTGAAGAGAGGGAGAGAGAGCACAGAATTACTCAAATTAGCCGCTGGCTTCTGTAATTACCTCTCATCGCTTTTCTGCTGCTGTGTTCCCCGTAGTTTTCATCTAGCAGGCATGCTGCTACCCCAGCCCTGGCAGTCGGATTCTTGCAGGGAGGCGGCACAGCTTTTTACAGGTTTTCATGCAACCGGGCGACAGGTCATTAAAATAGATCCAGTAACAGCCACTTTTTAAATCAATTAGCCCAGCCATTTTGTCAATACACCCGCGTGTCTCTTTCGCCTATTCTCTTTGCAAAGTCTATGAAGCTCCTTGAATATGCTTCCAGAGAGAAGGTGTAAATTGAGCTGTTACGTGCAAAAGCCATTGCTAAGTTTTATCTTTTGCTTAACTAGGAAGAAGGCAAGTGGAGATTTTAACGACACAGGGTAAATTAAGAGAGTTGCACTTAGTCTGCACTGCGATTGTTATCCTCTCCTTTATTACCCTGTCTTTCAAGGTCCACACATTACACGGATCAGGTTTCTGCTAATGGGCAGCATCTGTTATGATTATGTGCTCCGCAGCCCCAATCTGGCGAGCTCACTGGCTGAACCCTGGGAAAATGGAAGAAACAGAAATGTTCTGCAATGATCCATAATGTTGATGAGCCCTGAAGTGAGAAGCAGCTTCTCGCTAACTTCGGGGGAGGGAAATGTAATGTCTGAGGTGGCCAGCAGAGGGGGCAAGAGAGTACCATGGAGTCTCACACAGATGACCAGCGGCACTGGCTAGGTGTAACACTTTTAGGGACCTGCAAATTAACAATTGGAGCCACCATCTTTGTCAGTCCTTTTTAATTCAGCTTTTGTGGTATGGTTTGGCATTAATATATTTTGCTGCACATGCAAATTGATTTTGCAAGATTATAGCACTGTTACAATTTATATAATAATTCCTTACACTTACATAGCGCTTTTCTGAACACTCCACTCAAAGCACTTTACAGGTAATGGGGACTCCCCTCCACCTACACCAATGTGCAGCGCCAGTATACATCACCTCAACAGACTAATGAAGCCAATGCATACAGTAGATGGGGATTATTAGGCGGCCATGATTCATAAAGGCCAGATGGGAAATTTGGCCAAGACACCAGGGTAATACCCCTACATTTTTCTAGAAATTCCCTGGGATTTTTAATGGCCGCGGAGATTCAGTATCTCGGTTTTACATCTCATCCAAAGGACAATGCCTTTTTTTACAGTATAGCTTCTCTATCACTATACTGGGGTAATAGGACCCACACAGACCGCAGGGCCCTACTGGTCCCATGCACACCTCTTCCAGCAGCAGCCTCAGCTTTCCCAGGAGGTCCCCCATCCAAATACTGGTTAGGCCAACACCTGCTGAGTCTCAGTGGGATGCAGGGTGATAAAGCTGCTGGAGATATTGGATTTATATAGGAGGCAGGGTCACCTGCATTCAGTTATACCCATGGTTTTCATTATTGCATAATGCTATATAGCAAAAAGTTCTAAATTTGGAGGAAAAGAAACTGTCTCTTTGTGGTAACTGCTTCAGACCTAATTATCACTCCTGGACATTTTATTCAACATGCAGACAAGATTAAAAAGCTGCGCTAACGAGGGGACAAGACGGATATACAGTATCGCCTCATAGCCCACCCCTTAGGCCCAGTAAAGTTAGCTCCTCACCCCCCTCTTCACCAGCTGTCCATAGTGCCCTATCTGACCACAGCCACCTCCCCAGCGGGGATACGATGGCTGGATGGAGTTTCACATCCGGCGCTGCCAGACCGGGCCCCTCCCCCAGGTCGATATGTGGTCTGTGCTCCCCGGCTCCAGTTCCACAGAGTGGGGTTGGGGGGGGGTGTGTGTGTGTGTGTGTGTGGGAAATGGACTTCCGGTCCATCTACTACACACCCCCCCTCCCCCTCTGCTGAGCGCAGACTCACCCTCTCTCCTGTCACACCTCACCTGCGCCTGCCTGCTGTGAGTGGGACATGACTGCACTCCTGAAGCAGACCGCTTGAAATATCCCCTCTCCTACTTCTTGGACTCAGATATCAAGTTTTGCACAGAACTCCGAACCTCTGACCCCTGAAGGATTTAAGTCCCCCATGTGGACACCACAACATCCTACCCGGAGGTCTGATACAGATGCCCATTCTGGTGCCAATATCCCTGCAGCAAGTATTCTGCACATCTTCAGTGAATCCTTCATTGTTCTGTGTGGAGCCCAACAGCAGCAGAACCTGGAAGATTCCTTAAGGAGTCCTGCCAGATGTATGTACAGAAACTAAGGAGCCTGCATGCTTAAAACTGCAGTTTTGCTGCTGTTGTAGAGTCCAGTCCTCTGAGAGACATGGGATAGAAAGGAGACCAGGGATCCTAGCTACAGTGCACTAAATCTTTGGTGGTACCCAAATCTATGGGTGAGACTTCCTTTTTATCGCACCTGTCTCACCAGTACCAATCTAACCACTGTCACAGGCTTACTAAAACTTTAGCTGGCTGGAACAAAAGAAATGCAGTAACTATCCAGCCAGAGAAGAATTCCCAGAAAGTTACTCAAGCTACTAAACTATAATAACCAAGATTTTAGCTGCAGATTTAATCCTCATCTGGGTGCTGGAGATGATGTCTGCCCTGTGATGTCAGGGGCTCCGGGTCCCTGTCTGCATGTACAGTCTTCTGTGCACTGTCTCTCAGGCCAGTACAGGAACTAGGTTTTATTTAAGAGCGCTGCAGATGTCCCCTAGATTCCAGGAACACCCGAGACTCTGCGTCTCCAATTACCGATGCCAGTAAATAGGGGTCATCACTTTGCAAAAGCAGTGGCACTGAGTTCAAGCAAAGGGGGCATACAGTATAAGTGAGCTCTTCCGCCAGACTAAGACTGCAAACAGAATTTTCAGAATCCTCAGTACACTGTGCAGCGAGGCCATTGCTGAAATTGCACACTTTTATTACATTTCAGAGGCAAAGGTACCCTGACAGTGAGATCTTACAGGAAGCCAGCCTGGGCCACAGTGCTGAGGCCTACACTTCTCTTTCTCCTGGCTGCTGTTCTAATGCTCACAAAACAAAATCGGTCTGGAGGAAACGCTAACAAAGGGGGTGGTTTTGTAGATTTGTCTGTGATGTTAAGGAGGGGAACTTCAAAGTCAAGATTTAAGTCATGTAGCTCATCTGCCTCCCTAGTGGATGGCGTCCGCACCAGAGGTTCAAGCTCCTGTCCTTGAAGGCCACAGTGCCCTCTGGTGTCCACTCCACCAGAGCTCTTAATCATTCCATTAAACTAATTATGTGCTTAATTGAACTTAGCAGCTCTGCCAAGTGTTGAACAGTTGTTAATTTGAAGAGTCCTTGTCAAGCCTGCTGGATTCTCCAGGGCCAGAGATGTGCACTCTGGATCTGCACTGACTGTCGTGCCGGAATACCAAGACCTCAATTGTCGAGTGGGGTGCCGGGGAGTGAGGAAGGGGGGCTGCTCAGTTATATACCGACTTAAAAAAATTGAATGGGTGTGGTGCTTCACTGCATTGAGAACACTGAAGTACAGTAGGTCATCCCTTATCCATTATCCAATAATGAAAGAGACTCGGGAATATTAAAAAACACTGGATAATTGCACCAAAGGTAGCTTATTTTTACACGTTTTCATAACACTGTGTTTTTGGTTTTGTTTACCAATTTTTAGTGTTCCAGTTTACTTACTGGAGAAACACATTTTAAATAAAACATGGAGTGATTAAAAACACACAAACAGACTCCTGTGCATAGACAGTACATGTTTGAAGGAGCACTGCACAGTATATATTACCTTGGTTTGTTTAATGCAAAGTACAATATGTTTCACTTAGTGTATTATCTGTCCGATGAGAATTTAAAATATTGTTTGTGAGTACTATATGACATACTACTGCAGGGTTGGCCCAAAAACTATAAGAAAAGATTGGAATTTGGATTATCGGTCACTGAAAAATCAATGATCGTAAAAGGGCCTTGAACTGTCTGGGCCCTCATGTCTTTTCCGTTGCTTTCTGACAGGTCTAAGCCTGGAAAGTGTGGGGCTCTGTGTGGTTTTTGGAGACAGATGCTGCAGCTGCAAGTCCTGCTGCCCCCCTGTCTAACTGTCTCTCCTATCGATTGTAAACTCAGCAGAGAGAGAGCAAGAGAGACGCGAGGGGAGAGAGAGAGGCAGAAAAGAGACAGAGTAAGGGGGAGAGAGAGAGAGAAAGAAGAATAAGGGTGAGAAAAGAAAAACAGGAGGGAGAAAGAGGGAAGCAGAGGGAGAGACGGAGAGGGAGGAGAGCGAGTGTGGAGAGGCAGGTGTGTAAGTCAGCAATGGAGTGCCATGCTTTCCGCAGATCAATACCAATCTTTTTCTTAATGACATGGGTGCCAGGTAAGGATAAGCATAAGTCAGTGCTCGACAGATCAAATTTGCTGCGTATCCCTTTCAATTACGCATGCTGTATGTACAAGGATATGTATTCTATCTCAGCTCACACACACACCACCCCCACCCCCCTGCCCCCTCCTTTGGCCAAGAATGCAATCTTCTGTTTAAAGCCATATTGCCCCTCTATCATGTTCCATTTTCCCTTAAAGGACTCCTTGCTGTCCAGTGAAGCTGTTCTTTGATGGCTGGGATTCTTGGTTTTACATGTTAAAAAAAAACTAGTGCACTCCTCACGTTCTTCAAAGTTTGTTTACACGATTTTCAAAGGTGTTGCCCACTTAGAAGTTTACCGTGGTGAATCGGCAGGGTCATTTTGGCAATTTCCCAGGCCTTCCGCGGCAGGCTTTACAATACATTCCCCCAGCCTGCGCTGCCACGGTCTCTTCCCATACTTTGAACCTCTCAGTGCAGCAATCTAGCATCTGCTGCCTTTTAAAGAGGGATCAGGATTTTTCACACAGATCTGCAAAGCCAGTGGTGCATAGCGTTTTACCACAGCAGAGAGGGCACTGGTACGAGGACTTCAAAGCTCATCAAACTCAATGCTATGATCTAAGCCTACACCCAAGAGTTTGCCAAATAACTGCAGAGAATTCTCTGCTGCAGTGTCCCTGAATCGCACTAGTCTTTAAACTGACTGATGTACTGCATGCCTCAGAGCTGTCAGTTGACTGTGTTCCTTATTTTTCAGCCTTACTCGAAGGGTTTATTCGAATACTGTCCCTTTGATTACGCTTTTCATGCACAGTAGTTAATTCGGTCCCTGGTTTAGATGTATTAATTGATTTTTATTTTTGGAAGCTGCATCCTTAGTCCACAGGAAATATAGATATACTGTATACAACACTGTATGGACAAACTGCGGAAGTCACAGCACCTCCGACTTTGCCACTCCATGTGCTCTGAAGGCCTCAGCCTCAGCCATGATTGATCAGCCTTGCGTTCAATTGATTTCTGAGAAAATCAGACCTCGCTGGGGAAAAAAATCCCAACTAATATCCAACACACTCCGAAGGCAGTGGGAGAATTTGTCTGCGCTCGCAGCCTGACCTGTGTGATTGGATTAAGCATGAAGGCAGCCCCTGCTCTGTCGCTGTAGAGGGGCCGCTTGCTTTTCCTCTGTAGAGACTAGGTCTGCTGGGCTTGTCCGGCCACCAGCAAAATGCTGACAAAGGCTCATCGCTACAAGCCTTCCCCTCAGTCCGAAGCCGGCTCCGAAGAGCTCGTCTGTAATTTGGAACCAGTTTTTTTATTTCCCCTTCTATCTCCTCACCCCCTCCTCCCAGCTCTCTCTCTCTCTCCCTTTCCCTCTTCCTGTAATTGTTAAGATGCTTCAGCAGGATAAGAACACAGGGAGAAACTTTTTTTTTAACACAAAGTATAGAAGTCAGTGGGATAATGGCTTTCAGAAACAATATTTCTAAATGTCAAGTTAATGTTCTGGGAATGGCACAGAGATTAAAGGGCGCAGGCTTGCATCTGCTTTCACAAGTGCCTCGGCGATCCTCACAGGCAGGCACTGCGGGGAGCCCAGGCAGCAGGAGAGAGCCTCTCTCTCTCACTCTCGCCTCCTGCCTGATACAGATAGCTTTCATAATTTCACCGCCAGAAAGGAAAATGCTAACAGCTGCAGCCTCCACTGGTGCCGTATAGATAATATACACACACTGTATACAGAAAATAACAATAATAACAACTTGTGGCTTTCAAGATTGATGAAAAGAACAGAAAAGGCTGTGCTACAAAGAGAAGAAAACGTGTTGTTTTAAGTTATTCTTTTTAAGATGGGGCTACGAAGGGAGGAAGTGGGAGATCTGAAGATCTAGGCTGTTCTTTTTTTTAATTATGTTTTTGCTGCTTTATATAGTTTAGAAGGGACGAGGGAGAGAAAGACGGAGAGGAGAGGCTACCCTGGAACGCAGACAAACACATCAGAAGGCTTCTAGTCCCTTCTCTCGAGACCAATGCATATTTATCAGGCGGGTTTCCGCTCAAAGGAGCGCACAGGGCCTCTGATGTGGCGCTCGAGTGGGGGTCTGCAGCGGATCGCCCCGAACCCTTCAGGCCCCCTCGAGGAGGCGTCAGCCGTCGAGAGGCCTGGGGGAACCAAACCCCCTCAAATCATCTGGGCGGCAGGGCACCTGCGACGTTCCAGCAGCTCCGACCGCTGAAGAGAAAAGAAATGGGACTAATCCCTCTGCACGCCGCAGGCATGCATGGGATCAGATTTCTGTCCTTCGTCGGCGAATTAAAAAAAATCCCCTGATCAGATCTACGTGGTCAACCGCCTGTCAGTTAGAAATGACAAACCCCTTACCTACCAGCAGCTGCCAATCAAAAATCTGCCATAGACAGGATTTCGTACAGGTTTCTTCACAGGTAACCCGATTTGCGCTCGTGCACTAGCTTGAACGCAACTTCTCCATTTACCCTCTAGTACTTATGATACGTTTGGTTGATGTAAGTGAAAGAAAGAGAAAGGGCAGCAGATCCCATGGATCACAATATACAAAGAAGTGCTGGACTCGCGGCCATTTCAATTGAACTGATCACTGCATGATGTGCTCACAGGCATCATAACACCAAGGCTCTGCGGCGCATCCATCCTGCACCTCCATGGAATACTCTGTAACAGGCGGAAAAAGAAACGGACAGGGAGCACGGCCGAAAGGATATCGCGTTTAAACTCACAGACGCTTCAATTCTGCCCCGCTTTTCAGGAGAAACAAAAGGGCTGCTCTGGACGTCTGACTGAAGGTGTTTCAGAACTCGAGTGCGATTGCACCTGCGGAGCTCCCAGAAACAGCACAGCTTGCCGGAGCCCCGTCCAGACTGGCAGCGCTGAGCCCAGGAAAAGTGTTTCCATGCACACCTCCTCTCTCTCACTCTTCAGCACAGGTGCCGAGATTGAGATTTTATTCAACAGAAATAAATACACCAGACAGGTTTTATTCCTGGGTATGCCCTTGACATTACGGCACGGGTCTACAAATATTCCTTTTTTACGCTCGGGCAGAGCCTCTGGGCGAGAAGCACGCTGCAAATCAGCGCTGGCTCCGGCCCTCGCCCACTGCACACTTTACGAAGCCATAAATACTTGTCTCCCAGATAGATCTGGGGAATGGAAAACAAAAATAATGACTTTTAAGAAGCACGGTGTCTGGGCAGGGGCCAACATCTGACTTGATTTGTAAAGCAGCGCTCGCTGTCGGCCTGCACAGCCTGTTGCTCTGGTTTTGAAGAATGCCTACTGCCAACAGGAGCAGGCTCTGTGGAATGGCACGCTGCCCCTTCTCTCTTAATAGAGAAATTTGGATGCCGGTGGAGAAAAGAGAGGAACAGGAGAGGCACGGAGTAATTGAGAGACACGTTCTCGCTGCCCTCTTGTACTCCCCATAAACTGCCTCAAAGAGAAAGTAAAAAGGCAACGATTTTCTTCTTTCCCTGGTAAAATGCTGGAGCAGGTGGAACGTCCATGAAACTTTCTCCGTGGAGTGTTTAGTAACAGAGCTTGGACACAGCCAGCTGTTTCATCCTCACACAGCTGTTCCAGTGTCTTGTGGCTTCACCACTGACTGCCAGGCCCCTGTTATTAATCTTCCGTGAGTCTAATGAATGAGCTCCACCAGCAATGAACCTGAAACAAAGCCAAACATTTTACACAAGAAGAGAGGCCACCTTGTTTTTGCTTTTTTTTTTTGCTTTTAATGATCTGAAAGATTTAACGAAATTAAAATTCCACCCGGTATCTGAGAGTTTCGGCTACGACGCCGGGCTGCTAATGAAGCTGAGCCCTTGGTGGGGGCCTGCATTAAAGTTTGCAGAGGACTCGATCCCAGTCAACCCTTCCACCCTTTGAAGTCCAACAGGAAGTCTTCCTAGAAGCTGAGCCCAGCGCTCCCGCGATGAGGCGTTAAACTGACATGTCATTAGCAGATGCACAGATAAAAAAGAGGCACGAGAGCCGCTCCGCGAGACTTCAAAAGAGCACGAGGCACTAATTTGGACTACGGGCCCGTACCGGGGTCTGTTTCCCTGCTAATTAAATGGCAGTGTTTGCTGGTTTGCCACATGCTGGAAGTGTACTTGTCATACCTGCCTCTGCAGACACCCAGCAGATCAAAGGCAGCCACACTCCCCTCTCCCCCTCTCCCTGCCTCGCGGCGCGCCATCGCACCCACGCAAGCGCGCTCTCTCTCGCCCGCCTTCCCGGCCTCGTCTCTCTTTCAAGCGTCTCTGTTCTCTCTCGCTTCCCCTCCGCTCTGCCTCTCTCCGTCCGCGTCTCTCTCGCTTTCTCTGTACCTCGCCGCACATCCTTCTGCGGGGAGAAAAAACCACCCCCCCCCCAGAAATTTGTAATTTAAATTTCCCCCACTTCCCTCGGATTTCTGTCCTTTCAAGTGTATTTTGCTTTGGATATCAAAGTTTCCCTTGCCTCTCTTTTCTAGCATGGTTAAGCTTAACTTAGCCATGTTGAAAACCTGTGTTTGACAACACCTGTATCTGTCTGCAGAAGCTTAATCTGAAGCTTTATTTGGCACGAACACTAGATACTTTGTAGAAGAGATTCTTGATATCAGCAGCTCATTGCCATGCGATAACAGACACTATGTGCGTACGGCTTTTTACGGTTCTTATATTTCCTGTACTTGCACATGCCTTCATCCCTATATGTGCAACAGCTCTGCGTTTTAGAAACAACACATCGGCATTACTTTCTCACCCCCGGTGCATGTGTTATTGCCACTCATACTGGGAACACTGGCGTTCTTATTCATCTGGTCTCGGAGCTCCGGCCAGCGCTGACGGCAGTAGTGATGGTGACAGCGGACACAGCCTGGTCACGTTTTCCCCATCCCCTGCACTGCATCCCAGGTCCCTCTGCATCTCCAGCCGGCTGGCAACCCCCCCCCCCCCCCAGGCCATTGCTTAAAAAACGATCTCCTTCCACGTTACAATGAAATGTCCCATTTTAATCAGCGCGGAGCCGGAGAGGGAGCTCGCCTCTCTCACCTCGCTCCCCCGGCTCCCGCTGACAGAAAGCTGGGTCTGCCGCCTAGATGCCCACCAGCGAGCAGGTGACCCTCCGAAGCAGGCGGGGGCCGGCGCTGCATAATTAATCCTGGAGGTGAGAGAAGTGCCGCCCTGGGCTAACGGCGGGGCCGCAGCGCTTTAAATAAACGCAACCGGAGCAAAACACACGGGCAGGCGAGAAAGGAGATAAAAGACAGGGGATGCACGCTTGACTGAGACTGTGGGCATGGTGTTCTGTACCTGGCAAAGAGAAGCCATCTGATCAGCGGCCAAGACTTCCTCTTCTTATGAACTGTTGTAGCGACAGTTTTGCAGTTGCACAAGCACATCTCACCCTCTGTGTCCACCCGGTATCAGAGAGCTGTTCACCTGATCCCAGACTCCTACACTCCCCTACACGTCTCCTGGTGGGACTGCCTTAGCCCTGGATGGCCTGCCCTGGTTTTACAGAAAGAAGAGGGTAATTTACACCGGTCAATCAAAACTGTGAGCCTGCCGGCGTTGAAGAGTATGCAGACTCCACATAGACAGACACCAGGAAGTGGAGCTGGAAGGCAGCAGTATCAATCACAAAACCATATGGCCCACCCAGTCTACCTTACATGGGAGCAGGTACAGGAGACAGATATAGTTGCACTTCACTGTTTTACCTTTCTTAGGGATGAAATATAACGAGCCAAGTACAAATCTTTAAAAGCTACACATCATCCTGCAGATACAACAACATGTAAGGCAATACGCTCTAGTAAAAGCAGATTAAAATGTAGAAAATACTTCAATTATGGGAAAATATATAAGGATATATTTTACAACACAAACACAAACTGTGGCAAAGCAAAGTAAGTGCTTAGACAATGTGCCTTGGTATATTTTCACAAAGGTAACCTAACAGATCAACCCAGAGTAGACCACTGTTCACCTTAATTTCAAAACCTCTGACTCCAGTTTATTAACCTTTTAAAAACTAATGCCACAAGGAGCTGGTCAATCTGCAAAACCTGACGATCAGTTTTAAAAATATCCCATTCTTTTCAGTGCTTTGAAAGAGTGTACTGTACTGTGTTGCAAAAGCAATGGAGAGCTTATCTCTCTCAAAGAATCAATGCAAGGCTACTGCACAGCCTGCCCTAGATAACTTGCTCTGTGCCAAGTATAACTCTACAAAGTGTGACCTATTTTCTGAAGACACTGTAGAAAATGCGGGAGTTTTACAGATGTCAGTGTATGGACTGTAAGGTAGGATTATAAGCTCCACCAACAGGATTTCAGAACGACAAAAAAACTCCCAATGGAGAGGAGACCATTAGAAGTAAAATTCGAATTCCTAAGTCTATATTTAGTACTTCTGTAATTATTGCTAATGACAACAAGATGAACAGGTGGGGCTACTAACTGGCAAGATGTCTTTACATCTTTCATCTTGCTAGATTAAGTGATAGAAATGATAGATGACGCACGGGAAAAGCAAGCTGCCTTCCTCTCGCTGGCGAAGACGTTGATCACACAGCTCTCACGCAACCATGGAACGCGTTTGGATCCAGGCAGATTCCACTTGTTTAACGACAGAAACTCAAGGTACCGGACATCTTGTACTAGGTTCTGTTCTCACCTACAGTACCATCATCCCCACTCCCCTCCTCCACTTCCACCCTGCTCTTTCTGGTCTTCACTGTTTCTGATATAAAGCCATTAATGCAGCGATGTGAAGCAGTGGTAATTGTGCTTTTAGCTGCTGAAACAGTATATCCTGTCTCGGCTTCTGGGCAGCGCTGACCCAAGGGAGCCAGGAGGGGAAGAGTTGTGAGAGGCAGCAGAGTGTTGCAAACTGCAGGGCTGGGAGGTGGAGGGGGGTTGGGGCTGTAACAGAGAGAGATAGGGGGGCTGAAGACTCCCACAGTGCTCTTGGGCTGAATCGCTCAGGAAGACTATCAAGAAGGCCCCGTACATTAACAGAGGAATATTAGAATTTGTTTTCGGCAAACTCACCCGTAAATCATTCACTTTACATTCTTTAATGTGGCCAAAAATAAACAATTATAACAAAAAACCCTCATTTCACCCCTGTAAAATCTACTTTCCTGTAAAAAGCTGCTCACCTGGGAATATCGCCTCAGTTTCACCCTCAATCACCCAGATAAGACAACTGAGTTTACTGGTAAAAAGTGAATGATCAAAGCATCTATGCATCATATTTTCAAAACTACTTCACAACAACAGACACACTGCTTATTGTTCTCGGAAATGCACACCCTTTCCAAAACAACTTTTACTGTAAACACCTCAAACCACACTCCACACTTTAAGGACCCTGCAATACTTTTGTTATATCTATCAACCACACAACGCCAGTGTTACAGTGGTGCCGAGACCAATGTCAACGCACAGGTTTGCTCATGTTCTGGAAATATCACCACAATGCATTTTTTTTTTAAAAGGAGCCCAAATCATTTGGAGGCAGGACTAGTTTAATCCTGCACTAGAGCAACGCTGTGGGATCAGAGCTGTGCAGGAGTGATAATTTCACTGCTCCCTGCAAAACTGCACCGAGACAAGAGATCACCCCCGCACCCACACCCCTCCCATTCCTCCCCAGGGGTCTTGTTGTCAGCAGAGTGGATCAGAGCAGGGAACTGGCAGTCACAAACTCAGAAATGTAAATGAAGCAGAGAAGCCAAACTTATCCCTCCCTTTGTATTTACAGTCTGAAAGACTTGATAAAATATTTATCATTCCAGGCACCGGCCTGTCAGGATGAATATGTCTAACTTTAAAGCTCAGAAAAAGAAAAAGATGAAGAGGAAGATGAAAAAAAAAGTGTGGTGCCGATGAGGAGGCAGAAAGGAGGGAGGCGGTTTGAAAGAGAGGAACAGTGAAAAAGCAGAAGTCCCGCAGTGAGATCTGGGAGAATCCGAGGCAGGGGGAGAGAGAGGCAGCCGAAGCCACAATGAAAGAACCGACGAGAACACAGGCAGAAGAGGAAGAGAGCAAAGCAAAGATGAAAGCTAAACAGAATGAGGGCTGGGGAGGTTTAAGCTGGAGCACAGCTGCGCCGTCGGAGCTGTCCAGGGTGCTGAACTCTCTCTGCAGGCATCACTCCTATGTAGTACGAATGCGCCTTTGAAACTGAGCCTGTAAAACCGCACCACTAAGGGAAAACACTCCAGCAGCAGAGCAGCTGTGGGTTCAATGCCAGGTGGGGTGGTGTTGTACCCCTGACCCCAATTCTTCACCTGATGTGCCCCAGTAAAATATCCAGCTGTATGAATGAGTTCAGTGGTAATCTGCTTTGGCACAATTAGTTCGTAATAAATATGAAAGGTGTATATCACCTCACTGCAGGCCATTTTATTCATGTACTTGATCTGTTATTCTACAGGTCATTACACAACGGTACATCTGTGCTAGCCAGACCCAAAAGCTACAGTACACACCCTGACAGGCCATGTACTACAGCGAAACTCCTTCTGAAAGGTACTGACATGCACACAACAGAAAGCAGACAGCAACACTATGCAGAATAAAACTGCATTTTAATTATGGCTCTGATGTCAAGGTATCCGTTTCTCAGACTAAGAACTCTCAGTGGAAGTTATGCAATGTCCCTCAGGGATTCTGGCTTTGAAACGCAGCCTATTCAATAGTCAACGACAAAGCAAAGCACTTCCAAAGCTAAAGATAAAAGAGAATGGAACAGCACGGATGAAAATGAGCCCTGATCTTGCAAAGCAACAGGGTGATGTGGTGATGCCTTATTTAAAAGGAAGAGTAAAGCATGACAGTTGTTTGCATGCATGGACTGCAGGTAGGTTCTGGTGGTTAGTGAGGCAGGCTTGGCTCGTCAACCGGTAGCAACTGAGCCTTGCTTCACTGCATCTGTGACTAAAGCCAAAAGTTCAGCTCCCAGCAAGAGCCTGCATTGTTTATTTTATTTATCTCCTGGTTGATTTATTCCACCTTTTAACATCCCTGCTCAGGAGACGGAGGCTTTCTCTTTAATACAAGTGGAGTGTCTGACAGAGGGTACCTGAGAGGATTCTGGGCTGGTGTGCACATGCAATGCCATTCCCATAGGTCCTTAGAAAAAAAAATCATGTTTTTTTCCCAGAAAATTTCATCAGATGTGTAGAAAACTAAAGAGACACATCATGACTATACACAGGCAGGAAATCAGCACCTTTTACTATTTTCTTAATTCAATGTTAAAGTAGTTTATTTGGATGGGGCTATAGACATTATATAACAAGGCACAGAAAGCAGTGATGTCACCACTCAGTCACTCTCTCATCTTTGAATCTCAGGGGAATCTGATTGCCCAGAGCGCTGCAAAATCTAGGCATTATCAAAAAAACTGCCCCATCTCCCCCCACGAGCACGCTCGCGCAAAGAATCCAACACGTCCGCCGTTCTGTTAAAACACAGGATTGTCATTTTTTATTTCCTGAGTGGCTTTTCCAAGCCTGTGCCATTCAGATTTTCAGGTGGCACCCTGAAACTGTTCCGAGCAACCTTGATGAAAACAGCAGTGGGGTCTGAAAAACCCCCCGAAGGGGCAGACTTGTCTCTTAGCGCGCCCAGTGAAAGGCTCCAACACGCGTCCGTCCACTCCAGCCCGCTGGCGTTACATATCGGAACCAGGTATTCCAGTATGGTATTACCCAGGAGGAATCTGCCTGCCTTACTGGTGAAGATGAGTCCAACCTGACCTCCCACCTTCACTCTCTGCTTGGCCTTTTCTGTCTTAAGATCTGATTTTGAATCGGCAAGCAATCTTTTGTTTTTGGAATTGCCGGTCGTTAATCAGCTCGGGTCACTGCTTACAACCCCTGTGCTAACCCCAGTGGGAGGACCGGACTGGACACACTGTCCTCCAGGACTTTCCGGAGCCACTTCCCGCTTTTGTGCACAGCAGAATTTCGTCTGCTGGAGGAGCGCTGCGGCTCCTTGTGACAGCTACGCGAGTCGAAGAGAAGGGTGTTGCTTGTGTGTGGTGAGGCATGGATAGTATGAAAAAGCCATCAGTTACACACTACCCCTAGGGGAACACCAGTCGATGACACAGCCCAACTCAAGCCAGTGATGCCAGGACAATAGGTCTCAACCGGCCCTTGGAGTTCATGTCTTTGCTTGTCAACCCAATCTGTATCCTTCCAAGATAAAGACTCTTAAATCACTTTCGCTGTAAAAAGCCCTGTTTTCTAGGGCTTCTCATCATAGGTAAAAACACACTAAGACAAACAGTGCAACACCTTTGTTCAGGTACTGTAAATGAATGCTTATTAATATGTGGCTAAGTGTTAATGAAGTGTGAATAATACATTAACTTTCTCTGCATACATATCAGGAACCTCAATTTATCCTCCTTCTCCTTAATCCACTGTACGCTCTGCACCCTCAGATTCTGCACGTATTAAACAGCCTGAAAACCTACCAAACACAGCTGACATTGCATTGGCATTCCAGTGAGGAGGTTAAAATATTCTCCAATATTGCAGCACACACCCCTTCTCTCCCCCTCGTCTTTCTTTTATTTATGTTTGAGCTCTACTTTACTGCGTCTCTTTTCAGTTTGTTCCTCCATTTCCTCTGGAGATCTGACATCTGTGATATTTTCATTGAAATATGTAGGCTTTTAGAATGTCCCTGTAATTATTTGTATTTGTATACAGTCACCCAGGCCTGCTTTAATGGTGCAGGCTGTTAGTGCTGGTTCCCAGCATGTGTTAATTAGTAGGTGAAGAAGAAGGCAGATTAATGAGGTAATCAACTTCGCAAGCCCACAATTGTGCCAATGAACTTTCCTTCCCCGTTCAACCCCCTGATTGGCATTCTAGAGCTCACATTTGACACTTTGCTATGCAGGATCTGACTAATGACTGCCGGCATTAAACACATTACTGCCAGTTTGTGCTCCCGGCAACATTAACGGATAGTGCAGTCACACCTAATGTACTTATTTTCACAGTTGAGACGAAGAAGGCCAGCTTTCCTCCTCACCACAGGTGACAGATAAAAGGAGACTGTTCATTTGCAAAGAGCACACCAGCCTTTTCCCTGTCTACCATGCAAAACCAGAGCACATACTTTGAGAAACAGTACCAGGCTACAAGAATTCACACACACTTCATTACAGTGATATCAACACTCAGCGATTTGGATGGTTTTGGTTCTGATACTGGCACACACAATCACGCGGATACACGCATGTCCAGAATTGATTTCTGAAGACAGAGAGAGACGGGTTGGTTGAATGTCTCACACCCCTCTGTGAGTTCCCCGTGAACATGAAGATACGCTGTTCTGATGAATAATGGTGGGCTGGCCATTGTGAGGAAGAGATGGGCTACCGGCTCCTCTCCCCACGAGGCTGCGTCTCCTGTGCCCTTTTCCGCTCGGCGAAGAAAGAGCCTGTGGGCTACGGTCCTGTTCCCACCTCTGCCATAAAGGAGACAAGAGCAATGATTCGCGATGGCATGCAAATGGGTCTCAGCGCACACAGACAGGGTGGGTGCATTTTAGTGCCAATATAAAAGTTCATGAGGGGGGATCTGTCAGTATAAAGTGCCTTCTATACATGACAGCCAGCCGGTTCCAAGGAAAACAAGCAGGGGCTTAAAATGAGTCCAGATTGTTCCCAAAGACAACTAACGGCGCTCAGGTTGAGTCTTGAACTTATAAAAGGCTGTGATTCTGAAGAAACAGCACCTCTTTCATTCTGTGTCTTATGCGCCACAAAACACAGTAGATGAGAGTGCAAGACCAGCGATAAACCTTGTTTAACCTGTGTGTTGCACCGAGCCCGCAGACGCCCGAGACACAGCATGAGTTCTGCTCTGCAAAGGGCGGCCAGACTCCCTTGAGCACCACAACCTGCTGAAATCCAGCGCTGTGTCAACACAACGAGCTTCATCTTTCTGCAGATTCACGGGGTACCTCTTTAAGAGCTTTGAGATCCGGCTCCCGTGGGGCTGATTCGATTTACTGCACTGTGTCTGTTCTCTCGACACTCACTCGCAGTCGCCCCTTCCTCTCCCACTCCCCTGCTGGGGTCCTCAGCCGCCTCCTCCCCTCTCTATTGGATAGCGTTAACTCATTTGTCATCTCGAGAGCAATCCATCAAAAGGGCCAGTGTCTTTCCCACTCTCTGCATGCTCTCCCCGTGACACGCCAGTTTGGAAAACCATAAATAACAATTAGCATAAATTAATACAGCACATAAGTCAGAAGAGCTATGGTTATGCAAGGCTAAGTCTCTTTAGCTTTTCATCAGCACTGAATCGGGAGTCTGCTATTCAATGTAATAATATGTAAGATACCCTTCCAGGCAGTATGAAGCTGCATGATAACATGTTACACGTGCACATGGCTATATTTGCTTGTGTCATCACTGCATATATTATGAATGAGCCATGAAGACACCGCATGGTGTACTGCAAAGTTCATGTATGAATTATGTATATCCATTAGAGAGTTGCATGTCAGCGCTGGGGCAGGAATGTAGTCTAAAGAATTAGAGAAACTGTTACTAGAAAGTCAAAGATTACTTAATGCTGTGCATTAGCCTCTAAATGTATTCATACCCTCAATGAACTCAAACTAAAAGTTCATTTAACAGGAAAAAATGGGTATGCAATCAAAATTTAATACAGTATACAAATAACCACAAAATATAAACAGAACGTCTGTCAAAAAATAGGTACATGCATGTCTCAATGCATGATGCAGAGTTGTCCATACCCCAGCAATCAGAATTTTTGTGAACCCTCCTGTGAAACCCTTCAGAAGCTGCTTCCTGTCGCTTTTTATCAGCTTCCCAAACCACTCATCAAGGATGTTTGACCTCTCCTTCATGCAGAACCTCTCCAGCTCCACCAGGTGGCGCAACCTGCACTTGTCATCTGCTTTCTCCAGCTCAAGCCATAAATATTCTACTAGAGACTCTGATGACCACTGAAGGACACTGATCTTTATGCTCTCTTCCCCTTCTGATCAGAGTGTGATGCGAACTTTATATTGTTAAGCTGCTGTTAAGTCCATTTATGACCAGCCCAACCCTAAAGCAGAACAGATCAATTTTACTCTTGACAGAAGTGACGGCACTTTTTTTACATATAACCGTCATATCTTTCTGTGAGGATCGTGGGTCACATGAGATTGTCTGGCAAACTCAAATCTTTTTTTATTCTCACACTTCCAGGGTAAGAATCTGGACACCGTTGATTTTAAGAAATCTCTTTCATTTGCTTTTTTACTTGTTTTTGTACACTGGTATCACTTTCTCATACATGTTGATAGTTCTTGATGCGCACCTGCATTATCTTTGCTAAATCACCTTTTAGCTGCAGTTCGAAGGCATATCAGTGTGTGTAGGCAAAGGAACATGCAGCCGGCAGTGGAATCCTACTCTGTTGGGCCCCTTAACCCCAGCTGCTCCAGGGGTGCTGTACAATAGCTGACCCTGCGCTCTGACCCCAGGCTTCTCTCCCTGTCTGTGTGTCTAGGTGTCTCATGGAGAGCAAACTGGGGCATGCGAAAAAACGAATTCCTAATGCAAGAAACTATATATCATCCAGGTGGGGCTGCACACTGGTGGTGGTGGAGGGGAGTCCCCATTACCTGTAAAGCGCTTTGAGTGGAGTGTCCAGAAAAGCGCTATATAAGTGTAAGCAATTATTATTATTATTATTATTATTATTATTATATAGGGCTAATAAAGTGATGTTATGTTATGTTATGTGGAATGATTCATTCCACACGAAAAGTAGAGAGAAGAAACACAACGTTTCAGATGTTGAGCCTTGAGCAGGTGTGAGGGAGAGGGAAGCAGGAAGTGGGGGTGTAATGCAGAGGAGAACTCTCTGTCTCTCTGTCAATGGAGAGATTTAAAAAGAAATCAGTCTATCATTGAGAAAAAGGGGGGAGGAGAGATCCAAGATGAATCGGGACCGCCGATGCTTTTTCTGGTGCAGGAATCTTAACAATCTCCGTGAAAGGACGCAGAAGGAAAGGTCAGTGAATTTATCAGGTCAGGTATTTATCTGAAATAATGCGCCATCCTTCACAGAGAAGAGCCTGCCGCTCCCAACAGGCCCCCCGGTGCCAGATAACATCTGGGATCAGCAGGGGGCACGGCACTGCCAGAGGTGCAGTCTTTTTTAGATGACACATTGCAGCGAGACACTGCGCGGAGCACGGGCACAGCGGCCCCCACAGCACTCCTCTCCAAATCCAGGGGCATTAACTTTAATGTCATGACCTCATTCAAAGGTTCCCAAGCTCAGCTTTATTAAAAGAGCTTCAATCTCAGTGGTTCTCTACCCCTCTCGGCTGTTACTAACAGCAACGGTTACCAAACACCCCGGAGGGGGGAGAGAGGGCACTGCTGAAAACTTCTGCAGCGGAGGGGATGTGAGGGGAGGGGGGGGTGGAGCCCCTCCGGAAAAGAATCTGTTTTTTCACCGACTCCGTCCTCCTGCTCCTCTGGATTTTAAGTTATCCGTCATCTGCAGGGCATCCCTCGAGCACAAACGGCATGAGAACAAACAGACCTGACCGTTGCGGCGTGAGATGCGAGAGAGACGAGAGAGACGGCGGGTTACGGACCCGAAAGCGTGCCGTCGATAATTTGGGCCGCTGGTTAAACACCACTGCCCGGTCTGAACTGCCCAGTTTCCTTCAGCTGTTTGCTCTGAGCTGTTCCTGGTTCTGGCTCCTGGTACTGGCTTAAAACTTTGTACCCCACAGGTGACCGGTCAAGGTGTTTTTCTCCTGACCTAATTGTCCGAAATTCCCTTCCAATCCTACCACTGATGACTTCCCGTTTTAGACAGCTCACACAATTTTTAATGGAACACCGCAGTGGCACTGTCAAGCTCCTCCTGAGCCGAACGAGTCCTGGTCCATGTTTTTAAAACACAAATTGAACAGCTTTATGGACTTTGAAAGCAATTAATGTTAGGAAGGGTCGATGGGGTGAGATCTTGCTTTACAGGGTGCCCGGGGCACACAGCGCCAGGTCTAGGAGGGGCCCCAGATCGAAAATCAGCAAGGGGGCAGAAATTCCAATCCCAGGATGCAATGCTCCTTCCCTGGAAGGCAAACCATGTGTCAGCCTGCCAGCAGTGTACAGTGGACCGTGCGGGGAAAAAAGGTCTTTTGCTCGCCGAGTATGTGTGGAAACTGTGAAGCATATGCATGTCCACATTAAGACACATCTCAGTGGGTTCATGAAGGCGCCCCGCGAGGGAAGGCTCTGAGAAACGTGTCAGAAGCAATCGTGCCGCGGTCAGGCATTAATTACTTTAACCACACGTGTTCGCAGGAAGCTACTGCGAGGAGAGGCCTGGGACAACAGGATCTGTAGAAATGTCCTCCTGTGGTGAAACAGGTGACGTTAAGTATTAATATTCCTCTGCCAGCATCCTGATTTATTACAGGAAAGAGAGCCACAGCCAGTGCAGCCTGGAGACTCGGCTGGGATAAAATAAGGCTGTAAAGCGCCTCCACATCGCTGCTCTCCAGTCCACGCGGGCTTGTAAACTAATCAACATGCACTTCACAAGATATACCATACATGAGCAGTCATGGTGTCACGATGGCACAAGTCAGCTGAGAGAAAGGGGTCTGTGAGAAATGCCACAACCTGCGCCTTCCTACATCTGCTCCATTCAGCCTGTTTTGGGTCGATGTTTCCTATGCTCAGGAGAGACAAAAGGCAGGCTTTTCCCTCCATGAACTGCCCACTCTGTCATAAAAGAATTACTTGAAGCTGGACAGGCTGCAGACAGTTTGGCAGGGGGGGATGTTGTGCTCGTAGAGTATCATGCAACATGTCCTACAAGCCCCCAAAAATATATTACAGCTCTGTAACGGAGAAATCAAGCCGACTCATGCCTTTACTGATCTCTCCTAGACAAAGTGACCGAAAGAGAAGTGCTCCAGACTGCATTCTGACGCCAGGCTCTGAGCCCCAGTCCAGCTAATCTAGCTCTCCATGCTGAACAGTCTGCTGCAGCTCAGAGGCAGGGAGAGGCCAAGGGGATGGCATGGAGGCCTAGCTCCCCAGCTCTTCTCATCTCTGCTCCTTGATCCAAGCATGGATATGTGCAGAGACCCTCACTGGGGAATCAGTAACACAATGAAACACAATGACTCGCTCTGAAGATGAAAAGAAACAAAAAACATGTATTTGTATACTTATTTCTAAACACATTTCCCTATTTATTTTTATACATAGACATACTGTACATGTCTCTGCACAGATTAGAAGAATCTAAGCCACATCTGATGGCATACGAGCAACCAGCTCTGACCTGAGGTTGATTCCTCATACAGAGCTATTTCTGGAAGAGCTCAATGCAATGAAACTGTGGTTCGTCTGCGGACCCATTACACTCACAGGCAATTTCATAACAGTAAGAACAATTACGCTGATCTTAATATGACTGTTGCTTTTATTATTTTTGCTCCAGTCATTAGGACCCCTCGTACGTTGCGCTGATAACTGCGCTGATAACACTTTCCAGTTCTCTCCTCCGCGTCCCTCGGTGTGCGCTCCCCCCCCTCTCCCTGCCCCGCGCTCTTCACACGCGGTTAAATAAAATAATAAACCTTTCCCGCTGGCTCGCTCACTGCACCCCCCGCTCTGCATTCCTGGCCCTTCTGGGAACTCTCCGGAGCGCTGATGTTAAGTAAACAGCTGCGGGGAGACAAAAGCTTTTAAAATATTTATAGGCACAATTCCTACAGGCAGCTAGAGGTGGCAGATCAGCTGACACGCGGCGTCACTGCTCCTGGCCCTGCCCTCCACACCTCTCCCCGCACAGCGCCTCCTGCTGGATGGGGCGCAGAGCTCAAGGCAGCCCCTGCCCTGCCCCCCTGCAGGAATCCACCCTGTTCTCTCCACGCCTGCCCATGGGTTCAGTGGTTTTTGCCATTTTTATCCTGCGCTTCCCTGCGCTCTCTGAAGACTGTGCTGTGCGTTTACCGTGGTAAGCTGATTCACGGAGCTGTGGGGAAAATAACTCTCAGGATATAGGAGCATAGAAAATCTTCACCTTTATTCACTGCAGCTGTTATAGAGGCGTCTTCACCGCCTTTCACCCCCTGAGCTCCACTTGGAGAGGCTACTACCACACAATCTACCTTGAATCCTGAAAGTTTCACATGATAGAGCCACAGTAGCATATTTCTATACTCATTTTTATACGCAATAAAGGTACCCCACAATTTAGAAGAATGTCGGCTGCACGCGTTTCCTGCCGTTTACATACATCACTTCCTGAAATAAAGCTGTCTTTCTTCAGGTTGGCAAGGGGAAGAGGGCCGTATCTGATCACCTCCCAGCTTCTCTGACCTTGCGTGGCCAGTGCTGATGTCCAGGTATGCCTCTATTTGTCTCGGTCCCACACCACCCCGTCACATAATACCTACCTGGACTACATAGTCTGAGTTAACCCTTTACTTCCTGCACCCCCTCGTTAAAAGGCCTGCAGTGGCTGGTATGAGGCCTTATGTCAGCGTCCTGTCACGAAGCACACGGATGCACGCTGCCCCATAGGGGCCGTCACGGCTTCGCCCACGCAACGGGAACGACTTACGGATGGGAAGGGCGCCCTACCTCAGGGAGATCAATACTAACAAGGTCAGTGAGTCAGAATCCTCAGGCGGCCACATCAGGAAAATGTTCTTTTAATTTTACAACCCTTTTAGAGAGAAATGGGCTGGTGGCTGCTTTACCCCCCTTGGCACTGGCGATATAGATCAAATCCTTGTCTTACAAAAGGGACTTTAAGACAGTTAAGGAGAAATGAATTCCCCATTAATTAAAGGCAATAAGCTGAGAAATGTGACCTGAGGTGATACACACATTACTAACAATAATAAGTGTTTATTACAATTAACTTCTCGAAATGAACACAGTATAAAGGGCAAAGGGAAATCAAATGGCACTATTTCACATCATCAGGCATCGCTCACAGATGACAAGGGATGGCACAGAGCTCCCTAAGGCAACGTGATTTTACAAGCTTTTCATCGGCGAGCTCCCACTGTCACCCGCGTGCTTTTTTCCCAGAGTTCGCCAGGCAGACGTCTGGGGAAGGGGGAGGAGGTGACCTGGCGGAGGGGTGGGTACTGCTTGGCGTGGCAGAAGAGCACATGTGTCCGGGTGTGTAGCCCAGAATCTAATGAGATACCTTAAAGGGTGGAGATGAGAACTGAAATTACTTGCCGGTAAAAAAATAAGCAGTTTTGTAATTTCACTTGGAATTTCTGTGGAGATGAAAGCACTGGATCAAAAATTGTGCCCCGAAGCCAAGAGCTCTGAGAGCCTCCCTGGTGCGATATCTCTCCAAAGGTACTCTGTCTCCTTCTAGAAGTGCGTCTTTAAAACCTTTTTATACTGTGTAAGTTACAGTATATATAAGCCTCCTGCTGCACATGGGACAGGGGGCTGAAGTGCACAAGCAGACGAGAGCGATCTCCGCGCGGGCGCACCCTCGGACTAAAAGCAAACCCGCAGGGCTCTCCCGTCTGAAAGTTATTTCATAGTCTGGTTCACCTGCTCCCAAGAGCTTCCTACAGCCACCCAAACATTTCTCTCCACATCACCATCGCTGGTGAGAGCAGCCCCCAGCCCCCAGCCCCCAGCCCCCAGCCCCCCAGCGTCTCAGAGCGCGTCTCCTCTCTCTTCTGCAGCCCAGGACAGACAGACCCCCTGGTGTTCCCTCCAGACACGCTCTTGAACCACATCCTTCCACAGACGAGATAAAGAACAGCCTTCATTTAAAAGAAAAGCCCACCTCCGCTTTTGAAGGTCAGTTCGAAGACAGATCATTCTAAGCAGTGGCACAGATTTGTGCAAAGTAATTGTACTCCTAACTATCCATGTTCACTGGATAGTGCACCTTGAGCAACTTCTAATTAATGTAAGACTGTAATTTAGGGCTCCCAATGTACAATTTCATACAGGGTCTCAAATAAAAACAGCAAGTGCCTCCTATTTATGTATCAAACACAGTCCAACTATCCTAATTTCTGTGGATTTAGTTGGGTTCCCAGAGACATGAAAGAAATGCTGTGCTGTCACCTCTAATACTGGCTATGTAATCCTATTTTAAAATAGATAAACAAAGTCATGTCTAGTTTTTTTTTTAAATCATATACGAAATGCGATTGTGACTTTGATTGCACTGAACTAAATTCCTTGTTTAGCTTAGCTTTTGTGCATGAAGAGGAATGCACTTTGAGGCACACACTGATGCTCTCATTTTGCCCAGAATCAGCATCCCAGCCTCCTAGTCCTTTGATATGGTGAACAAGCAATTCTCACTGGGCCACTCTGTTGCGTAAGTCCTTTAATAATACAGTGAGTATAAAAAATTCATACCCCCCAGTTTAAATATACCAGCAGCACAGGGCCACTGGGGCGCTGGACATGGATTGTCAACACAGACAGACGCGCTGTCATGGGGCCGAGGGCAGACGAGATAACCAGAGATCAGACAGGTGCGCAAAGACACGCACAGAGTACTTGTGTTGCCACGCAAAGAGCAGAGGGGGTGTGGAACCGAGGGTGTGGTGGGAAGAGTGGTGTTTAACACCAATTAATGTTTCATGTGATTCAAATGAAGCACTCAGAAGCTCTCCGAGGGACTCACTGGAGCCCCAGGCACGCTGAGCAGCAGCCGGTACGGTCAGAGACAGTGCATGGACAAAGCACAGCTCCCTGGCTCCACCAAATCCTCTCCGCTTTACCCCAAAAATACACTAGTCAGGGCTGCATCTTATCTCACAGCCCTTTTAACATGCCACTAGCTCTCAATGGAATTGCGATTAAGTAAAACGTATTGGTCACATTCTGAGTAAAGGATGTTTCTCCATCATCATTACTAACCGTAATTATTTGAAATATTGTAGTCATTAGTCTTACCCACTACACAACACCGCTGTGTTGTGCTGAAGAGTACTGTAGGATAACTCATTCAACAACTGAAGAAAAACACACATCATAATTAGTTAATTATGGGTCTCAATGCCATCACAACACTTTACAGGTAACGGGGACTCCCCTCCACCACCACCAGTGTGTAGTCCCACCTGGATGATGTGACGGCAGCCACAGTGCACCAGTACACTCCCCACACACCAGCTCTCAGTGAGGGAGGGAACAGAGTGATGAAGCTGGTTCAGAGACGAAGATTATGAGGAAGCCATGATTGGTAAAGGCTCAGTGGCTGTGATGCATGGTGAAAAAGAGCTCGAGACTTGATTCGCACTCAGCAGAGTTTCAGAGTCTTTGACAGGGAAGCACAATCCCACAGAGGCCAAGTCAGAGGGAGTCAGAGGGATGAAAACTACACCCAGACAATGTGGAACAATTGCTGAGATGTGTGAGGCTGACACCCGAGTGTCTTGTTTCAGTGCGAGAAGCTGAAGTAGGTGCAGTCAGATCTCTCCTGCACTGCATTGTCTAAAGCAGGAACACAGCGTAGCTGTTGTTCAATGGTCCTGTAGTGACACAGGTACTTTGCTTGTCAAGAGGAAAAACTGCACCATATGTTGTGCAAGAGCAAACAGAACAGTTAGCCTACGAATTCTATAATAAGCCATTTCTAACCTCCCGTTAACAAACTGAAGATCAACACATGTGGGGCTATTGTGTAGCACTTGCCAGTTGCACTCAGATGCACTCAGAATGAAGCAAGTAATATTTCTGCTGTCATGTACCCCCGTATTTAATTTACAGCATTTCTTCTTGAATGTCTTTAAACAGAGCAGTATGACAAAAATTCAGTAATATCCACCGATCTGTTGTCAGAAAGCCTGTCCCACAAACCCAGGGAACAAGACAGGACAACACCCTGGACGGGACACCAGCCCATCACAAGTTACACACATACAGTTTAGAGATCTCAATTAGCCCAGCAAGCATGATTGTGGATGGTGCCATAACGTACCATTTTAATTTTTACTTATTCACAGCTACCTGTTTGATTTCCACACATTGCAAGGTAAAAAGACTTGATACGTAGCAAAAGGATCGTTGTGCCTCACATGTGCAAATAGCAATGTTTCCACCTTGTAGCTTAAAGTAGGTAGAGCTCTTCGCTCTGGATATCCAAATCGGTCGTCCAGTATGGAAACTGGGAACACTGTCCTACAAAATGTGCTGTCCTTCAGATAACAGATTAAACCAATGTCCCGACTCCTTAGTCATTAGAAATCCCAAATGGCGGTGTTGGCGAGACTGCTGGTGTTAAATCTGGTAGCCTGGCTTCATTCCATTATTGGCTTGCACAGTCTGGCCAGAGTAAAGTTTCCCCTTCATTCAACCGGTGAGATAATTTCTCATTCCTCTGCATGATCTGCTGTGCAGTGGGGACACTGGGACACGACATCTGACCCAGATGGTGGAAGTGGGATGAAGTCCCCTTCTAGGGCTAAATGAATGCATGGATTTTTTATTTCTCTATAATACAATATTGCTTCTTCTAAGAAAAGCAGATGGTTGCTTGCATGAATATATAATGAGCTGGTAGAGATGTGACATAAATGGGACTCCGGCCATGGTGCAGGTTAACAGTCAATACAAACACCTGCACCTCAAGGCGGCTGCCAAATTATTTCAAGTGCACTGTGCTTCGTGAAAGGTTGTTTTCCTTGGAAGGCACTAGATAAAAAGTTGGAAGTGGGAAGGTGAAGGTCGTGCTAAGCTTCCTGACAGATCCCAGGGCTGATGACTAAGGCACGGAGTGACTCCAGCATTTAAAAGACACTCAGTGCAGTGACCTCAGCCCCCGGGTTTATGTGAAAAGCTATACGTTACTGTCAGCTTTTAGCCTCCTTCAGTTTTCCTTCGCCCCGACCTCTGGAGTTATATTTACTCATTGATTTCTGCATTAGATAACTTCACAAGGACTCACGGTCCTTAACTCCAGAATTCAGTGAGCGCTGCTGTGTCTCTGTCCACTCCCTTGACCTATTACATACGTGAACTTCTCATGCTGTCTGTAACAAGGAGACAGCTCCTTGAGTTTCAGATCTCAGATCTCCCCCCTCCCCCCAGAAAGACAACAACGAAATCAAACCGGTGTTTTTTTTTTCTTCCTGAGCCCCCCCCCCAGGCACTTTGCAGCCAGGAGCCCCAGCTGTGCCAAAGCTCTGGTAGGGCTCAGCTTGAAACCAGCCCTGGACACAGCTGCCGCTTCTCAGCATGGTGGGGAGAGAGGAGAGCAGTCTTGTTTGCAAACGTCAGGCTCCAGACAGGACGCCAGGAAGACATTCTGCGGGAGAGCTTTCATTACTGCACTGTCATTTTCCTTTTCTTATTTTCTGGCCAGCAATTCCGACCTTTTTCCTCATTTCACTTGCTCCCGCCTCTGTCATCCTTCTCTGCCGCCCTTGCTCTCGTTTTTTCTCCTCGAGCTGCAAGTGAAAAGCGGTGCCCCTGTTGTGCTCAGAGCAAACAAAATAAAAGGTTCTGACAGACATTTGCCCGAGACAGATGCAGGGCTGAGGTGCCACCAAACTGAAACATTTTAATGGCTCAGCTCCAGAGACTCCCTGGATGAGCCCATGAGAGGGGGAAATATAATGTTATGCCCCCACTGTAAGTTTACAACTGTGAAAGAGCGTGCCGATATGCCTTTTTTTTTATTTCTTTCACGCTGACCACATGCTCCTTCTGCTTACACTCTGCCCTTCACCGTGACGTTCGCAGGCTTCTGTGACAAAACTGCCACAGCAGTCGGTTAGGGAGGAAGGGCACAGTCCATGTGCAACTCTTCCATCATCTGCTACCCTTTAACGTCCGAGCAGAAATGTCAGGCCTGTTGCGGGAGGGCCAATGCATTCAGAGGCGTGCCTTCGGGGGCACGTGCTCCTGCTGTCCACTGCGAGCACCCCAGCTGTTGCCACCTGGCCCCGGCGAGACCTGCTTTCTACTGCTCAGCACGTCGTGGAAATGTGGGTATTTCCACGAGCTGATGGGCTAGACCTCGTTACTGACTAATGAAAGGCCCGCGCTGTCCCTTCACTGTTAATGGGTTATTCTCTTGTGCCCGCAGACAGCTGAGGAATGCAATGGGGACTTCTCCCAGAGGCCTGGGTAGCAAAAGGAATAAAAACATAAAAATGAACAGGCACAGGCTTAATCACGGACTGTAACCTTACCTCCGCAATACACAGTAAAAGATAAATGTAAATCTGTGCCTCCATATTCTCAAAGGGCTGTTTTATAAGTCAAAGGAAGCTCCTTTAAGCATCCTGAAAAAACACATTCTTCAAAAGCATGACCTGAATTTTGGATTACTATGAAATATATATATATATGTGCCTTGGATCTTAGCCATTCACTGAAGAGTAATTCATTCAAATGAAGGAGCCACTTACTTTCTAAAAGGCAGAGTCCTTCGATAAAAGTTCTTGCTCTCGACCTGGGACACTTAAATGAAAAGCAGAGCACTGAGAAGGGCTTCAGGGGGACGGAGGCACATTCTCCCCTCACACCCTACCGCACACTGACCTCCCAGGCGGCCCCACTGAACTGCCCCGCTGTGGGGAGCACAGGCTACCCCCCCTCAAGATCTCCCGCTCTCGCAGCCATAAAATATACACGGAGTAAACGATGCACTCAGCAGCAGAGAGGACATTCTTACCAAATTATCTACCAACTGCAAGATAGCAGTTTCATCCCTCCGCCGCTATGTCAGCAGTTTATCCGGACTCATTAAAATACTTTGCATCCCACTCAGGAACGCTGAGGCAACAGAGCGCACTAGTGTGTCCGTGTGTGTCGATCTCCATGAGTATGTGCACCTATCAATGTGCATTTAACACCAGGTGCGTACAGTACATTTCGTGAACACTCGGGAATTTGCGGCACTGTTGTGGGGCAGATGGGCGCAGCATTTCCAGTGACGGACCAGTCACACCGTATAGACGAACTATATCAGAGCCACTGCAATGAGACCGCCAGGTAAGGAACAACATGGAAAACCAGTAACAAAATAAATGCAAACTAATTTCTCGATGAGGCGCTGGTGCACCTTTCCTACAAAGTGGTTCCATGGAGTGTGGTTTGAACTTTACTGGAGCTCTTATTTATCTAGTTTCCTGACGTCTAATCAGAATATCCTCCAACAAATCTATGACATTTAAATGCACTATATAGAATCCTATTGGATATCCCACACACGTCCCACGCAAAGTCAGGCAGTAACACCTGGTTACAGAGGGTAGGGGGTCAATCAATACATGGGTCACAAGCTGATCCCTTACAGTCTTCCAAGCCTAACAAATTCAAGACAGAGACTAATTAGGCATCCACGCTCTCCTGTTTTACACGCTACAGTTGCAAATCTCAGGTCTTCCTCGCTCAGTGTGTGAAGGAGACTAGGCACAGCAGGAAGAGTCAGCTTCATTATTGCAGGTGGAGCTGAAAGCATAGCAGTGGTGTTCCGCCCCTGACCCCCACAACCTCCAAGCCTGCAGCAGCCCATTAAGCAGGGCCCTAATTCCCTCTGCTGTCCTCTGTGACACTGCAGCTAGGCATGAAAACCCCAGCTTAGGGCCAGTAAACTAACCAAGGGCAAGGGATATATACTGTATCTTCACCATCACTTTTTCTAAGAAGTCTTCTGTTTGTCTGCTGTGTATTTTCAAAAAGGGTTGCTTTTTCTTGCTTAAGTGATCTTTGATGTGTATATCTATATTATATTTTTTCTTCTTCTCCCCTAATTTTGAATACCAAGCATTCGTAAAAAACTAAGAAAGCTTTGAGTTGCTCAGTCACACAGACCTCTTATCTTCCAGATTCTAAATAATTTCTAACTAAAAAATACAAAAAATAAAAGACATCATAATGCAAAAAGGCACTATAATTTACCATTATCATCCAACCAAATCATTTTTTAAGTCTCAAAATCTCACAATAATAAGTCTCACAGTAAAAGTGCTTTTACTGCGAGGAAGATGCATGGCAGATTTAGAAATACATATTAGGCTGACATGCTAATTTGCTGCTTTAATAGCAGAGGAAATTTCAGTTTAGGGAGAGGGTGACAGGGCGGATAAACAGCAGACTAATGTACCACTTACACACACTTAGTAATAGAAACCAGTCTTCTCGGGTCCCATTGTACTGGCGAGGCAACTGACACCTTCACGGACCTCGCTAAGCAGACACAAACCCAGGCTGCAGCCCACAAACCTAATTACCCAACCACGTCCCCCGTCCTGCACCACGTCTCCCAACAACCCACTCCTTAAGGGTTCCTCACCTGCACTCCCAGCTTAGCGTTGAGTGCACTTCTGCTAAAGAAAACGAGGGCCTGTAGCTCTCCTGTCCGTATCAAGACGGGTCGAAGCCCCACTCAGGATTTTCTAGTTATTTCGACCCTGCGAATCTGTCTATGGCACATCTGGGAGGCCAATTAAACAGAATCCTTGTCAAATTAAGAACCTGAACAAAAATGTAATTTAATTTGCACAGTCCAGCTGGTCTGCAGCGCACCTTTGCACTCTTTCATATCTCATCATTCGGGAGAACTGTAAATGCACATTTAAACATGGAGTGTCTGCAGGTACTTTCATTCTCACTTAAAAACGTCCATTTCCCCGCAACGTTAAATATCTTTTTGAGGAAAAATCCCAATTTACTTTATCTTTAGAGTACTAATCTACTGTTCCTCCTCTCCATCATACAGGAAACCTAAGTATTATTCTGACCTTATTTTAAAAAAAACCTCTAGCACTCCCCTCTTCTGGAAAAAAAAATCCCTAGCGTTGAAATGGAAATTTTTATCTGTACAAGATGGGCTTTGACTAAAATTGTTAAGGCTCTTCCACGAGAATTAAGTGATTAAACGTGGCCTCAGGCAGCTATTAAAAACTTTAGCACAATCCAGCCCTGGCTTTTATTGAAGTATGTGCTGTTATTACGTAGTCTACGGAAAATAAAATCACTGCAGAGAAAAATTACACTGGATAAACGAATCCTTCACTGGCTGTCCACCAGAATCCCCTAAAGCACTTAGGATCGAGCGAGTCTCTAACAAGCTGCAGAGATGGACCGAGGGGAAGAATGCCCATATTTGTGCCAAACACTACAAGCCTACAGCTTAACTGACCATTACTGCTCAGCCAGGTTTGGAGTGGACTTAAATTGCAAGAGCTTAGGAACAAAATGATTACTGTAGGTACTGGCTCCTCTGCCCATCACTACTGTGTCATGTAACGAAATTATCCCAGGGCTCAAATATCAATACCTCAGCTGGCTTGGCAGCGAAAACAACCTGCCCACTCCAGTCACTCCCAGTCCTTTCGGGCCTGACAGTAAACCACAGTGACATCCGATGCCGAAGAGATTCTGCATCGTGTTTCCCTTGTGTTGCAAACTCACTACGCAGCGCAAACCGCAAAATCAAGAAGAGGGTCGAAAATAACGTCTCGAATAAGGGCGCCCGCTAACGGAACAAATGAAGAGTCCTACAAACCTGGTCCGAAGACATTATTGTCACAAACAGTTCTTTCCGGGCCCTATGCAGACGACACGATCCGGAATCATGAGGAAACACGGGGGAGACAGTCATGCAGGAGATGGTCTGGAGACAGGGGGCGTGTCCAAGGGGTGCAGGTGTCCAGGGGGAGAGAGTTCGGGGCGAACGATCCATATAGCAAATCCAAACGGGTAATCCAAGACAGAAGCAAAGTCCAAGGCCAGGAGATCCATCCAGGGGCTTAAAACCACGAACCGGGTCGGGACCGGCGAAGGGAGGGGAATCAGGAACAGAAGGTTAAAAGCATAACGGAGCCAGACGCAGCAGGACCCCAGGCTCTCACAAAGCGGAATTCAACGAGGAACACCGAATGATGTCAGCGTCTGGCTTTTAAGGGAGAACAGAAATAAGAAGCAGGTGCAGGTAATGGGGCTAAACGAGGAAGGGCTGGAGCGCCCTTAAGAGGAGGAGTAGCGATCATGACAATTACCTTCTGTCTCACAAACTGTAATTAATATCCAGGACGCTGCACTATGAGATCAGTGATCCCACGATCTCTGATCAGCCCACGGGACAGGGACACACCCACGCACTTCGACACTGCCCCTTTGCTTTCACACACTGACCCCAGCACAACACACAACCTCTCCCACCTTGGCCCAAACACGCTGTCATTCAAATACTGCCTCTCTGTGCACAGCTCGTGCCTGAGGGGGGAGGCAGAACAACCTGGCCGACCCTGGACCCCCAGAGATTTCCTTACGGAGTTTGTGGTTTTTTCTCTTCTTCGCAGGAGATGGTTACACTGTTACATCTGTGACACACCTACCTACTCTACATCCGCTTGTACACATTTTCTTTTGACTTATTGTACTGTAGAACCCTGTCTGTATATTCTGCATAAATGACTGCGAAAGTGCTCTGTGACGCAACAACTTGTTGTGAAGAGAGCAACACAATAATATAATTGAACTGAATTAACAGGGTCATCTTTGAATAAGAGCAGGAGCCTGATCATCACTGACGCATTGCCATAACTTTTTTTACACCATTGCCGTAAATATTTC
The DNA here is from genome assembly GCF_040954835.1 of Lepisosteus oculatus. Lineage (NCBI taxonomy): Eukaryota > Metazoa > Chordata > Actinopteri > Semionotiformes > Lepisosteidae > Lepisosteus > Lepisosteus oculatus. Next base: position 48,746,517 of record NC_090703.1, read on the forward strand.
CAGCTCTTGTAAGATAATCCCTTCATCTCACAGAAATAGAAACCAAGGTGACCAAAGTTGGGAGCTTGCACCACACTAGTAGGTAAGTAGAGAATTTTTGTGGGAAAACACTTTTCTCCCCAGGTATTCCTTGGAGATTTGGAGCCACAGAAATGTTCTTGTTATCCATTCAGAGAGAAAAATCTGTGCCTTTGTTTTCAAAGTCAGCTTCCTCCCCATGAGATCAAAATGTACCATTTTAACTTCAAAACGACCGGGGTTGCATGATGCAATGGAAGATTAACACAGCGATAACCAGGGGACAGAGGACAGAGAACACCCCTTTCCCATGCTCGCCATCTGACCAGCTGTGCACAGCACACTTCCTCTGGAAGAGCACTACAACTCTCTCCGACTACGCGAGGAGGTCTTTGATTCCTGGTGCTTCGCAAAGGAACACGCTGATTAGACTCAAGGACATCCGGCCCCAGCAGCACCTCCCAGCAGTGCTGATTCACCTGGGAATTCCCGCTTACAGCTGGTTATAGCCCGGGGTCGTTCCACTGAAGCTTGGGCTGTTATGGGCAACCTGTGTTCCTAATGAGCACCTCATTATGGCTGAGCCACCTGTGAGCCATGGGTAGGTCGTTCTTCACTGTTTTCAACTCTGAAGCACTTGGTTATGGTTCACAAAAGAACATAACTAGTATTAAGGGAGCATTTCCAGTTTTCTGACCTGGACAGCTGTGTTACCTTATCCTGCACTGGGGTAAAAACATGGTGAATTTAGCACACCATGAGGGTCAAGCTTGATGATGATGCCAATGCTGGTAATTACAGTGTAACTATGCAGCAAGCATGACAGGCGAAGGGCAATTTAAAGCAAATTCTAATTCTAAAAGCTATCAGCTCTATAAAAGGTGATAATAATCACCTGAGGAATGTGCACGTCTACACCAGGGGCACCAAGATCTCCCTCTTCTGCCTTGCCTACAGTGTGAATGCAGCTTAATTGTCACGATTATAGTCCCCCCTCCTTAAGGGTGCTCCAGCCCTTTCACTTGTGACTTTATTCTGTGCACCTGTTTCCCATTCCCAGCCCACCTTAAAAGCCAGGCGCTGACGCTCATCCGGGCTCTGCATCTGATTTCCATATCGTGCGAGTCCGGGACCTGGAAGAGCCTGGTCCCGTTAAGGTTTTAACCCCTGTTCCTGTTCCTTGTCTGCCGGTTCCAACCCGGCCTTCGTGTTTTTAATTCCTTGTTCTGATGGATCTCCTGGTTTTGGACTTTCTCGTGTGTTTTTGGATATTCCCTAAGGACTACTCTTTTGGATTGTTCGCCTCGGCCACACCTCCCCCATGCACCAGCGAACCTTGGACACGCCCCCCTGTCTTCAGCCCCGTTTTCCTGCATGACGTTTCCCTAGTGTTTCCCCACTTATTTGGATTGTGTCGTCCGCATAGGGACCGGAAAGAACTGTTCGTTACATTAATGCGCAGGGCAGCGAGATGATAAGGCCGCTCTCTGTTTAAAATGCTGGCCGAAGAGAAGCAGCAGCCAGCTGAGCAATGGATGGCCTCATATATCTGTAAGGGGCTCAGGAGAGCAATCCTAAGACATAAGTCTTTCCTGCCAAACACTGTTACAAGCATTTAAAACTCCTCAGGCCCCAGAGCTGTCGGTTTGATATTTCCGACACCGTTTCGGGAGAGGCTCCTGGGCACAGTTTGCAGTTAAAATGAGCAACTAGCCCCAAATCAACTGGGCACTTGGAGAATGGGCAGGTCACATAAGTCACCTCAGTACCAAAACAACCACGCTAACTCAGCAGAACCACATTGCTGGACTATTTTCTTATTGTCGACCTGCTGTCAAGGATCCCACAGCTCAGATGAGCAGAGCCATCCGACTTCTTGCAAATGTACAAATTAGGAGGATGCATGTAGGCCAGCCACCAAATGCTGAACCCTACCATGGGTAGCCACAACATGAGAGCAATAAAATTAAGGAATACTGCAAATACAAAATATTCAAGATGCTGTTGTTTTGTCTGTAGCCATATGCTTACAGGCAATGGTGCCTAGTGATAATTAAGCAACATCTTCCATTTAGCAAACTGATTGTTGAACTTGTGAGTTTTTTATCTAGAGGCCAGGTGACAAACCAGCCCTGTCTGAAGGTGAGCAGTTGGCCCTGTTTGTGATCATGTATAACTAACCAGCTCTGCCTCTCCAGCATGATCATCTTGCAGCGAGTCTAACACAAAACAACTAAACAACCTGTTTTGTAACAGCTGTTCTATCCTCTACCATCCTTCAGTCTTCAGCATTGGGCACCCAATCTTACTGAGTGTCACTGAAAGCAAACACCCAGAGTCTGACTGTCTGAGTCGCAAGGTGTAATTGTCTCTTTCCACAGCCTACTAAGAGTGATTTTTCTGTTCTTTTGAAAAGAACAGAAGATTATGGCTGTGATTTTCCCCCAGTAAATGCAAACAGATGCATTTATCTGTATAAAAAAAGGAAGTGTAATATCCGAGTGAGATCTTATCATGTCGAGATGAGTCATCCCCTGCTCAAAGACATCTGTGTAATGGATTGGCAGGAGCAATGCAGGTTATTCGGCTTTTTGTTGGGGGCAGTTTAAATTTAAAGAGACAAAAGAAACCAGGAAAAGCCACAAGAACGGAATTACAACGCCATGGACCACGCACCCCCAGAATGAAAACTGCGGAGGAGTGATACCCCTAAGGGAATGCCGAGGGAACAGGCACACACAATGTCTGCACGTTCTCCAGGAACGGTTTTGTTCTCTTCCGACTTACAGCCCCGCAGCAATCCTGTCTCATTGCTCCGAGCCCAGAACGAGGGGCAACACTGCAAACCTGGGACATGGTGCTCCACGAGCTGTCCGGTTTAATTACGTTCTTCCCAACTGTAACTATGCAACACATTTAAGTGCACTTCTAGAGAAAGGAACTCATTTTTATTTCTTCCTTCGGCTTTTTGTGTTTTTTTTTTTCAAATAACGGACGCTCACATAACATCTCTCCCGAGCCTCGTTTCCCTGCTTCCTGCAGGAGCGCTGGCAGGAATTAAAGCTGTCAATCATTCTGACAGACACTCGACAAGGTCTGACAGCAAAACCGATGAGTTTTTTGTCAAGGTTTGACTGAATGACTGACTGGCCATGTCATGAAACACCTCTGTCTTTAATAATTATTTACCCGCTGTCCTGCAGAACAAACACACCCTGACCAGAGACGAGGAGAGGTTTATTTCTTTATTTTGCTTAAATGCTGTTACTGAATGGGTGGCCAGCAGTTATTGCTCAGTTCACGAAGCTTGACGGTGGGCTCCTATATCACGCAACATCAACTGCTGAGAAGGCTTCTTAAAATTAAACAAACTTTATAAAAACAATTTCAGTTTTCCCTGCTCTCATTGTTGCCTCAGACGTCTCCTCTCCCAGTTTCGCTTTCCTGATCTGTTTTTGTGGTGAACATGTAGTCTCTAACATTTTCTTCCCTTCTGCCTGAGTTTTGAAAAACTAATTTATCAATCTCTTCTCTTTCTCCTTCCATATTCTTTCTTCTCCTTTAGTTTTACAATGGCTTTCTCTGTTGTTTCATTTTTTACTTTAGTTTTCAAACAAATCTTTCTCCCCCCCCCCCCCCTCAGTTAGTTCAAGGGATCAGAGGAAAGATATTATTCTCTGTAGTTGAACACCCCCACAACACCTTGAACTTTCATACCCTCCTTTCATGCAATTTAATAGAAGGCTGAAATCCGAATGAAACACTCATAAAAGCTCAAGGTAAACACCACCACTGGCAGAAAAACCTTTTCTCTTCCCCACTTTGTGACAGTCAGCTCTGATTCTTTTCCCAGGAAAGTCTGCCATTAAATTTTCATTTATGTACAATGCAAAAAAAAAAAATGGCTAGCAAACACTCCATTTTCCACCATCGCTAAACAGAACCCTCCAAGGTAAACCTCACAGCCCTTGGAGACACCCTGCCGCTGCTCTCAAAGGAATATTTTTATGTAGCATAATGCCATTTTAAAAATGCATTTGCAGTTTAAAAAGGGGGAAAGGAGCTAATATTTACTGAATAGCTGACATGTGGTGTTGTGTTTCAGGTCTTGGTGCTACAGCCTTGTTACTGCGAGAGGCACTGCGAGTGAGGTACCAGTTAAAGGCTCCTGCAGGGCTCCCTTCTCAGACCTCATGCATTACTCATTCTGTGGCTCCCAGAACAGCCACGGAGTTTTACGGTTATTTAACCAGGTTAATTTCCAAGCCAAAACCTGGCGGATATTTAATGTCGGGGTGCTGACATCGCGGGGTCCCTGGGGCGATGAGGGCTGTGATACAAGACAAGAGTGAACATGAACGGGGGGGGGGCTCTGAGGAGGGTACGGGGGGGCCAGCCCGCGGGGGCAGCGACAGACGGAGAGGAGACAAGACGGGGGTGCAGCTATTGGGAACTGATGGTCAACACAGGGCATGCTTTCAGATAGCCGCTGGAGGGAGAAAACCCCCCCCCCCTCCCAAAGGATTTTAGAGCTACTCTGTGAGCTTGTTGTGAGTTTTTTCAGGTCTAATCCTAAAGCAATTAGCATCGAACCATTCCTAACAAGGCCCAACAAGCAAGAGCTAACCTCATTACTGCAAAGCACTAAAGCTATTGCAAGCTTTGCTTCTGTTTTATGGATTTTTATTTAGAACAGACAGGGCTGGTTTTATAAGCCAGCACATTTACTCATTTATTCATGTTTCTGCCTCCTGCAGCTCTGCAGTTATTAGTGTCCCTCTGCCCACCCCCTCAGAATTAACCCTTTGTCACCCTCCCCCCCCCACCACCAAATCCCTTTAATTTTGTGTTTAATGGAAATCAGGCAGGAGGAAACGAACACACACATGGAGAACACGAAGAACATAGCAAACCCCTACGTCAGTTCGTCTCTCAGCTCTGGATAATAATAACCATGGCACCAGAAAAACCTGATGGTTCCAAGGAATGCGACTACTCTCCGCTTCGCAGGGATTTAATTAGCATCCTAATTAATACTTTTAAAACCCTGCGGTTTTTTTCTTTTTTTAAAGAGAGGCTCCTCCGGCTCTTCCTGAGCGAACCAGTGCTGCACCTGATCACAGCAGACCTCACCCAGCCCAGCTCCACCGTCTCTCACCCACTGCGGGGATTTCTCCCCTTCCAGTCCAGCACCACAGCTCTTCCCAGTTTAAGGAGCTGGTGAGATGAATAGAGTGTGCTAAACTAATGCGGGGGGAAAAAAGCAACGCAGAGCTCTGGAGTCCTGGAGTCCTGGAGAGCCGCAGTCCGGCAGGGCTCAGAGGTCACCCGCGCGTGAACCCCGCCCCCCGCGGTCAGTTAGCTGAGGCAGGTAAGGCAGGATCGGCCCCAGTGCTGGAGAGCTCCAAGCTGTCAGTGCTTCCATGTCGGATGACACCTGCACCGCGCCGATCCCCCGTTCCGAGACCGCATGCTGGACTGGGGCTCTCCAGGACCAGGGCGGGCCACGGCCCGTACAGGATACCAGCGAGCAGCGTTTGTGCTTTTCCCCAGATTGTGCCGTACGCCTCCGAGGGCACAGCACAGGCGGAGGTCCTAGGATTTACACGAGGCCGCCTCCCTGCATCCCCGATACATGCCAGCACGTCTAATCACGCTGGCAAGAGCCCCAGGGTGGAGACCTGAAGGAGACCCATCTGGCCAAGCCAGCCTCTGCTGCCCCTGTCCTCCTACCTTGGAAGAGGGCGGCGTTCTGGATGATGAGGAATTTGAGATCCGTGCTGGAGGCCTGCAAGTGGAACTCCATGTTTTGTTTGGCTGCCGCCTGGTAGCGTTCCTCCATCTTCCGGGAGCAACAGGTGGGACCCTTGGGAAGACACACCTGCAGGTCCACACCTGGCCAGCAGGGGGAGGGAGAGAGAGCGTCAGTGAGCTGTGGTTTAAATGATTTTTAACTCAACTTTACCATTTCCATTACAAACCCTGCCTTAATTATAAACCCATTACCAATTCCCTAATAAAAGCTGCATAAACTAATATGGATATTATCTTGGTTATTGCCCAATCATGTTCCATTTCATGAATACATTCTGTGGTTATGTTTATCAAACCAAGAGAAGAATGTTCTAAATAGTTATTTAACATTCTTATTTAAAATAATAAACTGCTTTTTTGAGATTGATTTACTTTCTCCCCTGGCTCCTCGGTGGATGTGGAAAGAATATAGAAAATAAATAAATAAATGCGGGGGGGGGGATAAATTTCTCATGGACTGTACGATTTCTCCAAAAGGCAAATACCCAGTAACGAGCAAACATCACTCAAGCTGCAAGCTACCTGAAGGTCATTTATCAAGAGAAATAATTGGATTTCCTGGGCTCCTTTGTGGCAGAAAACACAAGCTATTAAATTACAAAATTAAGTGACAAGGATGTTGCCATTTAATACATCAGCCAAAACCGTCTGGCAGGACTTATTTAATAGTGCCTTGGCTCAGGCCGGAGCAGGTCTTAAACTAACTCTAAGCCTGTTTTCATTAAGCGTATCAAACAGCCTGGTCTCCACACAAGGAGCAACTGCAGAGAAAGGAAAGTGCATTCATTCAAACACAAAGACACAGGCAGTCTTGCCCACGATCAAAGTGCTTCCCTTCAAAATGCCACAGCACTCGTGTGTCTGTCAGGGAGCTCTGCTAGGGGTACTGCAGTACTCTGCACCAGCAGGCTGCTCTCTGAGAGCGGGACAGAGCTCAGACACGCTGGAGAAACCACAGGGGGTAACTAGGCCAGCAATGCCAGATATAATACGCACAGAGGCGTCCCTCGTTGGCTTACTGTAGATGCTGTTTTGTAAACTATCTGAATGCAATAAGGTTGAGCTGTCTAGAATTATACAGAGCACATCTCATGACAGAGCAACTGCATTCAACTCACTCTCCCGAAAGACAAAATGCACCATTGTCTTAAAACATAATTAAGAAAAAAAGAGGGTAATTGGTAAGTGGTAATTTTTTTTCCCCGTTTTGTTTTTAATGACAATGTGAATATAAGTGAATAAACAAACGCAAAAGCTCTTTTCTTTGAGCCTAAGGGGGCCTTCGTGAAAGGCTTTGAACGCTGCCGTTTGAGGTAAATTAATCCAATGGAAAGTGACAAACACATAATTATTCTTAATGTTTTTTAAATGAATATCTCTGTCGCAAGCTGTGGTAGAAAATTGCCCTCTATGAAGCATCATGAAGATTTAATGGACGACGTTACCGTAGAACCAAACGGAATGAGCCCGAGCCGGGAATAAATTTAATAATTCACTCCAAATGAAGGAATTACACCCAATAAAACACACAGTAACTGAAGGGTTGTCACCACAGTTAAAAGCTTCTGGGACTTAAATGTTGCAAAGTGCATGATGTGCAAATATAATGGCGGGCTTGAGGAAGAGCTCTATTAAAACTACTTTAATAACAAGGAAAAAATAATTGGCGTCATACACTTAAACACAATGACACGTCTTTTAAATAACCATAATGAATATCAAGGATCTGCTCGAATCAGGGCACACTTTAGCCAGACTGCCTTGGAAAACGGGGGGCCTGGGATCGGAGCCAGCTGTGGTCATCGTGGAGGGGTGGGAAGGATTCGGAGGAGATGACAGGAAGGACCGCCGGTCAGAAGGCTCACACAGAGGACCACTGCTTCTGTCGATCACGGGATGGAACAAAGACATACTATTCAACCACTGGCCTGGAGACACTTCCTGTCAGGTTGGGAGTGGGAGAGGGGAGGCCTATGAGGCGGAGTGGTGGTTCTGTGGCTATGGACCTGCGCCTGTGGCTGGAAGGTTGCTGGTTCAAATCCCACAGCCAGCAGAGGAATCCTACTCTGTTGGGCCCCTGAGCAAGGTCCTTGACCCCAACTGTTCCAGGGGTGCTGTATAAATGGCTGACCCTGTGCTCTGACCCCCAGCTTCTCTCCCTCTCTGTGTATCTCATGGAGAGCAAGCTGGGGTCTGCAAAAAGACAAATTCCTAATGCAAGAAATTGTATATGGCCAATAGAGTGATCTTAGCTTATCTATCCCAGCACAATTTCTCTGACCCTCCCACCCTTTTCTAAATTCAACACCTGCCGGGGGATGGGGGTGCATTTCCCACACACTCTGTGTCTGTTTGAGTGATTAACATGGCCAGCAGAAGCAGAACTGACACCGGACCTGATTGATGGCAGAGTACACAAGCAGCTAGGAATTCCCAGGACAGTCCCGCATGAGAAGCATCCACGAGAGGACTGTCCTGGGATTCGGGGAGAGGGGGTTGGTATTAGCAGCCCCCTCGAAAAGCTGTTGCAAAGTGGCAGTGTGAGTGCAATGCCCCCAGACATTCCCCCCGGGCGGTTGGAGCTATGGTCAGTTTACACACTGATGTGCACGGAGCCAGATACTATAAAACATGATTTAATATCAAGGCGGAGTGAGGACAATAATCGCCACTAGCGCTAGGGCTGAGTGTACTGCTTGAATGAACGATTGAATGAATGAATGAAAAGGGGGAAGAATTCAACCGCTACACACGATAACGACTGCAGCCTGCTTCACCGATGGGCTGCAGAAGCCTGCGCGACGGTCATTGGGGACCCCCTCGCCCCCACAACGTGAAACCTCTACAAAAGCTGTAACAGGTAAGTAATGAAACAAGAGCGATCAAGTCTCCAGCTTGTTTTGTTTAATTGTTGGTCCGTGTGTCTGTTGATTGTGGTCCAGGCAGTAACAGAAGTGCTCAGAACTCCCAACAGCACAGAGTTTCCACAGAGCACTGAAACCTTTCCAAAGGTTCAATCTAGAAATAGAACGCTAAACATTCTTAAATCACGGAATTGACATCAATTGTGAAAAAGATTACCGTTTGCAATCTTACCTCCTGTGTGTTTTTAAGATCAATGAAGTCTCCAAACTCTCAATAGATTTTTTTTTTTTTCCCCGATGGAAGCTTAGAAAATCTGAACAGTAACGCAGGCAGAGAGAGAGTGCTAAATAAAATACTTTTTGAAAAATCGATTTGCAAACCCCTTATACAGCTCTGGTTCTCTGCCCACGTTTATGCACACACGCTCGTTTAAAGTTGATAGAGTCGAGCGCTGTTCCCAAGTGTCAGACTGCAGGAGTATTAATTCCAATACTGCTCACACGCCACCCATTGCATTTGAATAGACAGCTTAATATGTGAAATCAATACCTGAGAGAATGCATGAAAGAGATAACATCAAGCTAATTTCAGGTGATGGTGCAAAATATTAAGTCAGTGCGAGCTTGACAGACAGAGAAAACCGAAATGTAGAATATTAAATAACTGGCTCCGGTAAATCTGACAATTTCATCCATCTGTTTACCAGTCAGCTATGATAAATGCCTTTCATTAATTTTTTTAAAAATTTAAACGATGTATTCACTTGGGAAGTAAAACCAAAATGAATAAGCAGATCATATTTGTTTTTTTAAATAACCCCCATTTTTCTTCCATTCTGCTGTTTTCATCTACAGACGGTGTGTCCGCAAGGGACCACACTGGACTCCCCTGCTTGCGTTCTCCTGTCTCCCCCCCAGTGCACAGCGCCCCCTCCTGGATCAAGACTCACAGGGCTAGGCTGAGTCGATGCAGAACATCGCACTCTAAACGAGACGGCAAGCCTCTGTCCCCCGTCCTCTTCGCGGAGGAAAGGGTGCGAGTCGCCTCAGTCACGTTCCAAAGCAGACGAGAGGAGGGCTTGGACGGGCTCGGGGAACAGCCACTGCATCGGCAGTCTTACTTCCTGGAGATCTGTCCGAGGAGAAGGGCGTGTTCGAGTCGCTAGCTGGGAAAGCCCTGCCAGCTCCAGAGCGCCGTGCAGAAGAGGAAAGAGGGGGGAAACTCAGGTCGTTTGATTATCTTGTCCCTCTTAAAGGTGCAGACCCGTAAGCACAGTGCACAGGCAAGGGGCGAAGAGAAAGAGAAGGAAAATGAAATGTCTGAGGGATTCGTGCACCCCGGGCAGGTGTGGACTTGGCAGGTCCCGTGTTTCCCAGCCTCAGGGGTTTGCCTCCGCCCTCGCCGGCCCTGTCTTTCCCCGCTCCCATCTCTCCCTCTCCGGGGCCTCGGCACGGCGGAGCTCGGAAGCGACGAGAGCCGGCCTGACGAGAGGGCGGGAGGTCCAACCAGCCGGCTGGAGGTACAGAGCACGACGGGCCCGTTGACGCCAATGAGCCAGAAACAACATGTGGTTTTACCGGGACACTTGTACACCGGTGGCCGAGGAGGTAATCGCTGGGCTGCTCGATTCATTATCAAAGGCTGGGCTTACTGTCTTTGGGGAGAAAACAAAAACTCAGTGCCCTCCGGCAACTACAGCAAAGGTCCTCAGAAGTGAATCGTCACGCTTTAGCCAAGGCTGAGTAACTGGCTGGTGCTCAGGTGACTCAGCGAGCCCCTCTTTCTGACGGACTCCCATCCAAAACCAGGTTTTCCACATCGCTAAAAGTAAAACCAAAGACTCCTGCACAGCTCCTTCCACCCTGTCAGACAGAAATTGAGACATACTGCACAATACTGAATCAAGCTTGCACAAGGGAATCGGAGGGGTCAAATGTATCACTCCAACGCCAGCCGATTGGATAAACCGTTGCTAAGCCGTCCTGTGAAATACATTAAATGTTTATCATTGGCTGTCTTGGGATTATCTTTTAGCTTTGGATCCGTGATGCAATCTTGGCAAAATTCTATAGTTCTCTTCGGTCCTCCAGGGTACATCCAAGGGGAAACGATTCTGGCTGAGCATGCAGTTGGGTGAATAAATAAATATACTTAAACAGGCTAATGCAAATTCACAAACTGTATGGAAGAATTCTAATAGACGAGGTTTTAACCTTACGACAGTTAAATTAGCTGGATCTTCACACATGCAGATTGGGCGCTGTTAATTCATTATTTTAAAAGCAAATGCACAGTTAAGCTAATGTATAGGAAAGAGATGAAAAGCCTAAAATCCATATGGAAAACTACAGTGCTGTATGAGGAAAAGTGTATGCTCCGAGTATCACAAGACCTCACCAAACTACAAACACCACACGTCTGTAATAAAACAATATAGTCAGAGCACAGGACACACACATTTATAATCGCAGCACTGCCGAGGTCACAGCCCAGAAAGAGAAGAATTTTCTATTTTCAAACTAACACGGCTTTGGTGAAACACTTTTCCAGCCACCACGCCAGGCTCTCTCAGGATGCACAGTGTGAACAAAAACACGCACGTCTCCAGGGCCCACAGGAATCAGTATTAGGAAGGCTCTCACGTCAAGCCGTGCTGCACTTCCTACAGGCCCTTCTCCCCAACGGGAGCCCCTGTTCTAGCTCAGGTGACCCATCCAGTCCACCACATGGACAGGATGGCTGAAGCTCACCGGCTGTGCTCTTATGGCATATTTTCACTCCAGTCACACTGCCAGGGCTGCTGCTACCGGAAATTATTTTTGGGGATGTTTGGCCAAAACTAATTTGCATCGGGAACAGTCGAGATAACAGGGCCCAGGCTCGTCGGCTGCCAGGACTGCTCGTCTGCTGTGTTTGCTGTAAATCACCACCCAGGCTCAGTCCATGACCCTGTACTAATTACACTGTGGGTCGTATACAGGCAGCAGCTCTGTACTACCAGAGGAACGTGTGCTGGGTTTTAGAGCATTTTTTTTAGGTTCCAGGAACAACACTTCAAGTACGTTTTACACCTTCCAATACAAATTTAATACTAAGACGCTTGCAAACACCCTGAGCTCTGCTGCCTGGGGATGCTACAGGAGGAACCTGGAGGAGGGTGTCAGAGAGACTTAGCTGCATTTTGAGCTACCGGGGATCCCAGAATGTCTTCCTCTCTCATGTCTGCACATTCCAGTGCTCGCGCCCTACTCACAGATCTCCACAGCTCGGTTCCCTGCCTTCGGAAAGTCAATGCATTTCCCTCCCTTGCTCCTGCTTTGCCAGGGCGTTTTGTGTTTCAGACGCACGAGGTGCCGATTGTTTCAGACTTCACCTGCTGTGCGGGGTGTCTTAACGGCGATGGCCCCTCTCCAGCGCCTCATTCCCTGAAAAACTGTCTCCCTCCCCTCCTTTCCAAGATGAAACGCTGCTTTTCTGTAGCTTTTTTTTTTTTTAATTGGCTTTACAGCCTGGTGCAGCTTCACTGTCCAATACAGCGACTCAAAACACCCTCTGCCAACGTCTCTCCTCTTGGGCCACTACAGAGGCAGACTCCAGACAGCATCACCCACGGGCCCGGTGATCTGCAAGAGAGACACCTCCACAACCGTGTCACCAGGGAGCCGAGGGGATGAGGACAGGCGGACGGGCGGACAGAGGGACGAGGAGAAAATGCGGAACTGTGCTCCCAAGGGCCAAGACCAGGCAACTGAACAAGACCACGCGGCGGCAGAGCTCATTCACAACATGAGAACATGAGAAAGGACACAAACGAGAGGAGGCCACTCTCCCACTGAGCTCACTTGCCCATTTTAGGAGTTCATTGATTTCCGTCGTTTATTGAAAGTAGCAACGCCGCTGGGTGCCCTGTTTCACACTCCTGCCACCCCCTCCATGCAGAACAGAGCACAGTACCCCGACTTCCGCGTGAAACGAACATTACCAACAACTTGTATATAATCGGCAAGAGCGCACCAGGTGATGTAATGTCTTACAATACCGAGCCCAGCAGGCGAAAACCGGAATCACCAACTGTATTTCCGAACCGAGTGCCGTTTGTACCGTGCAGATTTTAGAAGGGTTATCTACTCTCCCACTTCGCCCTAAAAGAGCTGTTTTTCAAGCACTTCGCCTTCGGATACAAAAATCAAAGAAAAAAAAAGTATATTGTTTAACTAAGACTGGTGCGATTTCGTGTTTAACGATAAAACTAATAAAAACGAGCAAGATTTTTTGGCCGGGAGAAAAAAAAAACATGTCATAAGATGCTATCATTTGAATCAGAAACACGGGGAAACGAGTATATAGGAAAAGCAGGACCCTTTTTCTACATGTGAAACAAGAGAATACAAATACGTTTCAAAACATCAGGGCGCTTTTAAAAGTCTGTAACTGAATTGCGCAGAGTGGAGGGCTCCTGTGTTTATGAAGAAACAGATCTCGGATCTCGGCTGTCCGGGAACTCCTGCCTGTCTCATTCCTCCGGAGCGAAGCGCGTTTCCCAGCGCAGCAGAAAACTCGGAAAGGATCCACACACTGCAAGAAAACCTGTTTTGGTTTCTATAGATTCGCCTCTTCGTGGTTTACCTTCGTTGCGAAATGTATTGATGATGTTAAACTGGAAACACGCACACGTCGTTGCGCACATGGTGCTAGCGGTCCCCGCTCGTTCACCTGCTTTTCAAACGCACGGTCAGGATCGTGTCATTAAAAAAACGCCCGGTGTCCATCGCCAGATACAGGATCGCGGTTTCAACGACAACAACAACAACAACAAAACACCACGTCGATCAAAGCCTTTTCTATAGATACTACTGGACACATAGGCGCGTGTTAAGCGCAGTGCTGTTCCATTCGCTAGTTGTTGTTTTTTTTTTTTAATCGAAGGAAACGCAATACCTGTAAAAACTATTAACCGTCCAGTTTTAAGATTCGCGTGAAACTAGAGAAAAGGCTCGGCTCTCCGCAGAGAACAGCGGGTCGAATCGCACTTTTATTTCTCGCCCTCCCTGACACTTCTGCAGCGACTCCAGGGGAGAACCGCTACTTCCCGGCAAGACCAAAAGCAAAACTTGTCCCACACATTTCCAGCGCGACTCTTTCGCACGAACAGGTCAAGATACCGCCCCTCGCCCCGTCCCGCTTATCCAACGCCTTTGACGGCTTCCCGGTGCTTTTCAGGCAGTGAGTGTAAGTGTAGGTCCTCGCCTTCATGCCCCGTTTGCCCGGCTTCGGGAGAGCACCGAGAATGTGGAGGGGTGACCACCAAACACAGATAATAACATCACCAGCCCCATGCACTCCCACGCCGAATAACATTAACAGCCGCACGCGAAACGGGTCAGTTTATAGCGTCTGAAAACTTTCTGAACTATCTCCGGTGCCCACTCGCATCCCGCCCGCGCAGAACCCGCTCCCCGGAGAGGCGGCGGGGGTTACCTGACACCGGGCTCTCCGGCGCCCACTTCACCCCCGGGTGGAGCAGCTGGAAGGACGAGCGCACCTCGTGGCAGCTGGGCACCTGCCCGCCGGGGTGCACGAGCCCGAGGAGCAGCGCCGCCCGCAGCGCGAGCGCCCCGGGCGCGGGGCCCCCCGCCGTCATCGCGCGGCTGGCCAACGTGGGCCCCCCCCCCTCGGCGTCCTCGTCCTCCTGCGCGAGCCGGCGGGTGCGCGGGGGTCTCGGCCACTCGGTTTTTCGGCGGCTGGCGGCAGTGGAGGGGGAGCCGGCGCCGGACGCCTAGCTCGACGCGTTCGGGGACAACATCTTCAGGCGACACCGATTATTTCATCCGCGTCGACGCCGCCAGCGGGGTGAGGCATTCTCGGGCGCTCCAGCAACGCCGTCTTCAAAACTTTCTTCGTGAGTGTCACGGGCAAGCCCCGTCCCTCCACTCCGGACTTAGAAGTGCGTCGTCATGAATTCGCCCAGGCCGCCGCCAACGCTCCCTGCCCCCGCCCGATCCGCCACTTTTCGGCGAAGAGCGAAACTGCGGGGAAACAACAGCTTCGCCTCCCGGGTGCCCCGCGCTGCCGCCGCCGCTGCTGCTGCTGCTCGCGCCGGCGCTGCCCGCTGCCGACTGCTGCCTGGCTGCGCGAGATGGATTAGTTTTAAATCGCAGGGCAGACCGCCCGCGCGCCACCCACACACAGGGAGCGCGCCTGGACCCTCGCGGCTCTCACCGCCGCCGTCTCCAGCGCGCGTGGCGCAGCGGTGTGCTTGTCCAGCAATTTTTTACAAGCCCTGCGTGTCCGGATCCACCTCACGCACACAGCGACCTCGACATCACGCGTGTGTCCTCCCGCCTGCGGGCGTATGTATCAGTGAAACATGTCCCTCAGGTTGCTAAAATTATCATCTGGTAACAACGCAGATTTTGCATATTAAATCGCTTTATAATCTGAAGGGCATGCGGAAGACTGTAGGTGGAGGAGGGTACATATGTCAAAGCATGTTTTCCTCGCTGTTGCCAAACAGCTGGAGCTCTTCGCTGAGGGTGTTCTGGACAGGCCCCGCTGAACTTTCCCTTCAAAATGAAACAAGCGGACAGTTGTTTTTTTTATTATTGTATTATTCCCAGGCGGCTTCATTATTTTTCCCCCCTTCGAAACAGACGGATGAAAAAAAAAAAGCTCTCTCCCGAGAAAGGCATTTCATTTTTTCAGGATTCAAAACGAAATCCTAGTTTTTTTTTAGTGAGAAGGCATCTCCGAGTTCTGGGTAATACGGCCGTGCAGCAGCACGGGGAGGGTGCGCGCTGCCCGCTGGGAGACGGAGCCGGGGGGCAAACCGGTATTGCCTTATACCCTCCGCAAATCAGTCCCCAGCTCGCAGGCCGCCTCATTCCCGGTCCCCATCAGCCCCGGGCCGGGGACCACCTGCCCAACAGCCGCCGCTGCGGGCAGAAAAGAGAAAACTTGTCCCGCCCGCGCGCCCGTGCCCTGCCCGCTGCCCGCTGCCCCACCCCGGGGCTCTCCTGCTCCTGAGTCACACCGGGCCGCCCGGAGCCGAAGGACCAGCGGACTCGCGCTTTGCACAGTGTCCGGCTGTGACCGCTCTGGCGCGGGACAGGCTGTCCTCTCAGGGTACGCGGAGAAGTGGACGATCGCAGAGACGCCCGCCCTCTCTGGGGAGAACCTGCGCACTCCACACAGAAGGACCTCTGGAATCGAACCCAGGGCCTAAGAGCCTCGAGGACACAGCGCACGCCTTGCCCCTGGGCCTGAATTTGTTTTTCTTTTTGCTAAAAAACACATTTTTATTGCAGCTCTTAAAGCGTATACAAGCTGGTGACAGGCAATACATGTTGCTACACTCAATCAGGGTCCCAGACATTCGTCTCTATGGGCCATTCGAGGTGTGAAAACTCTCACACTTTGGCCAGTACACTCACCACACCTCGGCTCTCAGTGGGGAGGAGAACAGAGTGATGGAGCCAGTTCAGAGATGGGGATTATTAGGAGGCCATGACTGGTAAAGGCCAAGGAATTTGGCCAGGACACAGGGGTAACACCCCTACTCTTTTCGAGAAGCGCCCTGGGATTTTTAATGACCACAGAGAGTCAGGCCCTCGGTTTTATGTCTCATCTGAAGGACGGCGTCTTTTTTACAGTATAGTGTCCCCGTCACTATACTGGGGCATTAGGACCCACATGG
The DNA here is from genome assembly GCF_040954835.1 of Lepisosteus oculatus. NCBI lineage: Eukaryota > Metazoa > Chordata > Actinopteri > Semionotiformes > Lepisosteidae > Lepisosteus > Lepisosteus oculatus. The sequence continues at coordinate 48,762,907 of NC_090703.1, forward strand.
ACCGCAGGGTGAGCGCCCCCTGCTGGCCCCACTAACACCTCTTCCAGCAGCAACCTCAACTTTCCCAGGAGTCTCCCATCCTGGTACTGCCCAGGCTCACACCTGCTGAGCTCCAGTGGGGCTGCCAGTGGTGAGTAGGGCTGATATACTGCAGCCTCTTGCCCTTTCACTTGAATTTTGACAGTTCAATGGCCGGGGAGCGTGATCAGCTTCAGTGCCGCCCTGAGTGTGCCGCCTCAGATCGGATCAGATCGGAGCTGTGCGGCACACCTGACCTGCACTGGCCCGTGGTGTCCGGGGTCAGTAACAGCTGGAGCTGTGGGGGGGACTCCTGTCCTCCAGGCAGGAAAGCTCCGTGTCTGCTTGGATCGCCCTCCCCTCTCAAAACGCACAAGCCTCCCACAAGGCGATGAATATGGACGATTATTCGATTGCGCTCATGAGAACCGGCTGTTCGGGTGACGTTCTTGCCACGCGAGCACTGTGCTCCTCCAAGGTCTCCCCCGAAAGACCTCGGGAAGTTGCGATTCTCCCTCCTGACACAGACGCGCGAGCAGCAGCAGACTGCAGCGCTCGACCAAGGGCCTAGTTAGCCATTTAAAAAAAAACAAAAACAAAAAAAAACCGCTCCACTAACTTTCCATCCTGTAAGTAACGCAGCCCGAGCGGCGACGGTCATCTGCCTGCTCTGAAAAGCAGGCTGCAGGCACAGCACAGCGCGACGCAGCAGAGGATGCAAATCCCCCACACCGTCATTAAGGAATAAGAGAGATCTGCAGGTAATTAACTAAAACCGGACCCCAAGACTTAGTGGGTAGCAAGTGTTACCTTGACTACAACAGCTTGCGTGGGGAAGACTGCAGTGCGAATCCTATGTGCAGACTTCAAGAGCTCCCGTTTCTCCCTGGGGACACATTCTTGCTTCCCTTTAGCATTTTACTGCTGGTGTTGCTGACACTAAAAAAAAAAAAAAAAAAAAGGACCAGTATTATCTTTTTGAAACACACGCTATAAAGGAGATGAATTGAATACTGCATGTCAAAAAATGCCTTTCCTTTGTTTTTTTTTTCCTGTAGATATTCCAGTTATCAATGCATTGCAGTGTACGCTACAGTAGGGTACAATCCAATAATCGGAAAGATTGACTTTGTGGTTTCAATCACGGGTCTCAGTTTCACATTAACATGTTCCCTTTGGCAAAGCTGCTTAGCTTTTCCAAAAACCTAGTACAATTCCCAGCATTACCACTCCCGTTGTTCAGAACAATTTAAAATACTTGGAAAATATCCAAATACCTTCACAATAGTCAGAAAAGCTCTGTGGAATGCCCTGCACAATATTTTCATTTCTAGGAGAGTAACAATGTTCAGGGAACATTGTGCTTGTGCTTGAATATCCTTGACACAATTTCAGAGGCTCACACACAGAAAGCAGTGTTCAGAGGTGGCAGTGTATCAGCTGCAGATTCTGACAGAGAGAAGTCTCCAGGCAGCCACAAAAACAGACATCATTTACATGCAAATATCAGTTCTGCCTTTGTGCAGTTCTAATATTTAAGAGCAAATTACACACCCATTGGTGCATAATGGGTTCATATTTAGTGCATAAATCACAAATATTACAGAACACATTGTAGATGAAGAGGTCCTTAGTGGCTTTGTTTTGCTTCATTATGAAGGAAGTGAATTTCCACTTACTTTTTATGCTGTTTATTAAAGGCAGAAAACATTTCGCACCTCACAGTGCAAAGCAATTGCCCTTAGCACACAGCTGCCGGTGGGTAATACTGGGACAAACTGGATTCAGTCAGCTGTAGATATTCAATTCATTCACAAGGTGGCACAGTTCATCTTCATGAGATCGTCATTCCAGGCACACTGCACCCTGGAAGATAAACAATTCTGGAGGAAAATGATGACTGGCCCGGGCTCAGATCATCGGCGCATCACACAAACCTGACGAACACAACCCCCAGGCAGGATGCCCAGAGCTCTGCCTAGGGTCAGACACTACACTCCAAACAGCCGACAAACTCCTTCATCGCACAGTAGATTCTGACATGAAGATCTTTTTTTTTTTTAGAAAACTTTAAATAGGATTACTTGTTGAATTGCGCGGCAAAAGAAACCAAGCTCATCACTTCAGGCAAGCGATTCAGAGCTGGTGCTGGTAATGATGGCAGTATATTTGCCGCCATCTAGTGGCAGGAGAATGTATACGATATTAAAAAAACACCCGGCTCTGTCCAACGTCTCCCGTTTGTCTCTTGTTATCTGTAGGAAACCATCAGCAATAAACATTCTAACATGCTTAGAGTGGGATACAAAGCTGTCGATATTTTGTCTTTCCAATACAGATCTCGATTCAATAACGAGAAGCAACAACGAGTCTCCCTTGCAAGTGATAAAAGCTTCTAAATGAAAAATATTACAGGGCCAACGAAACATTCCACAGCCCAGTCAACTCATTTCAGGAACTGATCGCGGTGTGCTCTGCTTTTTAATTGCAGCGAAGGCCTCTCAGTCACCGGTGTTAAGCTTGCATGCATCAGAAGTTTTAACTACACAGCGCACTTCACATATCAACAAAACCTAGACACGTGGGAGAACCTCGAGCAGGCGCCCAACACTGATCCCACACTGTGTAGAGCTCTTGATTTCCTGATTTCCATTCCAGACACTGAAGAGCAGTGGGGACCGCCCAGTGTGAACCCTCCTTCTGCAAGAGCAGTAAAGGACAAAGCCTGTATTTTCCACCTTACTTACCTGTGAAAACGCTGGAAAATGTTTACTGTGGTGGGTGACTCTACAAACACACAATAGTGGAGCCCATACAGTCTATAAAAAAAAGTTTTATGACTTATAACATCTTAAAACATGGCGTTATAGTAGGACAGCAGGTATTACATTCCCCTTCAAGTGTCTTAACAAGCAGGTGTAGATGTACAGTGGTCTGAGCCCCACAGAAACTTCTGAGATGTAAAATAACTGTCCACTATCTGGGAATATGCAGGACTCTGCTAATGTATAAGATAAGATCACTTTAGTGGCCGTATACAATTTCTTGCATGAGGAACATGTCTTTTCACAGACCCCAGCTTGCTCTCCATGAGACACACAGACAGGGAGAGAAGCTGGGGGTCAGAGTGCAGGATCAGCCATTGTACAGCGCCCCTGGAGCAGCTGGGGTTAAGGGCCTTGCTCAGGGGCCCAACAGAGTAGGATTTCTCTGCCGGCTGCGGGATACAAACCGGCAACCTTCCAGCCACAGGCACAGATCCTGAGCCACAGAGTCATCGCTCCTCCCCTATGATGGCTGGATAACTTCCATTTCAACAGAACTCACTACCCTGCCTTGCGCCTGTTGCTTGCTGGGATAGCCTACAGCTCTCTCACAACCCCGAACTTGATAAAGCAGTAAGAAAACAGAAGGATGAACAACTCACCTGCTTCACTGGGAGGAAGTTGAACACTCTGACGATGCTCCAAGCTTTCATCAATTCAAGCAAAAATACCTCCCTTCAAATAATTACAATATAGCAAAGCATTTACCCCCTGGATCTGTGTTTATCATAAGCTATATACACAGTTTTGATTGCACACAACCCATTGCTTCTGAGAACAAGATCAGGGGCAGCACATTACAACTGGTGAAACTGTGCCACCCTATTCTCATCCATCAGCGAGCTGCAGGACTGAACGAAGATCAAGACTCACCGTTGCAGGAAGGGCTGACAAGGCAGGGTACTCAGAGGGGGAGGCCAGAGTGAAAAGCATCTGGCCTCGTTGTATACTTGTGGAAACAGCCGAAAAGATCAATCGACCCTCCCTTCCATTTCTGTCACTTATCACAACTGCAGCGTACACAGGGCCTGCAGTACAGCAGATGACCCTCACAGACCTCCACAAACCCTTTGTCCCCCTACCATCTGAGAGAAGATATCGCAGTGTACGGGCCAGCTCCACCAGACTCTGGAACAGCTTCTCCCTACAGGCTGTCAGGCTCCTCGACACGCTGGAATCTACTTGCACCCACCCCAATTCCAGAGACAGGGTTTAAATCCCCCCCAGTGGGGTGTGCAGATTGTATTATGTATTTGCCTTATCCTGTCTACCTCTGTCAGTGGCCCATCTGTATTGGCACAGTGTACCAGGAGGAACAATTTCATTCCACTGTATACCTGTATCCGGCTGGACTGACAAATAAACGAGAACTTGAATAAAATCGGGAGAAGATCGGCGAGTTCTTAAATGCTGAAACAATCAGCCAGTTTCAACCTCGGAGTCCACATCACCCCAGAACTGTGAGCAAGCGCTGGACTGATCCTTGTAACTGGTTGAGAAACTGCCCCGGTGTCCTGGCCAAAATTTCCCATTGGCCCTTACCAATCATGGCCTCCTAATAATCCCCCTCTATGAATTGGCTACATTACTCTGCTCTCCTCCCCACTGATAGCTGATGTGTGATGAGTGTTCTGGCGCACTATGGCTGCCGTCACATCATCCAGGTGGGGCTGCACACTGGTGGAGGTGGAGGGGATCCCCATTACCTGTAAAGCGCTTTGAGTGGAGTGTCCAGAAACGCGCTATATAAGTGTAAGCAATTCTTATTATTAAACTGCACTGCTGCAGGTCACCTCCACAGGGACCAGCTGGAGCAGACACTGGGGGATGAGGGGACCAGCATGCCAACAAATTAACCCTGAACGCACGTCACACCAGTGATGGTTTAAGGGCGACCTGATACAGCTGGAGCATGGTGACACCCCCAAACCAGGGCTGCCCACAGCCTCCCTGGAGTAACCCCACCAGTGCAGCCAGCAGGGCAGGAGCCCACCAGACCGTTCGAAGACGGAGCAAAACGTTTCCCCAAAGCAAGATCTACTCTCAACACTGGGGTAAATGTAATGGCTACGGATCACCGACAGTGTTTACTTTTAAACGAGTATCACCTACAAAAAAAAAAAAAAAAGAATCACACGTTCACAAATTCCCAGTCACAACGGCAATTTTATTTTCCAAAAACGTTGTCAGATTGAGACACGGTAAACCATACAAAAGGGAAAAGACAAGCCCTTGCGGAGGAGAGAAACAAGGAAAGGATTATTCCAGGCAGTGAAGTAGGAACGTTTTAGTTTTTACATCTTCTTCAGGTGTTGGGTGGGGGGGGAGTTCTGCCCGAACTGCGTGTCCGGCGGATTACAGATGGATACCGTGCAATTTTTTTTCCCCAAAGGATTGCTAAAATTGCAACGTCATCCACCCGAAAACAGCCAGACAGTGGCGAACTCCAGCACATCCCTGCCGAGTCCCCCGGGCTGCAACTCAGCGCGGCGCCACCCACACAGGCTGCAGTGCCGCCTCACTCCACCAGGGGGCGTGAGGACAGAGAAGATCGAGGCAAACCTCCCGCCGTTCCCAGAGGCGCATAAACAAGTCATACGGCAGAAACACCACGTGGGGGAGGAAGAAACTTTTCACACAAAAAAAAAAATCGATTTACAATATGCAGAATAGGACTCATTCACATTAAACGCATTTTAAGCTGTGGTACAAATCAAACCTTGTTTTCCCCAAGATCGTAATGGCTTTGAAACTGCTTCTAATGTCACCTGCCTCTTTAATATCATAACTACTGATAATTTCATGAATTTCCCTACGGGATTAATAAAGTCTTATCTAATGAAATGGCATTCCTATCAGACTATTGCCATGTGGTGTAGTGCTCCATCACCAAGGACAGCCCCAACCTTCACTCCATAAAAATCGACATCAATCGGAAGTTCTCATTAAAATGGACAGAAACTGCCTAGTTGATGGCCTGGCTTAACGTGTAACAGGTCATTACCTCCTTTATTCTGGAATAAAACATCCCGGCTTCTCTCTCAGTGCAACTCAGGGGACCCGTCATGTCCCGAGCACCCAATGCTGAGAACTGGCAGTCAGACCAATTAATAAACCCTCTGGAAAACAGAGGATTGAAAAAAATAAGCTTGGTTTTAAACAGTCAAGTTAACCTGCGTCATGAAGCTGCAATTTAACTGCAGAGGAACCCTTCACATCCTTTCCTGACCTGCTGCGGAAAGAAATGCAACATCTGCAGGAGCTCTGAAGCAAGCAGGTAGGCTCCCAACACACACGCACTGCTGAATCTCAGCATCACCAAGACTCCAGAACCAGGGGTCAGGCTCCCACGACCCCACGCAGGAGAACAGGCACCCCAAAACCAACAAGCTGCCTGACTGGAATAGTTACAGGTCTTCCACCCAGAGGTGTGGGGGCTCACAGGACCAAGGCTGGGAACCCCCACAACATAAGACCCCCCCACTTCTTGATGTCCTGAATAATTAACAGTAATTGACCTGTCAAAAGTTTAAAAGAATCTTTATACACTTTGGCCCATGAGAAACAGCAGATGCAACTATTTCACTCCACCCTGCTCAATCCCTCTATTCCCTTAGCAAGATGTTCTAAATTTCAAAAACAGCGGTTTGAAGGCTTTAACTGATAGAATTAGAGGGACAATTCTTGCTGTCCTGCTACAGTTTTTATTTACACGAACCTGCATGCACGAATGGAGAGCACGAAGATCTTTTTGCATATCGACACGTCTCAAGCATCCAATCCTGGCACCGACAGGTCAGACCCCGGCGTTCCGAGGCCCAGCACTTCACGAGATCTTTTAGCTGGCGGCTCTTTCCGACGCACACCGATGGAGCCGCCCGAAACAGCACAGGCTGCAGAACGAGGGGACCTGTGGTCTGGGCAGGCCTGGCGCCACGCAGAAGGAAAATCTCGAACCATCCCGTGCAAAGAACAAAAAAAAGATCCTGGTCCGGGAGCTGCACTGCTCTCGGACGCAGAGAGTTTTGCATGGATTTGCACAGCAGAAGACGTCACAGCTGGATGCAAACACGCAAAACTGACCGCGGCCGGCTGGGCACGCCGAGATCCGGGGGGCAAAGCCGGCCCTGGGGGAGAGGGAGGACAGGAGAGGAGTCCGGCGCTACTAGAAGTGCCCATACTGCAGTAGATCTGGCAACACTACCTGCACTGTGAGCACTTTGGAACCGCCCAGACACATGGCCTCCAGCCACGAGGGGGCAGCGTCCTGCTGCCACGAAGGGGACCATTAGACGGCACAAGGAGAGGAGTTCCAGCCCAGCCTGGTCACACAACACCCCCCACCCCCCGCCACCCCAACACCTTCACTTATCCCTTTGCAGCTCAAATCCCCACCATCCGCCTTCACAAGGATTCTTGTTGCCGACTTACTCTGGGGTCCCTCCCCCTTTATTCTCCAATGGGACGGGAGGCTGCGCACAGCCAAGAGCGACGTGCGCCAGCGTACCCCCGGAACGACGGAGAGAGAGAGGGCCGGAGCGCCCAGAGAACGCCCACGCCAAGGCTGGGCGAACTCGCCAGCTCCGCACGCGAGGCGCCCAGCCTCAAAACCCACCTCCCATGATCTTTACATCTCGGTCGCTCCTCCAGGGCGAGTATTAACCCACAAACCCCGGGTTCCACATCGGTCAGCAGGCACGGTCTTATCCGGGGGGGGGGGGCGGGGGGGCTGGGGCGATGAGGCGCGCACTGCAGCCGGTTCTGTGGCACCTCCTGCCAGAAGGAGCATCTAGCGCAGTAGATTCTAAACTAATTCACTAACTGCACTAGATGCACCTTAACACGAGGTCCACCAGGGGGCAGACGCGGGCCCACATCTCCAGCCCACCAAAGCCCCAGAGAGACTGAAGAGGGGTTACAACAAGGCTTCATGTTTTTAACCAGGCAGTTAACGGACGAGAGATAGAGAGAGAAAGGCATGCAATCAAAGCAACCAGGCCAGCAATCCGCACGGTAATGCAAGAAGTGCTTGCATTGCAGTAGAGTGTGTAGGCTACCTGCACTGTAAGCACTTTTGCACGACAATGAGCCCTGCGCGCCCCAGGTCTGCTTACTCTCCCGTCTTCATCCCTCGTGTTGGCTCCCCAGGCTGCGCCGAAGGGCCCGGACAGCACACGGCCGAAGCAAAGCCTGCTGGGAAAGAAACAACATTTAGTTTTTGTGGAGGGAGATGGCGAGGGACCACACAGACACAACCAACCACTGATGACCAAGATTTTTTTTACTACTTGTGTCAGCGGTCTCCCTGCTCACAGGTCTCTCTCCCTCCAGAGAAAGTTGCACGAGCGCGAGAGTCAAACTACGAGTGAATGAGCCAGTGGACAACACCAGGACAGCAGCTAAGCTGAAGGTTCAGTGGTGAAGGTCCGCTTGACGGGAAGAACAGCTCTCGATGTCCAGAGCAATCCGTCCCCGTCTTCTGCACCGAGAAAAACTCCCGTCTCGTGAAAAAGGGCCCGATAGACAAAAAAAATACGAGTCCATCAATAAAAATACGACAGCTTGGAGAAATCCAAACTTATCAGATCTGGGATTTTTTGGTTTTTCCCACTGCAATGGACCCAACCAACCACGAGAACCATAAACCAGTTTTAGTTCCGAGGAGAGAAAACCTGGCGCTCTGAAGAAACAGGGTTCAAACCTGCAGCTCTTTCACAGCTTTCCTGGACCAAACCACATATCTTCCTTACTCTGCTTTTTTGAGAATTAAGATCTTCAACAAAACACCTTAAACGAGGGGATTCCAGTTTAAAAAACAGTTTTACCAACAGACACAAGCTCATTCCGTCTAGACCCCTACAAGGCACAACAACGCCTGTCACAAGAAGCACATCCACACCACCAGACCCTCAGTCGAAGCGATAACCAGAGAGGGATTTTGTAAAACCCTCTGCTGGGGAAACAGACCCTTCAGCCAAGGGGCCTGCAGAACCTGCAAGATGCAAATTAGAATTAAAAAATGCTACGTTTGTGTTTAATACGCCCCAAACCTAAAAGAGCAGCAGATGTCTCATTTGCAACGAATGTGCTCAAAATGTTCAATGGTGTAACTTCCCAGCCACCCACAGCATGCTGGCCTGGCAGGAACAAGCACCCAAAAGGATCTGAAAACCTAGCTAAGGCTTCCTACCAGCAAAACTGGCCAAGTGGATAACAGGAAAGGCAAAAGAAGAGACACTTATTCATTAAAAAGGCGGACGCGCGTGTATTCCTTAAGACATTTGCAAATGCAATTCGAACGGGTCAGAAATAACGGCAGAAGAAATTTAATTCTCAGGTCTTGCTTCCGAAACTCAGAATAATCGTTACACACGGGGGGGGGGAGGACGCAAATAAATCTGTCAGACGTTTTAAAACTTAAAATGAGACGCCACCCCCTCCAGGGCTGTAAAATAAAACAGGCAAGACCACTCTGCACCCAACAATTTAAGAGTGAAGGAAAAAAAAAAATATCCGCGCACCGTCAGGAAACTTACAGGAAATCCCCAAGAGAGTGCACCCTCCGCGAACCGACCAGCGACGTTTCTTCAACCATAATCCAAACGCTGAAATTGGCGTTTCTTTCAATAACCCGCATGTCTGCAAAAAAAAAAAGCTCCGAGAGGCGAGCTCCCACGTGGTCAGTCGCGAGGAGATTAAAGATGGAGGAGGAATGTTCTGGGGGGGGTTGGGGACGAAAAAGTTGGGACGTGAAAAAAAAAAGAGACCGGTTTGAAAAGAAGCGCCAAAGCCCTGACCTTACGACCCGGCCATTTATGGCCGCCCCGAGCAAACCGACCCCCTCCTGCCCCCGCACGGTAGCCGGGCAGAGAGACGCAGAGTCCGGCGTGCGAGCACGACAATGAGCCCCGTCCTCTCCAGAGTGCAAGGAGCTGGCGAGGCGACATGTAAAAACACACGCCGTGTTTGGGTTAAAGTTCACCTTGGCACGCACTCCAAGTCTCCATAACTTGGAATTTTTTTCCTAAATGTATTTTTGTTTTTGGAAAGCGCACGCAAAAGCCCGGAATAGTTTTTAAAATTTTGCCGATTAGAACTCGTATGTGTGGCGGCTGGCGGGCCGGACACTTTCTTCCACAAAAAACACGTGTACCCACGGGCGTCCCCCCCCCCGCCCCCGGACGCCGGTTCGGGGAATAAACACGCACCGCGCTCCAGTCCTTACTTGGGCAGCGTGACGCCCAACTTCACGAGAATGAAAAAGGGCTTCGCTCCTCTGCAAACGAGACCCCAGGCTTACCTGAGGTCGAGAGAGAGTTAACGCGGGCCCGGCAATCACCGTGTCCCCTTTACACCCCAACTTCCACCCCCCACCTGACAGAAAACACACTGTCTTTGGAAATGAGTACAAAAGAAACCGGGTTTCCACCTTCAAAACTCCAGCCGCTCACTTCCAACTGAAGCGGTTTTCGTCTGCGTGCTATTTTGTTTTTTTAAATGAGACACTTGCACCCACCGCCACCAACACACCCGTTTTTTTGTGAATCTGAAGGGTGTAAAACCGGCCTGTTGGTCCCCCCCCCCACACAATTCATAATTCCACCCCAGCTTTAAGCTGCACCCCGACGTTCACAACCCAAAGCGCCGCCACTGAATCGAAATTTCGTTGAGAAAGAACTACAAGTCCCACATTGCACTTTTTTTTTTGTTGTTTGGCACAGGCGCACACAGAAACCAACACAATTCCAAGGCCCCGGGTGGACTAGACTCTCAATCCCGGCGCCATGTGCTCCAGACCTGCCAGAGACTGCGTGCCGTGTTGTTGTTGTTGTTTTTTTTTAAGGTACGATTTTCAAAAAAGGAGGAGAAGGGAGAGAGGGAGAGAGCGCGGAAAAAAAAAAATGAGAAGAGATTCGCGATGCTCTGAAGTTAAGCCTCAACACGCCAGTGCACGTCGATGAGATTAAACGCCGCTTCCTTTCCCTCCGATCGCGAGGGAACGCAAGTTCTGAAAACAAATATTAATAATAAAAGAGAGGTGGGGGGGGGGGGGAGGAGGAACCCACGCATGCACGCACGCGAGCCACCGCCTCGCGCCGGGCTCCGGTCCAAATTCAAGAAAAGCGTTTCTGCCACAAAAAGAGAGAGAGAGAGCGGAGGAAACGCACACCGTACCTCGCCGGGGAGGGGGAGTGCATACCTATATAGACGAGCACAGACGGGCCTGTGACAAACCGCTCGAATACCTACCGTCTGCTCGCACCGGGGAGACAAAGCGAGCCCAGCGCCGCCATGTGAATTTCAAAACTCCGGCAGCGCGCAGCCCGACAGCCCCCCGACAAAGCATTTTTTACACCCCCCCCCCCCCAAAAAAAAGAGAGAACCCGCACATCTACACGAGCGTGATGTCATCGCGCCCTTCGGCGCTGCTCTGAAAGCGCACCAGAACAACGCGCGATACTTAATTCTAACAACACGGGAACCCCCACCTGTAGGGTATCGCCTCTTTCTCTTTTTTGGGGGGGCGGGGGAGCTTTGCGGTCACAGATCGCATTCTGTAGTTTTGTAGCACCGCCACACACGCACACACACAAGCACAAAAAAAAATCTCGACGCCACTGTGCAAGCCAGAAGAGCGAGCGAGCGAGTTTCACGGGTGCGGACTGAAACCGTCAGCACGTAGGTACTCCTCTGCAAATTAATACCGCTTCTCCCTCCAACACGGCTCCTGCACCATTGTGGTGTCACGCTGCACACACGCACACACACACACACAAAGCCAGCTCGCCGTGCACGGAGCAAAACCCGGAGGGTGGGGAGGGAAAAGTTTTCCGGCTCAGCTTTTCACGCGCTGACCTAACCGAAGGGCTGCGTTATTAAACAACAGCAAACAAAAAAAAAAGAAACGAGAGAGAGAGAGCAACGACGAGAAATACAGGAGCCCGCAAGCACGTTACCTTTGTTCGGCGCACTGGAAGAAGGCAAGAAGGAGCCGCAAGGTTTTACGAAAGTGGCGCGAACGTGCCGTCATGTGATGCGATTCCAGGGCGTCTCCGGTCCCCAATAGCACGAGCACATGAAGGAGCAAAAAAAAAAAAACTGCATCCGCCTTCGGCAATTACCATAATCAAGCTCATTCTTTAATTTCGCCACCACCTTGCACATTAATCAAAGGCAACCCACCCCTCCACATTATATTAGCAAAAAAAACAACAACAACGATGTTGTTGTTTAGCGATTTGGAAGGGCAGGAGGGAGTTCAGCAATAATTACAGTTGTACTTGCATGCATCTGTTGTGTGCGTTTTAAATAATAAGCATACTCTTTTTTAAAAAAAAAAAAAAAAAGACCCTGCCATGCAAAACAAACTCGCAGTAAAATAAAAAGTTTCTACCCCCTGACGGACTTGGTTTTTTTTTTTCCTAACGAAATAAAAAAACAAACGAAGTGGTTGGTTTGTTTTTGTGGGGAAAAAAATGCATGAAAATGTGTGTAAAGCCACGTTAAGAGAAAGCTTAGCCCACCCAGATATTTCGTTTGCAAAAGACAAACCCAAGGAAAGCCTTCCATCATAACTCGTGTGGGGGAAAAATACCTTCTAACGCTAAACGTTTAGTAAAAGCTTTGAGCCAAATATCTGAAGCAAAGAGGAACAAACTTACCTCACTGGTACAATTCTGAAAGAGCGGAGAATTGGGGTGGATCAGGGAGCTCAAGTGTATTTTCCCATCTGCCTCTTGAGGTAAGCAACTTTAACGTGCGCCCTGCCTGCTCTTGAAGTATAACAAAAAGTTACGCCGTGCGTGAAATCGTCCCAGCATCTTTGTTGTTTTTTCCCCCCACTATGTGGGGGGAGGAGAAATGCGATATGTTGTTCAGAGAATAAACTTCATATACATAATTTGTGTGAATGTCAAACCCTGTACTTGCTTCATTGGTAGTCTCGTGCTAATCCGTACCTTCGCTTTAAAAAAAAATGCAACATAAACGGTTATGTACAAGAAACTTGAACAAACAAAGCACTAACGCAGATCAACTGTTCTTAAACACCCCCCCTCTCAGATCCTGCGGTCACACAAAAAGAACTGTAAGGCTCGTGACCTTTAACCCCGACAAACCCTACCCCCACACTCACCCGATTGAACTCGGGCGCAGGAAGCATTTAACAAGAAAAAATAGTTCACTCACAAAGCAGACTTCTCTATGAAACCTGCAGGGATCTTCCAAAAAAAAAAAGAACCCAGCAAATTTTAAAAGTGCATTTCCTCAAATTACGTTTTTGTCTATTTCACGATGTCAGATACTTTGACTCGTCCAACGACGAGCCTTTCATGCACGGGCGAATATGAGTGGCGTTGCTTCGCTTGCAGTGTCTACATTAAATACTGTATATTTTATTTCCTCTGCTGACAATAAATGAATTAGTCTAAATCCATCAAACGTCTTAAAAGAAGAAGCGTCTAGGTGAGGTTTGGGGGATTTTTAAGAGACATTGGGAAGTAAGTGATTTGTGGGGGATTCTTAATTCAATTTTGGGGGCAGATGGTTCGTTGTGAGGGTTTTTTTTTGTAGCTCGGGGAGTTTTGAAATAAACTAGAAATTAAAAATATTGTGTTGCCGTTGTAGACTTGAAGCCTCCAGCTTGCTTAATTGTCTGATCAAAAATTTTATTTTTCAATTCTGTTGTACCGAAAACAGATTCATGTTAACTGCAGCGATTAATACTGAACCAAGGCAAAAGACAACAGTTAAGACTGATGAAAACATTGTTTCCGGGACTCCCGGATGAGTCCTGTATATATGAATGCCATTGTGTGGAAGCATGAACTTTAACAAACATCCAAGAGTTCACAAGTTAGACATCGTTTAAATAGGAACTGCAACATCATTTAATTTTAGGACACGACAAAACGTCTTCTGAGTTGCAGCAAGCTCTTGCTAGTATATATTAATTTCCTTCACCTTACCTTTTTATAATTATTTTTTGTTGCTATATTATTATTTGTTTGTTTCTAACTAAGGCTTCGTTTGTTCAACCAAAATGAAAAGTTAAAAATTCACGTGCACCCCTCTCTTTAAAGGTGAAGATATATATATTTTTTTATGGAGACGTAAGATCGGTGTAATTGCACAGAATTGCAAACCTACGAAAGAAGACTACAGATATGCAATGGATTAAATGCGAGGTGTGTTCTGTGATGTGAAGTGTTCTTAAAAAGCTCGTGCGGTTTTCAGGAGCGGTCTTGTACAGAATAAATCACTGGAAACGTAGTAAACTCTTGCTTTTAAAATATTCAGTTACACTTTAGTTTAGCCTTGGTAGAAATCATATTCGGTTAGACGACAGTGTTTATACAGTGGTTTCGCCGTGTTCTTTGAAATGTATGGAACTGATATGTAGCTGAAGAATGTGGATTTGTCACTGCAAGAACTATGTAAATAATCTTGTTTTCATGTGAAAAAAGAGTTCAAAACAGGGTTATATCTTTTAACTTCGTTTAAAATAAAAAGTTTTCGAAATCAGATTACTGTTTAACATTTTAGACACAGAAAATAGTTTGCTGCAATAATTTACAGTATGAAATTCAACAAATGTATCTACAGGTACCTTTCTTCTGCTTGAAAACTAGACTTTGCTTGGTTTGAATTTTTTAGGTGAACACTGTTTTATTTATTTTAAAAAACAACACAAACAGGTTTGCTTACTTTTGTTTGTTTTTTTTTGCTTTTGCGTACTCCATTTTAATAAGTAAATATAATTTTATTTCACACAGTATGAAGACAGCAAAATAAAACAAGGAAAACATGTTAAAACCTGTATTCTTTTGGTTTCCTATAAAGTCAATGATTTGCTAAAACTCAGTCAACTGATTTTTAGGTTATTTTTACAAGTTGCAAAACCTCAGTAACATTTTGGTTTGATAATATTAAAATAAAATCCTTCTGCTATACGTGTGTAAAATATAATTATTTTAAGTATTTTCGAGATTTGTTAAAGTTCTTACTGAAAATATTATTTAATAGGGGTTGCATTAACTTTACACAAACAGCACACTTTACAGAAGTAGCAAAATATGAAGTAGGTCACAAATCAGCTTTAAAATCTGTTTTGAGAGTCGAATTGTATAGTTTTCAAAATGCAACCCTATATGAATATGTTGAAACATAGACATATATATTTGGTTGTACAAATCAGACTGTAAAAATAATTTTGCAACCAAGTTCTTATTTTTAATTCTGTTTTTATTTTTAAGTCTTCATTTTGTGTCCATTTCTCAAATCATTGTTATTAGTAAAACATTACTTTGGAGATGTTTACAGAAAAATGCTTAATACTTTTTTATACTTTTTAATGATATTTCTGCTGGTTATTTAGACTACGAAAACAATTCTGGAAAGTTGTTTTAATATATTACCCCACTGAGAAATTTGCAGTGACATTTCTTCACACAGTGGAATATTACGCTTTTTAAAATACGATACTGTTCTTATTAAAACACAACATTTGTACTTTCAGTGTAATACTATGCTAGAAAATAAATATATAATCCGCAAAAAACTCTGTAACAGTTTCAAACCTAAATATAATTGATTGAATATAATAAACATTTGTATAAAATCTATAAAATATTCAAAAATTGTCAAACTAATTGCCATATTTAATATTACTATCAAAAAATATTTAGGATTGTTATAACTTGTTTTTCTTGAAATTGAATTAAAAAAATTAATCTCTTGGAAATGGAAACAAGTGATCATTTCCTTGCTAAAAATCGATCACACATTGGTAAACTGTAACTGGTGAGAACTATTCCTACTGCTCTCTCTGTGTGGAGTATAAACTACTTTGACAAACTCCCTTTAAAAAATGTTTGATATACTTCTCTAATCAAAGTTCAAATCAGAGAGCATAAATCTAGGAACCAAGAGTTCCTTTAAATATTTTCAATCCTGCATTCTGTAGATGAAGGATTTCTGTAAAACTGTGTTAAAAGGTTAAATGTTTTTGTTTAACGTTAAAGTTAAATGTTCAATATCCACACTTCAATACTTGTTTTATCATTTAAGTTATCGCAAATAAAAGTATCAGGAAATTAACATTCATGATAATATTATACAATGGTATGGAAAAGGTAGACATCTGTACTGGCTGCACTGTTCACATTAGATACAAACATCTCCAATAGTTGTTTTTTCATTTGGAAAATAAAACATTGAAAACACAAATTTAGGTCCAGAAAGCCCAAAGAAAACTGAACACATGTATTTTTTTATATCTTTGGATTTTGGCCCCACCTAACGCTGTGTTTTTCAAAATACTTTTGTAGTTATCTGGTAAACGGTTGTACAATTACTGGAGAGGTTTGAAGTCTTAACATAATAACCTGTAGCCCAGCAAATCACAAGACATTACTCTGTAATCGTCAGAAAGCGTATTAATGAACGATACGCGTGGTGACAAATTACAATTTATCTGGGAATTCAAGAAAACATTCCAAGTTTTCCTGTATAATCAGGCATTCAGCCCCTAAAGTTCACAGTGGGCATGTTTCCAGTTCTTGCCAATAGCTTCCAAAGTGTTCTTATCCAGTTCATGGGAATAAGAGTTTATTACAGCACACAAGTAACTGTCCAACAGATGTATCTTTTATATGGAATACAAAGGCACTATTTTTTGTATAGTTTAACTATCACAGGGCTGGCTACTGCATTGGCTTATTGGGGTCTTTATTCTGACGCTCATGAGAGAGCTCATGAGAATGGAATGGTGTCCACAAGTTGAAAAACGTTTCCTCTCTATGACAAGGCAGTGTGGCATTGAGTAGGTGAATGGAGCAGCTTTCAGTCGTCACGGGGGCAGGCATTTGTGTTAAATTGTATTTTTATTTTTTTATGCGAACTGACTTTTTTGAGGGACGAAATTCCCCTGAACAAAACGCGAGCAAGACAATGCGACGGTTCCCTCCGCCCCACCCCACGTGTGTGCGTCCAGTTCTCTGAGCTTCTGTCACAGGACGGCGCACTGGGGGTCTGATGGCGTCAGCAGACGCACTCTGAGCTGGCACCGTCTCCCCTGCCCCCCTGCCCCCCTGTAGAGCCAGTAGCATGGGTCTGAGCCCAGGCAGAGAGCCCCACAGGGATAATGCAAGGATAGGGGGTGCAGAGATTCCCAGCGACGTGGTATGACCTTGTAGCCAATCAGATTTCTGCTACTGCGAGCGGCCAAGACTGGTGAGACTTGTTAAGATCTGTTAGAAGAAACAGAAAGACGGCGTCGCCTGTAGCCTGTATCTGGAAAGACTCGGTGATTCTGGAAGATGAGAAGCAACAGAGGCTTTGGAAAACTCAACAAGTAAGTAACACAAGCAGTGTGGAAAAACTGTGACCTGCAGCTGTGTGAGTTACAGCCTACAAAATGACGACATCCATAGAAGACCTGTGATGCTTCCTTCTTCCTATAGGCTTGGGGCCTTCCAAACACTTCATGGTTTCATTCACCCCTCATAATTATTAAGTAAAACAATTGCTAATAAAAATAAATGCACACTGGTAATAGTTTGTATATTGTGCTGCTGTCATTTCCGGTCATCTTTTAATTTAGACATACATGTGAGAGGAGACATACTGTCAATCAGTCCATAGGCTTAGTTAGTCTCTTTGGATTGTTGTCTGCTGGAATTAATGTACTCGTATATACTCAAGGGTTTTGAAGTGTTCCGAGTCCTGAACTCAACTTTAGCCTCTTCCTACGTCTGTTCCTAACCCTCACTCCATCCCTAATCCTGATCCCAGCCAGTTCCAGTTGTACACACGTGTCATAGCAGATCTTCCTGAAAGCAAGATGGGCTGACAGCGAGGCTCCTATAGTCTCAGGGAGACCGTTTATTAGAACAGCGCAAAGACATGAAAGCAGGTTATATTCAGACTAATAGCAGTGCTTTAGGCAGATGAAAGCAGAAAAGTGGGATGAGAGAGAGGGAGTTTTCAGGACAGGATTCATCTGATGAAAAATACGACTAGAGCAAGGTGATAAATAATTGCACTTGTTTAAAAATGGGATAAAAGGAACTAAAATTGTGAAATAATGTGAAACTGTTTTCCATTGAAATTGCAATATGTTTTATAGCAATAGCGTAATCGATGCAAAACACTTCTAAAATTATCCTCAAAAATGTGTCTCGAAGAGAGTTAAACTGAAGCGATCGTTGTTTTTTGTTGAACACCTTGATGAGTGCAACTGCTCAGAGTTAGGAATGTAAAAGAATTGCCCTTCAGATCTCCTTTAATTTCCTTTTAATTAAAATGTTCCCAGGGTACACCAACAGAAACAACTCGGTTGTCATTTGTAAAATAAATGCGTTTGTACGCTGATAAGAAAATACAAAGACAAAAAAAGACCAGTAATCGCCAATTACAACACAAACATAGGATTAAGAAAACTTAATTACAATTATCACTGAAATGATAACACAACGAATACAATTTGCATTGCTGAAGTTTAAAATGCGTTGATTTGTTTTAAGATTTGTTATGAGCCAAAACGATATATTTTCATATATTTCATTATTTATATTTTGTTAGTTGCACGTTCTTGTAAGACCCTTACAATATAAGTCTCACTGTTTAAAACCTTCTTGTGATTAAAAATCACGTTGCAAAACCATACATTTTAATATATAGTGGCTCTCTATTGACATCCTCTCCTGGTAAAGTCATTTTTTTTACTCGTTTTTAACAGCTTAAACATCTTGGTATATGCCTACCATCTATAAATAAGTGAGCATTTTCTTCTGTCCTTTTTCATTGAAACAAAGGGTGAATTTGTCCTCCATATCCGGTCAGTCCTTCGCAGAAAAAAAAAACCTTGTTTGAAATCCCGCCTTCCCGCCACCTGCCCCTGCGTCACGGGGAGTCCGGGTGCAGCGCGAGACGCTCTGGGGCTCCGCGCTCCACCTGCCAGGGGCTGCGTGGCGCGAGACACGAGGTCCGCGACACAGAATGAACAGCAAGCACATGTCTAATTATATACACACGTATTTATAAAAGCGTTTTTTTTTGTAAAAAAAAAAAAGAAGTCATATAAAAAGTATACAGCTATCACATCGCATAACATTCAATTTAAAAGTGATAGAGTATCACGTTTAAATCACCTCTAAATTACCTCTAAATGTCTTTCACCTCGAATTGGTTTTATAGCAAGTTTTAATTATAACATCACAGCACTCGCGCATCCAAAACGGGGGGAAACATATCTATTATACGGACGATGTAATATTATAACACCGTCCCTTTGTGGCTTTAACAAGGAGGTACAAGGCAGGCCAGACGTCAAGTATAACTGATACTTCTTTTAATCACACAGAACTACAGCAACTCTCAGCGCTTCACAATTAACAGAACTTCACTTTTAGGCAAACAACACACCGAACGTTAATAACACCAGCGTAAGAGTTCTTAATGTTACAGAGCCGCTATATCATGGAGCGATATGTATTTGAGGTAGTTCAATTTATAAATACAATGGCAGAAATTAATCCAATCTACAGGGCCAAGTGTGTTGGTAAAGTATATAGAATTTATTTGCATACTGTATTTTTATTCTACATTAATCTGCATGGAATTTCTCAGGTCAGACTTTCTATCCCAGAATACAACCATCTCATCTAGTTTAAATTCCTACAGTCTATGGTGATACTGGTTTGTTTCTGTGTACTACGTCATATCCTATTTGTGTTCACAGGTCTCTATGGATACAGTTTCTTCGGAAATTGTAATTCGGTTTGTGTTTTTTGCTAAATAATTGATTTCGTGCGCTATGAATCACTCTGCGAATTATTATGATAATTGCATAGAAATATATTCTGCAAACAGTTATGGTTAACCAAATATGAAATCATTTTATTATTGTTACATCTTTAGATTTTAAAAATTGTACACCTTTAATTGATTTAATTGTCGAATCTCTCCGGTGATGTGTGCGGGATGAAGATGCTTGAAAACACATAATTCCTAATAGGGCCCTGAGGTGTGTGTCTTGCAGATTATGACTCTTCTTTTTTGCTAAATAACGTGTTTCGTGTTTTATGAACCACTCTGCGACTTAAGATTACTCTGTATGAACGTGTGTGGCTTTAACTTTCTTCATGCTTAAACACGAAACAGCCACGACGTTGAGACACGTGATTCGTTAAGAAGTTGAGGAAGGCGTCTCGGAACCTTTCGGTATCCGGAAACGTGCTCCGTGGATATTTTATATTTTTGTTTTGTTCTCCCTCAGCTGCTAAACACTGTGGGTGACCCCTTGGATCTCTGGTCTGGCTCTGGATGGAGTTGGCAATTTCTCTGGTTTCCTCTCAGAGCTCTGTGACATTTTGTCCTGGGGAACTGTTGTCTCCCCGTTGCCTCTCCTGTGTCTGGTCAGGGTTCGAGACTTGTAACTAGATGGCTGAGTGTTCAGCTCCTGAGTGGGGCGTTGCAGTGGTACCCTGGAGTTGTGCCCTTGCTTGTAGCCACCAGAAACACTCTGATAACATACCCAGCTGTATAAATGGGTACCTTTGCGCCTGCATGCGTGGGTGTAAATGCAAGTTGCTTGGGCGGCACGGTGGTGCATTTGTTCACATTGCTGCCTCAGAGCGCTGGGGCCCTGGGTTCGGTTCCTGGGGTGCTGTTTGCATGGAGTTAGTGTATTCTCCCCGTGTTCAAGTGGGTTTCCTGCCACAGTCCAAAGACATGCTGGTAGGAAAATTGACTCTGGTGTGTGTCTGTCTGCCCTGCAATGGACTGGCGTCCCATCCAGTGTGTACCCCGCCTTCCGCCTGTGGCCTGCTGGGATGGGCGCCGGCTCGGTTCCTCTTTCTGGAATACCAAGGCACTGTTTTTTGTATAGTTTTAACTATCACAGAGCTGGCTACTGCACAGGCTTATCGGGGTCTTTATTCTGACGCTCATGAGAGAGCTCATGAGAATGGAATGGTGTCCACAAGTTGAAAAACGTTTCCTCTCTATGACAAGACAGTTTGGCATTGAGTAGGCGAATGGAGCAGTTTTCAGCGCTTCAGGGGTCTGCGAAAAGACAAATTCCTAATGCAAGAAATTGTATATGGCCAATAAAGAGATCTGATCTCTGATCTCTGATCTGGGTGTGGCGACCCGCAGAGGACGGCTGAGCATCTATATCGTGTGTTTTGTGCTCTGCCAGGTTTCCCCAGTAGGAATGGAGACGGCAGCAGGTTCGGAGGAGGGGGCGGCGACCGGCGAATGGAAGGAGCCCCACTGGGTGGCCACACTCTTCCCCCCCCGCTTCACGGCGCTGGACCTGTTGGGGGAGACCCCCCGCCTGCTGTCCGAGAGGCTGGCCTGCCAGAGGGTCCGCAGGAGACAGGAGATCTACCAGGCCGCGCTGCAGGAGCTCCAGGACAGGGAGAGGGGGGAGAGGAGGCAGCAGCTTTCCAGGATGATCCGCAGGGAGGCTCCCGCCTTGCCCACGGAGCAGCCCGTGAGCGCCGCGGCCGCCGCGGGGGCCGACCCCAGCTCCCCGGCCAGCGCGGAGCCCGGGGAACCCCGGGAAGGGGAAGAGTGCTTGTGGGACGCCCGGGAGGTGTCGGCTCTGAGACGGGCAAGGCGCCAGCAGGATTCTGAGCGCCGGCAGCTCCAGACCCGTCTCGCAGAGGCCCTGGCGCAGAGCGAGAGGGAGCGGGAGGCGCGGGGGCGGCTGCAGGAGGCCCTGGGTTCGAGGGAGCGAGAGCTGTCCCGTGCCAGGAAGGAGATTGCACGCAGGGCGCTGCACCTGGACGCGCTGTTGGCGGAGGGGCTGAGGAGGGACTCCACACTGGAGGCACAGGCCAAGGAGGCCCGAGAGAGAGAGGCCGAAGTGAAACGGCTTAACCAAGAGCTGAGGAACGTCCGGGCTGAGGCCCGGGAGCTGAGGCAGCACAGTGCGGGGCTGGCCTCCGAGGTCAGGAGACTGAGGCAGGAGCAGGAGGCAGGGGAGCGCCGGGCGGCGGCGGCGGCTCAGGCGGAGAGCGAGGCGGCCGTGCGGAGGCAGAGGCAGGAGCTGGAGGCAGAGAGGCGCCATCACGGCAGGAGCCTCAACGCGCTGGAGCTGCTCAGGAGGCATTTCGCTAGCTTGCCTGGCACGGACGCCCAGGACGACCCAGCAGCAAGGATCTGCAAGACGTGATTCAGGGGGACTGTTAAAATGCTTGGAAAGATTTGAAAACAGTTGAAAAGAAACGCGACTGCTTGTGCACGACCCTAATTCAGCGAGTGGAAGTTTATCAGGACGCAGCTCTACCGATATTAGAGGGGATATAACTGATACAGTTACCCCCTGCTGGCTCTAAAGCATGATCAAGTAATAGGTTTATTCCATGCTGAAAAAAAGAAGAAAGAGAACACGTTTCGGCCGTGGAGCCTTCTTCACACCTGAAGAAGGCTCCAAGGCCGAAACGTTAAGAGAACACGTTTCGGCCGTGGAGCCTTCTTCACACCTGAAGAAGGCTCCACGGCCGAAACGTTGTGTTCTCTTTCTTCTTTTTTTCAGCATGGAATAAACCTATTACTTGTTCCTTTGCAGCCTACGCATGCTGACGCAGCTGCCCACCTGAACTAAAGCATGATCTATGTGCAGGGGGCAGGATGTGACCATTCAGATTCGCTTCAGTCAGGAACTGGCCCCTAATACAACCTTCATTAATTAGGAACCTTAATTACGTAACGACAATTGGAAGCAGCTCGTGTAACCCGAAGGCCAGGGCGTGCAAGAACGTACGCGGCCGACACAGGGGAGTCGGGAGGGGTGTCGCGGCTCATTCTCTCCACGCCGCCCAGGCCTGGTTCGTCCTCGCAATAGAACTGTGTAACCCAAGAAGCCGGACTGTGCTTTCGACTCCCTAGGACTGCAGCAGGCGCGGCAGAGCGCCCCCCAGAGGAGAGTGGGGGTGAGCCGGGCTCCCCTCGGTTCTCGACGCAGCAGAAGCGTCCCTCACGAAGCACACGGGCCCCCCCGGTCACCACCATCGCCGAGCGTCTCCGACGCGTCGTCACGGGGGGTCGGGCCTCAGAAAAATAAAAAAAAAAACGGCTAAAAAAATTAAAGCCCACCTGATAGCCGAGCCACGCAACCCGTGCAGCTTTTGCGAGATGTGTGCAAAACCTCAGGGAGCCAGATTTTAACGCAATTATGTTGAGAGTGTAAAAAAAAAAAAAAGAAAAACTGAGAAACAGAAAAAAGTGCTGCAGGCTGAAACCAGGAGACAAAACAAGACGAGACAGGGCAGCTGAAAAAAAAGTAACCAAACAATGTAATGGATTTAATTTTACTCTTTTTAATTTTGTTTAATTTTTATTTTTGTTCCAATTACAGTTCCAACACCATTTGAAATAGAGGTTATGTACAAGTTACCATCTTCCTGAAATGAAAAATGTCTGAGAGACAGGAAAGGCCATTTAATAAAGAAGGCAGATGCAAAGGTAGCCATAGACAGAAACACAGAAACCAGTGATAGCAGCTGTCCTACATATACCACTAGTCATACAGGTGACCCTGAAATCAGTGCTCCCCAGCAGGTTTCATGAGCCTCTCATTCGTTCACAACTTTAGATCTGGGAGAGGTTATATGGTTATAAATTATAAGGGAATAAATCTATTAAATAATTAAGGGCTCACAGAACACCAAGATTTTATTCGGGAGCAGAGATGATCAACATCCTAACTTGCAGCCAGTAACAAGAGTGGGGAAAAAAAGGCAGTTAAGAGCTGCAAAACACTACACGCATCTGGCGTTGCATGCATTAAGGGCTCAAAGTTGATCAGTTCCTCTAAAAACTGAAACTACATTCATACCCAGCCAAATAAATATTCATTCAATCATGACTCTAAATGTATCTAGTTTTGCTCCATTGTTCACAGCTGCTTTGAAGCACAGTTGTAGGATACAAATGAAAAGAGGTGAGACTACAGTAGAGAGTAGGGACTCTCACTGACTAGCTGTATTTAAATAGATTTTTAAGATTGTCGGCATGTAATTAAGAACAAAACAGTTTCCCTATCCTTGGTAAGGGAGTTGAAATTGAAATACTTCTCTGACCAAGTCTGTTGTACTTTCCTATGACAAGAGGCCTACTATTGTGCAGTGTCCACAAAGACATTGAAGTCATTGAAGTTCCTGGAATGATTTTAATACATAAAGGACTGGATCCTTTTCTCTGTTCAATCAATAATTTAGCCTTGTTAACAATCCATCTGTTGTACATTCTTCCAGAACTGCTAATTTGTGTACACTGATAAGATTCTTCCTCTGATTAACAGTCCTTGTACTAAACCATCTAGAAGTCATTACATTTGATTGATCTCATCAGATCCCAGAGGCTAAGCATGAACCGGTCTGGTCAGTTGTAGGGGGAAAGACCATGAGAAAAAACTGTTTGCTGCTACAAGTGTTGTTGTGGTCCAGTAGATGGTGCTCTTATCTCTGGACCAGAATTTCCAAAGGAATCCCCCAGTGTGGTAACTGGGCACACTGCATTTAATAATGATTTCATGGCACTGTTCCTAAAAGAAGAGGCGTTAGCCCTGGTGTCCAGAGTAGAAATAAGACTGAACATGGTGCAATTTGGCATCCCTCAAGTTCTTTAGTTCAACTGTTGAAGCAATTTCTTCTTTCTCTGGGTCTGTAGTGTAGTGGGGCTGCTATACCACGCATTGTCCAGGTGTTTGCTGGTCTGTGGTGTGTGAAATTAGGAGGTCCCTCCTTTATGTAAAGAGCTTTGGAGCCATTAGGGATACAAGCTATTATGTACTGCAAGGAATCGGTATAATAGCCCATCTGAAGTCTATTCTATAAAACTTAGGAAACAAATCAAAAACAGGCAAAGGATCGTTTCCATTGTTTTTCTTTAGAGACTTTCACTGAAGAATCTTCCAGACAAGAAATATATGAATCTACAATCAAAACTACTGTCTGTCTTTTTTTAATGAGCGGGCACTACAGAGGTCACTGCTGAGCAGAAAAAAGCGCACACCTGTCTTTCTTTCAATGAGTCAGAGATCGATTTGAATAGTTCCCGTGCTCCCTCCCTTTCTGCGAGAAAACTGGGAAGCTGTCCCTTGCTAGATACCCATGAGGATAGGGGATCAATGAAAATGCTTGTGCACAAAAAGGGAAAATATCCAGCATTAATGTATACGTTTTTTCAGTAAAGTTCTGTTTTCCATTTGGGCTAAATAATTACATATTAAACTGGAAAACAGACATGGTACTTAGTAAAATGTACTAAAGCTGAATGAGGTTTGTTTCATGAGGTTTATATCAATCAAATTTCAAAGCTTCTACACCCGTGGCCTACTTTTGTGTAACTCGAGCATGGACGATAATTTGAGATTAGTAATCTCAAACAATTCCTGGGCACCTCGTTTCTTCTGGGGGTTGTTTCACCCACATTCCCAGTCACAGTCTAATTATTTAAAGGTTATATTCATGATTGTAATTCTTCTAATTAGGCTCCAAGGTGATTTGTAGATAACCGTGCCTTTACTGTTTGTAAGTAGTTGTTTTTTTAATGAAATGAATGTCTTGCGTAATCAACTGTAAGCTAATGCCTAATTTAGAAGACAGGTTAGTTAATTGACTACTCATTTTAGAGCAAAACCCAGGAGACAAGGCCCTCCAGAAACAGTTTGCCACCTCCCTGATTTGAACCGTGCCCTGCAGACAGATGCAAAATGTTTTGTCATGGCAATACATTTTCTCAAGGAAGGCGTTTTTGGTTTAGAATGGATTTTGTTCCTGCCTGAAAGCTACTGAGATGACACACGGAGTTCTTATACTTAAGAGCTCAATCAAATATAAAAAAAAAAAGAAAAAAATTCCAGACCTACTTGTCTAGGATGTGCAGGTTTCCAAAGCTACCAAAAGCTGTTTAACCCTTCACCCAGGGGAAGAGCTGCTCACAACTGCAGGAGACCTAGAAAACCAGGTGGATTCTAGTCCCTGAGGACTCGAGTTGTGAACCCTTATACAGGAAACCTTTGTAAGGAAACAAATCTGATTTTAATCAAAATCAAGAGGCACTTTAATTTGTGACTCTTATATATATACGCCAAACTGGGTATAAATTTGTCCTATCCATATAAAATACCAAGAAGAGAAAATGCAAGCATAAATAGTAAACTGCAAGCTACATTTCTCAAGATCTACAGGAATTATTCTAAGTGCATAATCAGACCCTAAAACTATTTCTACAAACGTTACTTTAATGTCCCTTAGGACCCAGATGTTAACTTTCCCCCTAGAGAGAGCAATTTCCAATCCCAGGATACAGGCTGTTTGCCCACATTTGATCCCCATCCAGACCCTTCATAACTTCACTAATGATATATTCCTGTCCTTCACAGGAATTCGCATGAGAACAGACAACGGCTTACCCTGCTCTGCACTGATGGCTTGTTTTTATTTATAACTCTAAACGGTTCACCTTGGTAAATTCAATACAGCACTTAATTCGTTTATCAAATTTCCCCATTGTAACACGTAAGCATTCCTATTTTTTTATATATATATACTGTCAGCAGCATATTTATTAAGTTATAAATAAGGGAGGCCGTGCACAGTTCCGCCGACGACCCGGAACAGCAGCGAGTGGAGCTGGGGGGTGCAGTTAGGGTCAAGGTCGGCAACACCCCACAGCCTGGGACGTGAACTGGCAGCCCTAGGGACGCAGTGCTCCCCTCATTGACGCAAAGCGAACAATCACAGTCGTCAGCACAGGCAGGCAGATACACACTGGAGAGAGATATATATATATACATACAGTAACAATGCACAATATATTCAGGTACCAGCCCCAGTAATGTGCAATTACTGTAGCTCACACACTGCGTTTACACTCGCCGGTCTCAAACCCCAAAAGCAAACACAAAGATGGCGAGCAGTCAGAAGCCAGGAAGCCTTCCAGGTTTTAAGGCTCAGAAAATGGCAGCTCTGAGGGACTTTCTAATCACCCAGTTTTAAATCAAGCACTGTCTTAAGGCATTTCTTTAGAGAGGTTTTTTAAACGCTTATAAGTTTTTTTTTAAAAGAAAACATTGTTTGATTTTTTTTTAATAAAGTTAGCTATTGAACGCACACAGCTCAGCCAGTTAAAAAAATTGGAACCCCAGACATGGGTTAAATAACAAGCTGCTCATCCTCCTTGGAGGAGATTTAGGGAAGTACTGGGGTGGTAGGGTATATCCCCCAAATTTTCAAGACCCACTCCTTGACCCTAGCAGGCAGGGTCAAGTGTCTACAGGAATCGGGGTCCTACCATCCCCCTGTGGAGGTGGGGGAATTGAGTTTGACGCGCTCAGGGGGCCCAGGGGCATGCTGGGAAGGCTTTAGGTCTCCTGGGGTGTGGCCCTCCTCAGATCCCGGATCTGCTTGATCAGGTAGTTCTTCTCGTCGCAGAACTGCTCGTCTTCGGATCGGTCCGTGTGGAACTTGCTGAGGAACTCCACCAGCTTGGCCTGGTTCTTCAGGAGAATGTCCATCACGGGCTGGGTCTTGTTGGGGTTGGCGACAAACACCTGGAGACGACAACCGCAACGTGATCAAACTGGATGTGCGCCGTCGCCGGATCGAACAGTGATGATGCACTTGACCTAAAAAAGCACACGTTCTAGTTTCCACCGTTAAAAATAGTCTTTTATAATAATAATAATACTAAAATTACACTTCCCCTGAGCTTTAAATTCTCTAACACTTCTAACTTGCACACAACAAGGGATCCACAAACCGACAGCCTCATTAGGCCTGAATCTAGTGGGCTGCAAGTGATGGGTAGACCAGTAGGTGGCGCTCTTTACACTGGACCAGAATTCCCAAACCATTACCTTCGTTTGTTGACAACAAACTAAGGGACACTGTGAAGTCCTAGATCCTAACTAGGTGGTCACTTAGGAAACACATCGCACTTTACATCAGTAGAGTTTGAACTGGCTAAATTCCATTCCGCGCTTTTGAAATCTGGCCACCCCTCAAGTTCCTCCTTTAATTCCATCGGGAGCGAGCAATTCCCGACGTCTCCACCTGATCGGCCGGGCAGAGCGGCACCGCAAAGCGAGCACCGCTTCTCCCCCGCGGCCGGACGCGAGAAAAACACGCCCAGCACGCCCCAGCCCGCCGTGGCGCAGCCCGACCCCCAGGGGGCGCTCCCTGCTCTCCCGGAGTCACCTTGAAGACGTGGAAGGCCTCAAACTGGATGTTGCGGCTGTTGTCCCTCAGCAGGTTCATCATGAGCTTGAGGTTCTCGGCCCGGCTGATGTAGCGGGTCATCACGGTGAAGTTATGCCGGTCCAGGAGCAGCTCTCCCAGCAGCTGCGCGTCGGGGGGGGAATAAATAAATAAAATGAAGCCAAGAAATCACACACCGATCTCTTTCCTTTGGTAAAACTCCCGGACGTTTCTTTGCAAGCGCCGATGGCTGCAAACTACTCGGCTCCAGTAAACGCCGCCACAGCCCTCGGAGCCACACCAGGGTGAAGGAGGGCCAGCGAGCGCTGTCCAGCGATGCCACGCCCGCCCGTCAGAAAGCGCGCGCGCATGCACCACTGCGCCCCCCGGATGGCAGAGCGGCACATATTCCAGGGTCTCTGGTTTGGGCCCTGGCTGACTGATGCCCACCCAAATCGCCATGGCATTATGGGAGTTACCCGAGGAGTCCCAGGGGTGTGGATGAGCCGTTTCACCCAGAAAACGGCTGGTCGAGATCCTTGGGTCAAACAACTATTAATGACCCAACAACAGGCAGGCCAAGTAACCTCCTCTCATCGGTAGCCTTTATGTAAAACTAGCAACATCTGGAGCACCAGACTCAGGCTGGGCTCTGAGCTCCAGCAGCACCTTCACCGGCTGAGTCTTCTAGGGAGGCTCAGCACTGCAGGTCTCTGAAAAGAAAGTCCCTGCAACAGGGCGACTGGGATACTTGACACGACATTCTGGCAGGAAGACGTACTGTACCTTCAAAGACTGCCTCTTGGTCACATAATTGTCGGAGTGCAGCAGCTTCTCGTATTCTGTAAACACCTAAAAAAAATATATTCAAAAAATTAGGAAACAGTTCCGAGAAACAAGAACAAAACATAAACTGGCCCCACTTCAAAAGAGCACTTACCCTGTCGTAATTCGTCTCCAAGAAATCCGAACACATGATCTTGTGCCTCGTTAACAGATCCTGAAAATAAGCAACAGCCTTCAGTCCCCATGCCCAGAGATTTAAGACCCAAGTGGTTTGTGAGGCCACGGAACTGCACACCTTAAATCGCTTAAAGCCGAAACGATGGGTGGGTTCATCGCCGTTTTTCCTACCGCGCTTTCTTTCTTAATTAGAGAGGTCCGGCTCGTAAAACATCCGTGTTTCTGACTGGACGGCTCCGGGTCACGTGACAGCGGTGCGACGAGGCGCGGCGCCCCCCCCCCGCCCCCTCCCCCTCCCCCGGCTCACCTTGAAGGAGGCGAAGGCGTCCGAGGCGATGTCGAAGGTGGACAGCTCCACGTAGCGGAAGAAGCAGAAGAACTCCTCGGAGTACAGCACGCTGCGCGCCAGGGGCTCGTGCCGCAGACACTCGCGCAGCATCATGCCGCAGTTCAGCGCCACCTCCGGGCTCTCGTACCTGCAGCCGGGGGGGCGGGAGGTCAGCGCGGGGGGGTCTCGCCCTCTACGGCACCTCGGAGGTCTGCGCGCCATTTAAACCCATCGGCTTTTTAAAGACTGCCAGGCATAATGTCCCCGAGTTCGGGCACTCTCGATGTCAACCCTCGGGCAGGCAGGACACAAGCAGCCCCTGGTGGAGCCTGACACGGGTTCCGACTCCCCAGGGAAGCCAGGGTCCTGGAGAAGGAACTGGTGGGCCACAGGAGGGCTCTTGGCCACGTCAGAGCTCCCAGACTACCACACCTGCTGCGGACTCTCCCGCATGCCAGTGCAACCGATGCCATCTGTGTTATTGAGCAACTAGTTAGGAAGCTCAGACAGCCAGCAGCCCTGAAAGTCATCAGTACTTTCTTGACAAACCCCAGGTGTTCTGTTTTTCTCTAGGACTTGTTCGTAAAACATGTACCACCACGACAAGCGTCCTCCCATTTTTTTTCCTTCCTTTTTTATGCCGCCAGCCATCAGACTGATCTTTCCTGGCCCTGCGTTGTAGGATCTCTGCGGGCCCCTTCAGCGTCTCCCCCTTGACCGAGGAGCACCGAGCGCTCGGTTCTGAAAAGGTGAGGAAGACGCGAGACGGGTGGGGCGTGTTTAACGAGCGAGCGTCTTCGACGGAGGCTGTGCGCACAGCACTACTGTTCTGCAGCAGCACTCACCCGTTCAACAAACAAGGAAATCCCTTTGCCTTTGCTCATTTTCTTAAAAAAAAAAAAAAAAAAGAAACAAAGTGCAATTAACATCTCAGTGCTCAGTTCTACTTTTTTTTTTGCTTGCCGCTTATGCGCTTGGAAAAAAAATGGAAAGTACGGACACTCAAAACATTATAGCTCCCATTATAGCTCTGGTACACCTTGTTGGACTCTATCTCATTCACAAATGCAAATCCTGATGGTAGCAATAATAACAATAATCCTTTAATTCACCAGGCATGTCATTTGAGAACAGGGTCTCTTTTACAATGATGACCCATCAAAGAGGCTCAACAGAAAAACTGACTGACAAGGGTGTGACGGTGTGAGACAACTGGTAACTGAAACAGAACAAACCTGGAACTCATGGTCTGAGATAAGAAGGGCTCTATCACAGCTCCCGGAGAGCTCCAACGCACTTACTCTTCCAGGTCTCTGCTTTCTAAAGACTGGCACCACCCCTCGCTTACTGGCCCCAACAAATCTGGGCAATTATCTGAATTTGGGGTCCCTGATGGCTGAATTATCCAGGTGCCCCAGCCAGGGAGTTTTTTTAAATTTGAGTCCCAAAATCACCAAAGTGAGCCGGTCACAAAATAAAAACATTCCCGGTCTTTCGCTGATGTACTGATGTCACGCTGCCTACAAAGCCTCCTGCGCTGGGCCTCTCCGGGAGGAGGGAGGGCGAGCGGTGCAGGGTCAAAGGTCGCGCAGTCTGTCGACGGCCGGCACACGCCTGCACGCGCGCGCCTGCCTCTCCCACGCCACTTACCCCTTGAGGAGCATGAAGAGGATCTGCGGCCGGGAGGAGATGTACTCCACCGTCGGCGTCCGCGTGCCGATCTGCCTGCGCAGAACGTTACTGAAGATCTGGACGACGTCCTTCTTCCCCTGGGGCGGAGAGGAGAAAACGGTTTCTATACAGTTATATAAAGCGGATCTAGGCTTCCACTTTCCCGGCCTAAAAATCTTCGTTCCCCTCCCCTTCCCGTCCCCTCCCAGCACGGATACAAATACCAGTGGCCCAGCCACTGTAACGCCGCCGCCTCGGAGTAAAAGCTAAAAAAAAAAAAGAGAGGCCGCGCAGGCTGTTCGAGCGCGTCCGCTACGAGCCGCTGTAATCCGAGGGAGCCTCACCTCGAAGTCGATCCTCTGCAGGTTGGCGACGAGCGCGACGAGCAGGTTGGTGTTGTACAGCTCCTGCGCCAGCTGCGCCACGGCTTCGGTCTGCGGCTCCTTGTCGCTGGTGCCGCACAGGACCTCCTTCAGCTGCGACAGGCTCTTGGACACCTCCTCCACCACCTGCCGACACCACAGTCAGCACGGGGGGCGCGTGGCGGCGGCTGTCCGGGCGCCCACCGCGCCCCACCCGCCAGGCCCTCCGGCACCCCAAATCCTGGCATTTCTGTTCACGCTTGAGAACAAAAATCTCCCTTTTATGCTCTTGTGTTTTCGCGAAAGGGGAATGAACTCGGCTCGTATTACCTTGCCTGTTCCACTCGTTTCAATATCATACTTTTTTTTGGAAAAAACACACGGTTATATCCACCTTTGTGCAGTAACAAGCATTAGACTACGCTAAGAACCAGCACCTGGAAAGGAGATTTACTTGTCGGCACAAATAATTTGCATTTACGCCTGCCGTGCCCAGGTAAACACCAGGAAATGCCTGCTGTCTAACAGAACACAGGAATATAAATTTCACAGGCTTGTACTCCAGTGTAGAATGCAGTTGAAGAACAGTCAGTGCGTGATCTGGCAGGAATGGGATAAGGAATATGAAGGACTGACTGAAGAATACATATTCACACACCTGAAGTAGGAACTCTACTCGTTCCAGATGTGCAAAAATAAAAATAATCCTCACCCCTGCTGGAGCTCATCTGAGAGACTCACCTTCTCACATTTTTTGCCTTCGGAGGTGTCCAGTTTTTCCAAGTAAGCCATGTTCTCTTTTAAGCTCCTAACGATCTCGGCGGGGCTCTTCTGCGATTTTCCAAACGGGAAAGGCATTGCACTGAGGAGACGTTCCCTGTCCAAGCGCGAAGCAGGAGGCACTGTGTCACACTCACCAGCGCCTGAGAGATCCAGAGGGAAAGACAAGAGACTTGAAGGCCCGTGCATGGTGAACGCACGCATGAGCTCCATATTCACACGGCTGTGCAAATGCACCATGTAAAACACCATAAGAAATGGTAAGTAAAAAATATAAATTCACATTTTAAGGCTTTCAAATTTTTCCCACCCACCTTTGTTTAACCTCACACAAAACACTATGGGTAATTTCACTCCAGAAAACTTAAAAACTGTCTCTCCTGCCTCACGCAGCTCTTACAATTTCTTTTTAGAGCCATTAAAAAAAAAGCTGCATCAAGGCTCGGAGCCAGAATGCACCAGGACCCAGAGCGCAGATGCATTTAAGAATGAAAGACTTTCTTAAGCGATCCATTCTCAAGCTTTCATGCTTTTACAGGGATGCAAAGGTGACACCAGGTGAGTGGAGGTTTATCTCCCCTTCTGAATCTCTAACGAGTAAACTTTACACTTAAGAACATGAGAAAAAGGTTACGAAATAGAGGAAGCCAGCCAGGACATCTTGCACTTGTTTAGTAGCTCATCAGTTCTAACATTTCAGCCACGTTAAGCCCAAGCTCTGGGTCTCGGCCACTATTTATTCCTAGGAAGCCTGCTCCAGACACTCACGGCTCTTTGCGTTTTTAATTTCCAGCTGTGACTCTGTCCCGATTTCACCGCGGAGTCTGGCGTGCTCCCCTTCTTTACAGATCATTTATAATTTTCTATACTTGGATCACATCTCTGCTGTTCTAGGCCAGGAGTCTCAAGCTCACTTCCTGCTGTCTTCTGGGGTTTAGCTCCACCCATGTTCACACATTTGCATGGCTGGTCTAGTTATTTCATCGACAGCATAATAGCAATGCTTCCAGCCAGGCTCCGAGTGGATCTGTAGGTAACGGCCCATTTTAGACCTTAAGGAAAATCCTTTAGAATTTTAATTTAGTTACACAACTTATCTGTTTTTCTTACTACTTCAGATTGGAACAGAAGCCACACGATACAGGACCTGGGTTTGAGAACCCTATTAGAAAGGGTAGAAAGTCTCACTATGACAATCCCCTGAGACCAGAGAAGAGCAGGGGAATGTTGCCTGAACTCACATAATATTCAACATGAGGTAGACGGCATTGTACTTTCTTGCAATGTACTTTCATTGCATATACAGAGGAAGCAGCACACCTGCTCACTCTGGCCAGTTCTTCTTCAGATTCTGTTTGAGGGTCACGAGCAAGTAAACACCAGAGAACAACAAGACAGCTGGACAGACAATGAGCTAGGTAACAAGTAAAAAATGAACACAGAGGATATAAATTACTCTCAATCGGCTGATTGATACTTTGGGTTTTGAAACTGCTTGCAGACCACAGACTGCAGCAGTTTATAGTGTTATTCCCAACACACATCCCTTGGTGGAAGGGTATTGCACAGCCCTAAGCAGAAGCAGTAGTAACTTCTTCAATCAGTGAAGAAGTGAACGTGGCTGCTGTGCTTGACAAACCACGTCACCCTCAGCACAGAGCCACAACACATAATACTGCCTCCGGGCTGCAGCGCACAGCTGGAGACGTTACCAGTACCTCACCGCAGCGGGACTCGGACAGCCCGAGAGGGGTACAAGGAGTTTTCACATCAGGAGCCGGTCTGAACGTCCGCCCGGTCGAGGAACCCCCGAAAAACTTTCAGCGGAACTCAGGCCCCGCATCCGCAGGGATCCCCGACGACCTACGAGGACCCAAGGTCACACCAGAGCTACACATGGCGAAGCCGGGGCTAGGCCCAGACCGGCAGGGGTCTTGTTCTCGGCTCTAAAGACACACAGATCGCTCCCTGCAGGACAGCACACGGCAAAGCGCATACGTGGGAACTGCTGAAGGTCTTGGGAAGCGTCCCTGTGTCCCATGAAGGGCTCCGCGCGCCGCTTGGCATTCCTGTGTGAGCTGCGCTCCTAAGGAGGATGGGTGGGAATGAAGCCTCTTCCTGATAAGACAGAGTCAGTCAGTCTGCACCCCCCCCCCTCCTCCCACACTCTCGCTATCTGTGCGCCTCAAGGAGCTCAGCCTGCGGGAGCCCTTTTAACCCCTCGTTCAGGGACATCCCGAGTTCCAGCTGAGGCTGGAGAGAAGAGGGGTTTGCAGGAGTGCATCAGTAAAAAAAAAAAAACTAAAAAAAGTATGATAGCTCATGTTTGCCCATCACAATTCTGGAGCTTTTCCTCTTATGGGTTGTTTGCTATCGGAGGAGGGAGTATCCTCATTTTTTTTCGGCTTTTCCAGCCAATTTGAGGCTTTCTCCACGAATGGAGCAACGATGGGACTTTTTTTTTTCTTTTTTTTTTTACACATGGGGGCTTTTTTTTTTTTTTTTAAATGCTTATGGCAGAACTGTCCTGGAGGTCACACTGGGTTACAACACCAGAAGGGCTGCAAACCGGAGGAGGCCTGTCTGGTAAGATTATCAGAGGGGCTCACCCAGCTGTTTCCTGAGAGAAGCCAGGGTATCGGCTTCAACAACAGGGCTGGGCGGCTTGTTCCCCACCCCCACCTCCCTTTGTGTAACGACGTGACTCCTGTCCTGATTGGAGGATCTCACCCAGCTGTCGGCTTCAGTTTGTTCCACACCCCCACCTCCCTTTGAAACCACACAGGGAGCTCAGTAATCATGCATTCTAATGGCAACAGACACAAAGTTCACCTGGATCCCCCTGCGAGTTCGGATTTCACTAGGAGAGCCGGGGACACAGTGGCAGCACAGACAGAGAGGCCCACACGCGTCCTCTGGAGCTCCCTCCCTCCAACACCGAGCGCTGGGACTCTAAGGACATGTGGTTCTGAAGCGCTTGTGCCAAGCAGTGGTAAGGGAGGCAGAAACTGACGTCATTCACAGAATACAAGCAGAGTGCTTTAAGGGGGGAAAGAAAAAACTAGTCAAACAGCTTAAACCAAACAGAAAGCCCAAAGCTCAGCCAGAGAGCTGCCCTGAACCGTCTGACGTGAGAAAATGGGCACACCCTTGCCACTATAAAGGAAAGGATTATTGGAGCTCACCAGGATCGAAACATGTTTTTTATTTTAAAAAACTGCTGCTAACGACCTTTAACCTTAGGGGGATGAGTGGTGGCTCTGTGGCTCAGGATCTGCGCCTGTGACTGGAAGGTGGCCTGGAATCCTGTTCCTTTGGGCCCCCGAGCAAGGCCCTTAACCCCCACTGCTCCAGGGGCCCCGTATAAATGTCTGACCCTGCGCTCTGACCCCCAGCTTCTCTCTCCCTGTCTGTGTGTCTCATGGAGAGCAAGCTGGGGTCTGCAAAAAGACGAATTCCTAATGCAAAAAATTGTATATGGCCAATAAAGTGATCTTATCTTAAAAGACATACTTTAACCCAATAAAGCTTCGATTTCCCCCATGTCTCCCTGATGCGAGATACAGAAGGAAGGAACTGTAGAACAGTCAAGAGGCGAGAGGAGGCCTGGTTGCCAGATAGACAATCACTGATCCCAGAATCATCCAGCTGTTTCCTGAAACCAGCTGGGGGCATGCATTGGCTTCAACAAGGACTGGGCCACCTTGTTCCACACCCCCGCCACCCTTAGTGTAAAGAGGTGCCTCCTTTTCCTCAGCTCTAAACGAGGCAGCCTCCACGTGTGCCCTCTGGTTCGTGTTTCACCGTTCGTTGTGAAGATTGTGTTGACTGTGCCAGGGCCCTAACCGTTTTTGAACACTTGCCTCAGTCGTCAAGACTAAAAAAAGTTGAATTACGCCCCAGAATTCAACTGGTTGTTCTTCTCTGGACAGATTACAGAGCAGCAATATCTTTTTCTCTAACGTGTTTACAAGCCCTCCGATTCCAATAACTGGAATTGTGCCCTTTGACCTACTGTTATCTGACAAGGACTTGAATTCAGTTTGTCCATCATGCTGTCCGGTCAATGCAATATAATGAATCCGTTTTCAGCATCTTACACCGGTGTACATGTATGAGAAAGTAAACTCCAGAGAGGAAAAAAAACAAAACAACATTTTACAGGAATCTATCTGCGTGCGCCGTGAACAGACTGTTTTTCTATCCCAAGTGTAAATTTGGTATCTTTAAACGCTAGCTTTCCACCCATTAAGGACTGTCCACAGTTCGAGCAGATGGCAAGAGACAGGGGTCCATTAGGGAGAGACACCGAGGTCGTTTTTTAAAAAAAAAAAATCCGAGAGCTTGTGGTGGAAGCAGTGCCATCCCTTTAATGGAGCTGTCGCGGCAGACCCATCGATCGAAAAGAGCATTAGCGTTAACATCGCATTAAATAACGCGAGTGACCGCTTTAAAAACAAAAAAAAAACGATCGCTAGTCCAGCCTTCTGGCTCAGGCATGAAAGTAGGGGCGCCTTTTGAACTACTCCGATGGCACAATGACACAACAGGATAGCAGATAAAACGTTCGGCAAATATGTATAGATATATTTAGTCCACTGACCGGATCTGTCAATACCGTCGGTCAAAGCCAACCGCCAGCAGATATTACACCGCACTACAAACACGGTCTGAGAAGTTATGCTGAGGATGTTTCAACAGCTATGTAACATCTGCTTCTGAATAAATAAAAAAAAAGAAAGTGACGCAAGGTCGCCCCTCAAAAATGTGACTCGGCCGATATGCATCTATTTTTTTTCCAAGAAGAGTTACTGCGCAGCTCTGCAACGGGGCAGGGTTGCAGAAGCAGACGTGACGGGTTTCTGACAGCTCGGTTCGAACCACGGAATTATACCTCGTTTGGAGAAACACCGGCATGAGCAACATACCTTAGTGTCGGGGGGGGGGCGCTTGTGAGCTTCCGAAAAAAAAGCCCCCCCTTACATCTGTCCGTGTTAACACCTCGCTGTGTGTGTGTGTGCGTCTTACCGCCGCCGCTTGTGTGACAGTTTTCAGTTACCTAGACCAGCTCCCTCGTCTCCGCCTCCTGTCCCTACGCAGTTGAATGAGCTGGTATTTTTCCAAAGTAATATCCGGTGACACTCGATTGTCTTCACTTTAAAACAAATACTATCGATCACCTCGCATAAAGACGTAGCAATAATTCAGCTGAATGTAAAAGTACCAGAACATTCTGAGGAGACTCTTGTCTTTGTTGCTGTGACTTTGTTTTCTCCTACCCCCAAAAAAAAATCGAGAACAATTTTGTTATCAACACCGGAACAAACGTGACATTTAAATGAAGGATGCGAACTTTTACAGCCCAGCTGAGCCAGGGGATTTCACTGGGCCGCGTTTGGTTTCTCTACCGGTGGCTGCCCGCCGGAGAGCTAGTATTTCAAATAAATTAATGATCACCCCGGACACAGGCGAGCACCGCTTCCGACAGCCGGAAAATATTAAAACCCAAAAGACAACAGAACGATCTCGGGAGGAGGGAGACAAACAACTAGTTCTACTCACCGGACTGGCCTTTTACGGTTCCTTTAACCAACTGCA
Source organism: Lepisosteus oculatus (assembly GCF_040954835.1). Taxonomy (NCBI): domain Eukaryota; kingdom Metazoa; phylum Chordata; class Actinopteri; order Semionotiformes; family Lepisosteidae; genus Lepisosteus; species Lepisosteus oculatus. The sequence goes on from NC_090703.1 coordinate 48,800,666, forward strand.
AAATGTGAAGTTTAAACTGAGAACGTCACTATTGTCTTCATCCGTAAACTGCTGCTGCTGCGTGCTCCTCGTCCGCGAGGCGTGGCGATCTCGCCCTCAGCCCGGGCGGCACTCCTCCTCGAGCTCGCTCGGGCTCTCACGCGCACACACCCTCCCCTCCTCCCTCAGTGGCTGGGCGGAAAGCGTGCGCGGGGCTGGCGAGCGCCCCGGGTCACGGACTGACACTGCTCTGGGCCAATCAGAGCCCGGCAGCCAGCGAGGGGGCGGGGCCTGCGCTCGTTCCGCGGGGGCACTGTCCTGCCTGCACGCAGTACGTTTTTACGCCCGGAACTACCGTGAATCCATTAACACTGCCTGGCAGAGAACATTTAAAAGAAAGGAAAAAGTCGGTGAAAGATACCGCATTTGTTTTGCACGCTTCAGCTGAAAATAAAGACTTTCCAAATACAGATTTTTGCAATAGACCAATCTACTGTATTTCAGGGTATAGGCATGACCTACACTACATTTCACTCAAAAGCTCATATAATCACAGTTTCCTTGAGCGTCACAAAGTGTTGTACACTTCCTCTTTTGTTCATTTAAACGTTTCTACGTAATTTTTTCAGTGGAAAAAAATGGTTACTAACAGATCAATGTATACACATTTTTCACTGTCCAAAACACATCCATTGTATTTCCTCAAGCTGATAATGTTAGAATGATCCTGCTTTGAATATCCTGGAACACCTCAGCACTGTGATAAGGCAGAAAAAGTATATCTATCTGGGTACAATATCTTGGATCTGTGGTACATAAACGAGTTTAACCAGTTTTTCAACCAGAACTCCCAACAGGATGTCCACATGATGGGCAGAGAGCAGTTTGCCACGAGCCCTGGATTACTGACTTTGATACTGTGAGACGACTGGCCGTTGGTTGTACATATTACCTGTTAATCAAAGTAATTTCGTCTTCCCCTCTCATAGATGAGCAATGTTTTCCACTGAGATGCACATGCTTTTTCAAAGGAAAACCAGATAACCCTCATGACGCATGTCCCCATCTTCCTAGCAGTGTGGTTAAAACACCACGTGGCCCACCTGGTTAGGTGATACCAAAACAGGTCACGCCAACAGATATAGACTTGTTGCACAGGATCTTTGCTTAAAAATGGTGTATGTGGCTGCAGACGAAGGCACCGAAACAATATGACCTGCTAATCCCTTCAGTGAAACGAACAGCATGAGACTTGAACCGTGTTGCCCTATTCTGGTGCTGCAGGACCCCTGCGCCTTTATTGATGGGTTTTATTGAGGCTGAGTTTTTTTTTTTCTTAATTAAGTTTACTGAACCTTTAGTTGGCACACTTTTAAAAACCACTGCCAGCTCAGGAACACTAACAGAAGGCTAGAATTCAGGACAGACCCTGTGCAGACAGTGGGTTTCTGAATCCAGCTCATTGTTTTGGGTTGGTAGCTGGCCACTGGGTCAGTACAGCACTACGAACGCCTAGAATCTGAGCATTTACCAGCGTTATTCTCACATCTTTACTTAGTAACCAATTTGGTTGTTCAGACGCTACGTGAAAGCAATCGTTCTAAGCCTAGCTGAAACAGAGACTGGTTTGTTAGATCCATCCTCCTATTTTCTAACTGCGAGGGAGCTGGAACCTATCCCAGCATGCAACAGGCAGGAAGCAGGGTACACCCTGGACAGGACACTGGCCCGTCACAGGACACACACACACCCTGGACAGGACACTGGCCCATCACAGGACACACACACACCCTGGACAGGACACTGGCCCATCACAGGACACACACACACCCTGGACAGGACACTGGCCCATCACAGGACACACACACACCCTGGACAGGACACTGGCCCGTCACAGGACACACACACACCCTGGACAGGACACTGGCCCGTCACAGGACACACACACACCCTGGACAGGACACTGGCCCGTCACAGGACACACACACACCCTGGACAGGACACTGGCCCGTCACTGCTATTGAGACCCGAGCAGAGGAAACAGTCCAAATGAAGCAACTGGCTCAGTTCATGGCTGAATTATTTTACCTAATTGAGTTAAACTGAGAGCTCAGCTAAAGCCATGACCAGAAAAAAACAGTGACCCCCAGTTATCAGCTCTTATATGTTCAGGTTTTTCCGAAAGCTGTTTTATTCCTAGGAGAGCAGTAGTAAAGATCCCAGATTAAATCCTTCAGCACTTGCGTTCTCTGATCTGCCCCTCGCTGTACTTCTGTAGCTACACTGACACCTACAGAGATAAATCGCAGTTCGTTTATCTTGATGTCCAAACCAGCGCTGAAGGCCTCTTCCTGGTGATAAGGCGATGTAGGGGGACCTGTTACTTTTAACCCAACACAGCGTAAAGAAACAGCATATTCTAGTCAGTAGCCCAATACTAGGCTCCCTACCAAATGTCTGTGACTTGCAAATGTGTCATAAAATATTAAGAACCGCTTGCCGGCATTTATATAGGAATATTCATCCCAAAGGATCCCAAGGCACTTGACACACGGTGCATCCCAGTACACAAGAGCAGTTCGGGCAGGAGAGTGAGATACTACTACGAACTGAATCAGGAAGAAACGCCCTTACCCCCATAAACAGCGCGCTGGAATCTATATATATTCTGTAGGGCAAAACCTTACATCCTTTGAAATCATTGCTTTTTAAAGAATACTGCAACAACTCTAATTGCCATCGTTGTTTTTGTATTTGCTATGATAATACAACCGTTTTAGACACCGCGGCGGTATTGATCATCACGAAGCCAAAGCCGAAGCCGCTTTCATGATATCAACGCCGAGATAGTTCGCGACAGCACGAGACCCTCAGTCACCTTCCCCCACCCCCCCCCCTTCTGGTTCGTCGGCGGGCGCGCGGGTGGACGCGAGCGTCCGGAGTCCGCCGCGTGCGTAAGGGGCGTGTCCGCGGCGAGCGCGCGTGTGTGTTTTTTTTTCCCAGAGCGCAACGTCATCCGAATGATGCGCAGTAGAAGCTGAGAATCCGCGAGCGAGCGCTACATCGCAATAGAGGGGGAAAAAAAAACAAAACAGGACGGACGCCTTTTTTTTTTTACCCACCCACCCCGCCCCCCCCTCTCCCCTCCCCACAAGCAGTGGAGCAACGTGACTGTGACACTGAGACGGTAGAAGGGTAAGATGTCTGTGTTGCGGCCTTTATCAGCCTCCCCGGCGGGGTAGTGTATCTGGGGCCGGCGGGGTAGGGCTGAAACGGGGGTGCCCTCCGTCCCGGGGTGCTGAACGCGAGGCGTGCCGCATGCTAACGCGCCCTCCCCGGCGGCGGACCTGCCCCCCGGACCGCCGGCGCCGCGGCGGCGGAATGAATGGAGATGCGCTAGATCCTGCTGTCGTGCTGCATATGCGCGCTCTTACGGCCTGTTCACTCTCCCGCCCCCCGCCGCCCCCCAGAAGAACTGAATTAACTGCAGCCGAGAGCGGAGGCCCTGCCCGGACTGAGGCCCTGCTGGGGGGGGGTGCGTGGAGACGGAGGGGGGGTGTTTTAAGTTGTCCTTCGCATTGAAGTAAGGGGTACGGGTCGAGGTTGGAGGGAGACGGAGCGGGCGGACGCGGCGGCGGGGGTCGCACCTGGACAGCTTCGAAACTCAAACTGGGAGAGGTCTTCACGAAACAAAACCAGCAACGACTTCGCACTCGGAACGTGTGGTTTTATTGACGCATGTGCCCGCCACCTCCCTCGTTACGGACCCGGCAGTTTTGAGCACGTTTTCCCAGCTGCACGGGGGGGGGGGGTGGGGGACAAGTTGAGGTTCGCGCGGAGTTGGTGAGGTTTGTGTCTCGTTACTTTGACAGCTCTGCTCGCGCGGCGCGCGGCGCGCGCGGGTTGCCCGTGGAGTGGGCAAGACGAATAAAATAAAATACTTAGTATCAGTGTTAAGATAAATAACACAGAAATAGTTTTGGGCGGTGGTGGGTTCGTGCTCATGCGTTGATCAGGTTTTGCAGTTATTATTTTTTCCTCAATCGGGTGCAGTTTATCGATTATCGCTCAGTTTTTTAAAATAAAAACATTGGTCGAGATGGGTTGCACCAATATGAATAAATTAACTGTAATATGCTCAGCTAAAATGTAACCATTACTGTATTTGTACAAGTGGAATAGTAAATATATTTCTCGAGTGAAACGTTTTAATATTTTGAGGTTTTGATTTTAGAATCGCCGGTGGTGCGCTCGGAGCTGGAGAGGCGCTTAACTGTTAAACGACCCGCTGTTTTAACCGGAGCCCAGAGGGCAGTGTCAGCCGCCGCAGTCCTGGGGGGGGAAGAGAGGCTCTTCGGCGAGCTGGGAGTGCGTGTGTTTGCCATTTAGCGTGTGTGCGCTGTGCCACGATACCTTCGTTTTCTGGGAGTAAAAATGTGCAGTTTTCCCTGTCACCCGGAGCTGGACTTCGGGACACCTGGAGTCTCGATGGCAGCGTGGGTCTGATGTGATTGGCGTTACTGGTTAAGACCAGGGGCGTGGAGCAGCCTTCTGCCCCAGGGGGGTCGTGTCCTTAAGAAATCCCACCTCATCGGGAGCCTCTGCTGTTTTAAAAACAGCGGAACCCCAGGGCTGGACTGTGTTGCAGGGTGATGTCATGAAGGGCCGAACTGTGAGACGCGCTGACTGTGTCTTGTTTGTCACGTTACCCGAGTTGGGATAAGTAGTCCCCCTTAGCTCCATGTCCCGCCCGGCGTTAAGAGGCAGAGGGGTCCCCGGTCCGGTGCCCCTGCGCTCACTCTGTGCCCGCGGCTGTCCTGCCCCCCCACAGGGCCGGGTCGGGAGCTGAGCGTGCTGTGGCCAGTGGACCATGTCCGGCTCGTCGGGGCAGAAGAAAGGGCCCGCGCGCCTGCGGAAATGTGCCTTCTGCAAGACCAACAAGGACAAGGAGTGCGGCCAGCTGCTGGTGGCCGACGGCCAGAAGGTGGCGGCGCATCACAAGTGCATGGTGAGGGACGGCCGTCCGGACCGCGCGCGCTTGAGGGGTTCGTCCTGGGGGGGGCGGGGGGGCAGTACAGGACCTGCAGGAGACTTCGGGAAGAGAACTCTTGAAAGCGCTGCTCACAGACCAGGCAGACACTTATAATAATAATAATAATAATTGCTTACACTTATATAGCGCTTTTCTGGACACTCCACTCAAAGCGCTTTACAGGTAATGGGGCTCCCCTCCACCACCACCAGTGTGCAGCCCCACCTGGATGATGCGATGGCAGCCATAGTGCGCCAGAACGCTCCCCACACACCAGCTCTCAGTGGGGCTCCTTATTATTATAAGTGTCTGCCTGGTCTGTGAGCAGTGCTCGGTGAGCTCGGTCAGGATTGCACCTCCTGTCCTCGCAGCCGATTTTGCCACAGGGAGACTTCAGATGATGTACACACGTCTGCTCTGAAACGGGTTCTACACCTCCACACACAAAAACCCCCTGATGGGGTCACGGGTTTTATCGGGGCTCTTTCTGGGCGAAGGCCACCCGTGTGCATTAAAAAAATATATTTTTTTTGGGCCGGCAGACGGGAGTGATCATGTTTTCTTGTGCGTTACGAAGGTGTCCAAGATGGGGGTCTCGGATGTGTTTAACAGGAAAAACGATATGCCGGTAACCTTGAGAGTCATCGCACGTCAGACTTGCAGGCACAGTCGTCCGATTCTCCTCTTTCAGGTGTCTTGAAAGTCCTGCCAGTAGAGATGTCTTTTCTACTCAAGGACTCTCGAGTCTTCGAGCTCTGAACCTGGGGTTATGTCTAGGCAGAATGGCGAAGTAGACCTCACTGACAGACCGCAGGATTGAGGCGGAGACTGGCCAGAGTCCGTCTCCTCGAGAGTGAGGGAGGTGTAAATCTTGTGTGCCACTGAAAGAAAATTGAATTCTGGCCACATTCAGGGTGTGTACTCTGCAAAGCTTAACTGTGTGCGAGTGGGGGGGGAAAAATGAGCTACTTTTCTGAATTTCGCCACACAGAGGACGGTTCGTGACTGAACTCTTGAGTCCTTGTAGCTGCGTGGTTATCGCATGCGTGTCCAGCGTCTCGCTCATCATCGTCATAACGGGAAAGCGCATCACGCCGGTGGTTTGGTGTATCTGTTTAAACCGGATGGAGCAGGAACCTTTCTCAGTGTGAAAAGGCCGCTTCCCGGCGTTTTCCTGGGAACGCAGCCCTCCTGCGCTCCTTTGCTGGGAGCGGCCGGCCCGGCCCGGCCCGGCCCGGTTCACTCCCCTCTCCCTGTCCCCCCTGTCCCGCCAGCTCTTCTCCTCGGCCCTGGTGTCGTCCCACTCGGACAGCGAGAACATCGGGGGCTTCTCCATCGAGGACGTGAAGAAGGAGATCAAGAGGGGGAACAAGCTGGTGAGTCTCTCGCCCCCCCCCCCCCCAAGGGTGCGGCGGCGGCGGCGGCGGCTTTCGGGGTGACCCACCCCCCCCCCCCGCCGCGGACTCCCGTGAGTCTGTGAGACGAGGACACAACCGTCTCATTCGTACATCCCCCCCGCAGAGAATCCCTTCAAAGTAGAGTCCCGTTCCTTCACGGGAAAACCCGATCCTCTGCAGACCCCCTCCCCCCGTTCCTCCCCCGCTGCGCCGAGTCCAGAGCGCGCTGGGATTCTGGGATTCTGGGATTGACGTGTCCGTCCCTTTCGCAGATGTGCTCTTCCTGCCACCGGCCCGGCGCCACCATCGGCTGCGACGTGAAGACGTGCCGCAGGACCTACCACTACTACTGCGCCCTGTGGGACAAGGCCCAGATCAAGGAGAACCCCTCCCAGGGCATCTACCTGTAAGGACGCAGCGGGCGGTGCGCTCCCGGCTGGGCCCGGCTGACCTCCTTCAGTCCTGGGCCCGGGACTACAGGAGAGTGCCGAGTATCCCACCTCAACGGGACCGGGAGTGTGTCGGATAATTGACGATGTGGGATAATGCGGGATAATGAGTAGACAAATCGTAGATGAATGGACATGCAGTATGCGTATGAAATCTGGTGGATTAATCCACTGTAATGCTAAAATAACGAGAGCACAGCACTATTGTTCGCGATTGTTTAAGAGAACGAGCGCTTGTTTCCCAGATGCGCTTCTCTTCCCTGCGCCGGGGTGTCGCCCGCGTCTCGGTAACATGACATCAGCAGCGGCCGCTTCGAAAATACAGGAGGCAAAATAATCATCACGAGCGCGAAGTCGGCAAACGCAGCTACGTCCACGTCAGTACGTGACCCAGCATCGGATTGGGCAAAATATGCACGCACGCGCGCGAGCAGTGTACAGTATATACACTGTATATACTTACATATATGTCGGATAAGCAAAGGTCGGATAATCGCGTCTCTACCGTAGTTAGAAATGATCAGCGAGAGCCCAAACGACTAAGGTCCTACAGCTCTTGTGGGCTGGAGTTAAGTTCTCCCGCCCTCTTGCCTCCTGTAGGCCATCCGGTTGCGCACGACGTCTTCTTCCGAACGTTTCGGCTCGTTTCTTTCTGGTTTCACGTCGTCTGCGCCCAGCAGAGGATGAGGAGCGTGCCGGCTGCTCACCTGTCTTTCTGATTCCTTCTCCTGGCAGGGTGTACTGCCGCAAGCACCGGGATGCTTCGCAAGACTCCAGCGAAGGTAGGAATGTCCATCGACGTCTTTCATTCAGTCCTTTCCTTGCCCCCCAATTTCTGTGTTTATTTTACTCGCAGCCTCGCAGTCTAGAGCACACTGCGTTGAGCGTAATCGCTTGAGGGGTCTCACGACTGTCTTTGTAAAAGCACAGTGTAGTTCTTGGGGTGACGTGATTAGTGGGGTGCCACAGGGACCTGTACAAGGGCCGCTGCTCTTCTGAATGTGTGTCAGGGGTCTGGGCTCTGGTACATTTACAAAGAGGATTAACCTGCACTCCAGGGGCACCAAATGAAATTCAAAAAGATTTAGATGCAATTCAAGACTGGGCAGAGGCGACACCTGGCAGGTGACCTTGAATGTAGAGAGGTGCAGGGTTTTTGCATGCAAGTATTGGAAAATACTTGGGAAAATGGGAAACGCTGATCTAAAAGAGGCAACTTATGATGTAAATGTGTCAACATAAACATCTTCCAAAGAATGTGGGGAAGCAATTAAAAAGGCAAACAAAGCATCTGGATACGTGGATAACAGTTTAGACGATTAAAGGGATGTTGTGTTAGAATTGAATGATACACTGTTAAGGCCTCTTTTTCAATACTGTTTAGAATTTTTTGCCACCACATTATTGAAACGATATTGCTCTCTGGAATCACTGCAGACTAGAGCAGCCATTTATATTCAGGGACTTCAAGAAACGTCCTGCACTGACAGTCTGGAGCAACTGAACTCTTTTAAGAAACAGATGTTTCTTTCTTTTAAGAAATGGATCCTGGGATCAATTAGCTACTAACTACCAAATGAGCCAGTTGGGCCAGATGGCCTCCTTTTGTGTGTAACGTTTCTCATGCTCTTGTCCTCTGACCTTTGCGTCCTCTCTTGTCTTGCAGATGAGCTAGAGGGTGTGGCCAACGACTCAGACTCCTCCCCTCCCCGGGGGAGGGGGCGGGGGCGGTTGGAGAAGGGGCGGGTCAAAGCCAGCTCACGGGGCCAATCGGAGGACACGCGCTCGACCTCCTCGCATGGCACGGACGACGTGGAGATCGCGTCGCATGTGAGACATCGGCGTTCCCTAACCGTGAACACCTAGCCGCGCAGAAATGGCTAACCTGGGTTATCCCCCCCACGCGTGAGTGAACGGCGCCCTTGTGTGGTTCTCTGTGTAATCTCTGGCTCTCTGTGTGAAGCGGGACCGGTCCCCTCTGCGAGGCAGCCCCAGCGACACCGGCCCGCGATGCGGCTTCTGCCACGCGGGGGAGGAGGAGAACGAGACCCGGGGCAAGCTGCACGCCTCCAACGCCAAGAAGGTCGCCGCCCATTACAAGTGCATGGTACGTCAGGAAGGAGCCGGGGGGGGCTGTTCGCCCTCTCGTGAGCCGGCGGGGTTGTGTGGAACTCTTCTCAGACCTGTGGGGCTGGAGCATTGCTTATTCTGTGTTCTAGACCTTGGGGGTGGGGGGGCATTGCTGCTCTGTTTTCTGGGGCTGCGTCCCCTGGAGCGCCGCGGTTCCGTGTTCCGGGAGCGCTGCGTCCCCTGGAGCGCCGCGGTTCCGTGTTCCGGCAGCGCTGCGTCCCCTGGAGCGCCGCGGTTCCGTGTTCCGGCAGCGCTGCGTCCCCTGGAGCGCCGCGGTTCCGTGTTCCGGCAGCGCTGCGTCCCCTGGAGCGCCGCGGTTCCGTGTTCCGGGAGCGCTGTGTCCCCTGGAGCGCCGCGGTTCCGTGTTCCGGCAGCGCTGTGTCCCCTGGAGCGTCGCGGTTCCGTGTTCCGGCAGCGCTGTGTCCCCTGGGGCGCCGCGGTTCCGTGTTCCGGCAGCGCTGTGTCCCCTGGAGCGCCGCGGTTCCGTGTTCCGGCAGCGCTGTGTCCCCTGGGGCGCCGCGGTTCCGTGTTCCGGCAGCGCTGTGTCCCCTGGGGCGCCGCGGTTCCGTGTTCTAGCACTGCAGGGAGTGTAAGATGAGTGACTTTTTAAAATGAAAACCACGACAAAAAGCCCTTCTGCTTTGCTGCCGTTGCCCTGAAGCTGGGGGGTGACGCGTGTCCTGGCCGGGCCGCCGGGGGGGGCGAGGCAGGGAAACAGCGGGTCTGAAGGCTCTCTTAACGTTCGCTTCCAGCTGTTCTCCTCCGGGACAGTGCAGCTCACCACCACCTCCCGGGCGGAGTTCGGCAACTTCGACATCAAGACCGTCATCCAGGAGATCAAGAGAGGGAAGAGGATGGTAAGGGCCGCTCGCTCGCTGGTCAGTCAGGCCCGAGCTCTGAGGAAATTCAGCGTGGAAATGAGATTCTTACCGTACGGCTAGCACTGCGCTGGGGCTGGCGGAGAGCGTGCATGTGTGTGTGGGCAGGATGAGGCTGAGAAACACTGAGGCAGACCAGTGGCTACCAGCCTCCTGGTCCTGGAGGGTTACTGGCTCTATATCGCAGAGTAATCAGTGCCACTCTTCTACCTGGGGCACAGCTGTGAATCTGTTCTGGGCTCTTGAAAGGTGGAAGGGGATTTGTCACAGGTGGCAACCCTGTGGCAGTTCCCGAGTCTCGGGACCTCTGCCCAGGGATGCATGTGTGTGTGTGTGATAACCTCCCTCCCGCCTGCTGCTGTTCGTCCGGCGGCTCAGTCAGTGGGGGCTGTGTAGTCTGAGGGGCAGGGTAAGGTTCTGGTACCTCTGTGCCCCAGTCTGTTACCCCGGGAGGGGGGGGTATTTCTGACGCTCGGAACTGACCGAAGATGCAAGTTAAGATCGAAGTCTGAACAAGCAGGCGGGACAGTGCTGTTCCATGTTCTAGGACTGCGTGGAGAGCTGAGCTGGAATGAAAACCAGCTGGGAACTGTTCCTCCAGTACCGGGGCTGGGAGACGCTGATCTCCCAGAGGCTCACTGCTCTCGGGCAGAGCAGAGCTTGCCTTCTCTCCCCGGAGCGGCTCAGTTCAGTGTGCCGGGGGGACTGTGCTTGTTCAAGAGAAACCGCGCTGAGTGCCCCCTTGCTCTTTGGCAGAAATGCACCCTGTGCGGCCAGCTGGGAGCCACCATTGGCTGCGAGATCAAGGCCTGCGTGAAGACTTACCACTACCACTGCGGCCTGAAGGACAAAGCCAAGTACATCGAAAACATGGCCAGGGGCATCTACAAGTGAGGGTCCGAGGTCGCGGGGGGGGAGGGGGGGCGCCGCCTTTTCCCTCTCGCTCCTTCAGGGGTTCAGACACGGTTTCTGCGTCGTGTTGGGGTGGGGCGGGGGAGGCGTGTCTGTCCCACAGGGGGCCAGGGAGGGTGACTGACCCTGCGGCTGTCGTGCCCCCCCCCCCCCCCCAGGCTGTACTGCAAGAACCACAGCGGTAACGAGGAGCGGGACGAGGAGGACGAGGAGCGCGAGAGCCGCAGTCGAGAGAAGGCCGGCATCGACCACGGCGGCACCCAAGCGCCCCCGCCACCACCGCCGCCGCAGCTCAACGGCAACTAGGTAGGGCGCTCTGCAGGCCCGGCCCGGCTCAGCCCCGCGGCCCCGTCTTGTGGTCCGGTCCAGCTGGGGCGCTTGTGCACTGGACCTCCAGAGCCAGGGGGTCTGGGGGTCACGGTGCAGCTCCAAAACACCCCACAGTGGAGCGGTCATCCACCGCAGGCCCAGCCGAGCCCTGTCCCCTCTCGGGCTGGTGTCGGTCGCCGCCTCACTGCTGCCACCTTGTGGAGTTGATAGTCAGGCACAGCTGGGCTTCCTCAGTCTGTCCTGCCGGGGGAGAGAGGTTTAGCTGCTCTGGAATCGGTCCAGGGAAGAGGGACCAGTTGCGTTCCCAGAATAATAATAGATTTCCTGGGCAAGTGAACTCGCTCTCTGCCTGTGAACAGCGCGAGGCCTGCTCCTGGTCTGTCCTGATGGTGTCCTTTTCCGTCCACAGATGGATGTGTTGCGAGACGGCGATCGAAGACAAAGAAATGTACATATTTTTGTATTAAGTTCCACTAGTAAAATACGGGGTGGCCCAGCAATTTCGATCTGTTGTTTGGTTTCCCGTGTGCCTCCTAACAGCTCTGCCCTCCTCCAGACCCACACGCACGCACACCATCTCTGGCCTTCTGAATTACCCATCAGCTCCTGCATCGTTTCCGGGAGGGTTCGGAGTTCACGCGGGGCGAGGCCGAGAGGTCCAGTCCGCAGAGGAAAACGAGGACATGAATTTTGCAACATGAACTGACAGGACTTATGGGCGATTCACCGTAATGGATGTGATATTTTTGTAGAAGACTGGATATAATCAAAAGTTGTTTTTTTTTTTACTTGCCTGTGCTGAACCCCCACACTTTCATTTTTTTAATATACCTTGAGGGGAGAGAAGAACCAGCAACAGTGCTCTTTCTTCACGGTCATCTTACGGAGGCTGCCTCTTCTCGTTTCACACCATAAAATCAAGTATATCTCCTGCTCTGCTCTCTTAAAGTGACATTTCTCTCTCTCTCTCTCTTTCGTGTTTTTTTTTGGCTTCCTTTTCAAATTTGTGTATTATATTTTATTACTTTATTATTGTAAAGATCCGTGACTTTCTTTGTATCCAGAGTCTGGATTAAAAGTCTTCTGGTAGCATGACCTCTGATTTGTGATACTGTTGGAGACTGGTGTCCCGTTCCTTTTAGACCTGTGCAAATTTATCAGAGTGGGTCCATTGAGCTTTGGGGATTTTTACATTGCTGGTGGAATCCGGGCTGTTAACCCTTGCTGGTGCCCATAAAGCAGGAGAGCAATTCTGAGGACTACTGGTGTTCAAAGAAAAGGATAGGAGAATCTTTGGGGAAAAAGTCCTTCCATGTTCACAAAGTACAGTACACCATCAGCAGGTTATGGAACTCCAGGGTGTGTTTTTAAATGGACAGACCCCCCTGTCCCCTGTTCAGACTTTCCTAGGCTTCGAAAGCCAGTTGAACCAGTTTGAAAATGAATACTGGGATGGGATGGGTCCAGACTGACTTGAGCGAGGGGCACACACGGTATCTGGTGTTTGAGAGAGTCTGTTTCCCGTGCAGTAGGCTGCAAGACCTTTCCCTGTGCCTGCCCCAGATGTCATGATGACAACAGCTGTTTCACAGGGTTTTAACTGCAAACTTGCACATCCTTTATCTGACAAAACAAAACCACCTGACAGGGAAGGAGCAAGAGAGTGGCTGCATGTATCTGCGGTCATGTGGAGTGCAGTCAAGCTGGTGACTCTTATGTTTGTCCAGCAGGTGGCAGGTTTGTATATTTTTGCAGTACCAATGGCACTCGTTTCAACCAGGAAGCTGCTTCCATTAAAAAAAAATCCTTTGCTTATAAACCGTGTTTCTGGATTCCTTTCTGACTCACATGGTCTCTCTCTGGTCTCAGCCTAAAGCTTGTATGTCATATTACTAACGAACAAGTGCAGAAGCTTGACATATGTCCAGTGCTCAGCAGGTTTCTCATTTGGTTGTAAGACTTTGATCTGTCCTGCATCCAATCAGTTAGGCACTTGCAATGTCTATTAGAGATTATATGAAACTTCAATGTATTTTTTAGTTTCAGATTTGATTTAAAATCAAAGTATTAAATATGAAACGGAAAGAATTGAGTGGATTAGAAGTACGAGTGTTGCCTTTTGATTTCTCACTGTCTCATCCACTGGAACGGCACTTCAAAAGCCTGGTTCTTATGATTTGTGTCTTTTTTTTCCCAATAGTTTTCTGTTCAGAATGTTTTGGCTGCAGAACCTCACCTTATCTTGTGAGGAGACGGCTCAGCAGTGTAAGAATTGAAAATGGAGTTCAGTCGATAAGAAGTTCCATCAATAGGTCCAGTTTAATCTATGAAGCGTTGCACCAGAATCCTGAAATAGACTCGAGTCCCTAGACTGGGAACCAGTGAGAGAGAGTTCACTTACTGGAGTCCTGGGGACCATTCTACCTGAGCTCTTAAGAATTTAACCCAATTAATTATGAACTCTCCTGGTCTAAATCCCGTTTCCCCAAGCATCAGCCTCTGAGACCGCCCGGGATGCTTTCATTTTGTTTTCCTCTGCAGAAGAGAAACGCTGTGTTGCTCTGTCACCTGCACCTGCTGTTGCCTTTGGAATGTGTTTTTCCAAGGTCTCTGGGAAGAGGCAGCTGCCTGGGGCCGGAGCGGCTCAGCACTGCTGATAACAGCGCTGTCCTCCCTGCTACACGCTCCCACCCAGATAAAGACTCTGGGTAGCCATAACGAGCTCTCTGGGAATTACTGTTGTCCCAAAACATATCATTTTAACTAGAATGAACAGCTGGGGTGGAAAAGACACCTTTATGAAGAGATGGGGAAAAGCGGAGTGACTTGCAGGATCTGATGGAGGCTGGGGGTTTTCACAGCCTTGGAGCTACGGGACAGGAGGCACTGTCTGTCCGCAAGGCCCGGAGCCCGGTTCTGGAGCTGTCTGTCTGCAAGGCCCGGAGCCCGGTTCTGGAGCTGTCTCTCTTCAAGGCCCAGAGATTGGTTCTGGCACTGTCTCCCAAGGCCCAGAGCCCAGTTCTGGCACTGACTCTCTGCAAGGCCCAGAGCCCGGTTCTGGCACTGACTCCCAAGGCCCAGAGCCCGGTTCTGGCACTGTCCTCCAAGGCCCAGAGCCCGGTTCTGGCACTGACTCCCAAGGCCCAGAGCCCGGTTCTGGCACTGTCCTCCAAGGCCCAGAGCCCAGTTCTGGCACTGACTCTCTTCAAGGCCCAGAGCGCGGTTCTGGGAACTGAAGGGAGGCCCGTGGAGGGAGAGGGGGTTCAGGGGGCATCACAGATGTCGTCAGGAGCCAAACCAGTGAAGCGCTGGGAGCTCATCTTCCACATGGCGGACTGACAAAAAAAAAAAACGTGATGCTGCTGTTTTTTTTTTTTCTCCCCCTCAACAGCCCCGCGCGAGCACATCCGCACTGCGCTTTCGCTCGCGCCCCATTGGCCGAAGGCTCGGCGGCGGGGCACGCGCGCCGGGGCCACGCGCGGAGCCGCGGGGTGGGCGGGGCCTGCAGGCTCTCCCTCTTCCTGCGCAGCGCGACTCCCCGGCAGCGGCGGCAGGCGGGCGGACCCGGCGTGCTCTCCTCCTGCGGTACCTTCGCCGGTGCGCCAGGAACACGACGCGGAGCAGCTCGACTCGGCTTGAGCGGCGGCATGGCGGCGGCGGAGTCCTGCGTCGTGGTAAGCTGGTGCGCGGGGCTATAAATAAAGCGACCCCCCTCCCTCCCCTCTCCGGGGTCGGGTGTCCAGTCGGGAAGACACAAGCCTTCGCTTTCTTGTGCGGGAACTTGTTTTTGTCTCCCTGAAGTGCCGGGGGCTGTGCGTGTCTTTAAGTCGTGGACGCCAGGCGGAGGGAGGGAGCTCAGCGTGTCAATCTGTCGCCCGCGGCTGCACGCCACGCTCTTTCGTGGAAAGGGCCCCCACGCGTGGGCCACATGGCCCTGGGATGAGGCGGCTGAGCTCAGGTTGCGCCGCACAGCGCACCTCCAGCTTGAGAGCACCGGCGGGGAGGGGCAGATCGCTGTCCGCTGTCCGCTGTCCGCTCTCCGTGCGGGATACGTGCGCGTCGCTTGGAAATACGATAGCGATGTTTTGATGGTAACCCATAATCCGGATTTGTTTTTCCCCCGCCCTTACCCTCTCTCTTTCTATTTTGGGTCGTGCGTGTTTGTACTGGCACTTGTCAACAAAAGCATGACCTTCCCCTGTTTTCAGGGAGCCGGGTTTTTTGGGCGAAGGTTGAGCTGCAATAAATGCAGCACAAAATGGTGTCCCTTTTCTGCCCCGGTTGTAACTGCCCAGGTAGAATGGTCACATCCCAGGTCTGTGTTGCTACAGGGAGCCTGCAACGTTAATTCCGTGGAAAATGCTGGCGTCCAAAATAAAGACTTTTCTCCCCGGCTGCGATTCATTCTCTAAGCGTTGTTGCTTCCTCAAATATTTCGTCCTGTCAGCTGTAGCTGCTCTGTGAGTTTCTGCTTCAAGGCGGTCAGAATCAGGCATGTCTAATGCACCCCCCCAAGAGCAACGTCTTAGAAAGGTCTGTAAAATCATCTTCCTAGAACAGGTGCCCCCAGCCTGGGTCCTGCAGGGCCCATGAGTCTATCGCTTTTGTGATTTGTGAATAGTGATCTAAATCAGCTCGTTAGTGGCCTGAGCAGACCCATCATGACAGCCATGGTGCGTGTGTGTGTCTGGCGCACTATGGCTGCCGTCGCATCATCCAGGTGGGGCTGCACACTGGTGGTGGTGGAGGGGATCCCCATTACCTGTAAAGCTCATTGAGTGGAGTGTCCAGAAAAGCGCTATATAAGTGTAAGCAATTATTATTATAATTATTATTAACGGGCTTCCAGAAACATCTAAGAAAATCTAAGAAAATGATTCAAGTTGATTGTTGACTTGGTTTGCTCGGGGGCGGAGCCTGTGGCCCGTTGCCACCGGGAGCCAATCAGACAGCTGCACCTGGGCTCTAATGGGCGGTGCCTCGTGGTAGTCATGGCGATGGCTTCCCATTGTTGTTGTTGCTGTTGTTGTTGTTGTCTTCTCTCTCTCTTCCCATGCTGGGGTGGTGACTCAAGGCACAACCTCCACTCCTGCCCTCCTACCCCCAGCCGGGGCAGTGCAGTAACGACGAGGGGGGAAAAACAACAACAACACCCCCCACAGAAATCCGCTGTACCAGTCGGACTGCGCTCGCGTTGAAACTGAGGGCTGGGGATTCCCGGTTTGGCGTTGACAGGGCACTCCGGCCTGTCCGTGCTGACGGGGTTGGGGTTCCTGTGCACGTCAGCACTGTACTTAGCGGATGGTGTACGTGGTCGCCTGTGCCTGCGGTTAGGAGAGCTGTGGAGTCTGGGATGCTAATGCGAGTTTAGAGTCATTGACCCATCGCAAGGAGAAGCCCGTGGCAGCCATTGTGGCCTCAGCACTCGGACAGCGGTGTGCTAGCAGCCGGGGTTTCAGTACCGATACCGCAAGCGTGCTGTGAGTGAAGGGTGTTGGCCTGCGCTGTGAGCTCCGCCCGCCAGCCCCCTGTCCAGGGGCAGGTTCTGGTGGGCAGACCCGCCGGAGAGGGGCGCGCCGGGGCGGGCCGGGGCGGGACAGGGCGCGTTTTCAGCCGAGCCGTGTGAGCACGACCGGCGGCTGACTCCCCGGCCAGAGACCGGCCCCCCTTCGAGGGGGCATCACGTTGTCTGAATTAACGCAGGGGCCCCGTCGCCCGCAGGGGAAATTCGATTTTCACGGGAAGTCAGATCGGCTCTCTGGAAGTTCAGCTTCGGGGGGGGGGAATCTGAGCAGTGGTCAGATATTTCTCATTCAGTTCATTATCTCCTTAGGTTAATGTGGATGATACTGCCAGAGGGGAAAAGAAAACACAGGCACAGTGCTTTCTTTGGCCCTTTCGTGATTGAATTAGAGCTGTTTTTCCCCGTGGGGAGCGCAGGTTGTCGAGAGTGGCCGCCGTGCCCCTGCCGTCACCAGGGTCCGTGTAAGAGCAGAGCCTGGTTCATACAGTCGCTCACAAGCTGCTCGCAAGGAGGCCTTTCTTTAGAAGGCCGGGTGTTTTTTTAATAATAATGTTTCTTTATTGGCCCTATACAATTTCTTGCATTAGGAATTCTTCTTTTCGCATACCCCAGCTTTTCTCCATGAGACACAGACACGGAGAGAAGCTGGGGGTCTGAGCGCAGGGTCAGCCGTTGTACGGCGCCCCTGGAGCAGTTGGGGTTAAGGGCCTTGCTCAGGGGCCCAACGGAACAGGATTCCTCTGCCGGCTGCGGGATTTGAACCGGCAACCTTCCAGTCACAGGCGCAGATCCTTAGATACTCCGTAGATACTGAGTCGACGAATTGCATTTGGTGGGAAAACGCCTTTAAACTGTTCCTTCTGTGTAGCTATGGTGGCTCATCTCCGGCCCCACGGGGAGATTACAGGTGGATCTTTGTCGATGATGTTATTCACCACATATGTAAATCACCTGGAGTTCAACCAGTACCGATTTCAATGTCATTTGCACACAGAGGGGTTTGGCCAACTTAGACCTTGTTCACCAAATCCTATAGTGCAAGGCGATATGCGTGTGGTGTGTTGCTCGGGAATATGGTGTTCTTGTGCATTTCTCTGTTTGATGCTTTCCTGGGTGGCGTCTAGGGATTTGTTTACAGTTTATCCATGACACCTCCCTACGAGTTTTCGGTTTCCAGGCTGACTGTATTTGGGGAAACACAAACCTGCACGTGGACACTGAGAGCTCAGGAACGTGTGTGTGTGTGTCTCTTTCAGATCAGTGACGAGGAGCAGGGCTATGCGTTGGACCTGTTCTGCATCCCCAAACACTATGCAGGCGACCTGGAGAGAGTCTACATCCCCCACGGGCTCATCATGGACAGGTCAGGGGTCAGGCCTCGGCGGCCAGCGCGTGTGGTAGACGTCACGCCAGCGTGGCAGTGATGCGTCCCGATTGGTCCCTCCTGCCACTGAGGGATTCCGATTGCATGCTCTGACTCCGACCTGACGCTTGCTTGTCTCCGGGGAGCAGGACCGAGCGCCTGGCCCGAGAGATCATGCGCGACATGGGAGGCCACCACATAGTGGCGCTGTGCGTGCTGAAGGGAGGGTACAAGTTCTTCGCCGACCTGCTGGACTACATCAAGGCCCTGAACCGCAACAGTGACCGGTCCATCCCCATGACGGTGGACTTCATCCGGCTTAAGAGTTACTGCGTAAGGGCCAACCTCTCTCTCTCGCTCTCTCTCTCTCTGTCACACACACTGACATAGTGTATGCACACAGAGACCCACACACACGTGCACACTCACTCACTCACACATCCGTGTGCACGTGCACACTCACAGTGTACGCACACACGCACAGTCGTGCACACGTATGCCCGCACACTCTCGCAGTCACATACACGTTCACGTGCATGTGCGTGCGCACACACACACACACTCACGGAGACCCACGCACGCACAGCTCTGCTGTAACTTGATGGAACTGTTCACTGATGACTGTTCACACTTGGGTGCATCACTCCTTGTCAGAGGACTCCCCGGATGTGTCATCGTGCACCCTCCCAGTAATCCAGATCGGAGTATCAGAGCTAATCTGGGATACGGCAGGAGTCTGCTCCGGTTTTCCAAGGCTGGTCTCTGGTGTAAAGGAGACGGAGCCAGAGGAGCTCACTAATTGTACTACCAAGGTCTCCCAATGGGAGAAACCACACCACTGCTGGCAGATCATTCGCTGGAAAGGTAGTCAGTCTCGGCATGTGTCGTCTTTTCCAGAATGACCAGTCCACTGGAGAAATAAAAGTCATCGGAGGAGATGACCTTTCGACCCTCACAGGAAAGGTGAGATTGACCACTGGCATGTTTTCTTCACTGAAGTGTTGAACTAAAAAAAAAAAGGATAATTTCAGTCAAGTTCATTCTAAAAAATTAATAAGATGGGGGAAATTGTTTTTAAGAGGTAATGTTTTAACCAGTACACACACACTAAATAGATCATTGTAACTGATAACTGTATTTACTCTGACTCCTTTTTCCATTTTAAACAGCAGTTCCTTCAAAAGGTAACTTGACACAGAGATGGATTCCCTTTGTTTTGCAGTAACTTTCCCCACTGCAGCAGATTAGGGAGGTCAGAGATCAGATCTGAAAGACATGGGACTGGTAATGAGTTCAACAAAAGTTGAAAACCGTCTTATGATGGAAGAACAAATTCTTCTAATGTGCTATTTGAAACTATTGTAATGCCTCTCGGTATATTTAGAGTACGATAAACTGACTCAAAAGGTGACATAACAAGGATTTGCATGAGCTAAACTGAGGTCTCTTTTTCTTGTCTTGCAGTCCTTTTGCTGACAGCATAGGCAAGAAATTAATGCCTACTTTAGACTTTCATTAGTTGTAAGATATGGAAACCTTTCTCCTGTACAGTACATGCCAATAAAGAGCTGTACATGGCAGTTAGATTCTTGTAGGTTGCTGAATCTGAAGTGACCCGAAAAACTAAACAGAAATGAAAAAATAACAATTGCAAGTGGATCGGTACAGCAGCGCCCGTTATTCGCTGCGGTTATCTTCCTACCCTTTACTGACCGCATTACTTGGGCACTTTGCCCACTGTGAGAAAACACTGCCTCATGTGCCCTTTGACAGGTTTTTCGAGGGCACCTGCAGGCAGCCAGATCAATAAAGAGTTGCTCTGTACATGCCTCTGTTCGGATTGGCTGGAAACTACCAAGACGGTCTGCAGGCATGCCAGGTCTGCTAATGTTTAACCTTCGCCATACACTGTTCAAACATATCGACAGACGCTGTTAAATGTCATTTCAAAACCACCTGACAGAAACTTGGTTCACTGACCCGAGTTGTCAGTGAACCCAACTCTTCAGTCTGCGTTCTGTTTAACTCTTAATGCTCCTGTGTTGTTTCACTAGAGGGACGATGACCAGGAATAGGAGAACCTATTTTGTTACAGCTTTGGGTGACTGAGAAGTGTCTCTTAGATTTTAGATGAAGTCTGTGACACTGGGAAGAGTAAACACTTCTAACTTCAAAGGAGAGAGGATGTTCGTTGAGGTCCCTTGAGCAGAAACGAGGGTACAGGTTACCTTAGTTTACCCAGGGAAGTTGTGGATTAATGATTGGCAAGCAGCAGGACAGAAAGACACAGTATAAGATGGCAGAAAGGAAGGAGGAAGAAGAGAGTCCAGAGGAGTTGGGACTTGAAGCTTGTGCCAGGCCAGAGCCCCTACTTCTCGATCATCCAAACCAGACCTGACTGGAGCTCAGTATTTGAACCTTATTAGAGTGTTCTGTTCTGTGTTTTTAGGGAACATGGGCTTCCTGGGTAAAAGGTACTTCCGTTAGAAACGTCTTTCCTGATTAGGGTGTATTTTATGGATAGGGAAATTGGCTCGCATTTGTTTTGTGGCATCCAGGGTGCAGAGAGAGAGATCTAACTGCAGGTCCCTTTGTATTTAGTTAGAAGGCATCTTATCTCTTGTGTGGTGGCATATTAAGAGTTTAGTGCTTAGTAGCAGTCTGGGGTTTTCTGGGTGGCCAGAATGTTAGGCCTCTGAAATGCTTTGTCTGTAAGTACTGTACATGAAGTAACCCGTGTGTTGCATGGTTTGTGTCTTGTGTAGTTTATTGTAATAAATATTTGTTTAACCAAGTGTGCCTGGATTATTACCCCTCTCAACAAAGCTGTGCAAGAGAACAAAGAATTCACGTCCCTCAAATTATACCAGCCGCTCAGGTATATGGTTAGAAATCGCGTACAAGTCGGGAGTTATGCATAATCATTTCACTTATTGTCAAAACCGCTCGGTCAGTTCCTGATTTTCACCAGTTTCGTAACCCCCCATTTGTACCCATTAAAGAAGAGCGACTGTTTGATTACTGATCGTGTTTTTCTCTTTTTTTTCCCCCTCCCGCCTGTTTCGGGATGCAGAATGTCTTGATAGTGGAGGTGAGTGCCACCTTTAAAAAAAAAAAAAAAAAAAAAACCTCTACCTACATTTTTGTTTGTTTGTTTTTTTTTAAACAACCTAATCCAGTGACGGGCACTGGCGTCCGTCGCTGAGAGAACGCGGTCGATTAAGGCGCGTTCTTGTTGTCTGTGCAGGACATCATTGACACAGGCAAGACGATGAAGACCCTGCTGGAGCTGCTCAAGCAGTACAACCCCAAAATGGTCAAGGTGGTCAGGTAAGCGGGGCCTGGCCGCTGGAGGCACGCTGTCCTGTCGGTGGGCCTCGGGGCCCTGACTTCTCCTGCCTCTGCCCTTGTAGAATTAGTGCTCGAGCCACTCGGTCTGCAACAGAAGAGCTGACACCCCTGTGCTACAGAACGTTAGTAAGGTTGCGATTGAATTGGACTATTGCTGCTGTTATTGTCATGTGATTATTTGTAAACTGCAGTGGGGTTCGCATTACAGTACACAACACAAGTGATGTGTGCTGAGCTTTTTAACAGACAGCCCTTCCTTTCTTTTGTCACATTAGCATTGCAAACTGGAGATATGGGGGGAAAAAAATGGTGTCCCTCACTGCCATACTTCACTGGACACTAGCGCCCCCAGGCAGCAAGTCTTAATATTGCAACACTCTGGGGGGAAGTAAAATTATTATTGCGTCGTGACATTATTATTTTATGTAGCATCTTTGCCATGTGCTGCTCTATCTCAAAGCGCTTTGCGGTTCAAAAGGCCAAAAATAACTATAACGTGATGTCACGAATGGGCATAACGGAAGTGCAGCTGCATGGGTCTGGAGTCTGGAAATGCATTTTTAAATGTTGAGAGAGCGGGAGGCTGTTGCAGGCTTGGGCAGAGCAGACTGTAGTGTAGGCCAGAGAGCCCCGTCGTGTGCACATGCAGGGGACCTGCGAGCACAGAGCTCAATTAAGGAGTATTATTGCACCGCAGCAGGAATGCGAATGCATGGTAGCAAGGAAAAACAAGAGTTTCACAGGTTTCTTCTGAACTTTAGACTGGGATAATGCTGGAGGGCCAAAACCAGGAGTGAAGTGTGTGCAGTTAAATTCCTCGCCGCTGAATTTTGAATGTACTGGAGCTCGCTGATGATACACTTGGAGGCCCCAAACAGCAGCGCTTCATGGTAACCCTGTCTAGATAGAGGACGGGCGCAAGCCGGTCTCTCTGGGACGAGATAAGTGCTGATCAGACAGGAGGTGAACAAAGGACACCCTCCCGATATCTCCAGCACAAGTTCCAGGCGTTAAACTGGAGTTAGGAATAAACCAGATTTTAGTGGGAAAACTCTAAACCTATCATATCTCAAAAGGGCCCATGACCACACAGTTGTGCAATTTGTGTGTGTGTGTGTGGGGTGGGGGGTGGTCATGGTAATATTCCCATCACCTCTGTCCTGTCTCTTATTAAGCCATAAAAGACATCTATAATCATGAAAAATAATTGGAAAGTCGAGTCTGGGATTTTAAAATCGGAGAAGCTTTATTAAAGATTCTTTGCAGCACTGATGAATGTGACAAGTACCCTTAGAATCAAGCTTTTTGGTGCTTGGAGCTTTGGCCTTGTCTGCAGAAATGTGGGAGTGGATCCCTCAGATGACTGTGGTTCGGATTGTAATGACCTGTCCGTGTCAACTCCGCCTGCTGGTTTGTGGTATGTTGGGGTGTTTACTCTGCAAGGCCAACACTCTCTGTTGGTGCCCCCGGAGTGGCCAAGAACCCCAAGTCTGCAGTAGTCGCCCTGTGGGGGCCCCCATCTTGGAGGAGCTGCAGGGGTGAACTCACGGTCCCTCTCTTTTCTGTCCTCAGTTTGCTGGTGAAGAGGACACCCAGAAGTGTGGGTTACAGACCCGACTGTAAGTACTGGGCAGGGCGTGCCGGTTTGGGTGGGGGGGGGTGTCGGCCTGTTCGGCTCGGTGGTTTTTCGAGGGCTGTCTGCTCCCGGAGACCTTCTGGGAGGGGGGTTCCCCAGGAATAGAGAGAAACCTGTCAGCTCTCGGAAGTCGTGTAAAATCGGTGCTCACAGTACTCGCTCTTGTGCTTTTAATATTCACTCATTATCAGCAGCTTTTCTAATAAGCGAAGACGTTTTTTTATAATTAGATTAGGGCTCATGTTGAGGGACTTTTTTAAAGGGGTTTCTATGCCTGAAAATGTTGAAAACCCCTTAAGTAACCTTATATTATGTTTCTACTTGATTTATCTTAAGAAGAAGCCCCTGTGTGTTAGTTTGTATTGGGTCAGATGTTGTTTTTGTTTTTAAAGATGATATGTTAAACCTGAAGGTATTTTTGTGCTCTGTGCTGACATACTGTATTTATAGCCTTGTCCACCCTGTTGACTGTTTTCAAGACTGGTTGCAGTAGCACCGCCACACCAGCAGATGGCAGTAACGCTCTTCAGTTAGACTTATTTTACACTGGATTTAAAAAAAAAAGAATTACACTGGATTCCAACCTTAGAAAGGCCTTAGAAATTGTTTTCCCCGACAGGTATTTGGTCTACAGAGAAAAACCTTGCGTTGATGTTAACGGAATTAAAATCTCTTTTCAGATATAGGATTTGAGGTTCCTGACAAATTTGTAGTGGGATACGCCTTAGACTACAACGAGTACTTTAGAGATCTGAATGTAAGTATAAAACCTAGTACTGGCCGTGTGTGAACTAAGCATGTGTTTCAGTGGCTGTCTTTTAGCCTTTTTCCGTCATTGTAGAAGATTGAACCCTTTCAGCACAGAATGACATTGAGAATTATTTTAAAACAAAAATAAGCGCGTGTGTCTGATCCAGGCACTTTTCCTGATTTTGAATTCTGCATCTCTAAAGTGAATTTACAAGAGCTCTCAAAAGCATGCTCTTAGCATCTCTGAATCATCACATAAAAGTTACATCTAAAACTGTTGTCAACTTAAAAAGAAGTTGCCATTTCTATTGTAGCAATTTCAATTGAAAAAGAGTTGTCTCACATTGACCGTTCAACTCCTTGAGTCCCAGACTGAAAATGTGGAGTCAAAACCTTTTACAGCTGTGTTGATAAATGCCGGTTCAGTGCCCAGTTCATTAAGAGCGAAGCCTGGTCTGCTTTAAATGCAGTTCTTCACAGCTGGGAATCAACTCTCGTCTCTTTCAGCACATCTGCGTGATCAGTGAAGATGGCAAAGAGAAGTACAAGGAATGAAGAGGACTTCGCTCCCCCTCCTTAGCTGTGTCTTATTATTATATTATTATCGTATCGTTAATTTTATATTTTAAGAAATTTTAAAGAGCTCGAGTAAGGCGGCACAAGTTCACGAGAGGGAGGCTAGGGTCCGGGAGCTTCTCCTGCCACAGAGAGTGCCGAAGTCTTCTTCGCCCATCACAGCAGCCCCCCCTCACCCTCACCCTCACCCACACACGCCACAGCTGCACGCCTGGGTGGGGATCCCCTTCTTGTAGGTACTGTGCAACTCCAAGGCTTGGCTCTGGGAGGCCGTAGGCCGTTGGGTGAACAGGGCGTGCGTGACGGTGCACACCTGCTTCCTCACTCACAGGGACAGGACAGGCGAGGCGGGGGGGGGGCGTGTGGCGGTCAGCCCTAGCTCCTGCGGGTTCAGAGCAGGCAGGGGTGGGGACGGGAGGGGGGGCCAGCGGCGCAGAGGAAGCGTTGGGTCCGGCCACACGGCCCGCTCACTGAAATGGATTTGCAGGGGGTTGTGCCGTAGTTCTACATGGGAATAATTGGGAGTTCTGCCCTTTTCACTGGTGTGCTCTGAACCAGTCGATCTTACGGGCCAGACGAGACTTGGACCTGGATTAAATCGGAGCTCCGCCGGTCATCGATTCCAACCCCCCTTACTGACCACACTCGGCATCAGCTGCCTGCTGGGCGGGTGTATTTGTCTGCCCAGCAGAGGGCGCTGCCAGATGTGGTTCGGTACTGGCGTGTAGCAGCCAGGTCAAAGTTTTCATTCAGTTCAGGCCTCAGGCTTCTCGGCCCACTGAGGCCCTTCAGTTAAAAGCCCTCCCACTGTCCCAGTCGTCTTCACGACTGTAAGTGTCCAGTCCCAATCGCATTTACAGGCTTCCGTCGTTGTGCTTCAGGGGGTGCGCCCTTCTTCCCGAGCTGTTGGCTGTTGTCACAGCCCCCACGACTCCCGTCTCTCCTCACAGCAGTGCTGAGCTGACTTCTACAAAGGCTGAAACGTCTGGGGAAGCCAGCAGTTCTGCGCTTACATCGGTGGGTGACGAGGAAAGAAAAGGCCTTTTCTGAAAAGAGATCAAGGCCTTAATCTTATTTTTTGTCAAGGTTAGAAAAAGGACTTTAGAGACCTGCTGCAGCCCCTTCTGGTGAGTGAACCACCTCCTGTCGCATCAAATGTTGCACATGCCTCAAGTTTATTCATAATTGCAGGGGGAAAGGAGCGCTGTTACTCGGCTTTATTTTTTTAAAAACTATTTTGCAGTTTTAAATCTTGGGGATGTTTAAAACGAATGCTGAAAAAATGTCTGAAAGGCAGAGCTGATCGTTACTGTTGTAGCGTTTTGCGGCAATTAGAAATCCCTCTCTCCTACCCTCTCCTCTTGCGAGTTTCAAGGATTTTATCGTTTTAACTGATCCTCTTAACGCTGAGAATGTGACACTTCCGTTTCCTTTTTCATCATTTACCAAGTCGTGGAATTCACAGCTGGCCATCTGTTCATGGCACCTGAACAGAAATTCTGCATAATTCCCCGGGCTTCACCACAAGCCGGTATGCGTGTTTGCCACGTTGTTTTAATTCCCTTTGTCACCTTTTAGTTTCACAGACTGCACCCTCCCCAACACGTTTCAAGGACCAGACTGCACCCCAGCGCGTCCGTGTGGGGGAGACCTTTTCAGTTAAAGCCAAGTTGAAGAAAATAGCAGGTATAGCTTTGAGCAGCCTGCTCCTTAACATCATACCTATTTGTTTGAACGTGTGGATCACCGCTGAAGATACGCAAGTGGTTAATTGGCTCAATATTATACATTTGTAGTAAACTGATAAATACACAGCAATCCGTAAAGAGCAGGATAGATTACCCATGTTTTTTTTAAACAACTTTATTACAGGGGGGGTCCTGTAAAATCCCACCTGTGACTTGCATCTCAAGAACAGTGCTCACAGTCCAGTCCATTTCAGGTCTTACCAGGTGCCTCTAGGGAGGCCACCACCCAGTGCTGGGTATTTGCTATTGTGTTGTCTATTTGGTCTAGACGTGGCATAGCCTGGACTTGGTTTTCTTCAGCACTACAGCCTGTTCAAAGGGCTTTAGGTTTTAAGATCGAAAATGGATTTAACAGCTGGCCAGTGACACTCTTGATTGCTTCTCTACCATGCTGAGGTAACTGAAAATGAGTACCCTCATTTTACCTGTTTACCTGTACAACTTCCCCCATCTTGGAAACACCTATTGCAAGACATTCATCCTGCGTGTTTCGGAATAAAACAGAGGAAGGTGTGGCACCACCTAACTTGGTTAAATTCTGAAAATGTAACCTGTTTTTGGATGCTTTGTGGTATGGTCAGATTGTACAATGTTTCTCCACGTTCACCTTTTTGCCAAAAAGAAAATATTTACTTTTTGTAATGCTTTAAGTGTATAAATGCTTTAAAAGTGGCAATGCATATTTTAATATTGGATGCACTTTTGAGTTTTTTGAAATGCTGACATTGGAACTGAAGCCTCTTGTTGATGTTAGTTTATAAACAATCCACATGTACCAGTCTCTGGTGAAAATACTATAAACATAGTTTTGTAAATGAACACCTCTGTAATATCTAGAACGTGACACAAAAGAAGATAAAGGCTGAAGTTCTGAATTTTCGAACTATTCGTTTTTGTTTCAAACAGCCAAAAGACAGTTAAACTAAATTTGAAAGTCAAAATTTGCAGCATTGTGTTATCATTTTTCTTGTTCTGTCAATCGGCAAGAAGGTGGAAAACCAGCTTCCAACCAAATTAGAACAAGAATTACATTTGTGGTCCTCCCACAAAGAGTGAAAACTTTAAAAATGTACATGCACAGCCCTGCATGAGTCAACACCCTGACAAATATACACAGCTATACTACATACAGAACGCAGAGTCAGGATCCATTTGGATGATGCAGGAATAGATGTGCTTTTAGGAGACCTTTCTGTTGTCCAGTGTAAAAGTACCCGAGCAGCCATGGGTTGGGCCTGTAAAAATCCGTCAATGTTTTGTACTGCTGTCACAATACAATCTCTACAACACGCCGTCACTGTGACAATAAATTGTAATTTTGAAATGAGCCTGGTGTGAGGACCTCTTCCTTCTCCACGAGTGAGGCAGGCCCGGAGGACTCGAATGTCCAAATGCGCAAGGAAGGGGAAAAAAAAAAACCACATTTCTGCTGCCTAGCTGCAGCACCCGGCTCAACAAGCTGGAAAAGAATTCCCCCCACAAGAAAAGACTGCTTTCTCAAGTTCTTTAATGAAGCATGTTGTAAAATTAACAAAGCCGCGTTCACGGTTCTACGGCACCAGCCGGGGACTGGACACCTCGGTACCGAGACGGGAAATCCAGGTCCATGGTCCGCGCTGGCCTTACTGAAGCAGATCCGCCAACACTGGAGACCCCAATCGGCGCCACTCCAGTATGTACGTGCTGCTACAGCACGGCCAGCGACGCGCGGGACTGCGGGCGGGTGTGGCAGGGCCGATCCGGCCCCCTCTCTCGCGCTCTTTCGCTCGCTCGCTCGCTCGTGCTTGCGCCGCAGAGGCAGCTCCGCATGGTCTGTATCTCCTCGTCACTACAAACCATGTAGTGCTGCTACAGCCGCTGCAAGCCCACCATCCCCGCCAGGTGCCGGTACAGACGGCCGTGCCCAGGGGCATCCCTCCACCGCCACGTCTTAAATGTCCGACGCCCGAGACCCAGGCCCTTTCTTCTAGGACACCTCCCTCCGTGGTCTTCCAGCGCTCCCTCCTACGGGTGTGTTTGCGAGCAGGCGTGGGGGACTCACCTGCGAGGCAGCCAGAGCCCGTGGCCCAGGTGCACCTGGTGGCGCAGGGCGGGGGTCCTCGGGGGAGCGAGGAGAGTCGCCCCCGCTTCTCAGTTTACCGGAGGGGAGTCGGCCCGCACGCACCGGGGTTCCCCCCGGCGAAATCCCCCACCCCAGCGGTTTCAGTCCGCCTGCGCGACGGCTCCGGTCAGAACGCGGGCCCCGCCCACTGGCCCACGCAGGGAGGGGGGGGTGGGGGAGGTTGAAAAGTGCTTCGGCTCATTCGAAAGGCGTTGTCTGTTTTTCTCAGAATTTAGAAGCTCCCGGCTTGCTCCTGGGACAGTGTTGGGAGTATTGTTTAACACCAAACGGTCCATTCCCTCAGCGTGACCCGTGTTTCAGTGCCTGCGATGTTGACGGGCGTGTTTAAGGACTGTCGATTGTGCCACATCAGGACAACATCTCGATATCGTTCGGCGCAGAAATTATACCCATCGCAAACCCGATTCCCCTCATCAGAAACCTAACAATGAGCGCCTGTGTCTCCCTGAAATGTGCAAAAGAACTGGCTTACCAGGGTCCGTTGTGCACGTCTGCCAGAAACAACACGCGTTTACGAGGAACATTTCAGCTGAAACGAGGCTGTGGGCTGTGTGTCAAAAAGTGAAAATTACAGTGGAATGAATACTAACAAATTACCAGGAACAATCCGCGCCTTGATCCCGCAGTTGCTGTGTGTCACAAATATTAAGCTTCTTAATATTCAGAAATTTACCCGTCTGGAGAACAAAGAAAGTGATTACACAGTCCATTAGTCATAAATGCCTTCAGTCGTTCACAGTTTGTTAAAACTTTACCTCCTGCGGCCCACAGCACTACTCCAGTAACACTTGGGAGTTAAAACACACTGGTCGTCTGATCATCTTTTGCACAAGAGCAAACCGTTGCTCTCCGTTCAGACTTTAAGTGTCAAACACTAGTTAAAAGTTGCAGTCCGCATTACAGTTCAGAATGAATGAGGTTTTCTTTTGTTTCACAGCAGTTCCTAAACCTTATTCTCAAGGATTTATGGTTGTGTGCTTTCAACTTTTTAAAGTTCTCCACAAAACCTCCATAGAAAAATAGTTAAGGTTGCGACATTCTAGAACCTCACTAAAAAATTTAAATCAATCGATTTCTCCTCTTTTTGCAAACTCGCGCGCAGTGAGGCCTTCAGGATTATAGAACCAAAACTGTTAGCTATTGTGAACTTGAAGAGCGCTGGTTCAGTGGTGCAGCTGGGCCTGAATTTGGATCCCAAATTTCAATCGTGGGAAAAAAAACCGGGGCAGAGACACCAATACGTCTCAGTTACTCGAATCAACGGTACAAACCGCTTTCTAATTTTTTTTTATTTTCTCAACTCATGATGCATTAAGCTTTTAGGACTTTGGAATTGATCACTGGAATGCAAATGATTTTTATTTTTTTTTAAATGCACCAAATGTGGATGAACGGACTGCTCACATTTTTACTTGCAATAAAACCAGCTTTGGGGGGGGAATGCAACCACTATCCTCAAATATTATGCATCCAACTACTCTTCTCCAGCAGCAAAGGCATAATAAAGAGTGAATAGAAAGAGAGAGAGAAACCTCCACCCCCAGCCAGGTCAATAGTCCATTTGTGAGAATGGAGGAAATGGGACACAACACACTCCCAGACTTACTGCGCGTACAGAGGACACACTGTCAGGAAAATCCTGCCCACTTCTCCCCGAGAGGGAAGATGTGAAATGTGTTTCAGCTCCAGGGCGCTGGCAGGTTCCCCTTTTCCCTTACAACATCACAACAGGATGAAGGAGCCCTTTGTGAATGAAGCTGCACCCTCAAAAACCCAAATCGGCAGCGCCCCCCGACAGACTTATTCAGAACTCCCTCCCCCCTCCCCCCTCCCGTGCCGGGACTCCCGCTCTAAAACACTTCCGGGTCACCGGCGATGAGCAGGTGAACGACAGCAGAACCACAGTTCTGCGCCGTGTGCGGCCCGCAAGCCGGGTGACGAGGAGCACCGGGGACCAGGACGCCCCTCCTTACGCTCCGCAGGGTCCCGCAACACAGGAGGAGGGGGACTGGGAACGCCGAGCGCCAAGCACAGACGGGCTTTTTGGCACCGGGACGTCCACAAGCGGCTTTAAGAAAACAAAATTAATTGTTGGGTTTTTAGCATTTTGTTGTTTTTGTTGTTGTTTTGAAGGGGAAGTTACCGGCTTAGATTCCACATTTCCAATGTTGCTGCCGGTGCTGCCCTCTGCCTCCTTTCTCTGGTATTGCTCCCAGGTCACCACAGTCCTGCCCTTCACCTAGAAGGGAAGAACACGACCATCAGAGGTGCTGTGCTTCCGGAGAGACCCACGCAACCGGACAGAAAAATACCAACCCAGCAGAGGAAGGATTGGACCCCCCTGATCAAACTTACTCTGGCACCACGCAGAGCCGTAGAGAAATGTGCAGCAAACGGGCCATATTTTTCCTCTTTTTCACTCCTGCTAAGCCCCCCGTTATCGGACAGAGCCAACTCGGAGGCTGCCATTCCTAACTGGAAGGAGGACGCAGTGGAAAAGATTCGGGGGGTGGGTGGAGAGATGCTGCCAAGACATCTATCTGCACACAACGGCCTCAATTGATTGTCGCAGCCCGACGCTTAGTTTTAACCTGCGCGAGGCGCCCTTTCAAACTCACAAGCGACAACAGCGAGGGGGGCCGGATCTTTCTGCGGCTTTACGCAACACTGCTCGAACCGTGAACATCTGCCCGCGGGGGATAAGGGTCCATCAGTGTGGCTCCAGCGGGCAGTGCGTTTTTTTTATTTTAATTAGGGAGGGGGGGGGTGGTTAGAAAATGGGACTGAAAAGAAACCTTCCCCACAATGCCAACAGCACTGCTGTAGTCCCGAACTCTCTGCCAGCCTAAATAACAGCAGAGGCCTCCAGACCCTTGGTGCCAACCTCTTCCCCTGGACCCGCGGCAGCATCAGCCACGCCCCCTGGTGGCCAGTGGCAGTACACAAGGCCACCGATCACTTCCTGCCCCCCCCCGGTGGAAAGGAGCCCGGGCCTTACCTCTTCGACGGGCAACGGGCCTGCCTGTGGGCCGCAGGCCGGGGGCAGGTGTCAGGGCTGCAAAGCGAAAGGAGAGAAACAAGTTGACGCCGTGAGGATGTAGCCGAGGTTTGAAACGTCAAACGCGACCGAAGTCATCCACACAGCCGCGTGGCTTGCCACACGCCGAAACACAAAGCAGCAGGTACCTTTTCCCCCCGACATAAAACGAGGACACCGCGTCTAATTTTGTTACGCAGCGCGAAGCTCGAGTACCAGCTTTTCACACCGGAGCAGGTGGCAACGTGTGGCAGAGGCCGTGTTTCATTCCACGCCTGGAGCCAGAAAAACACAATCCTTATCCTGCGTATTTACAACTTCCTCTTTTCTTATTTGCAAGCAGGCTGACACGGACGTCCACAGAAAGTCCGAGAAGACAAAGCCTACCCCGGCACCCAGACAGCTCCCCTCTTGAGTGATCAATGGGTGAAACTGATTACAGATGTACCGATCACAGCTGCAGTGACTGGGGTCGCTCAAACAGGGTTTGAATAGGACAGGGCTTCTCTCTCAGACAAGTTCAGGCACATCCCTCCTACTGTGCAGACAAGGCAGCAGGCAGGTAGAATTGCAGGGCTGCTGCGATGGTGGTGTCAAGTGTGATTTTCACAGCCCCCGCGTTAAAAAAAAAAGAGCATCATTCAGAACAGGTCATTGACTGGCGCTGCTGTTAAATAAGGGGTTCCCCAAAAACTCACCCCAAGCTTAGCCGTCCCAACTTGTGACTTGTTACAGTACTGTGAAACACAGTATGAGTGTAGGACAGGGCAGACGCCGACAAACTCTCGGGTGGATAAGTACATCTCCGTGAACTCGAGGTGAACGGACGTATCTTGTTCAAGAAATGTCATTTTAAAAATATATATATATGTACATCTGTTTGATTTGAAGCAAAATTATTTAAAAAGCGTAAAAAAATAATAATGAACTGCTGCCCCACGCACTGCGATGTCACGCTGGGTCATTTCTCCTAGGCTGTGCGCTACAGGTCGCCGGGGCTGTGAACACAAAAATAAAAACTGAAAAACAGCATTCGTGAGAAAACGGTACCACGTCGTGTGAACACACCGACTTGCAATAAATTCGATGATACAATTTAATGTCACCTTGCCGGCTAAAAAATCAACGTTCAATAAATAAGAATAACAGTTCAATAAGACGAATAATCCGAAAATAAGAACTTTATTATCTCTTCCAAACCGGTGATCACAGTGATGCTGTATCAGAATATACCGTTTACTAATTAAATATCAAAACGTTTCGTTGCCTTAAATTGGACAAATATTGCGTTCTCTATTTTTTATCACGAATTGGACATTTATATACTACTAAACCAGTGTAACTCCTGTCCCCAATTTAGACATTAATAACAGGTCAGTAAAAAAGCGTATTAAAACTTGAATTACATCCCCCTGTAGACTTCGACGTTGATCAAGTAACTTTTAATGATCCTTTCAGGCCACTGTGACTTTTTAACATTAAAACTGGACATCCACGTAATGTGGAGCGTCAGTCTGTTTTATTAAAAAAAAAACTCTTCCTTACTGTAAACGCGACTGTAAAGTGAAAATATACAGAGTTTAAATAAATTATAAACGGCAAATACACCACAATAAAAAAAAGAAATCCGAAAATAACGCGAACTTCACCAACGCGTTAATTTAAAAAAAAAAGTTTTAGGCTCGTACACTCAGATCGAGATCTTCTTTTGAGTGTAAATAAAAAAATAGGAAGTCGTAAATTCAGCTTTACAAATTCACAGTCGTATTGCCTGCAAGGGAGTTATTGCTTTTATTTCCTCGTTGTTGCCTAAAACAGGTTTAAATCGAAACGACGTCTCGTTAAAACAAAAATACTCAAAAGTACCGTTAACACACGGTAGCTAACTCGTCCCAAACTTACAGAAAAAAAAAGAAAGAAACCCCCCCCAGTTTGTAAGCCTTTTTGTCATTATTATATCTCTCGCCCCCGTATTTCTTTTTCGTTTTATTTATTTTTTTCTAAAGAAACTCAACGGCTCCCCACCAGCAAACAAACAACAACAACACACACACACACACAAAAAGAAGCGACCTAGAGAGAAAAAAAGTCCAGCTTGTTTTCTATTTAAACTTTTTTTTTTCCCATTTTAAAACTAAATTCCCGGGACAAAATCCCCCCCCCCTCTCCCTCTCCCTCTTCCCGTTTCGGGACTCCTCAATCGGGGCGAACCGTGAGGTAGTGAAGGGAGAGAAAAAAAAAATCCTGCAAAATAATTCCCCCTAAAATCCCTACTTACCTCCAGCCCAATCGAAAATGGCGCCGAAACGAAAAAAAAAACTGCTTGAATTTCATTGTAAGGTCCCGCAGCAAGGCGTTGTGGGAGCCCCGGCCCGCGCACCGTCCCCTTTCTGCCCTGCTGACACGAGTGGGGCGGCGGACACGCAGGAACCCGGAGGGGTGGGAAAAAATACCCCCCCCCCACACACACACACGCACACACACTCACACACTCACTCGCGTTGTTATAAAAAAAGATTATCGGACCTTCGTTTCGTGGCTCCGGCAGGGCGGCGGGAAGTGCAACTTGTGAACCTCGCCGCCCCCCCCCCCAGAGCAGAGGTGCAGGTTGAGCACACCGGAGCCCCCAAACTTTGTTGTCTGTTGTTGGGTTGTTGTTGGTTTTTTTTGGGGGGTGGGGGGGGGTAACACGGCGACTGTGGATTGAGCGCGTTTAACTCCCCCCCCCGTCGGAAAAAAAACGACACTGCATTTATACCCCTTTGTGCTAACCGCAGGCTGCTTCTCTACGACAAGCAGCTAAAAACGCGGACACACACACACACACTGTCGGTACTGAAGTTTTTTTTCAAGTGCCCCCCCCCCCCACAAACACACACCTCACCCCCCCCCCCCCCCATGCACCGGCGACTGACTGCTGCGTGTTATTGTTTTGAGAGAGAGAGAGACGGAGGAAAAAAACAACAACCGTTCATCTCTCCATCTTTCAGCGGAGCCGTTGAGACTTTTCCCTCCTCATGCAAGTCGGCAATAACCATTCCTATAGTAAGATGTCTACATATTACCTTTTAAGACTCCCTTAAAAGCTTTCTTTTAGAAAATGTATGTAAGTATATATTTAGATCTTATTAATATATTATGGGCTGCGGGGGTGGTCAGCGGACTGGGGTGCTGTGTGTGTGGAGTTTGCATGTTCTCCCCATCTCCAGGTTGGTTTCCTAGGGGTGCTCTGCTCTCCTCCCAGTCACAGTCCACACACTGGTAAGCTAAAACGCTTTAGGGCGAAACTGGCCCTGGTGTGTGTTTGCGTCTGTCTGCCCTGCGATGGACAGGCGTCACGTCCAGGGCGTACCCCGCCTTCCGCCCGTGGCCTGCTGGGATAGGCTCCAGCAGCGAGCGACCCTGAACTGGATGCTCGCTCGCCCGGCAGGTCCAGCACCTCTGGAGAGAGAGGATTCCCTTCGGCGGGTGGCAGCGAGGCTGAAGAGGGCTGCGCCTTTGTGCCACGAGGTCCCTCTGCTCTCGCAGGCCGTGAAACGAAGCCCTTTGGGAAGGACTTCTGGGACATTCACAGCTCCCTACCGACGTGTGTCAGATCTCTCAGTGCAGAGACGCATCTTATATTCCACACACGCAGCGATCGGCACCTGCTCTAGCTGATCCCCTGCAGCCCGAAGGCCTCCTGCAGGTTCGGCTCTCCAAGTCGGGCTCCCTGCTCCACGCGCCTAGCTCGGGGACCTGATCTCCCCCGTGGCCTACAGGCCTACACGCAAACACACTCGCTTGACGGTGGTCAACACTCAGACTCCTGGGAAGGAAAGTGCAAGTCACCAGACTGCAGAAACCGGACCCCAGGCCAGCGCGGGTTTCGGGCAGTGCTGTGCGAGAGACCGCGCGGGAGGCGCGTGAGACGGGGACCCCCGGCGGTGGCCCCGCGGGGGCCCCGAGCCAATTCCCTGTGTGACGGGAGCCGTCATCGTTTCTCGCGTCGGGGTTTCAGTCCGAGGCAGCACTCCTCGAAAAACCGCCGCTCCGGGGCGGGAGCGCGACTCCAGATATGAACGGGCACGCCGCAGGACTTCGGTCAGGCCGCCCATGAGAAAAACAGCGAAAGGAAGGAATGAAAGCCGGCTTTTGGAAACGTTAGTTGCGTGGAGGGGGTGTCCATCCTCCCCCGAGGCGTGGGTGGGGCAAGAGGGCTTTCTCCCGCCTGGGGGTGGCGTCTGAGAGTGAGCGGGCAGGAGCTCTGTGGGGGTCCGCCTTCGAATCCCGCCAGGCTGTGAGTCCCACTGCGGTTAACCTGTAATAACCCCGTGCTGGGGCCAGCGACGAGTGTGGGGGTCTGGGGGGGCCAGAGTGCTCAAACATGCTCAAATCTCTGCAAGTGTGTGGTGGGGGTGGGAAAGGTTGATCCAATACTCTGGTGGTCCCCTCTCTGCGATTCTGCGATCCTACTTCACAAATGAGGATAGACTCCACTGAGTATGTCATGCTGCTGCAGTGCGACAACGCGGTATGGAGTGAATAATTGGTATGAATAATTTCCCGACAATTATTGACTCATAATCTTTTTAGCGAATTGTAGTTTCTTTTTATCTGGGGACCACCTGGGCTGTGTACGAGCCCCCCGCCCCAGCTTCCGCTTGGACCCCACGAGACCCATCCTCGGGAAGGGTTAGGAGATCGGAGAAGTCCTCGACGCCTCCGCGATGAAGAACCGGGGAAGTTGTGTTCCCCTCGTGGTTAACTCCAGAGGCGGTTTCACAGACCGGAGTGTCGTGGAGGTCACCAGGACCGACTCTCCCCGGCGTCTCCGTCCAGAAACAGCGCCCAGTCTCCAGGCTCCCCTGCGGCGCGGTGAAATATTTCCGTTTTTTATAACCGCCGTGAGAGCCGGCGTCACGCTGCCGACAGGCTGGGTGTCTGCCTTCTCTGCGTTCTTGCAGCCTGAGACGAGCTGCCCTACAGCCTGGCCAGGATCAGCCCCAGGGTGGGGTAGTCTGTGGGCGGTGCAGGTGGCTCCCTGCGCAGGCTGAACACCCGTCCTGCACCATATTTATACCCAAAAGGAAGGCCTGGACTTCCACTGCCTTACGGTACAGGATACCAGCACAGCGCTGCTGCTTGGTCCTCACAACCACCCATATATGGTAAAAACCAAACACTCTGCAGAACACATCCAGCAGCCCGCGGCAACTCCCAGCCTCTTCATGTCACAGATCGAGGCCTTTTTCTGTTCGTGTAAAATTATGTCTTGCGCCTATGAGCACAGCTTTGGTGTGAACCAGAAAACTCTGGGGTGGGGAGGCGGGGGGGAGGGAGGCGGGAGGCAGGAGGCAGGGGGGCCCGCTTAATTAGAGGTTAGAACGCCATGGAAACACAACGAGGCCTGGAGCCCGGGTCAGCCACCGAAGAGTTTACAGCAGGGGTGTGAAACCGGCGTCTGCTGGCTTTAGTTCCAGTCGAATTAATGATTTACCGGATTATTGTCTTGGACAAAACAAGGAATATCAGCCCCCCAGGAAGTGAGTCCCTCTGTCTGTGAATTTGGACAAGCCCTAGACCCTGCAGAATCTCAATGAGAGCCCTCGAGTTCTGTGTTCAACGTGTTAACCTTACCAGTTCAAAATGGGTTGTGTGCTAAATACCCACTCCAGCAGGGGAACACCACCTGCCTGTCGTTTTGTTCACGGATTCTGCCGAAGGCTGAAAGAATGGGGAGCTGAAAGAGGACAACATGCGGACCCAGGCCTGGGGGG
The DNA here is from genome assembly GCF_040954835.1 of Lepisosteus oculatus. Lineage (NCBI taxonomy): Eukaryota > Metazoa > Chordata > Actinopteri > Semionotiformes > Lepisosteidae > Lepisosteus > Lepisosteus oculatus. Next base: position 48,837,639 of record NC_090703.1, read on the forward strand.
AGGGGCTAGTGGTCAAAAACAGGAAGAGGAAGTTCATGCAACGTGTGGCCTAGTGGCCGAAGTCAAGCTCAGAAGGCGGTCTGGGTCAAATGTTACTCTTACAGGGATTGTTTACCTGTAACAAGAGAGCTTGTTTACACTGGGTTTGAAGTTATCAAAGTTATTTTAAAACAGGCTTGAAGTTGCTTAGAAACCTACCGTTCCTGATTTATGTATACTGTATATACTTTAAAATTATAGAGTTATGTTTTACAACAATCATTTTCAACAACCTCAGTCCAATACAGAGGTGATGAGCTGGAGTCTAACCCAGCAGACAATGCGAATAAGGCAGGAGGGAAACACCCTGGATAAATGGTGTGATGAACTGCAACACAGACACCAGTTAACCTAGAGCAGCACCTCTTTGAATGGCGGAAGGAGACCAGAATGTCTGGAGAAATCCACAAACATGAGGTGGGACATGCAAACTCCACACGGAAGGCCAGGCCAGGCAGACTTGAACCCAAAATTAAAGTGCCATGAGCCAGCAGACCCAAGTTGACACATATAAGACATATTACACATGGAAACACCCAAGAGCAGTGGGACAGACACCTGAATATGCAGAATAAACGCCCAATAACAAATGTCTGATTGCACAAGGATGTTGACTATAGCATCGCCAGTTATCTCTGTCACACCCACCAAGAGGAACCACACAGGGGAGAAGCAGGAAGTGCAGAGAGACTCCCCTTCCCTGCCTACCTCTGATTGAACCTCCCGATCCTCCCAGCAGAGGATCAGCCCCCAGCACGGGTGAGGAGCATCCCTCACAGACAGCATCACATGCCCGCAAGTGCCCGGGAGGCCCACAGGGGGCGCTGTGTCACCTGGAGACTCCTGTCCGACTCTAATCCCGCCCTGTCCTTGGAGGTGCTCAGCCAATTGTGTGTGGTTGCTTGGGGAGTCCCAGTTCATGACATGACCCAGGCTCGAACCCGTGATCATCCTGCCCATCTGAGCCAGTATCAGGAGGCCCTGTGCCTATCATTTTAATCATCAGTTTGGGTGCAGTGGGCTGTTGGTTTGCAGAGTTCCCTTTTTTTTTCCCTCATCTTCTCCTCAAAATGATGCTTGTGCTAAAAAGCTTCGATGATGGTCAATGGGTCTTCATAAAATCATTCAGAGAAACCACACTACCAAAGATGTAATGTGGGTGCAGTACAGTGCGTGAGTCACTGCGTTGTCACTGAGGAAGGGAAAAATAAACAACCACAATGCAAGCCTTGGGTTCCATGTTTGAATTTTGTCTCAGTTTTGGTCACACAATAATACACCAGTTAAAGGGCATGTGTGTGTGATCACAGTGATGCCAGTAACAGAACAGATGTAGCATATTGCAACATGGGCGAACAAATGTCTCACTTCCGGTAAGTTCAGGAACATCGAGCTTCGCGCTCAGAATAGCTGACTTGTATGCTCGTTAATACCTCCAGAGCAAAGAACGCCATGCCCTGCTCTGTACGATGGGACCAAACACACAACAGGGCAGCTTGGGGATGATCTTCAAAGATGCAATGCAATGTGGGTGTCCAAGATGTTTTGTTTTTTTATAAAAAAGCACATGGTAAAGGGGATCTCTGCACTGTCCTCCTCTCCATTAAGTTGCACCAATGTTTGTAGCTTGCAAAAAAAATAAACAGGGGCCTCATTGTGGGACCTTACACTATCCCCTGCTCTGTCCACGCGAGGAAGGACTTCCCATAAGCTGCAAAGAAATCCAGGAAAAGTTATGAGATGCACCATGTCTCTCATGCAGAGGAGAGGTTTTACCATTTTTCCTGAGTAGCTATGTTCCCCAGTTGGCTGCAGAGCTCTATCGCTGTAGATACACTTCATTCAGACCTTTGTTAAATCTCCTTTTCACAGAGGCAGGATCAGGAACCGAGCTGTAACATTGAATAATATCGTGCTCGCCTAAAGAATACTTTCCTTTGTGAAATACCCTAAATATTTAAAGCCCTTCGCGGTTCAATGCGTTGTTGGTCTTTGATCTTTGTTTTTAGGATTTTGTGTTTGAGGTGTGAAGTTTAGTAATCCAGCAGTTCTTAACTTACCTGGAAGCTAGAGGTGTCAATCATATCTGTCTTATTCTGGCCATGTGCACACTGCCAGTGTGGAAATGACATCAGTGTGATCTGAAACACCTCGGTTCGATAAGAGAAGAGGATGTACCGTACGAGCCTTCGTCTGTGGTAGGCCCGTGGGAACCTGGTATCTTTATTTTCTGCCAGGCTGCAAGTTTACAAGCAGAATCTTCCTAACCATCCTAACCAACTTCCCTTTTTTTTCAGCTTTAAGACTTTTTTGTTTATGGATAAAAGCTTGAAACCGCACTATCCCAAAGGTCTTAAATGAATCGCGACCGTCCCTTTGAAGGTAGCACCTCATCTGAGTTTCCAACATGGGGAAAATATCGTGCATTTCTTCACAGCTCCCTCTGAGAGACTGCGGCCCCATGAGCAGGCTGGGCCTCAGTCCCGCCACGACGGGGTTAATCTCGCTGGGGCCTTGTTTTGCTGTTGTGCAGAGAGTCGCTGAGTCACTCCGCTTCCTTCCTCTTTTCTCCTCTCTCCCCATGACGGGGGGCCTGCCGGGCCCGAGCGGAGCATCGACACCGCAGGCGGAGCCCTGACCGTAAAAGCAGCCGCGTGTGAAGGCAGGGCCGCGCGCTCGCCCGCTGCACGCCGCCGGGGAGGAGAGCCCGGAGCCTTCGAAACAGCCAGAGAGAAGCCGGTAGCAGAGGACGCCGACGAAGATGCGGCCTCCTGCTGCCCCGCTGAGCTGCGTTCACGTTCAGGCCCTTGTTTTGGTGACTTCCTGTCACAAGAGTGGAAAATTAAAGGCCTCCTCCTTTCTGCCTTTGTTTTCTTCAGGCTCTTTCCCTCAGGTCCTCAGATGGAGGACCGGCTGCAACTGCAGCTCATCCTGAACGTCCCAGACTGGGGGAATTTCAGTTCGCGCCAGATGTGGATACGGGGGGTGACCCCTTTTCATCTACTCTCCGTTGCGTTGGTGGCATGCTCCCTTTGCAAAGAGATGAAAAGATATTTAAAAAGCAGTGAATGCCGATCTCTTCCTCTCACCCCCAAAACAGATCATCAAAATTTGGAGCAACGAAAAGATTTTTTTTTTTAAAAAAAAAAGCAGAAGCAGATGTTCTTTTTAAAGTGAAAATATCTCTAAAAAAACTTGTAAGAGGTTACATCTCCACCTACTTTTCATTAACTTTGATTTGTATGGTTATTCAAAGTTAAAAGACAAAAACTTTTGAAAATGTAAGCACTATAAGGCCTGTTCAGCTGTGCGTATTAAACAGAACGCTTTAAAAGACAGAGAGAAGAAGCTGAAGGGTGTCATGTATTTGGTGGTGCCATTTAACTCAATGAGAGCCTTGGTAAGCCTTCATCTGCTTACATCTGACCTGAATTATCCACTGCTGAATCCAAACACAACTTGTTGTTGTTGTTGAACATAAGTTGCAGGTTTTGCTCTGTGATGTAAATACAGGTCCGACTAAAATTAAAATTTTGATTCATTGCTTAAATCTGCTTTTTTGAACCCTCAGTGTCTGGGTTGCATCCGTGTTTTTAAACTTTTTTTGCCTGGTCTTGTTTACCAGGCAACCCACAAATAAACAATTGCCTTTTTCATAAAAAAAAAAACCCAACAACACACACACACAGACATATTAACGCAGACAAAGGCAGGCTCTCCCTGAGTGAAATGTTGCAATAGGCCCGTTGTTGGGTGGGTTACCATTCTGACGTAAAATGTGCTCTGAAACTCTACCCAGCGAGTCAAAAGGTAAACCCTCAATTAAAACTACGGTACTTTTTTTACACTTCCAGGAAACAGTGAGAAAGGGTGTGTCTGGGTATTAACTGCTATAGGGAACGGTTTCCTCCAAAAATATTTTACTTATATTTGCGGTTTCCCCCTTTTTTTGTCACCAATATAGATAACACTTACCGATTGTTTCTCATTACACCTCTGTTGTTGACGCTGCTATCTGCGAACGTGTGGACAGTCCGGGTGCATAGGAGTCCTTTGCTCCAAGGCCTATCCCCATATGGACGTTATCTCTTAAATTAACTCTTCTCTACAGCTGGGAGCAAAATCAAATGGCAAGAGATGAGTTCTCTCTATCTGAGCCTGTATGAAGTTTCTGTCTGCCACGGTTACAAAAACAGACAAATTTTAAGACTTTCCAATCACAGGTGACTAGACTGTACTTTTATGTATTGTTACACAGCCTGGCAGAGAAAAAGAGCCCCATGGTACTTAGTAAACTCCCAAATACTCAAATCAATCTCCTATCTCCAAGTAGAGCGCTTATCTCCCAGGCTAATTTTTATCCTGCATGCTGGTGGTATGAAGACCGAGAGTGTCAGTGTCAGGTTCTGTATAACTTTGTGGGTTTGAGCCTCCTCTGCCTTGTGATTGGTGTTTTGTCTCAGTGCATTTCTATCTGTCAAGAGTGCTTGTTGAGATGTGGCCTGCGGCAGGGTTCCAGACCTTTTATAAGAGAGTGCAAGGAGTGCCACTTGACTTTTTTTTTAAACTTCCCAAGGTATAATTAGCTATCTGTAGTGCCAAATCAGAGCCCGGGCAGCTTTTAAATTTTTCTGTGGTCTTTTTGTCCCGGTGACAGAGTTTTAACACGGTTAACCATGGTGTAAACAAGGAAACGGTTACAGATGGCTGTAATGACTGAGTCTTCCACCATTGACTATAAAATGAAGTCAATTTCCTGCAATGCAGCTGAAATTTTTAATTGGAACTGTAGCTCAGTTGGTCTGTTTAAACTGAACCCTGGAGCTAAACCAGCTGTGATGCCACTAATCACCCAGTAAAAGAGTCTTTTACACAACGGACAAATGAGACCAGCAGAAGATAGTGTAATATTTTCTAGTTTTAGAGGGGTAACGTGTCACATGGCAAATGCAACACTGTTTTGGGTGGGGTTCAAAAAGGATTTCACACAACTTTTCTGACAATCTTGTCCAGACCGGGGTCTTCAATCGGAGATTCTGGGAGCAAATTCCGAATAAGTGTGCAATTTGCTAAAACTTAGGGCGTATTTGTTGAGAGCTTTCGATGCTGTGCTGCTGGTATTTCCCAGGTTTGGTATTTCCCAGGTAGTTTTTCAAACATTACAACGGTTGGTGAAAGGTTTGATGAGCCCAACATACCAGGCTGCAATGTCAAACCCCTCGGCATATTCTGTTCCTGAGTGTGACCCATAGCTCATCACAGTCACACTCAAAGGAATATGTCCCAGTCGGCAGCAGTCAGACAGAAGCACAGTGGCACTAGCTGTGCAGTTTTGAAATAAGTGGGGAAGTGCCGTTTCACTCTTCACTGAGGACTCTCTGCTGCATCCCGTCTTTAGTGCGCAGCTCGTGCTCTGCCTTTGAAGTGGTGCTGAATAATTTATGCTTCCCACCTGTTGCTCACTGCCTTGTATACTCTTAGTATCTGTGCCTTTTGTCTGGCGGTCTGCCTACCCCCTTCAGCGCCCAGTGAGTCTTACCTCATCACAGCTCCACTGCCTGCAGGTGTGATGGTCGTCGTAGTGGCTAGTGCCTGCCCAGCTGAGCGAGCACTGCGGGCTCAGGCCTACTACTGAACCAACCAACACTCCAACCAACCAACCAGCCAACCAGCCAGTCAACCAACCAACCAGCCAGTCAACCAACCAACCAGCCAGCCAACAATCAATCAATCAATCAATCAATCAATCAATCAATCAATCAATCAATCAATCAATCAATCAATCAGTCTTTTCATTTGGTTGGCACACAAAACTTCACAGATTTGCATCAACAGCAGTTGAACATGTGGTCAGGAAGGACTGAAGAACCACAACTCACAGGGGGAGAACACACGCTCCTGGGGATCCCAGGCCCCATGTTTCCTCTTCCCCCAGTGTGCCCCCACTGCCCATCAGGGTGGATCCTGACATCCGGGCATCTGAGTGAAGCAGCTGAAGTTCCAGACCCTGCCATCCTGGGTTTCACGGTCCGGGTTCTGATGTCATGGGCCGTTTGGGCACCCGTGCTCAGCGTCTGGTTCCAGAGCTAGGACCCAAGCAATCAGAAAACTAAAGGATGAGAAAGATGTTTGTCCAGGTCAGCCCTAACGCTCAGTCCTCACCTTTGATGGGCTATTCACGCCAGCCCCCCAAGAGCTGCTTTGAGGCTGTCAAATCTCATTTCCCCTGCTGAGGTTGGAGGTTCGTCAGCCGTTAATAAACAAGTATCTATTTTCCTGGACACCCCAGTTTTCAGAAACAGAAACTTTAGAAACCAGTGGTACAGAACTGATGGAAAAGCCATTTACAGCTCAATGTAAGTTGATATACTTTTTTTTCCTTTCTGATTTGCATGAGATTATAAGCAATGAAGATGTAGGTAGTAAAATGGGAGACGAGCAGAGTTAAGGCACAGGCACCTGTACTGGGAGCAATAAAGTGTACAGCCAGAGGAAAGGATGTGTTTTGGGGTTGGAATTGTGCAGGGAAGGCCATGGGAGAGTCTCTTTGATTGGGAGAGTCACACTGTCCTCCCCAGTGCGGTACTCCTTCCCACGGGGTTTACAACCGCAAATAAGAACGTCAAGGCTTCCCAGAGTTCCACTTTCCGCACAGCACCAGAGTCACCTGACCTGTGCGACGACCTCTCCACGGCAGTGTGCCACTCGTGTCTCTGATTAAGAATGTAGAAAGGAGACAGTGTCTTCAGCCAGACAGAAGAGCTTGTAGTTTGGAGAAAAATAGCATGTGACTGGTCAGGCACATTAGACAGTTGCAGCAGGAGCATGAGTCCCTTCCCTTGTTTTTACAGCAGCTGATGATAGTATTTACAGACTACATAGTCCTCAGTGCTTTTTTTAGTATTTTCCTGCACTTTTGATGTCATTCAATATCCAGGAAATATTAAAGAGCTTTAATTAAGCTTGGAAGATTAAATGTAGTTTACATTAAGCCTGTAAGTGTAAGTTTAAACCCCTATAAAAGAACTGATGTTAATGCATGTGTACAGCTATGTTCTTTACAAGTGGGTGAGGCTGTGCAGTTGAACGTTTCAAGAAGCAGAGCTGAAAAAGCAAATTATAAGTAGGATTTTACATACCAGTTTATATATTTTTTCACTTCTGTGAAAATGTTATGTATATAGACTCATATATGCATAACATGGCCTTCTTTGGTTATTCACTACATTTCTATAATGTACTTCCAAAGAGTTTCAAATTCCAGCTTTTAGGAATTGATCATGTGAGTGATCATTCATCTGCACTCAATTAATAAGGAAAAGCAAGAAAGTATGATTATCTTAAATCTTTGAATCTGCACTTTGTACTACTCATAAGCGACCAATTGCTTTGTCTTCATGCGTGAATTCAGTCTGCTGTATTTTTCTTTGCTGATGAGGTCTTATTCAACAATGCCATATATAATTCCAGGCGTGTTTATGAACTTTATTTCAAACAGCGTGTAATGTAACAGACGAGAAAGGACCTGACTACATTTTTACGAAGACAAACTCTTCCTGATGTTTTGAAGTTAGAACATACTTGAACACCACATGAAACATTATCTCTTATAACTACAGTACAGCAGATTCAAGAAGTTATTATCAGGAGAATGATGATAATGGTGCAACATGATGCATCCCAACAGAGGTTCCTGTTGTAAATTAAATTAAGGAAAACCTTTTTCATATCCGTTTCCTTGGCCAGGACACTCCCATTGGAACAGAACTGCACAATCGACCATATGTAGTCCAGTTTAGATATTCAACTAAACTTTGTTCACCTTGGGGCTAAGAGCAGCACAGACTGCGTCCAGTGCCAAAGTTCAGCACTTTTCAATAACAGAGCTCTGCAGTGCTTTTTGAATTGCATTTTGCTGCATTTCAGAATACACTCCCAAAATAAGCCGAATTACATACGAGTGGGTGGTGGTGGCGGCGGACTGCTTTACGGTATTTTTCAGTACAGAATAATGCAGCAGGAGTTTCTGAATGACTCTTTCCATTCTCGACGAGCGGCGTTGTCTTGTATGGTTGATAACTCTCCATTTCCTGTCTTGGGGCGTGCGTGTGAGTGGAGATGTGCTGACCCCAGCAGTGATAAACAGCAAGACGAGAATGAGGGGGTTTAGCTTTGCCCTTGCTGGGAGATTCAGGGGTTGTGCTTTGAGCGATTTAAAAAAAATGGCTATCTAAACGTTTTTAAGCGGGAAGACGATTCGGCCTTTCTTTTTTAGAAATATTTGGTCACAGGCCTAAAACACAACCAGGAGCTCCAGCACTTGAATGGAACGCAGATCAGTAAGAGTCTTGCCCTTCTGGTGTTATGAGATGCACCACCAGCAGACAGTGGGGTGAACCTTGACACAGGGTGAGCATATTCCTCCAGACCACAAGCCCTGAGCTCAGTCTACCGGGCTCCCTGACTGGGTCACGCCGGATGAATTTGTTAAACATCAACAATACAAAAAAAAAGTTCGAAAAAAAACAATAGCAGGAAATAACAAAACCTTTCACTCCAATCTGTCATCAACATCGCCGCCTCGGACCATTGAGTTACATGGTACGTGTCTGCGTCTGGTTCCCTTTTCATTGTGCCCCTCTCCTTTAGGCCCTGCGAGTGTCAGTGGCGACAGCTGTGGAGAAGTTCACTTCATGTGTTGCCCTGTCTTTCATCGCACCCGATTTCTCTTCGCCTGAAGGCTCGTGTGGCCGATGAGAAACGTCCTGTTTTGAGTTTGTGAACAGAAATCCGCGGAGGGAGAGTGTCTGTGGATTTCTGGTCTTTGCCTAAAACTCAGAAGACGGGACACACGAGAAACAGTGTCTGCCTTCTTCTGGGAGAGCTACAAACTAACAAAAGCTACGCTGGGTGAACCACGGCACTCTTCCTCCTTGCCAAATTTCTTCAGGGGACGTCATGAAATTGGTACTTTAGTGAAGGAGACCTGTAGCTGGTGGACGGTAATTGCTTTTGGGAAGGTCGGATTGGTGTGTGTGTGTGTCTGGGGGGGATTTGACACTTTCCTGCCAAAACAAAAGAGTAGTTTCCTCTGACAGCGGGCAGCCCCCTAAGATGGAGAGGCCATTTCTTGTGGCCGCGAGTTTAGGCCCACGGACCCCGACCCCCCACCCGGCAATCCAGCCCACAGGCTCTGCGCGACACGGCGCGGCTTCAAAGAGCGATCGGCGGCAGATTCGGACAGGATATTTCCGCCTTTTGTTAATAAGGGGAAAAGAAAGAGAGATTAAAATATTTTTGAAAGCCCGGAGGCCGTCCTTTGTGTCTAGAAGACGCATCTGACGTTTTTCTTGAAACCTGCATTACTCAGTACTTAATTCCCCATTACCAGAACTACGTTGTAATTAACCTGTTGACTCTTTTCGTGAATTAAATCTAACAGTTGTTTCCCTCTCGCCTCTCTGAAGATGGGATTGTAGGTAGGGTCGCGGGCGGTAGAACGTTTTTTTTCAAACAGATTTTCATATTTATGGACATATTTTCTGAGCAGCTTTTTTCAGCCTTTTAATATACACAAAAGAAAGAAACAAGATTGTGTATTGTAATAGGAACTGTCTATTTTTAAGCTTAAAACGCCCCAATACAGAAAAGTAGAAAATAATTTCTTACAACCCCACAGCGCCTCCTTGTGTTCCTCAGTAACCATGCACACCTTTTAAGTCAGTGGTGTAAACCTGCGTTACCTAAGCAACTCAATGACAAGTCCGAATAAATACGAAACGTTTGTCAGTTCTCTGTGTTTTATAACTTTCCATGCGCCCTTGTAACCCTTTGTGGACTCAATGTTCGTATCAGGGCTCTGTGAAGGACACAACACATATTATTTTACTCTTCTATCGCTCTTCAGGTACATTTCCAAACACGGTTTTTACTAAGCTGGTTTCATTGTCATGCCAAAAACGGAGTTGCTACCCAACCAGACACAGTCATTGTCATATCAAAAGCCCAGTTTGTGCCAGATATGATGCGGTCACTGTCACGTCACACTGTGAGTAATAAAGACACCAGCACAAAAACACGTCGCCACAGTTCTGTTCAGTTCAGTTCATTTGTCCTATGCACAAGTGCAATGAAAAGCTTATTTGCATGTATGCTCCAAGACAAAGACATTAAAGGAATCACCACAAACATAAACACAGAACAGCTGCAACAACAGCAAGTTAACACACAACCTAAAAAAAAAGTCAGACAAGCAGCGTGAGACAAAAACCATCAGTGTGAGCCAGCGGGAGGGGTCAGGCCTTTGACTATCATACAGGTAGGATACGTCAGCTAGGGCAAATATGAAAGAGCACTAAAGAGTTCAGACATTAATGAATAATTCCTAAACATTCTGTGTCAAACCAACAAAACAGACATTAATCTGGCTTTACAGGATTTAAATAATAATACTAATACTACTACTAATAATAATTGCTTATACTTATATAGCGTTTTTCTGGAGTGTCCAGAAAAGCGCCATATAAGTGGAGCAATTATTATTACTTAAAAATAAAAGAAATAAAAGCAGACATAAACAGATAACTCTCAGAAACGCAGAAATCAATAAATCGGAACTGTTTCTGGAAAAAAAATGATCAAGAAGATCAAATCAAGAAGAATTGGGAATCTTACACGAATTAGCCCAGAAAACTCGTTTTGAAAATCTCTATTAAAAAAAGATCCCAAATACAGAAACATTAGTTGAAAACAACACGCATGAAACACATGAAGAAGGCTCCACAGCTGAAACGTGTCTCTTTTCTTTTCCTTTCAGCAGGGAATAAACCTTTACCTGGTCCTTTGCAGCCTGCGCATGCTGACGCAGCTGCCTACTTGACCTACAGAAAACATTGTAATGTCAAAAGGCAAACTGCTGTCCAGTGAGGCACAGTCATTGTCATGTCAAAAGATCAAATCCTTCTCAATGAGAAACACTCCTGGGGAAATGGTGTGGTGGAATTGTTGCATGTATTGGCAATTAAAACCGTTGTTTTTGTGCAAATCCCTGGCTATAGTCCAGCAGTTGCACTCTTGACTAAAATGCTGCTCTCCAGAATAGATTCAAGCACTCAGCTGTTGGCCATTGTTGTAGTGGGGAAGATAACCCTCGGGATATAGGAGTACAGAAAACCGGCACCTTTATTCACTGCAGCTGTTGTAGAGGGATCGTCACCGGCTTTCACCCCCTGAGCTCCAGGTGGCGAGACTACACCCCCACAGCCCTTTGTGCAAAGTCTCGAATCCCGAAAACACACATTGGAGCCAAAGAAGCACAATACCTGCCGCGTGTGAGCTTTCTGTGGCTTATGTACATAGCTTGTCTACCGCAATTTGTGCTTAAGCTGTATTTCCTCAGGTGGGTAAGGGGATCAGGTCCATATCTGATCAGCTCCCAGCTTTTCTGACCTGAATTTTCCTGGCCAACATGTTGCAGGATTTCTTGCTTCTGCTATCTGACCGAAGCTAAGACGTTAATTTCAATGGTTGTGTCGTGTAATTTGCTTACCAGGGGTCACTGTGCTCACCACAGGATTTAAATTCTAGGCCTTTCGCTGCTTAACAGAATGTAAGACTTGTGGGTCTTGGCTCAATTACATTTAATCAGAGCAACATGTAATTTTGAGGTAAAAGGTTTCATTGCATTTTGAAAACTTTGCTTTAAACATGCGATTTTAACCGGCGCTGAATACGCGACACGCATGCGCTACTTTGAACTCTGGAGGAAGAAGCCGGGGCGGGGCTTTGGTCCGTGTTAACCTAACTTCTCCAGGAAATCCCTTAACGGCGGCATTTCATTGGTCGCGCAGCTGCCATTCAACCGCGTTCACCGGCGAAATGGGGAGCGCCTATTGGTGTCTGACGCTGTCAATCACAGACGCAGGCCGGAGACGGGGCGGGAAGTTTGGTTGAGATAGGAGTGCTGCGGCTCCAAGAGGCGGAGTGAAAAACAGTGGAAATCAGTAGAAAATAATTCATTTTTATTTCAGTCGCCAAAAATTCGGACAGTTAGACAACATGGTGGAAGCAAGGGAAAGTCTCGGTTTGATGTAGGTAAACGTTTTAAGTACAAATGGCGAAAAGCATGCTGTTTTTTCCAGGTTATTTTTTAAATTAATCCCTGCAGTTTTTTTTTTTGTTTGTGTGTGTGTGTTTTTGTGGTCTGCTGTTGAATCAAGTGGATGTTGGGTGATGTGCTCTCGGCCTTCGCTTTGCAAACACGATCATTTGGGAAGCGTGCGCTTTTAGGGGGACGCGGTGCCCCCTTTTCCGACACCTTTCCCTCGGCAGGGCTCCACGCGCGGCTTGGATCGGGCTCCCGAGTTTCCGTCTTCCGATGGGGGTGCGCCTTCCGTGCCCCCTGAGAAAACATGTTGATTATTGTTTGAGAATACCGTACAGCAGGGCCCGCTCGGGCTGATTTTATGGGGTTATTTCGTCGAAGAGACAGTTGAAAACGGCTAGTTGCGTTCACCCCCACCCCCCCACAGCAACAGAAGCAAAGGACTTGTTGAAACGGCTCCTCGCAAACGACGATAAAACATGGAGCCTTGTTTCCAGACTACTTTGAGCTCACACTAGAGGCCCGGCCTCTCGCCCGACCCGACGCGGAGAGCTCGGCGGTGCCCCGGTTCGCGGGGCCGAGGGGCGCCCGGGGGCCCACGCAAGCCATGAGCCACCCGGCCTCCGTGTCCCAGGAGAAGATGGATCTGGACCTCGACATCCCCGTGTCCCTGACCCAGAACGACGGGAACCTGAGGAGATCCAACAGTGCCCCCATGATCAACGGGCTGAGGTACGGTCGGGGTCCGGTTCTGCCGAATGTTTTTTCTTTGTTTTGTTTTTTTTTTTTGCGGGCGGCGGGGACGCGAATCCACGCTCCGGACTCCCGAGGCCCTGCAGCCTGTGGTACCGCTTGCGGAGCGGACGGGCAGCTGTGTAAGCGCTCCGGTTTCGTTTCACTGGCACAGGGAGTCTCAGGTACCCGGGGAAGGGGCTGGGGGCGGAGTGGACGCGGGTTTTTATTTAAAAAACGTGCTTGTTGTTTTATTTTAAATCGAAAGCGGTCGATTGAATTCCAACTCATTTTTTTTTTTTGCGTGCCGGAAAAGACACGAAGCACAGGTCCCGTCAGTTGAATGGAAAGTTCAGGGAGGCCGTGCAAGAAGTAATGTAGTTAAAACTACATTTCAGTGTGTAGCATCCAGGTGGATGTTACACACTGGTGGTGGAGGGGAGTCCCCATTACCTGTAAAGCGCTTTGAGTGGAGTGTCCAGAAAAGCGCTATATAAGTGTAAGCAATTATTATTATTATTATTATTATTATTATTATTATTAAAAAAAGGGAGGAAGATGAGTAAAACTTACTTTTTAGCAAATGACCAAAACACGTGTCAGGAGTCCCTTTAAACGTTGGGGGCTCTGCACTCAGGTTTAAACGACTGATACCCACAGAGCAAGGACTTGATTTAGAGATCTTGTACAGATAGTTGACTGAAGGAGAGCGCAGGGTTTGGATGGTAGGTGAGTCTTTAATGATGGCGCCAAGGCAGTAAATTTAGTCAGCAGTGAGATCTTCTGAACCCCTGAACCCAAAATGATCTTGTTTGAACTATGTCAGTGATATATGTGGCTCAATTTTATGTGCTGTATCAGGTTTGAAATATCCAGCCAGCACCTGGTTGTTGCAGAACAGCATGTAGCGTCTAACCACTGGAATGCATTAGATTGCCACAGCTTGGCTCGTTTCCTTGTTCGTGAACAGCAGACCCAGGCCCTTGTTTCCCAGTGATTGAGTGATGTGACCCACCCCTCTCCATGCATGTTGCAGCCTCTCCTGGGCTGCACGCAGTCCGTCTCCCTCTCTCTATAGGAAGTGCGGACTAAGTGACATGCTATAGAAAATCACATGGAGTTAACAGGGCCACCAGTCTACCAGAGGAGTCTGAGTGGTAGTATAATACTCCAACACTGAAATGCTGCATTCATTTTCCAGGGATGCACAGCCACGCTAAGCGTTTTAAAGTGCTTTCCCACGTGTGATCCATTCATGAGTTTCAAAACGAGAAACGATGGCAGTGAAAGATGCAGAGATGCTGATGCTTTTGTGTGTCGGAAGAGTCCGGGTGATGGATTGATTGAACAACTGTTGTGTTGTTGTTCTTCAGTAGAAACAGTTCCAGTTTAAAACCATACCAGTAAATGGAAAGGAAAGAGTAGCTGGTCGTGACACCCCCACCCCCCTTCCCCCCGCCCTCATATTGTAAGGCATCACCCCCTCTCGTTGTGACTTAACGGTCTTCGTTCAGTGTTGTTCCCATGTCACCCCAGTGGAGTCATTCAGACTTGACAGCGAAACACAAACCAGGGCGCGCAAAGTAGGTGCTAAATGGAAGTGCATTAAAAACTGAGTGCTGGTGGCCAGGGGTTATGGGAGTGTAGAACAAGCTCTGTCCCGTCATGCTGTTTGAGCCTCCCCCCCCCCCGGCTCCTTTCACAAAACGGCTGGAGGAGATTCCTCGGGTTAATGAGCTGCTGCTCCTGCCTGCCTGCCTGCCTGCCTGCCTGCCTGCCGGGCGCGGGTGTCGTTGGCGTTTGTGTCTGCTCCTGCCGCTCCGTCATCCGAGCCCCTCTGTCTGTCCGATTCCAGCGACCACTCGCAGGTGTTCCAGCGGGAGGTTCTGCGCAGTCGGAGGAACAGCACCACTGTGGTGAACCGCCAGAGCCTGGTAAGGAACCTGCACTTCTGTTGCCCCGTGAAAAGGAGGGAGGAGGTAGAGTCTTCTGCGTTATGTTGATCAGCCTTTCGCACAGGGATTAAAGTGGGGACTCGGATCTGCAGGTGCTGGTTATAGTTCACTGTGTTTTGCCTAGGCTGATGTGGAGGTGGTATTCTTCTTCTCTGCTTAATGGGCTCTTTTGTCCCAGAAGGCTAGGGAGTGGCAGACTCACTCCTGTCCCTGGTGTTCATGCTTCTTTGTTGTTGTTACTTTAGCTGAGATTTAGTCAAGGTGTTAGCGGCCCGTTTCAAAAAACGGAGAAAGGGAAAAGGTATCCAAGAAGGTTGAGATCATTTGCATATGGGGAATGAGCTGGTGTTGCGTGTTGACCTGAAGCCCTTTGTGTAGCTTACTGGTGCTCAGACTGTGTTTTACTGAAAGTCCTGTTCTGAGTGATGTGACTGGAGAGAAACCATTTTCTGGAGCAAACTTCAGGTGGGGACAATAGAAGTGAAATGCTCCCTGGGAATTAGGAAAAGGTGTGTGTGTGTGTGTTCCTGAGATCAAATGGTTGAGGCTTGCACAGCCCTCTTCGCTCAGTCTAACCTGATGTTCCCTTCTATCTTTGCAGATGGTCCCCTCTTCCCCCATCAGAGTCCCCAGCAGCAGACTCCATCAGATTAAACAGGTAACGTTCATGCATGGTCAGAGGCTTTGCTTTCCTACTGCTGTCCCTGATTATTTTGTGTCGTACCCATCTGATTTGGAATAGCCTGTGTTCTTTCACGTCTCGGCTCTCCGCAAGGAATCCTGCGATCGCACACGGGGAAAATGGTGGTGGGGTGAAGGGGGTGTGGGAAAACGTTACAGGCAGCACAGCCCCTTGCTGGAGGTTCAGGGCTGATTGGAGGAGAGGCATGTCCCCACGTCCCCCCCCCACCACCACCACCTGTGGTCTGCAGGTGCCTGGAAAGCCTCAACAGTCACAGCGTCCTTGAGAGACCCGCTGAGGAATCCTACCCTACCCTGGGATTAATCGGATAGCCTGTCTGAACACTGCTGGTAGCGGCATGACCCAGGCTCAAATCCCAGAGCTCAGCAAGCTCAACCTCAGCCTTTACGGTGTTGAGCAACTGGGGAGTCAAGTTATCCCCCTTTTTTTCTTAGTTACATTATACAGGGAGGCTATTTGGGGACTGCCTGTTAACGATTGGGGTTCTTCCCATTTTATCTGCTCTGGAAACCCACAAGTGAGGTTGGCCGGAGGACGTCAAGTCGGCAGTATTCATTAAGGTTGAATGACTTTGCTTTCCTGCAGGAGGAAGGTGTGGATCTGATGAACAGAGAGACGGCCCACGAGCGGTGAGTTGCGGCTCTTGCTCCTCTCTCTTTGCGGTGCCTGCAGTTCCGTGGTATTGCAGCACGCCGAAAACATTTGCTAAACCCGTCAGAGAGTCTGATCGTCTGGAGGTGCAGATTTGGAGTCGTTTTCAGCATTGACACCGGGGCAGGGGGATTTATTTAGTGAGCTTGTGTCAAGCCACAGCTGGGTGTAGCTCTGTGTACACAGCAGCCCAGGTGCGGGGGAGGGGGTGAGCTCAGGTTGTGCCGGTGTGACCTGACAGTGCCAGCAGAGGCCTGGGACTCTGTCTGAGCCTGCTTCAGTTATTTGTTCACAGAGCCTCGTCTGCAGTGATTGAAGTCAGTCAGCTGGGTGTAGAACTGCAGGTTCACTGGGCAGCGCAATGGGGCACAGTAGGGCCTGGTGTGGCCTGCTCTCTCTCACCCCTGTGCCGTTTCTCTGTCTCCCTCAGCGAGGTGCAGACGGCCATGCAGATGAGTCAGTCCTGGGAGGAGAGCCTCAGCCTGGTGAGTTGAGAGGAAGGGCCTCCCGGGGGCTTGCCGAGCAAAATCTCGCCCTCCTGCCTCGCTGTGAGCAGGAGGTCGATGGTATGACTCTTTCCTCCGAGCTCTGCAAGTGTTGAGGTCTGTTTGTCCTCAACAGCCAGTGTCCCCCGATGGATAAATGAACACTTGTCATGCTCATGCCAAAACGGCTGCGGTCCTGGATCAGCATAAAAAACTCGTGAGGGGACTGCAGGCATCTGCTGCGCTTTTACTGTAGGGAGTAGATGGGACTTGAATATCTCCCAATTCATTTTTATGTCGGATGGTTACTTGATTACTTGCTGCATGGGGAGTAGTTGAAAATCATTGATTGGTTTGTCTTAATTGAATTTTTTTTTTTCATTACTGGGAGTCTGAAGCATTGTAGCTTGGAGAAAGCATGGCGGTTTGATAATTGTCTAGTCAAGTGTGAGATACTCTGGGTTGGGCGTGGGGAAATGGAGCAGGTGGTTGCCAGTGAGCCTTGTTTCAGGCTCCCCGTGCTTCATCGCTGAGCCTCTGCTCACGAGGAGGCAGCAGCAGTAGGCGGAGGGGGGCTGTGTAGTATTTTGCTCTGATGTGTGATGTTGAATGGCTGCTTTGTGTGGAAAGTATGGAGTCTCTCTTCGCCTTTACGCATGTGGCAGCTCCTCCGGGGCTGCGCTGCACCGTTCCCCTCTCTGTGGGGAGCGTGTGTGCTTGAGATACATGCTATAGTAAAGCACATGGAGTTAACAGGGCCACCGGTCTCCCAGCACAGGCTGTGTGGTAGTATAATACTCCAACACTGACACACCGACGCCCCGGGGCAGGACAGTGGGGGAAGGACGAGGCTCTTGGGAATATGGGACTGCTTTGCGATTCACTTTGTCTCCCTGAAACCGGGAAGGGTTTATTCTGGCAGAGGGTCTTTACACTAGTGCCTCCCTGGCACTGCTGACGTGCTGTGGCACGGTTGGGGGTTTTGAGTCAAGGATGCTCCTTGTGAATGTATCCGCGCCCAGGGTTTAGAGTGTGGACTGTACCTCTTCGTCCCAGAGAAGGGAAAGCGGTTTGGGATGTAGGCTTTTAAAGACGTGTGGGTTTCCCTTTCCGACAGAGTGACAACGACTTGGACAAATCCTCCTCTCCGAAGCGGATTGACTTTGTGCCCGTGTCCCCGGCTCCGTCTCCCACCAGAGGGATTGGGAAGGTGAGCTGGGTCGAGACAGGAGACACTCGTGCAGTTTCTCCATCAGACAGGATGTTTTGACAGTTAAGCTACATTGATGAGAAGGATGTTTATAGTAAAATATTGATGCTGAATTGTTGTTAAAGTATCTGATGGAAAAGGGAGCCAGCGAATCATCCTTGCTCTTTTACTAAAACTTAACTGAGATTTTTTTTTATCATTTGATAGCAACATTACCTTGTTTTTAGCTGATAACATAACTTCATCAACCATTTGCGTGACGCTTTCATTGACAATGGGCTCTTTTTTTTTTTAAGAACACCCCACTTTATTATATAGGAGAAACCTCTTGGGCAAGTCTGATACTTCGCCTGGTGTTGTTCTTTTGGGCCAGTATTAGGATTATTTCTAGTATTTGCATTGCTAGATTGTAACATGCCAGGCCTGTTAATTGTGTAATTGACTGATAATTGCTGGTAAAAATTAATTACGTTGCCTTGGCCCTGTGTACACTGCTCTGGAGTTATAGGCTGCTTTGCTGCATGTTCACTGATGGGCCTTGTCTCCTTCGCAGCAATGCTTCTCGCCCTCTCTTCAGATCCTGGTAGGCACCAACGGTCTCCCGCCCAGCCCCATCCCAAGTCCCACCCGGCGCTTCACCACGTGAGTACTCGGAGCGCTTGCTGGCTCGCTGGCTGTGCCCAACAGCTGAACCACAAACATCTGCCATCCTTACTTCGGAAGAGGGCTTTCCGAATTGGGGGGGGGGGATCCATGTCGTCCGTGATGGTGGTACCCTCGTCAACAAGCCGGATTCTTTCTCGGGCGTATTGACCTCTGAGGGCAGATGAGTAAGCTGCAGATGGTCCCATCTTGAAATAGCATGAGCTGACTTGCACCTGGTGTGCGAGGTGCCTGTGAGAAAACGAGCTGCGGTGCTGAAGCAGGGGCTGTAAAGGTGATTAAAGGCTGCTAGTGGGTTGTACCTATTTGTTAGGACAGAGCTGGGCAAAGCAGTCTTCGTTATAATCTCCCCAGGTTGAACCTGCATGGGGTAACTTCAGCGCGCAGTAGCCAGAACCACATTGCGTCCATGCTGCACAGGATGCAGGAGTGGAAAAGAGCTGCAGAGGCCTCACAGGAGGCCAGCAGGACCACACCACACATGACACAGCCGCATCACCAGGGACTTTTTCCTTCCTCCTGAATGCTGTACTTCTTGAAATACTATCCCTATTCAGCAGCTGATTGAGATGTGGAGAAACAAAAAAAAAACAAAACAAAACAGAGGGTTGGTGTAGATTTCTGAAATGTGCAAAGACGTAACTCCACGGGGCCGGGCCTGCTGTGGCCTTGGCTCCTGCTGCCGCCCCTGCGTCTCACGTCTGCTGTCTTTCCCCTTCCAGCAGGAGGAGTCAGAGCCCCATCAACTGTATTAGACCCAGTGTCCTGGGGCCCATCAAACGCAAAGGTAAAGAAAACCAAGCTGTGGTCTTCACTTGGGCAAACGGCCGAAAATGTGTGGCACGTCTCCGAGACAAGGGGGGAGTGCTTCTCGTTAAATTGGCATTGAGAAATCTGCACGTTTTGCAGCACCGGTACTTAAAAAGATGTCTGGCTCGTAATTGAATAAAATACTTTCTGGGTGTTAAGTGGCATGTCACTTTTGAGGTGCTTTTTATGGTCTTTTAAATGTCCCTCCGTTTCCTTAACAGTTCTAGCAGTGCTTCTGAACCTGTTACGGAGACGGACTTTTGCTTTAACTCCTGTAATAGTTACAGACTTGTTGGGGGGGAAATACACATTTGCAGCTCACCGATTTAAGTCCCTCGGGTAAACGGGAGCTGTTCTCGGCTCTCCTCGTGCTGATGCCAGATCTGTTTGATCAGTTGCCCATTTGTCGTCCCGGGTGTGTAACAGTCGAGGTATTGAAGAGACCTGGGGAGAACCTGCTGGGCTGTGGATACCTCTGGTCGTGGCAGCTCTTCAGGACAGGAGTACCGTTTTACTGTTATGCTTTTTTTTTCTTTTGCAGGCGAGATGGAAACCGAAAGCCAGCCAAAGCGCCTTTTCCAAGGAACAACCACCATGCTCTCCCCCGAGGTTCACCTGCCCAGCCTGAGCTCCTGGTAAAAAGTCGGCTTTCGGGAATGTGGTTCTGCTCAGACAAGTTAGTTTGGGTTACAGATTGAAGAGGCGAAGGACGATTTGCAGTAGCGTTTCATTAAGGAAATGAACTGGGTGCATGCAAGTTGTTCAGAACATGGGCCTTTCACCTGTTCTCCTGCTTTGGCAAGAGTGCTCTGTTGCTCTCTCAGCCAGAGTTTTAACGCTGATCATGCCCCCATCTATGAAGGGGCCTCTTTCACCCTTACATGCTGACACATGGGCGGGAACGGGGGGTCAGCATTGCTGTCTCGCAGCACTGGGGCCCAGGGTTCAGTTCCTGCGTGCTGTCTGTGTGGAGACTGTGTGTTCTCCATGTTGGCTTAGAATTTCGGCTTCCTCCCGCGGTCCTAAGGCAGGCTGGTAGGTTAATTGGCTTCTGGGGAAATTGTCCCTGGTGTGAGTGCGTCTCTGTCCCTCTGCCCATCCGTGTCCGGGTCCAGGGTGTATTCTGCCTGGCGCCTATTGCTGACCAGGATGGGAACCAACTCCCCCGTGACCTTGTATTGAATACCCAGATGGGTATTGCAGCTTCAGGCAGAGCACTGTTGTCCAGTCTGTGTGCATTTAAACTGATTGTATGTTGACATGTAACAGTTTGTATTATAGTGCTTGTGTAGGTTTGCTGTGCTTGTAATTAATACCTAGAACCCAGCTATTCTTGGTATGTGCCATCTTGGAGTGCATTTGACATTAAAGGTTTGTCATTTTATATTTTGGCACTGTTCGGCCTGCTTCCTCGTCCCACCTCTCTCTCCTGTTATACGGTTTCCTTTCCTGCCAGCCTGCTGTCTTTTTTCAAACCCGGATTGTCTTTGCCCGGGCCACCCTCCCTCCCTCTCTGTCCTTCACCTTCTCTTGAGCACGAGCGTTTTCTGCGGCCTGTGTGACTCCCTCGTGCTGCGGCTTATTCTCTTACACATTTGCGTTCTCTCTCTCTCTCTCTCTCAGTCTCTCCCCGGCCCTCCTGGACAGCAGCCTCAGCAGCGTGGGCTCCTCCTCCGACTCCCCGGCCAAGATCAGCATGGTCTCGGCCTCCCCCGACGCCTCCCCCTTCGCCGCGCTCCGTGACCTGTCGCCCAAGTGACGCCCCGCCCGGGGGAGGATCGGGCAGCGGCTCCCTCTGGACTTCATTGCCACCTCTCTTTCCAAACCTGCCCGGCCAGGTCGCCCTTCGTGAAATGGAAGAAAGTCGACTCCAGGGCCCTGAACTGTGTGCTTTTTTTTTTTTTTTTGCGTTGTGCTGCTCCTCAAAAGTGCACTTCCTCTGCAGACAGACGTGGGCGGCAGGTTTGAAGACTGCTTGCCGTTTCCTCCTTGTCGGCTCCAGCTGCTATTTCTACTTTCCTACAAGGTGCTGACCCTGGCAGCAGTCTCCTCATCCCCTCTACTGCTTCACATCCGGATTATTCTCCTGGCAACGCGAGTTGCTGATGAGGGGCACCTTGTCCTGTGATGCTTTTGTTTCCCTTTGGAGTCCACTGTTCTCAATCCCACAGGACTCCAGGGTGATTCTGAAATACAAGCCAGGCATGGCTCTGTAGCTCACTGGTATGCACACAAGGAGAATGCTAGCAGTCTCCTTGAGATGAGAAGCGACTGTAAGAAGACTGCGTGTCTTTGGGCTCTCGTCTCGCTTGTGCTGCAGTGTACCGTAGTACTGCCAGCTCAGAAATGCTCGCAGGCTCAGGGCCGACCCGTGAACTGACACTTCTTTCCAGCGAGGTAATGAAACCGCATGTAGTGGCTGCGCATGTCTTCCCGCCCCACCCAGGATGTCCTGGTGTTTTCTCCACCTGCACTAACCGGCTGCAAGCCAACCGGCTTCCCTACACAGGGCAAATCCCAAGATTTCCGTAGACTTTCCCCCCTCCCAAGCGTTTTCCTGTTCCACGCTCGTGTTCTGCCTTGGTCTCCTGAAGGGATAAAAGTCTCCGCTGGTTTGAAGACCGAGCCCTACAGTGCAGAGGTCCAGTGAACATCTCACCGTGACTGGCGACGGGGAAGTGCTTCCTTCTGGGAAGCATGGAAGACCTCCCGAGATGACGGTACAGGAATGCTGGAATACCGCTAAGAGAAGGCCGTTGGAGTAAGTCTGAAGAAACTTTCCCAAGGCCGTCCCTGGAGTCAGTGCTCCTGCACGCCGGTCTTCCTCGACTCTGGCATGGGAAGCCATGGATTGCTCACCTAGTTGTGGTCACAGGTGTTGTTGTGTCCTCAGCAGCTGCAGGGGAGCCCAGCAGCGGACAGGAAGCTCGGTTGTGGACATGGATTTCAAGGACTGAGATGAACAAGCGTAATCATCCGCCTTGGATCCAGGACAAAGGCTTGCCAACGCTGTCCGGCATTTCTGTGCTCGGGAATAGAATGAGCAGAAGGAGAATACAGCCTACTCCAGACAGCCTTGGATGCCGCGTAGCTGTGTTATATGGAAACACTATAGAGCGCTGTTTAATCTGGGTCTTTTCTTTTTTTTTTTAAAGCGTTTATTTGATTGTACACGTTGGAGTAACACTGTTACTGCCGGTGTGCCTGTGGCGTTCGGACGTGGGCTGTTGGGCAGATTCAGTAGAATGGCTCCCCTTCCTTTCTTCACCTGGTCAGAGGGGAGAGCCTGTCCCAGAACACGTCGCTGTTTGCGTACCGTGTCCTGCAGTGGAGCATGCAAACGTGCAGCCTAGCCCATCTAGGAAGCTGCTGCAAGAACTAGTTGGGGCTCATCTGTTTGCAGCGCCAAGGTGACGGAAGTCTCCAGAGCTTTCTCCACTGCCTACATTTGTGAAATCCACTTCTGTAGTGAGGTGGTTTAGGATTTTATGATTTAGTGAAGTTGGTATCTTTACAAAGTGGGTTTTGACACCAGTCCCGCAACTCTCTAAACGTAAAAGCTGCTAGGTCAGAAAATTTGAAGTTTTTAAAAAATTTTCTGGCTGTCTAATATGTTTGTAGCTGCAGGCAGTATCTTCATCACTTTTGGAGGCTTATATTCTATTGGGGGGGAGAGAGAAGCATTTATACCACATCACTGGTCTCTCTCCCTTCCGTTGCATCTTGAAGGGCAGCACAGCAGAGCGCGTCGTTCACACCCCTCAGTGTCGAAGTTGTTTAAGTTTCTAATTCATCGTTAATGAATTAACCAGCACGCAGCCCCTCGCCGAGGGGTCTTGTAAGAAACGCATCAAGCAGAAAAAAGAATCTTAGGGTTCCGATGTGAAAAATGAGAGATACTAAGGGAATCTTTGTTTTGAAAGTAATAAATACAAGGTTGGATTTGGATTGTTTATTTCTCATCTGAACATATGCTGTAACCTACTGATTTTATTAATGCTCTGTGCCATTCTGATAAACATCATCAGAATAAGGGCCTGGAGGGTTTTGAGGAAATGTCCATTTGAGTCCTTAGTCTTCTGATGTATTTGTATGTAAATGACTGTAATTGTGTAAAAAGTCAGTGTTAATCGGGTGGTTGTAGTATTTTATTTTTCAAAATTCTATTGTTTTATAAATAAATCTATATTTCCTTTAAGTAGACATTGCTAGTTTTACAAAAAAAAGGCATGAAAAATGTAAAATTGACCATCTGACCACATTATGCTTTGGTGCAAAAGAACTGTAGAGGTGACTATAACCAAGAGGGCACGTCCTGGGTTTATAGCAGAGATAAACCATTAATTTGAAATGCAGATTTTTTAAGAAAAAAAAAAGCTTTAAGGTTTGTGAAGCTGCAGTTTGTACATAGTTTTTACTTTAATATTTTGTTTTCCTCTTTCATGATCGCAAGAAGCACCTTGTACACAGTCCCTACCTGAGCTGTTACCCAGAATTCTCCTGTCCTGTGGAGTGTTTTTTTTTTATTGTTTCTTTATTTTTGAAAGAAAGTGCCCTGATGCTGAAGTACGAGGTAGCAGGCTGGCGTGCTGCTGCCTGCTGGGGTAGCCACAGTGTGTTCATATGCTTTGTGTATTTATGAATTGCTAAATGGAAAAGCTATTTTCTTCACTCCTGGTTTAAAAGAAAAATAAATTATTAGCTGTAAAAGCTTTTTTTATTTACTGTCATGCTTATCTTCCGCTAACATCCAGGCGCTGTTCTGCGCTGCTTCGTGAGTCCGGAATAGACCCCAAGGACCAAGCGGCACCGTTTGTGAGTGAATTGTGCTCGGGTGCCGAAGTGACCCCTGGAATACTGTTTTTCACATCGGGCGCTTGTGCAACAGGTCGTATGTGCCTTTATATTGAGTTTTATAGCACGTCTAAGTGAAAAGTCTCGGAACAGCTAGCTGCAACACGCATTGGGTTGCAGAGCTGAAGTGATCGTTGAACGTGTTGTGGGGAGTTTTCCCACTAAGTCCTTTTCTCCGCTTTCCAAAGCGGTGCATTAGGCAGCCCACCCCAACACGCGTGATTGCACCTACACACAGTTCTACGTGTCGGGGGCGAAGATGGATGAAAACTCAAATGAGTAATTTAGTGCCACAATGCTCGGAGAAGTGTAAAAATTCATCTTGATTCTTGTCCGATTTGTGTGGCTTTGGGCTGTAGAACAGAACACTCGCGACACCCGTTTCTTAAAAGTAAACCGCACAGGATCTCTCAAACGACGATCTGTAATCCGGTGGTTAGTTTCTCCGCGTTTCGCTATTAGATGGGCGAGGGGTGTGGAAGTCGGACCCTCTGGGGCGGGGGGGCGGGGGCGTGGCTCCAGCACGGGCCGGGGGTGGGAGGGGGGCTCTCCGTCGCGCGGCTCCGCAGATCCAGGGGGAAAGGCAGCTCGCTGGTACCGTCCGCCGGCGACAGCACGCTGGCACGGCGTCTCTTTCACCAGCCCCGCGGGCGGCAGGGAGAGGAGGGTTCCGCTATGGACTCGGGTTCTGAAAGTGGCGAGTAAGTGTTACTCCACGCGTTTTAAATCAGTACCGTACAAATCGCGTGCCTTAAAAGTGCTTTCATAACTTTAACACTAATGCGCACCTTTGTGAATGCATGCGATGCTTAAATATTTGTATTGTCTTTTTTTTAAAAAAGACGCACAAGAATTGCTGTTAAAATTTGCTAAATACGTTTTTTTTTTAATTACCGACGTGAGTGAAAAGGGCGCTAGTGCTAGCACCGAGTATTACACCCACCCAAGCGAACGAAGATTGTTAGAAGTTACGAATTCTTTTCAGCCCCGTGTTTTGAAGGGAATGCAAAAGCTCTTTAGAAGCGAAACGTATTTTGACACGCCAGTGGCGCCCAAGCCGCGCAGTCTCCAGTCCTTCGGTCCTCCGCAGCAGCGGCTGCGTCCTGACAGGGACCAGCGGACAGGGCTGCTGCTGTCCGTCTTCTGTGAGGTGCAAACAAAAAGACCGAACAATAGATATTTATGCAACTGAACAAAAACGCCCGCAAGAATCTACCATAGATGCCCCCAGCGATCTAGCTAATTTAACACAGTCTTTAGAGGTCACTCGGCCGTCGTCTTTAGTCCCCTTCAATGGCTTAACGGCATGAAGGCCGAGGTGGGGAGGCACCCTGGACACCGAGCGAGCGAGTTTGATCGCACAGCAGGGAGCCACTAAGGCAAGACTTTGTTGTTGTCGCCTGCCAGCTGAGTATCAGATGCGTTTTCCACCCCCTCACCTCGGATCCCTCTCGCATGGTTTCGCGTCGTTAAAATCGTTTCCTCTACCGCTTGCAGGACGGGCCGAGCTGCGAACCGCGGTCCCCACCTCCCGCCGGCGCGCCCACGTCGCTCTCCTCGCCCCGCGTGTTCTCTCGTCAGCTGAATAAAATCGTTTTAGTCCACGTCACGGCTGGCACCACTGTACGCTGCGGCACCTGATGTGCGACGGACAGAGCCCGCGTCGCGTTAGGGATAAAGGTCTAACAGGATCTTCGTTCTGCTTCCAGTTTTACTCGCAATTATCGCCTACACAGGTGCAGTAGCAGGCCGATGTCAGCGCAGCTGGTTTGTTGCGTTGACCTGCTAGGGGAACAACTAAAAGGTTAATTCCCTGCTAAAAAGTGAAGAAATTAAACACAACGTTTCGGGTGTGAGTCAGTAGTAGCTAGAACCTCAAGTGTCCCGCTCCAGACAGGAAACACAAAAGAAAACAACTCCAGATATAGGGGGTACTGCAGCAGAATCGAGCCTCCTACAAATCTACTGTCCTTCGAAATATCCTCTTTGGAGGAGTGTAGGATATGCCGACTTTTTTTGCAAACTTTTGGACCCGGTGACGGTTTGTCGGGTCAGGCTGCAGCCGGGCGCGCTGAACAAACACAGATGCTCGTTTTGCAGGCGGATGTGTTTGGGCCGCACCGCCGTGAGGGGCTCCCGGGCGCATCTGGGCGGCAGATCTCTCCTCGCAGCCGGCATTTCGTCTCACAGCTCGAGTAAGTGTTTAATTACCAGGGGGGGGGGGGCTCATTCATCAGAGCGGGCGTCTTGCCTCGCACGCAGATGATGGCGTGTGCGGAGCTCTTTTTAAGCACCAGATGCATCTGTTTTTTTTTTTGCGTGGCACCTGGGTAGGCCCAGGGAGAGAAATGGGCACCGGGACGCGGTTCCGACCGCTGCTGTGCCTCTGGAACTGTGGCTTTCAGGCAGAAAACGGGGCGCGGGTCTGTAGGGGCGCTTGGAGGTGAAGGATTTAGGGAACCAGCCCTCCCAGCGGGGGGGCAGAGACCCGGTGGGGAGCAGGCCGAGCTGAGCCGCACTGATCTTCGCGGGGGGGGCGCGCTGCTGGGACATTGTAACTGTAGTACAGGGAAGGCGGGGTTCTCCAACTCCAGCAGTGCGTTCATGAGCTGGGATGTCCCTGTTTCAGCCAAAAATCATTCGGGGGGCAGTTTTGTCCTGTATTCTCACTAACATTACCTACGGTCAGCGATTGACTGATCACTTTGCGTGGATCGGTTGTCATCCTCGAAATCGCGCAAGAGCTTCATTCCACAGTAACCCCTAGATGGCGCTCGTGTGCGAGCTAAACACCACGACTGGTTCACAGCGCTTCTCTAAATTTCGGCACACGTTCATTTGTCTAGCAATCTCAGTCGTAAGCCAACGGCAAGCGGCTGAAACACAAACAGCCCTGCAGCTCATGCCCCCCCGCCCCAGCTTGCACATCTGTCACATCACAAACATCTGGCTGGTTTGGGTGTTACTCCCTGAGTCCGAAGAATCTCGTTCCAGTTACACCACCGGCATCGTCTGCAGTGACCCGGCTGGGTGTTTCCCCACAGTCAAGTGGGGCTCTTGGCAGGGAGAAACAAGGACGAGGTACAGGTCAGTGGCCACAAGGGGGTACCCTGAAAACCCGATGCTGGCATCCAAAAATGTGATACAGTGATCTGTAATATGAAACACTTCCCCATCACCCCAGCCATCACTGGTTTTGGTCTTTTGTGATCCGCCTTCCGCCTGAGGGGACCTGTGTCTCCAGACAGGCTGAAAGAGATGGGGGTCCACCGGTCTCCCCCCGGTGCCGGGCCGGGCTGGGCTGGGCTGGACCGGCGCCTCACGCGTGTCGTGTGCTGTCCCGCGCAGGTGCGGCGACGCTCCACCTCCTGGCGGACCCGGGCTGCGGCCCCTCTCTGCGGCGCACGGTGGCCGGCCTGCTGCAGCCCGTGGCCCCCGACGGCCCCCGGCTCGTCCAGGTGTCGGAGCGCGAGTCCCCGCGGGGGTGCCCCGCCGCGCCCCGCGGGCAGCCCGCCCTGGCGGTGGTGCTGTTCCTGCGCGAGCCGGGGGCCCGGCGGGGGGGTGGGGCCCTGTGGCTCCTGCAGCGGCGCCTGAGCTGCCCGCCCTGGCGCTACCACCACACCGAGCCCACCAGCCCCCGGCGCCACATCCTGCCCTACTGCCCCGCCGCGCAGGACCTGTACAGCCTGGGGGGGGCCCCGGACCTGCCCCTGTGGGCCGCGAGACAGGTGCATTATGGGAAGGAGGCCGTGCGCTTCACCCTGTACTGCCGGGACTCCACTTTCTCCAAGACCCGGGCGCTCTACGCCGCCGTCCTGGGCCGGGACGCCTCTCTGTCCCGCGACGGCTTCTGCTGCTTCTCCCTGTTCTGCCCCCGCCCGGCCTGCGAGGTCCAGCTGGCCCTGAAGCGGCTGCCCCCGGAGGGGCGCCCCGCCCCCCTGCCCTCCGCCCTCCTGGAGTTCAGGGTGCGCGACCTCCAGGCCCTGCGCCGCCGGCTGCCCGGCCCCTGCACCCCCATCAGCCTGCAGCGCTGGCAGACGCTGGACTACGACGGCAACAGGATCCTGCTGCAGGTCAGTGCCTCGTCCAGCACGCGAGACGCATGGAGTGTGCAGGGCAGTGTGCGAGATAATATTGGGCAGATAAAGTTTCTGTGTGAGTCAGGCAGTTATTACTGACATGTTCTTCCTAAATCATTGGCTTTGTTACCTGAGAGCTCAGATGTTCTGAAAGCAAAAATGGATTGCCGAGTACCAGATCTTGGACAGATTCATCCCTTTTTCTAAAACTTGCGTGCGCAGGCGTGGAGGCTTGAAAATGATCCTCTCTGAAGTACACGGCACTGGTGCAGACCGGCGTCACAGTTCATTTTTCAGACGGCCATCAGAGCAAGGCTGGTGTGTGTTTTACAGGTTGGCCCCGACAGCCCAGTTCTGTGGAGAAGTGGGCTTCTGTCACCGGTCCCGGGTGCTCGCCCCGCCAGTCCTGAGGGGATCCCGAGGTGGCCCGCGGGCCCACCCTCCTCTGGAGGCCCAAACCGCACAGCACTGGCCCCACGGGCAGAGATAAGCCGAGAGAGGCCCAGAGGGTGCTTCTGGACCTGCAGGTGTCTGGAGGGGACACAGCCTCTGTGTGGATGTCCTGTCTGTCCTCTGGCCAGCAGTGGTGACTCTTTCACCTCCTCTTCCTCCTCTGGTACTCTGGAGCCACACTCTTCCTCATCCTTCCAGCTAAGGAGCAGCAGCTCCCCACCTTCTCCTCACAGTGACTGGAGCACACGTCTCCTGGCTCCTCCTCCGAGGACGGCCAGCGTGGACCTGGGCTTCGCTGTCCTCCACAGCGGCCCGAGTTCCTCGGCTGGCCCTGCGCTGTCCGGCCCCTGGCCTCACTGCCGCTCGGAGAGCCCCATGGCACGTGGGAGGCTGTCGCCCCCGGCAACCTGCTGCCAGCCAATCCCGGAGCAGAGGAGGGCTTCCTGTGAGCTGCCCACCACGTGCGGAGATGAGTTTTACATTTAAACAGGCCGGACTGTTTGACAGGGGTTCGCTGAAGGAAACTGCAGGTCGGGGAAAAGAGGGAAAACGGCTGTATCAGACTTGTATTTATGTGCTGTTTTCTTGAAGTAGAACCAAGCGGCATTTACAGTATGTCAATCTGTTCTGTGAATGATTCTTTTTTAGTTCTTGTCAGGGCACACTGCAAGGATGTACACTGACGCAGTAAAAAAAGTATTCAAAAAGTTTAGCTTTTCAGTCTTTATACGTTACTCACAGTCTGTGCATTAGCTTTATAGGGGGAAGGAGTGTCCATTATTGGATTAAATCAACACAGAAACGCAATATTATATGATGCATGATCTATTCTGGATCATTTGACATATTGTTTGAATAATTACAATCAACAGTCAAAATGTTGCCTCTTTTTTAATCATAAATAAAAAGCTCTTTATTGCATGTTATAATTATACTGTATAAAACGCAGTAAAGCACACAAAACACCAGCCACACCCAGCCTGAGCAACTGACCTGCCCCTATAGACCACCACTGATATTCCTGAAGTTTGCAGTTTTATTTGTACCTCGTTTTATAAGTTGTGCACTTCCTCAGTATTCCCGTTTAGCAAATTTTTGCCGTTAAATCCGAAGTCCGTCAAACTGAGGGTTTGCTGTCCTTTGATCAGGAACAGCACAGTTTCTTTAGATCACTTAGAAATCTTTCCTGAGTACCTTCTGCTGAACATGCATGGTAAAAAGTAACAATCCAACACAATCCAGGGTGTGAGTTCCGCACAGCTACTGATTATTGTGCTCATTCACGTTGTTAAGCTCACTGAAGCAGTTACACTTGCTGGAAGTCACAGGAACGCTGACAGGCTACACGGTCACTACACGTTGTTCTCGGCACGTGTGATGTAGAAAACAAAGTCAAACACCACGGAGAGAGAAGGGTAAAGTTGACTGACACTTTAATAAAATGTTTCCAGATTTCTATACAAAACTCCACGGCTCCACCCAGTTAACCCGCCCCCCCCAAACCCTGCCCCTCGGACTCCAGTCAGGCACTGCACTTCATTCTGTCCTTCATCAGCTCCGCCCAGCCCTCCTGGTCATTTAAATAGGTAAAAACATTATTTCATGTGAGGGGGGGGGTCTTCCCGCCCCGCCCTCCTCCTCCACACTCTTCAGGCACAGTGATGTCACCTCGCTGTGTCTCCCCAGAGTGTTCCTCACAACCGTCGTACTTCATGTCCGCAGAATGACCATCGTAAGAAGACCTGTGTGGAAACGGCAGAGAGGAGCGGATCAGACCCTTCACACAGAGAAACCACGGAACCACTGTCACTGTTGTCAGGCTCTGGCTGTGCGAGTTGCCCCTTTATCGGGGTGCTGTTTTCGGTCGGAGCCGTGCGTGAAGAGGGTGCTCCAGCCCTCTTCTGGAAATTGCCACCGATGGCTTAAACAGCACGACGAGCTTTTTTCCCGGTTTGTGAATCGCAACCCTGCCTTTTGAATGTTGCCTCACATGCCTGCTTTATGCCCGTGTCCTCCCTGCTCCCACCTCTTCTTACCTACTCAGTCTTTTGTTCTCCTATGCTTTTTAATGAGCTACCTCGCCACTCTCCCCCTCAGCCTAAAGAAGGACTTTTCCTTCCAGCACGGAATGAGCCTTTTCCAGCTCCTCTGCAGCCTACGTCTGCTGACACAGCTCCCTGCCCGAACGCGTCTCTGGTTTGGCCGGTGTCTTAGAGTAGAGGCGTTAATTGCCATACGTACGTGTACGTTGGAATTGATCTCTTGGGACACACGCGGTACAGCAGACAACACCTCACAGTGTAGACAGTACATTAAAAACATAACAGCCAGAGCAATAAATATGTTGTGCAAACTTTGAGCCTGTGGTCTCTTCCTCTGCGCCAGCTGGGAATCGAACCCGGGTTGCAAGAATGGTGGGAATCTTGCCTGATACCGCTGCACCACGTGACGCCCCTACTTCTCTTCGTCTTGCCCTGCCGCGATGGCGGCGGCGGTCTGACTGAGCTGGGAGCCGGTTCTGTACGAACCAGTCAAGCTCTACGTCCCACACTGCTCCCTTTAGACCAATCCAGTGACGAGCCACAGAGTAAACAAGTCACTACTAGCAGAATGTGGAGGCCGAAGGTAAAACCGGAGGTTTTGTGATCTGGACAGATTCCCAGAATACGACCGACACACCTGGGAATCCTCTGTGCTTGGAATCTGCGTGTCCTGTCCCGAAAATGGAAACAGGGGGGACAGGAGACAGGAAACGGGGATCCAATTAAATACGGAAGTGCCCGCTGTTCTCAAGAGGCCCCATGGAGACCTGAAGGGACCCCGCCTGTGGATGTGTGTACCCCCCAAAACATGTCTCCTGTTACTGTATGTAGAGGGCGCTGTTGAGGGCACATGATCTATCAATCCCTCTGGCCGCTGGCACTTACCTAAAACGTAAGCAGCTACAAGTTTCTTGTTAACACTTAAATGGAGGTAGACAGGCACTATTGACTCGATCTCTCCCAGCGTAGGCAGCATGAGGGCGGCCACACACACCAGGCCCAGCAGCACGGTCAGCAGGCTTGGTCCGGTCGAGGGGCTGCGGCTCTCTGCCGGGACAGACAGGTCAGCCAGTTCAAAACAAGCACCTCTTTCTTCTGACGGCTGACCGGGCTCTGCCTTTATATGAGTCGCGATATGCAGACTGTGCCTGTCCAGTGGGGATAACTGCAGCTCTGAGTGTCGGCTGCAAATCAAGGGGCTCAGGCTGTGGTGCAGGAGAAGCTCAATCCAGTGTCACAGCTCACCCTGAATTACCTGTTTCTAAAGATTGGGAGCGCCCTGAATTTACTGATCCATTAACTTAACTTGTTCCAATTAAGGGAACTCCAGTCCAGGAGGGCCGACTGTTTCTGATTCCAGTGATTTGCGGGATAATTTAACTAATTGCCTGCAGGCGGGCACAATGAAATGGGCCCAGATCGGTAAAATACGATCATTTAATAGTTACCTAAAAAACCACAGGACTGGGGCTCTGCAGGAGCAGGCCTGGACACCTGAAGTGTGGATTGGCACAACGTAAGGTAACTGTGCCACCTTGTGGACATACTATAAATAGCATTCTTGCAAATATTTACAGGTGAATGAAGTTCCTTACTACTGCGGAGCTGCAAACAACTGTGATGTATAATTCTGGAGTTCAATTAAAAATAACCGGGAACCCAGATGGAACAAAATACCAGCAGACACTGGGGTCTCGAGGACTCGAGGACCTGGACTGGATAGATTAGCACTGCAGTCCAAGACACCACCTGGTGGCGGCGGCTGGTAACTGCAAGTGTGCCACCTGGTGGCGGCTCCGGGTAACTGCAGCTTTACCTTGCTGGAAGGCAGCCTGCTCGAAGAAGACGCTGTCAGTTAGCTGCTCCTTTACTCTGCGCTCCTCCTCCTCCTGCTGCCGCTGCTGCTGCTGCTGCTCCTGGGCCGAGGGCAGCAGCGTGGCGATCACCTCCTTGCGCCCCAGGGCCTTGCGCTGGCTCTGCTCCGATACCTGAAGGCGGAACTTGTCGATCACGCCATAGTGGCAGGCGCGCACGTCCCGGTGACGGATAACACTGCGAACAGACAGGAGAGTGCCGTTACCACCCACCGCCAGAGGGCGCTGCTCTGAAAACGCACGCGTCTCACTTTGACTGAGGATGATGATGGAAACCGTGTGGCTCAGTGGGATGGTGAAAATAAGGCTGGGGGACCCATGCTTGGGCAGTGCATGCTGGGAGTCACAGTCCCAGCCTGGGAGACACCAGTTTGAGCAGGGCTGCTTGGACGCTGAGCTGGGCTTCACTGGCCAGTCTAGAGCAGCCCCCTGGTGTGGTCAGGCTCAGGATCAGGATTTACTAACTGTGAGAATGTTTTCTATTGCGAAAGGTTGTTTTGGACATAAAGTTTCTTTCGATAGAAAAAAAATCAGTGGGGAGGAGAGCAGAGTGATGAAGCCAGTTCACAGATGGGGATTATTAGGAGGCCATGACTGGTAAAGACCAGGGGGAAATTGGCCAGGACACTGGGGTAACACCCCAACTTTTTTCGAGACACTCCCTGAGATTTTTAATGACCACTGAGAGTCAGGACCTCAGTTTTACGTCTCATCCGAAATACGGTGCCTGTTTTTACAGTACAGTGTCCCCATCAATATATTGAGACACTAAGACCCACACAGACTGCAGGGTGAGCGCCCCCTGCTGGCCTCACTAACACCTCTTCCAGCAGCAGCCTTAGCTTTCCCAGGAGGTCTCCCATCCAGGCACTGGCCAGGCCCACTCCTGCTGAGCTCCAGTGGGCTGCTAGCGGAGAATTGCAGGGCGACAGGGGTGCTGGCCGACATGGTGGATTGGAAGAAATCACTTGACTTGAGCTCAGCATTCTGTGACTGCAAGTGCCACTGCTACTCAAACTATCAGCAAAGCTTTCTGCCCCTCATTGAATGTGAAAACAACATGAAGTCTACGTGCAGGTCATAAGTCTTCGGTGGGGTGAGGTCACAGTGAGCCGTCTCGTTCCTACACACAGGCAGCTCGCTCATGGGAAGGGCGCCATCGCCAGGGCAGAGGCAGGCAGCGTCTGAAGCACAGAGGCCCTGCAGACGGACGGCAGGTGACTCACATGTCCACACAGCACTGCGGCTTCACGGCTCCGCTGGCGTCCACCACAGCATACTTACTGGGCGCCGTACACAACACTGGGAAGAAGGCAAGGCGCCAGGGGCGGAAGAAAAGTTTAAAATGCGGACGACAAGGACAAGACACGCGCGACATCCTGCCAAAAATCAAGCGAATACTCCCAGAAGAAAAAAAAACAACTCATTCATGCATTACTCTTTTCCTGGGGTTCAGCTTGCCGAGATTTCCATGCATGTTTAAGAGAACCCCCCTTTTAATAACCCCCCCCCTCCTCCCCCCACCCAACAGGAAGCAGCAGTAAACCAGACCGAAAAAGCCGATACCCGATGGAGTCAAATCCCAGAGAGTCCCGGGTGAAGGAAATTAGAAAACAAGTCTCCCCCCCACCCCACCCCACCCCACCCCACCCCAGGCTATCCCTCCCCTGCCGGGGAACAGGCCGCGGATCGACACGCCGAACGCAGTGCTCCCGCACCAGCAGGACCTACCTTTGAACTTTAAGGCAAACTCGTAGGGGTTGTAGAGGGTGAGCACCTGTTTGTGGGAGGCCTGCTCGTCGGCGTAGAAGAGCAGCTCGGTGGGGAACACGAACACGGGAAGGCTTCCTTCCACAAGCTCCGGCTGCCTTCTGGGCGGCTGCATTGGCACCGGCTCTGCCTCTCGCCCTCCCGCCGCCGCGCTGACGTCTCTCCGGACTCCGGGGCTCGCTGCGCTCGGGGCTCGGCCTCAGCACCCCAGCTCCATCACGGACACCCCTGAGCGCAGAGCCGGGGGGGGGAGAGAGAGAGAGAGGGGCGCGGCTTACTGGCATGGCTCACACTGGCTCAAACTGGCAATGAACCCGGCCGAAACTCTCCCCACAGTGTTTTAATGACCACATAGCCAAGACCCCTATGTGGGCTATGTGGCTTTGTGGTCATTAAAACGCTGTGGGGAGAGTTTCGGCCGGGTTCATTGCCAATTTTAGTAATCTGTGAACACCCTGCTCTGAAGGGTGGCACCGCCCACAGCCCAGAGCCCACTGGGACGGCTGCTTGGAAATTCTGGTCAAAGGTTAGGGCACCACCTCCTGGCCCACCAACTGAACATCATCTCCCAGCCCTGGGACAACTACAGATAAACTGGCTCCCCAGGGCCAAGATGAGGGACACATAGCGCATGGAAAATTGTAAAGCTATTATAAAATGCTTAATTCAGTCTCTTATTCACTTCCAGTGCATTTTTATTATATAAGCATTCCATGCTCAGAAATATCGTTCCTGAATGTGTAGTAATGGAATGACTACTTTCTGACCTGGATTATTAAAAGTGCAGTCCTACCTACAGCTAGAGTGAAGGGGAGAAATATTAGTATATAAAACATACTTCACATCTCCGTAATATTTTAGTAATCTAATAATCTCTTCGACTTGCTGGTTTGAACAGGAGTATTGCTTGTGGATCGTTGCGCAGAGCCTAGTTTACAAAAAGAAAAGCTTCATTTCAGATCTTTGTTTCAGCAATTCACAGCCAAAGCAGCTGAACAGTCATCAGTACTATTTCTGTCCCCCAGGCTTCCATTCTGCCTGTGTCAATGGCTGGTCACTTCCATCAGACAATGAAGGAGACTGCTGGACAGGCATGATTCTCTTCAAGTGACTATGAACTGGCCAGTGGGCAATGTGTACAAGTTGATGTTTATCTATCTTTTAGCAGGCAATACAACAGCTTCTGTTGCAACAACAGGTGTCTAACATGGCTGACTGACTGGTTTAGGGGACTGTGGCCAAGCAGGCTGTGTCTGTCAGGTGGAAGGTAAGTGAGATAATGGGACTGTGGACAAGCAGGCTGTGTGGGTCAGTGATGGCCTGAGATGATTAGTGGGCCTGGTTCCATTCAAACAACATCCTATAAAATAGAATCTGCTACATGACCCCAGGAATAGACTGAGCGCAACTGAGAGACATCTAAGATGAGGTTCTGTTCTACAGGAAATACATACCAACAGTATACACCTTACCAAATGTGTTGCACAGGCATCCTGAAACCACAATTTCAGATAGGAACCATAGTGGGGGTTTTTTTTTGTCTACTTAACGTGTAATTATTCAAAAATATAACAAACATCGCCTCGAACGCGTAATCTTTTTAAAAAAACCTTTGCTAAGCACTGCGAGGGCAGGCAGTTTAATTTAAAGACGGAGGAACCAGACAGGCACATGTTTCCAGAAGCCGAGAAACAGTCATAATCTTGACAGAGAATTAGGACAGCAGCCACGCGTGGCCGGGGCTGACGGGTGAGGCAGTCCAGCCCTCCGGCTCCTGACTCCACGTGGCTAGTCACGTGGGAGTGTTTACAGGCAGCCTCGGAAACACGCTCGGTGACGTCATGCCCGGTTGAAGCGTTCACCTGCGAGACGTGCCGATCCCTCTCCCCACGCACAACCCCTTCGTCTGTTCTTTTCACAAATAAAATAACGGCGCAGTCCACCCAGGAAAAGTCTCTTTGAGTTGGTTTTAATGGTGCCGGAGGCAGACCCTCGTTGACATCAATGACAGATCACGAAAGACTGTAACAACACCCGCGTTTAAATGTATATTCATTTGGCACCCTTAAGCAAACCATTCCGAAAATAAACCTTTATTTATGTCATCGTATCAGTTTCGTTGCGGTAATCTAAATAGAGCTCGCTCAGCCTAATAGTTATTATATTTCGACGTCACCGCTAATATAAACTGCCTTTATTGTAGTACAACCGACAATCTGGAAATATATTTCAGCACCGTCGGCTGTTTTGTCTTTCACAGTAATAATGCTCCTTTACGGTAACACCAACCAGTACGTGCGTCCAGTCACTGTGTCCTGCGATCATCGCCAAATATGTCCTGGCTGGGCAGAGACAATAGCGGCAGATGCGGACCACTGAGGAAAAAAATGAACCTCGAAACGATGTGGTCTTCCAGCGGTAAGAATATTTTATAATTAAGAGTTATAACTAGGCATTGCGATATTATCAGTTACATAAACGATGTATTGTAGGGAAAACAGCAATTGGCTTAGAATATAAGACATAAACATCATCAAATCTTTCCACAGCCTAATACAGATACTATAACCCCGCTCAGTGTGCTCAAACACCCAAGACAGCACCGATCACATTACAGTAATACAATTCAAATTGGCACTTAAAACCTCCCTTTATTAAGGGCAGCTGCAAATTAATTACTCAGCTGATAACGTACAACCATAACCCTATTTATTTTTTCAAGACCTAATTAAGATCAGGACCGACTAACTCATGAACCCGACAGGCACTCCCTCCAAGGCCTTTCCTCGCATCTAAAACGGTTTTTATAACGACCGATCTTACCCTCTTGATAAATATTTTTATTGTTGTGCAAATCCCACCCTGTTGTTTCCTCTTGTTTCTTTTTTTCTCTTTTCTTTGTCAATCTGCTGCAGTTCAAGGCGGAGGATTCTGGGACAGTGGAGGACCCAGGGAATTCCGCCAGTGTCGTTGGTGGTGACGTCGCCGAGGGGCGTGTCGTGGCGCTGGGAAGCCCAGCTAAAGCTAAAAGCGCCGGATAAGGATTTCTCTGGTATAGCGGTAATAAAAATTAGATCAGGTGAAAATATATTACATTTGAAGAGGTTTCCGGTGTGGTTGCCTTTCACAATTGGTAACCAAGGAAAGCGGGACTCGGATAATAACTTTTTCAGGTGGTTAGCTGCGTCAGCATGCGTAGGTTGCAAAGGAACACGTAATGTGTTTATTCCATGCTGAAAAGAGAAGAAAGGAAACGCAACGTTTCGGCTGTGGAGCCTTCTTCGAGAAGGCTCCACAGCCGAAACGTTGTGTCTCCTTTCTTCTCTTTTCAGCAGGGAATAAACACATTACGTGTTCCTTTATAACTTTACTTTATCTGCCAGCAGCCATATCACCCTGCAACTCAAAACTGGCAACTCAATGAAGCTCAGCAGGTGTGAGCCTGGTCAGTACCTGAACGGGAGACTCCTGGGAAAAACTAAGGTTGCTGCTGGAAGAGGTGTGAGTGGGGCCAGCAGGGGGCGCTCACCCTGCGGTCTATGTGGGTCCTGATGCCCCAGTATAGTGACGGGGACACTATACTGTAAACAGGTGCCGTCCTTCGGATGAGACGTAAAACCGAGGTCTTGACTCTCTGTGGTAATTAAAAATCCCAGGGCGTTTCTCGAAAAGAGTTGGGGTGTTACCCCAGTGTCCTGGCCAATTTCCCCCTGGTCTTTACCAGTCATGGCCTCCTAATAATCCCCATCTATGAATTGGCTTCATTACTCTGCTCTCCTCCCCACTGATAGCTGGTGTGTGGGGAGCGTTCTGGCGCACTATGGCTGCCGTCGCATCATCCAGGTGGGGCTGGACTCTGGTGGTGGTGGAGGGGATCCCCATTACCTGTAAAGCGCTTTGAGTGGAGTGTCCAGCAAAGCGCTATATAAGTGTAAGCAATTATTATTATTACTTCTATGTATGTTTTTCCAGATATGTCTTGTACACGGCTATATAGATGTCTCATAATTGGTTATCCCTGGCTGTGTTTCAGAATGTAAAGGATTTCTCACAAACTTCTTAAAACATGAAGCCTTCCTTATTTGGAGACTTTCCTAAGCCTGTGTCAATCATTCCCTAAATAGTGGTTACACTTTGCTGTTGTAGATAGATGACTTTATTGGCCAAGTAAGTTTTCACTTACAAGGAATTTGACTTGGTGAGTTGCTCATACACAAGTAACATATATACATATATGTAACATATAGACACATAAAACACAATATACATTTCAGAAATTAGAGGAAAAACATATATTGTACTACAAGAATGTATCAGAACTCTACCTGCATGTGATAACCCCATAGATAAATACATATTTATGAAAGATAAACTGTCCATAATAAATATCCATCTACAGATAATAATATCATTAATGCCATAGTTGTAAACGAAGTAATCAATATTAAATTTTATGAACACAAATTTAAGTAATGTTCAGTGGGTGATTAATAGGAGTCACTGCTTGAGGAAAAAAGCTGTTTTTGTGTCTTGTGCTCCTGGCGCTAAATCTTGTCCCTGCTGGGAGACATTGAAAAATATGATGACCAGGGTGAGAGGAGTCAGCAATGATCCTGCCAACATGCGTCTGAGTCCTGGAGATGTAAAGGTCCTGAAGGGTAGGCAGGTCACAGCCTGTGATCCTCTCAGCTGTCCTAATAACATGCTGGAGTCTGTTCGTGTCCTGTGTGGTGGCAGATCCGAACCAGACCGTTTTGGAAAAGGTAAGGATGGACTCAATGAGAGCTGTATAGAACTGGATCCTCCTTTCCCTGCGACAGATTGGATTTTTAAAATTTTCCCAGGAAGTAAATCCTATGCTGAGATTTCTTGGTGATGCTGCTAATGTTGACTTCCCATTTGAGATCATGAGATATTGTGGTACCCAGGAACCTAAAAGACAGAACCGTGGTGATTGCAGGGTGTCTCCTCAAGTCTACTATCATCTCCACAGTCTTTTGGGTATTAAGCTCCAGCTTGTATTGAGTGCACCAGTCTACCAGCCGATCAATCTCCTGTCTGTAGGCGGACTCATCACCTTCACGAATAAGACTGATCAGAGTCTCATCATCTGCAAACTGGAGGAGCTTCACAGAGGAGGCATTTGAGGTACAGTCATTGGTGTAGAGGGAAAAAGGCAGGGGAGAGAGAGCACACAACCCTGTGGTGCTCCTATACTGAGGGTAAATGACAAACGTGTAATGGAGATATCAAAAGGTCCCCAATGATGATGATGACAATAATGTAAACAATAAGATGATAAAGGGGTGCAATTGTTAAAAAAGTAAAGATGTGAAGGGTCTGTAAAATGCCTTCTGGAGTTTCCTGCAAAGTTAAAAATTGATTTGCCAATAAATTTCAAAGACGGGACTTCAGACATCTCTGCTTTTGGGGCTCAGCTCCCCCTTGCTCATCGTCTTAAATGAATGAGATCTGTGTGTCCCCCTGTGGCTTGGGTATGGTGTATTGTACTTGTCCACGAATAATAAAAGTGGACATTAATTGTTTCTGCTGATTCTGCTTTTGGATTGTATGGTCTCTATTAGGTGATGTAACATAAACAGATAAGAAGCAGCCTTGTACTTGTGTATAGGGTGATCTGTGATCAGAGCACTACAGAATGCTATTATTATAAATTTGAAAAAAATGGACTACATAAAGCTCACCAGAGCTGAATTTTAAGAAAGGTTAATGAAGGCCATGTGACTCATCTAGTGTGTTGTGGAGTTAGTAGCTAATGGATCACTCATCCCGTCCATCTGTTTCTTAAAAAGAAGCCATAGCAACAGCTTGGCTGGGTAATGTGGTCCCTACTCCCACACCCCTTT
The DNA here is from genome assembly GCF_040954835.1 of Lepisosteus oculatus. Classification (NCBI taxonomy): domain Eukaryota; kingdom Metazoa; phylum Chordata; class Actinopteri; order Semionotiformes; family Lepisosteidae; genus Lepisosteus; species Lepisosteus oculatus. Next base: position 48,877,929 of record NC_090703.1, read on the forward strand.
GGGTAAAGAAATGCTTTTCTCTCCTTTAAATGCTTTTATACATGGTTCCCCCCTGTGTGGTTTGCTTTTTACTATTGGTTCTGAGAGGGATCCCCTTTGTTATGTGGGGCTCTCTTCTTTGACGCTTGGCTCAAAGCAAGCCAGTCATCACAAGGTGAGGTTAGAATGACAGATGCACAAGCGCTTAATCCTTTGCCGGGTTTTTGCAGGCCTTGTTTTGAGAGATCCTACAATGGCAGCCCCGTTCTGGTTTGGGTGGAGGGTGGTGGTACAACTTCAGATGTCTCCCAGAAGTGAAGAAAACCCCTCAAACAGCTGGTGTCTGAAGGGATACCATCGCCCCAGCTCTGGGCAAGAGTTTAACCTTTGACCCTTCTGTGAGCTAGGATGTAAAATTTCACGTCCAGACGTGACAAGCTATGGAAGAGGATCAGTTGCAGAAACAGGTTCGTGTCCTTTCAGGGCTGCACTTATTGGTGACACATCTTTTATGCTCAGAGATTACTCACTCACCTTGGCAACAGCAAGTAAAGATGTTGTATTGCTCTAACACATTCGAAACTCGGCGTGCCAATACTTGTGTTATGTCTGCAACTCTGCCTTGAATGTGTCATAAGAAAAATGCTTCAAAGGAGACGCTGTGCTCATTCAAATGGTTGTAGTTTATTGATCCAGAATTATCATCCAATTTTTCTAGACATTTCCCCGGGAATCTATTTGAACCACCTTGTTCAGTGGCTGGTTGCAGGCTCCCACCAACCTTGGTGTAAAAATGTCTCCTGCTGTCAGCCATAAATAGTTTAATCTCGTAATTTCCAGTTGTCCTTGCGTCCGTGTTTCACTGCTGAGTATAAATTGGTGCATTAGTTTCACCTTCTCAGTGCTCTTCAGGATATTGTACTGTATTTTCATATTGTTACGTCACATTCTGCTCTACTCAGCCCTAAGTTCCTTTAATCTATCCCGAGTGCGACTGCTGCCTTTGCGCCTGTTGCCTGCTGGGATAGCCTCCAGCTCCTACGTCACCCTGAATTAGAAGAAGCAGTTAGAAAATGGATGGATGGGGTATCACACTATCTTTCAGATGTGGATTTATTCTGATGTAGCCTCCTCTGGACTCTTCCTAGCGCAGAAATGTTCCTTGGCTGGTGTGGTGACCAGACCTGTGCAGAGTCTTCTGAGCGACGTCTAAGCATTGCATTGCATAACTTCAATATAACTTCTTTTTAAATGATATACTATCCACATGTCCCCCCAACACCTAGTTTCTCATTCCAGGTCCTAGTACCACTGTGCCTCCAGCCTTCCAGCCCAGGCTAATACTAGATAACTAATTCTTACTATTTTATTATTGAACTTTTAATTTCACCCATATTTCTGCACCTGGGTCCAAGTTTTGTTAAACAAAAAACTTTTTTATGTCTGGTTTCAGCTGGACCCAATATGTATATAGTTTTCTAAACAGTTCCTAATTCTTGCTCGATTATTGGTGTACAGAAGCCAGCTGGAATGGCCCTGTTCAACAATCTCATAACAAGCCTTGTACTGATGAGCAGGGAGGCCTCATAGCGAGGATGAGGCTTGACGTCGCTGAAGTGGGGTTTCTCTACGGCAAAGGGGCACTGGAAAGGACTGTGGCCCCTGTACCGGGTCTGAGGAAGAACAACCTGTTCCTTTGAGCTGCTGTGGAGGAGTGGACAACACTGTTTCAGGGCAGGGAAAACAGACATGGAATTCAGCAAGTGGTAGGGCTTGGAGGGACTCTTTAAGTGTGCAAATCCAACCCCCCAGACCGCTTGCAGAATGAAAGATGTCTTACTTGATAGAGCAGTTTATTGCGAGATGTCCACGTACATTGGAATTCTTAATTGCACTGATCTCTCGGGAGGTACACAGCACAACGGACAACGCCACACAACGTAGACAGCAGGAGCACCAAATATGTTGTGGAGATCGATAAGAGCATTACGTCGATAGAGACTTTTATGTTAGAGTTGTACTCGGTGAAAGAACTGTACACTTTGTGGAAATAGTTTATTTTTTGTGAAAATGAAATGAAGGGCAGATTCATTGGTTAAACCCCACCTGCTCATTTAAACAGAAAATTGAAAATTGAATTGAAGAAAGTTGTGAAATACAGTATCCGGCCCATGTTCATGCCAACTACTGCCCCCATCTTGCTGTTTAAGAGCTGAGCGTAGTTTTTGGAATCGCGCTTTCTAAGGTGCAGTGGGAGGTTTGGTAGCACAGAAGGCAGCACAGATGGGTGGCAGCTCCTGGGTTCGAGCCACAATCCTTGTGTGGGGAGTTTGCGTGCGCTCCAGGCCATGTGGTTTTCTCCTGCAGCCCGAAGGCGAGAGAGAGCCGTCACCTCCCCATCTCAAGACCGGGGCGTCTTCAGAGTGTCCCCTTGTTGCTTATGGTGGCCTGGGCTGGGCGGGCTTCCCTTCGGAGTCTCGGTCTCCCGGCTCACCGAGACGCTCTGAAGATAAGGAAGTCACCGAGATTGAAGGGATGGATAAAATGGAAGTAAAAACTGAAGACCTGTTTTTCCGAAGTAACTTCCATTTACACCTGGCTCACAGTGTCTCATTCCACAGTTATGCAAGACATCTGAGCAAGAGAGATTCAGGTATAATTGTATATTTACATTAACAGGAAACCTACTAAGGAACGTGAGCCAGAAGGACGGACCGGAATCTTCTATTTCTGTCTCCTGTCCGCGTCTCCCCTGTTAGACCCGAGGTGTACGCTTGAGAAAAGCTGATCCTGAGCACTTCGCGAGAACCGTGGTGTTGACCTCATCAGGCAGGGGCGGCGAGGTTAATAATTGCTCATGGACGTGTCAGGGTTACTCCGGCGGAAGAGCGCTCTGGAGCGGAGCGGAGGTGAGGCGGGGGACTGGGGGAGATCTGCGTGCGCACAAGCACCTCGCCGACACGGCCAGGAAACGTGACTGCACGCAGTCTGGAGTGTTTTTTAGGCTGCGCTCAGGTCTGCTCCTGCGACTCCGGGCCGCCTCGGTCTGCACCTCCACAGACCGTGACTCCGTGACTCTTTAAAACTTTAAGATGGCTTTTATACTCCATGAGATTTTGTGCTCCCCGACCCTTGGATAAACACGCCGCCGCCGAACAGAAACTGCCACCTCCGGCAGACCCGGAGGCCCTCGCTGTCGCGAAGTGCATTTCCCGTCTCGGCGACGTGCACGCCCGCGCTTACAAGGAGTTCAAGCCGCATGATCATGGCGCTTCCTGGCCTGTCTCAGCGCGCTGAGCGGCGGGAGGGGAGAGAGAGGGGTTACTCAGCAGTGTCAACAGGGGAGAGGGGAGCACGGCAGCCACCATTTACATATTAATCCAATCCACGACGCGTCCAAGCAATTGCCTACCCTCCCACAAATAAAACAAACCTCTTAGCAAACAATATGGAGGGTCAGATACACGGCCCAGCTAATAAGCCTCTGAATCGCACCGCTACCAAAATCTATTCGTCCCTCTTGCAGCGCGGAATAACTACAGGAAAAAAAGGGGTGAAGAAACACACACGCACACACCGGGCCCATTCCTTTCCCACACGAACGGCGCTTCCTTTTGCCTCGTTGAATATGCAACAAGGCGACAATAAAAAAAAATTACAAGAAGGAAGAGAGAGCGAGGAGGAGGGCCGGGCCGCCCCCCCCAACGAGCCTCATTGCATATGCAAATGAGCCAGCGCGGGGGGTGTGGCCAGCGCGCCCCGCCTCGGCCAATGGCGCGGCGGCTGGGGACCGAGGGCGTGCCGGTCGGTTCGGAAGAGAAGTTCTCTATCAGCGCGAGCCCCAGCAGCGCTCAGTTAAAGACAGAGAGAGACGGGCGGCGGCAGTAGAGGCACTGCGACCCTCTTTGGGGGGGTCAGATTATAACAAAAATATACACACATATATATACACGCCCAGGCCGCAAGATAGCTCCTATGTTAATTTTAAATCTTTTTTTTTGGTCAACATAATATCTCTCTATTTTTTTAAAAAAATGCCTATTTTACTCTTCCTCATAGACACGTCCGCTTCTATGAACCAGCGGACTTATTTGGGTACGACGTATCTGGACATTGCTAAAGGCGCGGTTGAGATCTTTATGAAGGTAAAGAACCATTTTTAGCCAGACTTTTTTTTTTTTGGGGGAGAATATCTTTTCGCCTTTGTCGGAAGTTCAGGGTCCCTTTAAAATAAGCAGTCGAAATTAACGTGTTATTGTTTCGTTTTCTTTAACAGCTGCGTGCCCGAGACCCGGCTAGTAGAGGCGACAGGTACATGCTAGTTACATTTGATGAGCCACCATACGGAGTTAAGGTAAATAAAATCCTGTTAAATTGTATTTTGTTGTGGTAAAGACGGAAATATTTTCCGACAGGGAGACTCTAGGGCCCCTCTGGTTCGTAGATGCGGGGTTGGGGCGCCCCCCCGGCGGCGAAAAACGGCTAATTTTTGTGAAAATACCCGCAGAGCCGGAGCAGTGCAGCCTATGAAGATGGCGGACATTTTGCTTTTGTATTGGGGGAGCTCGAGCGCTGAGATGGAGGCGGGGAGATTTATGATCCGCCGTGACGCCACGCATGACGCAACGGGGCCCACACTGGCATCGGATTGGACGCGCTGCCTGCAACTCGTCCTTTGCCCCGCCTCCCGCGCCCGCTCATTGGCATCTCTCTCTGCGAGCCGATTGGAAAACGCAGGCAGGGCAAAGCAAACTTATTTTGATTTGCTGGGCCTTTTTTTTTTTACTCCCCTCTCTCCAGCCTTTAATTTTTATTTTCAAGCACTTTACATCAGTATTTTTTTTTTTGGCTGTTGTTGTTCTCGTCGGTCCTGTTAACATTTTTCTCCCCACATATGTGCCCAAGTGAAAATCAGTTTCCCTGCCCTGTGCCCTACACACACACACACTGTGCAGTAGCAAACCTACCTAGAGGAGAGTCAGATCTAGAGCCCTGACCTTGATGGACAAGCCTGGCTAGAAGTTGAGCAATATAGGCTGTAACACTAGATTGATGTAAATCACACTTGTGTATACTTAGGAACTGATGTGACACTTAGTAACCGATAAGGCAGAAAACGAGTCCACAGTCTGTGTGCTTCAGGCCTACATCAGCCTGAGATGACAGGGCAAGTTTGTTGTTTTTTTCCCCCCACACAAGCTTGGGCAGAGCGGGGCCTGGAGGTGTCTGTAAGAACTGTGGGCGAAGCATGAATTCACTCTCACAAGGTCTGACACCAGCTGGCATTCAGGTGTTGAAAGACCGCTCTGTGGTGCTGTGCCCCAGCTGACCCTGTGTGCAGAACAGCCCCCTTCACCCTCGCTTCTCGGTCGCTGCTGCTGCCCATCTGTGCCACGTCACAAAACCGGGGTGTTAAAATCAGTGAAGCCACGTGACCTTTGAACCCTGACTGTAGGGAAGTGTGTGCGTGATCCCTTGGGCAGGCCAGTATAGGCCCGACGGGCTGTGTGAAGCTGCCCTTTACGCAAGGAGAAGGAGAGGAGGGCCCCTTCCTTGTTCAGCCAGCCTGTCCGGTCGCTGGGACAAGGTGTGTGCACATGCAGTGTGAACGTTAACGTGTGTGAACACACGCCTTCAGAGACTGATGGCATTGTTGTGTGAGGATGTTTTTCCCTCCACCCTCTGCATGAGGAACATATAGGCCAGCAATTGCCTCAGGGTTCCCGAGTGCAGCTTTTATGATGGTAGATTCTCAGTTCCCCGTTTTAGTCTCTTGGGTCTCACCCAGGGTTGGGTGCCAGAAGGGCCAGACCCCGAACAGTCCAGCGGTGGCGGTCTTTCCACTGCCTGCTGCCTCACCGCTCCGGGGTCTTGTGTTCGATTCGGGTCTGGGGAAGGGCTCCTTCCTTGTGGGGTTTGTCCTGCTGCCTTGCACCCCATGTCAGCCGCGATAGGCTCTGCTCACCCCTGTGCTCGGAGCTGGTAAGACACTTGAGGGTTAACTGATATATAACCAATCACATTTTAGCTGTTGAAGATGACAGAGCCCCCTCCCCCCCAGAAAAATCTAATGCTTTTAGGATCCAGAGTACCACTCCTCTGTGAAGTCTGTTCGGCGGGTCGGGGGAGCTTTTGCCTTTTTTTTTTTGGGAGTGCCACGCCCACCTCTTCACACCTGCGCAGGTGTGATGTGAGCATCATCTGCGGTTTCGCGAGACGGGGGGAAAAAAAGCAAACCGTAGGAGTGTAGAGGAAAAAAAAAAGGAATCGCTGTAATAATACCTGCACATGATTTCTTGCTTTCATGGCGCCTTCTGTCCTTAATCCGACATTGCTCCTGTTTCTTTTTTTAAAACAAAAATGTAATTCTCGGGTCCGGCTGGTGGAGACCGTGGCTCTCTCACTCGGGTTGTGCTGAAGTCCGTGTGTGACCCCGTGTGCAAAAGGCGATGTCCAAGGGATGAGCCCGCTCGCAGTGTCGGCAGCGGAAAGAGGCGTATTTCGCCTCCCGAAGTGCAGAAGCGGCACGGCGCTGCGTGTGTGACCTGACACTGGCAGCGCCGGTGGGTGGGTTTCCGTCAGCTCATTAGCTCCCTCCTGCTGGCCAGGGGCCAGGCAGTCCTCCGGGGCAGCTCTCGCCCTCCCCGGCCTGGCCTCTGTGTCGCGCCGCAAGCTCCTCTGTGAGAGGACAGGGCTGCCAGCAGCCTTCCAGGGCTGCGCGTGTTCCCACGGGGGAGCGGGCTGGTCCTCCGTCCTCCGGCGTCATCGCCTTCCCGGGGCAAGAGAGAAACCGCAGAAGTCTGTGCCCGACGGGCTTCAGTCTCGCGGGCTTTCGTCGTGGGCTGTCGGGGAAGTTCCCATTGCACGGTGCGGAGCCCCGTTCGGTCCGAGTCTTTTGGGTGCGGAGCTCGGAGAGCCCCCCCCATGTCATAAGATCCGGAGCTACTTATTAGGTGGCCACACCTGCTGAAGCTGCCCATGAGCCGCATCAGAAATGTCTCGACTCCCAGGGGTGTGTGGGGCAGCGAAGTGGCCTGGTGGGGCTGGCATTCACGGTGCTGAAGAGGCAACGAGCAGAGCCTAGGTCACTGCCGGAAAGTGGCCGGAACGAAGGAACAACAGGATGAGGCCATGGAGCCTCTGGGGGCATGTCATGTGAGAGACGTGCACCTGTTGGTCTTCGCAGTGTGCAGTGTGGAATTTCGGCTTGACTCGTTCCTCCCGGGGACACAGCCACCCGCTCGATTGCCTTTACTGCCGCTGCTGTTCCAGAGTGAAAGCAGCACGCCTGTAAAAAGATGTCAAGATCGGGCCTTCGCTTCCTCTTGCTTCTGCACGCGTCTTTGCGTTGAACCTTTCCACGGGGAGGGGGGGAGGTCGTTGTGGTGTGAACTGCCGGGGTCAGAAATGCTCGTGTTTGGCATTCTGGTTGGGCCGAGAGGGAGGGTAAAGAGCTCGTATACGTGTGTGTGTTTGTGCATGCAAGCAAGCTGAGGGAGCTTGATTATCCCGCACACGGTGGCTCTGGAACGGCTCTGCTATCCGGTGCGCTCAGCACACGGCTCCGGTCGCCACCGCTTTCCGGATTTCACTGAGGCAGCAGTCTGGAGCCCCGCAGGATGCTGGAAAGACTGAATTGGGCAAATTCCGCTCTGCGGATTCTAATAAGGGTAGATTATAATCAATAATTCACGAGATATTCAGTGGCTAATCAGTGAGGATTCCTCGGAGACGGATGTCTAACCATGGGCCTTGGAAACACGGCATCTCCTCCCTCAGTCACAGGGCCTTGCCTCCTTGACACATGAGTCCCGAATGAGCAAAGCGCGCTTTGTGTTCTCTCCCAGTTTTTTTGTAAGAAGGCAGCATGTGGCTCCCTGTATGTCAGGTGCATGCTTTTACAGGGAGATCCACTCTGGCTTGTAAGCATGCTGTGTAGGTTCCCAGGAAAAGCCAAGACTGTGTTTGTTTGTTTGTCTGACTGTGCAGAAGGTTGTCTGATGTTCTGAACCCGTGGGTCTCGGCCCGTGCAAAGCAGCGAAGAGTTTTGTGTGCGGATTTTGCCCACAGGCGACTAGTGGCAGCCTTTTCCCGAAATTCATCTTTTTTCAGTTGCGGATTTATAAAACCTTCTAGAAAAGGAAGTCGCCCAATTGTGGGTACTTAGTCTTTCAAACTGACGAGCAGAGAACGTTTTGTGAACGATGAGCGGGAGCGCAGGAGTAGGATTCGCTCCTCTGCACCTTGAGTGTGTGCACCTGGGTGGATTAAAAAGATGAAAATAAAAGAGCCGTCCCGCTTGAGAAAAATTTCCATCCAGCGGAGAGTTAAGATTGGCAGTATTTTCGCTATATGTGAGAGGCAGATAATATTTTTGCAGTCCCTGTCAGTGGAGCTGATATATACAGTATATTTCTGCTGCTTCAAGTGTGTTTTTTTTACCGAATTCCCGCATGTTAATGTGTTTTACTTGTGAAAATGAAATCAAGATTAAATGTTTCCTCTTAGCAAAATAGGAATAATGGATTTCTATTTTAACCCGCCCCTCCGAAAAATGTGCAGAATGTAGCCTGTAAGGAGACAAACTGAATTGTTATCCTGGCCACACTGGGGAGAGGTGTAATGTCTGGCTGATAAAATTCCAGCCTGAGGTGACTCGTGGCCTGTGCAGATTTAGGGCGATGGCCAGTTTTAGGGGTTCCCCTACCCCCTGCGTGTGAAGTCACACACACTGGCAGAAGAGTCCCACTCTTTCCTGCCCAGGTTTACAAGTCGAGTTTTGAGGAACCTCCCATGTGTCGACGAGGTACCTGCTGAGCGCGTTTCTGCGAGTCTCTCTGAAGGTCTGGTCACCTGGCAGCTTGTTTACATTCCTCGCGGGGAGTGTTAGTCACAGGGGTGGGGGCTGCTTGCCCTGTCCTGATTTTAGTCACTTGGAACTGATCAGCCTCCCCATCTTCGTTGGCTTCTGGAAGTAGTCATTATTGTGTTCCTGACAGGCTGTAGTATCGGTGGTATTTCCCCTGGAATGTTCAACAGGCCGTCACGAATCTCTGACAACGCCTACTCTCGTTTTTCATTCCCTTTTCCTGCTGTTGCTTTGTCCGGGACGAGAGCGTCCAGCCGGCTGAGAGCTGGTCCATTTCAATATTACTAGGATGAAGCTGGAAAACTGCTGCTGAGGAAAACGTAGGCGGCATGAATCTTTTCCCACGAAAAGCTGCTTCACCAAGCTTGCGTCTCCTGAAAGCTCCACCTGTAGTAGCTCATCAGCGCCATGCTTGTCATTAGGGAGAAGAAATGGGCATTTCTTTCCTTTCAGTATCTTGTCCAAGTGTGAAAAATGTGATTTCTGATTTTATTCACCCTTTTAACAACAGACATGTGGTTTGTGTTGGGAAACCTGCATCTGATGCAGGAATCTGATGCTGATGCTAAACTAGTTTTAAACAGTTGACGGATAAAAATCTACAGGTGACCTTTAACGTTTTGTAGAGCTTCCGTGTGTTTTTTTTCAGAATGTGAAAGGTACTTCCGATGTAGATAAATGATTGGCTTTGCAAGACTTTTTTTGTGGTCAGGAGTGTGGTGTTATACCATTCAATAAGACCTACGTAAAAAACTCGGTCCTTCTGGTTTCGGCAGCCGCTCGGAGAAACGAGTAGGTGCTCTTGTTAATCTTGTCTTTGAGTAGGATGACGTCGTTAAGGGGAAAAACTGTTGACAAAGAAATCGTATCTGTGGCGTGTTTGGTGTCTCCACCCTCTGATACTGTGTGTTTTCAATGGGCATGTCCAGCAAGGGTTCAAGGCTTTGTAGGCCCATCAGCACTTTATGAGCATAGCTGGGGCACATAATCCTCTGTCTGGTTTTGTACTCTTAAGTTACTTAAAACAATTTCAGGCATTTCTGATGCAACTTCTCCCTGCTCACCTAACAGCACAATAAGACGTACAGTAAGTGGGTAGCATTGTGAAAAGCTCCCAACGTTGCTATTTTGCTGCTGCCGTTTCGCCAAAAGTATCATGAACTTTCCTGAGGCACAGATGATGTTGGTGGGATGTTTTTTTTGTTTCTGTGGAAGTGTGTGTCATGCTTTCAGTTCCAGAATGGTTTGCTCTCTTCACTGTGTAATCCTTTGGCAAGGGCTCTGCAGCAGTTCGCTCAGTCAGTATGACCCCGGCCTTGGGGTGACGTGTGCAGGCCGAATCCACTCCAGATGTTCACCGTGCAGCGGACTGAATTCTCCTTGCTTGTACTTCCCCCAGCGGCCAGGCACGGTTCTCAGGCCAGTTTTCTGAGATGCCTGTGCGCAGAGATCGGACCTTTTGCATTCATAACACAGTGATCCCTTTCACCTGTCTTGACAGGTTGATTCTGCTGCTCCAAGGCCCCCGGTGCTGGTGCTTTATTGCACGTGTCTCTGTTGCTGTTGCTGTCCAGAGCTGCAATAAAAAGGGGGGATAAAAATCACAGCAAGGTTCCTTTGACTCCAGTTGTCGTGCTGCTGGTAGGGTGCCTTTTTGCAGTGTTGCACCTGAAACTGCTCTGTTACGCCGATGCAGTGCACGCAGATATGTAACACTGGCAGTCTGCTTGGCCTCTTTTGCGCCAGAGAAGTGGGCCGTTTCCTGGACGGTGAAGCCAGGGAGTCGTTGCTGTGATCCCCGAGCTGTATTCGGTCCAGGGATGTACATCTGGCTGCGTCCTCGGCGCTTTCTCTCCCTGTCCCCACGCACTCGGTCCGGCCAGTGGGGGGAGACACCAGCGGCAGTCGGCGGTACAGAAGCATGCATTGTTAACGACCTAAAGGGAGAGAAATCGTGCATATAACTCTTCCCTCGATCGTTGCCTGGCAGAGCTAGTGTGTGAGGAGGACCAGCGTGCACTCGCTACAGAACGCGGTGCAGTGCTGATATGTCACCAAGAGCAGGATGGAGAACGAGCTCAGGCTTTGCAAGCCCTGTGTACAAGCACTGTCTCACCTCAGTGGTAGTTGCATGACAGTCAGCAAAAGTGCCTTGCAATTGAAAGCAGCGGGTTTTCACGGGAAAGCTAGGAAATTAACAGCAGAGTTTATTTATCTTAAGCTGAGAAATGACGTAGACTATAGAATTTCAGTGCTTCTTTAGGAAGAGACACGACATGGTGCTAGAGAATTTTATTGCATTGCAGTGTTTTACTCCACAAGTGAAAAGCTCAGCAAAGAGCATATGGATAGGCAAAGACATTGGTACGGAGTGCATTCTATTTTAGATGTGTTCGCAAGTGGGTACATATGAACACACATTGCTTCTGTACAGGAAAAATATATTAGGAGTTTTTTTATTGTTGGTGGAGGTGTAGTTCCACCCACTGCCTCTGTCCCCCATCTTAGTGGTGTTTTCCATGTGGGTGGAAAAGCACATGTACTGTTCATCCCCACTGTCTGCTGCAGTTCACCTGAAGAGCAACTCAAAGATTCACATGGCACAAAAAAAACTATTCTTTTGTGTCAAAATGTGCTGGAAAAATAGTCCCAGGCAAAACAAGTGTGAATGTATCCTAACCTGTGACTAGATGTGACTTGACTCTGACTGGTTAATAACCATTAGTCAAAACTGTGTTACAGATTAGTATAGGGCTTTGCTAATGCAGGTGGCACTTACTGTAGTTTTCCAGTTGTGTTAACAGGTTCTCAAACATAGTCTAGGGTACATTTGCACATTTGGTCAGTGAGTCTTATCTACTGGAAAAACTTTTCAAACTGGAAGTCAGAGGATAATCTGGTACTTAGTACTTGTAGTTTAGCTGCATATTATGTTTCTATCGTTTCCTAAATGTAGGTTATTATAGCATTATCACCACCCTGTAATATAATCTTGTCAGATCTCAGATACCTGGTTATTACTGAGACAGAAGACCTCTAAGGAAATCCAATATAAGTGGTGTTAATGGACCAGTAGGTGGAGCTCTTCTCTCTGTACTGTTGGAGGGACCACTTTTCAAAGGAGAATTTGACTTGAATCCTGACTACTTGGTCATTAAGGATGCCACGCTGCTGTTTGCAAGAGTAGGGGGTGCTTACCCCGGTTTTCTGGCTGAATTCCACTTTGGCTTCTGTCATCTGGCCTCCTTAAGTTTACCCCTTAATGGATTAACTGATGAAATAATTTCGTTGGCTACGGATCTGCTGTGAAGGGGGCCTGTGGGTGCAGAATGTCTGCTCTCCGTCACCCAGGCTGGTTGTCCTGTATGCAAAGCATTATTTGTAATGGAAATCGCTACACAGACGCAAGGCGGTGTTGTTATTGTGATTTTCCAAACGGGCTAGAAAACACCCATAGGCTCTGCCATTGTGCAGCCATCACCGCCTCAGCTTCTGTATTCAGGCCTTCATAATCTCTCTCCATCCTGAGTCTTCTTGTCGAGGGGGTGCATTTCCTCTGTTAAGTCCTGTGGCGTTAATGAGGATGCCGTTCGCTGGAGCAATGCACTGCAAACCAATAGGCTCACAGCACTGCAGGTCATTCTTAGATTAAGCCTAAGGCCTTTAAACAGTAAGGTACTTGACCTCACTGAAGGAATCTAGCAGCAGCTTTGAGATCTCAGCCTTGAAGACTGCAGCGCGGAAGAGTGATGGAGGCAGCGGTCGCTTTGTTAAAATATCTCCGGCTTTGCCTCAGCAGATTTGTTTAGATTAATGAAGGTTTTGTTTCCATCTTTGTGAGTCAGGAGCCTTTAAGTGAGCTGTGCATGCTTCGCTGTGGTTTGAGACATGCGAGTCTGGCAAGAGGCCTCCGCGTTTTCAGAAGTTGTCTCCGCTTCCCTTTTGATGACTGAAAAAGGTGCACTGCAGCTTTACAATAAACATAATGCTCGTTGCTGTAGCGGGTTAAGACCTTCAGAGAAGATAGAAGAAGGCGCCGTTTGTGACTAGAATGGAAACTTTTGTTTTGTGAATTGTGGGATCGTGAATATGGTGTCTTGTAAACACTGAACACTGAACAGGACCAGAGCAGCTGAAGCTAACCATTTTTAACCTTTTATTTATTTATTATTAATCATTAGGCTTTCTGTCTGTTAACTGCATTGTCACCCAGTAGGTTATACAGAAGTGTTATGTGCAGTGCATTTAAGAAAGGTACCGCTCTTTTAAGTCCAACTTTGCGGCTGTACTTCAAGTTCTCCGAATCGATTTAAGCACAAGCTAAACGAAGTGACAGCGGCGTTCTTCCAGTACAATGCACCACTGAACAGGCAGGAGGCACAGGGCTGCCGCACTCTGTGCCCGATTCCGTTTTTGGAGCCTTCCTTGAAGCAGTCAATGATCAATGATCCCGGCAGAGGTGGCACGACACCGCCGGTGGCCTGGCGCAGCGGCTGAGCGTGTGTGGTCTGGCACACCGGGCTCCGGGAGTCTGAGGGGGGTGGAGGGGAGGGGGGGGGGGGCGAGCACGGGGCTCGGCGAGCTGCAGAGCGCCCCCTGCAGACTGAACGAGCACTCGTCTGACCACCCCCCCCCCGTGGCCGGTGCCGCGGCTGGCGCGTACCTGAATCCCAAGGGCGCTCGTTTCCTTTCGCCACCCCTGGAGCTCTGGGGGTGGGGAAAACCTCTCACCGCACGGCGGTCTGTGTGGATCCGTGACGGCTCCGTTGTCTCACTTCAGAATCCGGAAAAAAAACAAACAAACATTCTGGCTTTTTTATCTGCATAAGAGCATGAAGAAAGGGGCTGTTCTGCCCCTCTAGCCTGTTGGACTGCTGCACTCTCATAACTGGGAGCGCACGTTTCTTCCCGATCTTATCTGCTCCTGTTGTATAACAAACGGGTGCCTATGTGAATATATACTTTGTTTGAGCACTGCAGCTCAGTAGGTAGCTTTTTTTTTTTTGCAGCTAGATACCAGGGATGTTTTCTGGTTGGTGAAGCCGAACTGAAAGTGGTCCAGTAATCAGATCGCTTTGCAGTGCCTCGTAGGATGTAATCCAGAAATCGGTGATGTAGGAGAGCCGCAGGTTTGCATGTCGAAGCGAAGTGGCGAGAGAGTGGCACTCGAGTCCTTCGCCACAGTCGTCACGGTCGGGCCCTTTTTGTGTGTCGGCAGGCCGGCTGGAAGGAGAACCACGCCACGTTCATGAACGAGCTGAAGAACCTGCACGCCTCTGGGCTGACCACGCTGGGCCAGGCGCTGCGCTCCTCCTTCGACCTGCTCAACCTGAACCGCCTGGTGTCGGGCATCGACAACTACGGACAGGTAGCCGGAGCTTCTTGGCATCTCGGCGCGTGGAGGCGGCGTTGGCGAGCGGCTGCAGAGGGCAAGGCAGCTGCTGTTCGGTGTGGGGGGGGAGCCTTTACTTATAAAAAAAAACGAAGGCCCGTTTGGTGTCGGAAACGTTGATTTAATTAATTACAAGCTGGCCCTGACTTTCTCGAATCACAGCATTTGAAAAAACGTATTGATTGAATTGATCTAATTAAAGTGGTTGCTTGTGGGAACCTCGGAACTGCTGTTGGCTTTTTTTGGTCTGCAGTGTTCTTTCACCGGAGGGCAAGTACCGGATAACAGAGATTTCTTCCGGTCTCTCCATCTGCTCCTTCTTTTAGGGCCGAAACCCTTTCTTCCTGGAGCCGTCCGTGATCATCACCATTACGGACGGGAGCAAGCTGACGCACAACTCGGGCGTGCAGGAGGAGGTAGGTGCTCCACGTGTTCTATATAATATGCAGTGAGTAACAGAGGTCTGCTCATCTCACCTGATACAGCGAGATGAATGCACTGCTGGCCCAGGGGAATGACAGGCTGGCCCATCGTTTGACACTTGCAGTGAGGAAGCACAAAAGTGCATGTATGCTTCTCATCAAGGGTCTCGCTTGCACGCCATTTTGAAGATTTAAGCGTGACCCCCCCCCCCAGCACAGAAAGAGCTGAAAAATAACCCCCCCCGAGAAAGCGGAACCTGAGATGGAGTCCCGAAGCCAGACCCGCCTTTTTGTTGAAACTCTTGTCTCCTCCACGCAGCTCCATCTGCCCCTGAACTCCCCGCTGCCGGGCAGCGAGCTGACGAAGGAGCCCTTCCGCTGGGACCAGAGGCTGTTCGCCTTGGTGCTGCGGCTGCCTGGCACCGCGTCCCCCGAGACCGAGCAGCTGGGCAGCGTCCCCACCGACGAGTCGGCCGTCACCCAGATGTGCGAGGTCACTGGAGGTAGGCCCCCGCCAGGAAGCCACGCTGCTTTTAATCTGTGTCCCGTGCTCGTCGGGACAGGTTTCCTCCGCTTGCGTGACATAGCGCTGTACTTGCGGCTCTCCCCCAGCAGTCAGCGTTCGGTGTACAACTTGCAGCACTGGTGCACTTAAAGGCATAGCATCGCACGGAGAGACAAAAGCAAAATTTAGGGGAAAAGGGTGCTAATGAATTTAGAGTCCTTGTTCTTTCCTAAAGCGTGTGGCATCCTAAACGTTCTGAGTACATTTGCTGTCGCCCCTTGCAAACCTTGGTTTCAAGATGTCGGGCTTGGGCAGCAAGCAGCTTGGCATTTTCATGTCTTGATGCACTTTGTCAGCCACTACCGGTGGCCAGGCTTGAGAAGCACAGGGTTCTGCCTGAGCACAGCGGGGAGTCACGCCTACAGTTTATGGAAATTAACCCAGTGTTGGGAGAGGCCGACAGAGAAGGCGCTGCTGGGAATGGAAACATCAATTACTGTCCTTTGATTAGGCTAAAATCTGATCTGGGCATGTAAAGAAAATAACATGTTGGACACTCTGCTAGCTTTGGGTAGCCCAGTACTCACCACATTAGGAAAACCTAAAACACTCTTCACTAAACTAAATTGATATGCTGTAAAAAGCAGCTGCTGACTGGACATATTACCCAGAATCTAGGGAGAGATTAGAAGTCGGGGTAAGAAATCAATTTTGTGCTTTCTTGTGGTGAGGACTGTGTTGGTACACAAGGTCAAATAGACTATACTTTGCTTATTAATTATTATTTGGCTGTATACCATGATATTTCTTCAGGGGTTTTTGGTAAATGAAATCTTGAGAGTCAACAGTGGAGCATGAGCCAGGACACACCGCCAGAAATTATGGGAAAAGTGCATGTAATTTTTTATGCAGAGGGTTTTGTGCATTTGGACCAAGAAGTCCTCCCCAGCTTCATCTAAGAAAAGACTGAATCAGATCCTCTGATCATTTAAGATGGACCGAGTGGTCTCTGCTTGTTGGGTTTTTCTTTATCAAACCGCATTTTGTTCCATGTTTAAGAAGCACAACTGCCAAGACAAACCGACTCCAGGTTGCAGCCCGTCGTTTTTGTCATGACTTTCTCGTCTCATCGATTCATCGGTACGGCACTGCTGTGCCCTTCAAGCGAATCGGTCTCAGTTCAGGCATTCAGGAGGCTGTTTAGTTAAAGATTAATCCAGTGAGCAAACCTTTTGATTTAATTTGCTAAACTGACCTGAGATTAACTAAAAAGGAATCAAACTGCCGAACTCTGTTAACCAACGTGTCAGAGGAACTGGGTGGCCTCCTCATGTCCTGACGTTCTAACTCTGCTGCCATTGCGGTGCCTTCCCATAATCCTCTTTCTCTCTCCTGCCCCCAGGCCGGTCCTACTGCGTGCGCACCCAGAGGATGCTGAACCAGTGTCTGGAGTCGCTGGTGCAGAAGGTGCAGAGCGGCGTCGTGATAAACTTTGAGAAAACGGGACCAGACCCGCCCCCCGTAGGGGAAGGTACGAACCCCCCCCCCAAAAGACATCTGCGTGCGTTTTTTTTAAAAAAATACTCCCGTACCGCAGCACTTAGCAGCGTGTCTGGGGTTTGCACCCATGCAGTCGCCAAGCCATCCTCTCTTGACAGGATTCTTTTAATTCCACAGATGGACTCGTCGACCCAGCCCGGCCCGTCTCCTCCTTTACACCACAGCCCTGGCACAGCTGCCACAAGCTCATCTATGTGCGTCCCAACCCCAAAACTGGTGTGCCCGTCGGTCACTGGCCCATCCCAGAGTCCTTCTGGCCTGACCAGAACTTGCCAACCTTGGTAAGGTTAAATAAGATGTTTCCCAGCTGCGTAGCTTGTAGTCTGTGCCCTTTCGATAGAGGCAGATTAGTTTTCCTTCCTGCTCCTGTCACAGGCTGCTTTCACCAGGCCTGAAGCGGACTGATTCTGCTCTCCAGTAAAACACCGGATCTGGCTGCCGCGCTGGAAGGCTGAGGGAAAGAATGATTTAGCCAGGCACCTTGTGACAGCCGCCCTCTGTTGCTTCTGTTCATACTGTATGTCCTTGGGTTCCGGAAAGAAAAAGAGCTGATATGAATTTTCACTGTTGATGCTATAGATCTGACGCGTCGAAAGGCTACGTATTTTTTTGTGTGCCTTTGAGTGTGACTGTGTTTAGCGCACCTTCAGAATGTTTGCCAGTGAAATCCATCGTGGTCTTTTGTAAATCACGCGGTACTGTGCGTGATCAGATTTTATCAGTCAAACTGCCGTGTAGACTTGAGACGTATTCACATGTCATGGCTTGGAGGTAAGCTCACAGATCACCAATGTGTCTGGGATGAGACTCAGCTTGGAGCGTCAGGTATTGATTGGAGCAAGACTTTGGCAAAACACAGTAGAATCTGTTTAAATAACAATTTAGTTTGTAACAATAGCATAGTAATATTATAGTAAACGTTCGAGGGTCTTTTCTAGGTAACAGTTGACATTATTTAAAATTTTGAAAGTCTGAACTCTGAATGTAATGCGCTCTACAGCTGGTGTGTGGGACCGACTGTACTCAAGAGACATTTTTATAGAGTGACCCTTGTGCTTTTCTTGCATCTTTTTGTAATCTGTGCCCAGAGGCCTTATTTTAAACTTGAACACGGGCAGATTGGTACTTTTGTGTAAGCAATCACCCGTTTTCGTGGGTTTTATGTGAGAAGAGAGAAGTGAAATTGAAAACAAAGCGCGCCCTGTGAGCTCACATACGTCTCTGTTGCTTTCGTGCTGACATAACTTGAGAGACCCATTTTGTAAGTGCCCTGTGTCTTAATCTCCAGACTATTGCTGTGGATTCCCCTTTTTCAACACGTCATGTCCAGCCTTTAAAAAAAAAAATGGTTTGCAAGGCAGGGTGTTCCGTACTTATGAATACGTCGTATTAACAGCGGCCTGTTTCTGTAACGGCTACACTGAGCTTTAGTCTTTCCTGCACTCTCCCTTGTGAAACGGGAAGCGAAGAATTGGTCGCCCAGATGCGACGATTTAAAAGATGATGGCAAAACGGGTGTTTCGCAGAGCTTGGTCCCCGTAACGCCTGAAGAACAGCTCTGTGGGAAACGGGACCAGCTGGAGTGGGATGTGGAGCGGAGAGCGCCACGAAGTGCGCTACTCTTGCCCCCCCCCCCGCAGAGCCGCGACCCCGCCCTCACCCCGTGCACGTGTGGGAGCGGAGCGCTGACCGCTTGCCTCTGTCCCCAGCCCCCACGGACGGCCCACCCCGTGGTGAGGTTCTCCTGCGTGGACTGCGAGCCCATGGTGATCGACAAGCTGCCCTTCGACAAGTACGAACTGGAGCCCTCACCCCTCACGCAGTACATCCTGGAGCGCAAGTCGCCTCACATGTGCTGGCAGGTAGGGAGGAGCCCTTCATTACGTGTTATCAATATTAATAAATATTATTAATATGAATAAATAGTAAATAATATTAATATTCTAATATATTATTACTTATTGATATAATATTATTTTTTATATATTAATTAGTGCACAGGAATCTGTTCCTCAGCTGCAGTCTCCAAGGCTCTATTTATTTTTCACTCAATTGGACCCTTTTTCCTCTGATCCCAGGACTGTAGTGTGCAGTGATTTAAAGAGGCCCATGAAATGTGCTGGGCTCTGGCCCTGGAGGATATTAATTGAGGAATCCGTACGTCAGCGTTGGCCGTAACATCGCTTAACAAGTAGCGTGCTGTGCTGCAGTGTGCGATTCTCATCCGTGAAAACGACAGAAACAGAGAGGATGCGCACGACCCGTGCTCTCTATCTGATCCGCGACGGGCCTCGGGTGTTGAGTTCAGGCATGCAGGGGCGATTCAGCAGCGTGCGTTGCCGGAACGAGAGTGGCCTGTTGTTTCCGCTGCAGAGCGCTCGGAGGTGTTAACTGTCCTTGCGTTGCGTTCCCAGGTGTTTGTGAACAGCAGCGGGAAGCATAGTGACCTGGGGCAGCCTTTCGGCTACCTGAAAGCCAGCACGACTCTGACCTGCGTGAATCTCTTCGTGATGCCTTACAACTACCCGGTCTTGTTGCCATTGTTAGGTACGTGCGCAGGGGTGGCACCCGTGTCTGAAAGAGTGGCCTATTGAACACCGCCTGTTAATTTACCCTTGAAATGTTAATGTTCCGCGTGTTCCTTTCAACAGCCTCCCTTCTGTTAAATCCATTTTTTTAATAAGATGTTGTTTGAATTTTTATTTTGCCACGTCATTTGATTTCGTCTGCTTTTCTTCTGTCTGCTGCATTATGTTAACGTGAAAGTGAAGCTGTTTTTACAAGCTGTTGGTGAAAATATTTACTTCCGAGTTGAAACCGTAGCCCAGAGCTTGCCCAGAAATGGGGAGCTCGTAGCTTTCCGGTGCTTCTTCTTGTGTAACGTGTCATTGTCCTTTTCTAGATGACCTCTTTAAAGTGCACAAACTGAAACCAAACTTGAAGTGGCGCCAGGCTTTTGAGATCTACCTGAAGTCTATGCCTCCTTACTTCCTCTTGGTAAGCCAGTGTTGCAGTGATCCGTGAATAGTATGTATTATATTTCTTGAACACGTTCGAGTAGGTAGCTGTGTCAGCATGCGTAGGCTGCATAGGAACAGGTATTCCAAGAGGAAAGGAACTTATGTCAAGACACCTGAAGAAGCCGAAACGTTACTTTTCTTTTCAGCATAGGATAAACCTTTACCTCGTCCATAATTTATTTCAGTTGACTCAATCCATTATATCTGTGACAGTGTTCCCCTAGTATGAGAGAGCTCAATTCAGAGTTTGTCTCTGTGTCTTTAAACTCTCTTTCTGATTCTCTCTCCGACTGGACAGCCATTGAAAAAGGCCTTGAGAATGATGGGGGCTCCCAATCTCATCTCGGACAACATGGACTGTGGCCTCAACTACAGTGTCATCTCCTATCTGAAGAAGCTCAGCCAACAGGTACGGCCCCCACGAGTGCCGCCGTCTCCTGCGCGTCTGACAAGCTTGAGATTTTTGCGTTCGAATGGCTATCGCTTCTGTAAGAGAGAAGTCATGCTTAACACTCCACAAACAAACAGGCCATCCCATTCTGCAGTTTTTTTTTTAGAATTGTATTTCTAGAGGTGAAATAAACTTTGGGATTTATAAAGTACTTTGTGGAAATAATGACAGGCAGAGCTGCTGTCCTGACATATATTCAGCCAGAAAGATATTTGATTCGGTAGAAGATGGGAAATGTAGCAACTTGCTGCCAGGACAGGAATTGTTCTGAAGGGATTTGACAGAAATTAAATGCCCAATTAACAACAACAACAACTAACGCCTGCACTCCTCTGTCGACAGGCAAAAATAGAATCTGACCGGCTTATTGTGTCCGTCGGGAAAAAGCCCCCTCAGGAGACGGGCATTAAAGTGAAGAACCACTCCAACGCCCTTTCGCTGGCGCACCGCAAGGACTTCAAGCAGCTGCTGCTGGGGATCACCGGCGAGGCCCCCCTGCGACTCACAGACATCAACCTCAAGGAGTTCGCCGGCTTCCAGATCGCGCTGCTGAACAAGGTGCTCCGTGCGCTGCAGGAATTGTTTCCGTCTTAAAAAAAAAAAACAACCCCAAAAAAGTGAAGCGGGCAAAAATTAACCCAAGTGCTGTTCCTGACGACGGTACATTTATACAAACCGTGAACAGGGTTGACCTTCACTTTCAGTTAGCGTCCTGGAACAGAGGGCCGCTATGGGGAGAGCATTGCTAGCCCTAATAATAAGACCTCACCTGCCACAGCCTGAATAAATATAGCAGGCCGTCTACCATAAGGGGCTTCGTAATTTCATTAATAATGAAATGTAAATGGTAAAGCTTGGGTTGTGACTCCGAAGCATATTTCTTAAAGAGACCCTAGACTTGGCCTTCATGATGTTTCTGTGTCTGACACCGTATTCCAGCTTGTTAACCCATTAGCGCGTTTCAACCGCAGCATCTGTGCTGGTTGCAGCCGTTTCCCAAAACAGCGTGGCTGCTGTAGCAGATTCAGAACCCGGTGTGTGAGCCTTTCTCGCCTTCCTGCTCCCCCCTCCCCAGGACCTGAAGCCCCAGGCCTACAGGAACGCATACGACATTCCCCGCAGGAACCTGCTGGACCAGCTGACCCGCATGAGGTCCAACCTGCTCAGAACCACGCAGAAGCTGATCCGTGGGCAAGACGAAGGTGGGGCTTCTTCATCAGAAAAATCTCCACGTTCGGTTTCGGTTTTGTTTTGTTTTACTTGGTTTGTAGTTATTTTGAATGCCCCTTTCCCATATTTTTCTCCTTCCTTTTTTATTATTTTTTGTGCCTTCTGTTCCCTGATTTCCTGATCTTTTTTCCCATTGATTTATTTTCAATGCACTGAGCTGTCTTGAAAGATCTAAAAACGTGTTAGTTAGAAGTAAAAGCAATTACTTGAAAATATGAGTGACAACACGGTAGCTTAGGAGCAACATGAGTGATTTGGTAACCTGGTAATCTGTTGCTTTGCCTGCAGACTATTTGCACAGTATCCCTGTAGCTCAGATGGGAAACTACCAGGAGTACCTGAAGATGATGCCCTCGCCCCTCCGGGAGATCGACCCTGACCAGCCTAAGAGGCTGCACACGTTCGGGAACCCCTTCAAACAGGACAAGAAGGTACCCGCTTTCCCTTTTCCATTCTTCCATGGGTCAGTGATCGAAACATAAGGCTGTCGTGGGTGGGGGGGCTGCGATTCCTGCAGTTTTAGGGGTAGACAGCCTTGGCTGTTTCGTTTAAGTGCCACACAAGTAATTGGAGTGCATTGGATGGCAGGGAGTTGTGCTGCTGGTAGGGAACTGAAAGAGCCAGGGATGACGACTGTGACACTCCCCAGACATCAGGGATCCTCCTTTCTTCACTGGGAAGCGAAAGTGCTTGGAAGATTTCGAGCTTCTCCAGCGCTGAACGCGTTGGCGTCATTAAGACTTTGCCACTGAGGGAGAGCTTCTTTATTTGTTATTTGGTGATCAGCAAAGAATGACAGATGGACAGTAGCTGGGCGGTTTAAAGATCGTACCCATTGTTCAAAGCATTTTTTCGTCTCAATGATGCCGCAATGAGAGATGCTACTGTACAGGAAAACATGTTGATCTGTGTGGCCCTTGGTTCGGTAACTTCAAATTGTCTTTAAAGGGCGTTAGCCTTTCGGAGAAGTAACGTGCCCGTGCCGCGTCCTTCGTTTTCGCTACTGCGCCCACATTTAACCAGCCTGTGCCCTTGGGCCGCTGTTCCTCACAGGGGATGATGATCGACGAGGCGGATGAGTTCGTGGCCGGGCCCCAGAACAAGAAGCGTGTGGCGGGAGACCCAAACTCGGGGGCGGCCCTGAAGAGGCGGAGGAGCATGTCCCCCCTGCTGCGGCGGCCCCCGACGCCGCCCATCATCACCAACCACGTGCTGGGCAAGCCCCCCCCCGGGAGCCCGGGCCACCAGAACCTCATCAAGCCCATCCCGCTGCATAAAGGTAAGGGGAAGGGGAGCAGTCGCAGGGGGCCCATCTTCGGACACACGCCCGGCGGGGGGAAGGTGACGGGCCCTCGCGGTTTCAAGGCTTGGCCATCATCACCGGCGTTAAAAGGGAGAAAAGCGAGGAATCGTTCCTCTCGCGTTCGGAGAAACGTGGCGAGACTTGTCTTATATCCCGCCCCGTGTTGAAGTCCGGGTTTCGCGTTAGGTTTAATCGAACGTGCACCCCTTCTGAAACGCCGCCGCGTGCGGTGTTTTTGGAAAGCTATTCATCGTACACGAGTGCAAGCACAAGTTGCACCAGGGCTGAGCAACAGCGGAGCATGACCACTGTTCTTTGCACTCCCATCGGGGGGAGAAGCAACGATATTGCCGGCTTATTGCAGCTTGATGCAGCTTGATGCAGCTTGTTGCAGCTTGTTGCGGCATTGTCTTTCTAAGACTTTACTACGTCAGGGTGTTCCGTGCAAAGCAGACAAATCCTGTTGCCTACCCGTTTGACATAAGTGCAGAAAGATAACTGAGTTGCTAAATCCTGGGAAGTGAAGAGAGCGAAAACAGTAAGTGTAATATTTCGTTAGAACAGAGTTGCAGTACAAAACCAGCCCTGTAGAGATTTCTTCCTCTTAAGTGCCCTTCGTCCCAGAGTGCTGTACGGAGTTAAAAGCAGAGCTGGAGTCTGCAGTCAAATCATAACTATTTTATTTAGGACGACATTTGAAAAGGTTGTCTCTTCTGGGTTTCCGACGTTACGTGGAATGAAGTTGAGGGGCGAGGGACCTGGTGTCATCTGGTGCGGGGCAGCTCTCCGGGCCAGTCGGTTGGATCTGCCTGTTCCCTGTAAGCGCCGTGCTGATCCGGGCGTGTTGTGTGCCCCCAGGTTTGGACGGGAACAACGTGCTCGGGGTGGAGAGCAACGGCGAGAGGCCGGCGCTGGACGGGGTGCCGCCTCTGGTCCTGGGGCCCGAGGAGCGGATGGGCGGCCCGGGGGGCGAGGGGGAGGCGGTCATGGAGGATGGGGGGCGGCTGACCGAGGACGGCCTGGACGACAGGCCGGTGGCCCGGGCCCCCGACAGGCCGGAGAACTGTGACGAAGGGGCGTCCCCGGACCGGGAGGGCGTGCCGGAGGCCGGCGGGGAGGCGGGCCAGAGGGGGAGCCTCAGGAGCGTCAGCGTCCTCCCCCTGGATGGCAGCAACGCGGAGCTGCGCACGAGAGTCATCAAGGAAGTCCGCAAGCCAGGCCGGAGTGAGTGTCGGGGAACCCCGTGTCCGCATGGACCCCCTCCCTTCTTGACCACGTTCGTTCAGCGTTCAGCTCACGAGTTCACAAAGCCTTTAACACAGACGTCTACCATTCCGAAATAAAAAGACATTGGAACCACATGTAAATCATTCCCCCAAACTGTGTAGTTATCTTAATTGTGTTGTTTACTTAATAGTAAACATGGAGGGTGGTAAATGTTTCTTGACTCTGGACTGTGGTATGCATTTAATAGCTTTCCTTCATGCTTTCTGTTTCTTAAGTGACTTAAATCTTAAGTGTCTTTCCCCTAAAGTGGAATTCTACTTATTTTATAATTATTTACAGACACAGCTGCCTGTAGGGTTTGTGGCTGCCGGGCTAGTGGTTGGCTTCTACTTAATTTCTTTAATTCCAGAAAGTCACTTGACTCTATTGATTACAGCAGCCCTCAAACGTTTATTATTCCATGGTGTTGCACTCTGAACACGATGTACGCCAGTGCTTATTTTTAAAGTGTCGTACATTTTATTGCCTTCAAATGGTATTCTGATTTCTCAGCATTCTAGCCATGCTTTTAAGTTTATGGAGACTTTCAGGAATTTGTGTAGCTGGCTCGTGCGAGAATGCGCCAGTTCTCTTGAAAGCACGGTTAATTATTAAAAGAATCATCTTCCAACGGCTTGATTTCAGATTACGAGACAATATTCCGGTTGCTAGAAGAAGTGAAGGGACCTCCGGAGATACAGAAGTACTTCATCCATCACGCCATCAAGGAAGCAGCCAGGTGTGAGCGCTGTTCTGCATCTTAAAGAAAACAGCCCCCTTGTTCTAGCTGAGAATGAAGTGCCTGTTCGGAAGAGAACTCGGAAGGTCACTTGTTCAGGAACAGCCACTGGCAGGGCTAGGAAAAAATGCCTCCAGTTCTCTGTCAGGGGGATCTGATTAAGAAGGGTTCCACTTATTTTCGTGTATTCAGGTGGCATTGGTCGTTGTTGGTACATAAATTCTAGGAGGAGTTTGGTAATCTTGTTGCTGAAAACAGTGATTAATAGCTTGGTCTCTGGTGTAGGAGGCTTATATGCATTTAAGGCGTGGATTGGTGAGGCCGTTAACATGAGAGTGCGAGGATGCACATTTTAGGTGACATCAGGAAGACTTTTTTCGTTTATAATTCAGTAACTGAATTAAATAATTAGGAGGAAAAGGGGAGAGGTAGCTGTGATGGGACATGGGAGCTTAGGTAAAGTGGTCTTTGTTATGTGCTGTTTTAAGCTGTTTCCTTAAGAGAAGCCGCAAGCTGAACTCTCCCGTGTCTGTGGCCCTCCAGGTTCAAGAAGAGGGTGTTGATCCAGCAGCTGGAGACGGCTCTGGAGGAGATAGAGGACAGGTACCTGCCCAGCAGGGTCAACAACGTCCACAGCAGGTAACCCCGGGGTGAACGCACCTGCGAGGGAGAGAGCACGGCCTTCAGCGCTGCACGCGCGCAGCCAGGGCTGGGCGGCGCCGGCGGCCGGCGTGGGTCCGAGGAGAGGGGAGAGCGAGAGGACGGGGGGCCTCGCCAGCCCACGGATGCCAAGATCCTGCCGGCACAGACCAGGTGCTCAGGATAGTCCTGCGCCGCGACTGGCGCTCCCGTGTGCTGAGAGCTGAGAGGAGGAGAGATGCAGGGGGCGTGCAGAGGCTGGGGGCAGGGAGGGGGGGGGAGATCTACTCTTTCCTCTCAGGACTGTCCAGACTCACGATATCCCTGCTCCAGGAAGTGTGTCCGAGCACACACGCCTGCACGCTCCCGTGTGCCACGTCTGTGGAAACCGTGGACTGACGGCCTCCCCCCCCCCACCACCCCAGACTGCTTCTCCGATGTTGGGCAGGCGGCGGAGGAGGAGGAGGGGGGGGGGGGATTGATTGATCGATCGAGTGTTTAGCATGAGATGTGGCGATGTGGATGTGAGTGAGGGGCTGGCATCTTTACGGGACGTCACAGGACCAACGTTTTTTGTGAAATTCTTAGTTGCACATCTTTTTTAAAAAAATGTTACCTTTGAGAGTAATAAACAACGGACTCGAGGGGGAAGGGGGGTGGTGGTGTTGGAGGGGGGGTGTTTAGGAGGAGATGGGGGGGGGGTTTCTTAATGCCATAAAATGTGTGACAACCTGAGGCTCCAGTCGCACCCCCACCCCCCCACCTCCACCTCCTCCTCCTCCTCCATTCGCAAGGTCTGGTCCCACAGCGAGCGAGCGGGGGAGACCCTTCAGACAGGGCAGGTCGGACCTGCAGGTGACAGCTTGGGCTCCGCCTTCGGCGTGTCCAGCGCCGCAGCCGGGCAGCGCCCGTATCAGCTGTGGTCGAGATGACGCAAGTGGCTCACCGGGAGGGAGGGTGCACCCTCGCGGGCAGCAGTCGAGGACTGCTGTCGGGAATCCCTGCTGCCTCTGGCCTGGCTCCTTTTGCCCGTTCGCGTAACGCTGATGACGACGACCCTGTGGATCAATTGAGGAAACGAATCTACCTCAGACTCTTTCACTAGGACTTTTTCTTTTTAGTCTGTTTCCATATGTCTTTGGGTAAAAATTGGATTTTGTTATTTTCAAAGAAAAAGGGAGCTAATAGTGATAATAAAAACAATAATAATAATAATAATAATAAAAAAAACAAGCTACATACCTGCAAGCATACAGTGGATTTCAGTAGGCATGGACCCAAACAGTGCTGTTTTAATGGTTCTTAAACACTCCCACACCTTATTTATGACCATCAGTGGATTTCCCAAAGGCTGAATAGTTTTAAATGTTCCGTTTTTAATTAATTTTAATTCAATTAATTAACTCGCAGTTATTCCTCCATCAATATGAACCTGAGTTTTGTGGCTGTTTACTTTTTTTGATTCCCTCGTAGTTCTGTCTTATCTAATTACAGCCCTAAGACCGTAAATATAACTTGGTTATATGTTGTCAGTATCTTCTACTGAGCACGTTATACCCTTAACTTTAAGGAGGAGTAAGTGGTCTGGTTGCTTGAATATTCTCTTTAATGCTGAGGTACATGAGATTGGACTTTGAAGTCATAAGCAACATTTTTTACAAACTTTTATATAAAATTTCAAGTAGGTAGCTGTGTCAGCAGGTGTAGGCTGCCAAGGAACAGGTAAAGGTTTATCCCATGCTGAGAAGAAAAGAGACGTTATGGCACGTGTATCTTCAGAAGGCTCCACAGCCGAAACATCGTCTCTTTTCTTTTTAGCATGGAATTAACCTTTACCTGTTCCTTTGAGATAAAATGCCCTTTTATCTGTTTCTTGCAGTAGTCATTTTGTTTTCAAGTCTATGAAGACAAATGAATAGAATTATATAGGTTTACTGGTCAGAAGGAACAGTAGGTGAAAATGCAGTACAAAAGTATCTACTACTATAGTTAGAGTGTATTTTTATAAACCCATCATCTTCAATACCTGACTGTAAGATCTGGATATGTCATCCTAATCTCTTTCATCTGTTTTGTTTAATTTCATCAACAGCGCAAAAAACTAATCCGTTACTCTCTCGCTGAAAAGTGTGCACCTTTCAGCGAAAGCACCTTTCTGTGAAACAAGAAGCAGAAATTACAATGAACTCTGGGAATTGTAGTTCACCCACAACCCTTGTGTACCTAAAAACAGGGGAAGGGGGATGAGAGAAATACAATTCCAATAGGTAGTTTTCCAGACCCTGTAGCACTAATTCAAGACTTGCTTCTCTATAATTAACATTAGGTAGCCCAGGATTAGGGTAATCAGGGTCTGTGAAACTCATGGTCAGTGGTCTTTCTGTCTGACCCATAGTTATTCATCCCTTAGCTGTGTTTTGTTTTCCAATTTTTGCATCTTTTTAGTGACCAGAAATCATTTGAACGGATTTTTAGGAGTCACACAAGGAAGAGAGTGAGAGCAGTATGTCTGGCATGCAGTCACAGGGGTTTTGGCAAACGTGTCATATGTGTGTCACATGGTGATCAAGAGCACACATAGTAGGCTTTGGCAGTTACTATATTCCTTTTTGTATTAGGGATTTTTTACTCTTTTTCAAGTTTAAATTATTTCTGTAAAAGAAAATGCTATGCTGTAGTTTCCAATAAACAGTAATGTAGTTAGGGCTTGGCCCAAGTGTATTTAATCTAAGCTATTTTAGCTAGTTATTCTGAAATATATTGGTCAAGCAGAAAGTGTTGCTCAGTACTGTTACTTTTAATACCTTGGACCCAACTGCTTAGAGTTGGGGTCAGTTCTAGTCTTTCTATTCTCATACAGTTTTAAAAAAACATCCTTGCTTTTGCTCGCTTTTAATGTGAAAATACAGCTTTGTGAGACATTTTTAAACAGTTTTATTTTACTTTGAACTAATGTCAATATTTTTACAAACAAAATAAATTACCTTTCCTCTCAAGGAAAATTTCCTGATTCGTCCGGCATTCTTTATGTAATTTTTTTAGAAGAATAAATCTGCACTTGTTTTAATAACCGTTAAAATAACATGCAATAATGAAACAAAAGTCTAATCCAGAGTTGAGAACAAAGACATAAACATTTTGTATGAAGCAGCATTTCGTGTGGGCTGACTCTGCAAAGTGAAAAAGTGACATCAGAAAGTTGATCAAATTACGAGCTCCAGACTTTGGCATTTAATACATTGCTGGCTCTTACCTCTGAAAATGAATCCTTTTTCCTGTGCAGATCCTCTCCAGGATGCACCGAGAACAGGGATATGATCCAGACTGGACTTTTTTATTCCGATTACTCTGTCCAGATGTAATGCCATACTCCAGCCACAATTCCAGATTGATAATAAAGCGTTAATTTAAACTGAAACACTTTTTGTTATGGCTACTAAGCAGTGGAGTTAACGTGGTATGTGTGTACTTACTGTATTCATCCGAAAGCATTCTCCTTTTCTCACAAGAATAACGTTCTTGCTGGGGTTTTAACTGAATGTACTAACTCTGTAGTCATTGAAAACTTCCTTCAGCACGTATGTGTACAATACTATTATCAGATCTTACCAAGCTTAAAGGCATGGCTGTTGCATTGGCACGTTTTTAACAGGTCCACGTGGTTTAGTGCAGAATCCCTGAACCTAGGGCTTAAAGATTTTAATATTTATGATCGAGTTTGTCAGTGGTGCACAGAACAGGACAGTGGGACAGTAAAAAGGTGTCCTGAATTTCATGGGTGTGCCTCCTTCTGGCCAGTATAATCCTTTCTCTCTAAACTTCACAGTCCTGGGCTGAGGCTTGAGATCAGAGCTCTGATCAGCCCCACTTTCTTTCGCTTCCCTGCTATAGTTTGCCCTGTAGTTTCCCCACATTCACCCCTGTCATCTTCGCCTGCCTTAAAACCGGTGAACGTGGCTTTGAAAATGATGAACGCATGTAAACTAAATCAATATCCTGTGAGGAGGCCGACCAGGCTGAATCACTGTTAACATTGGCTACTACCGTTTCTTCCAAGAATAACAGCAGACTCACTGTTGGCGTTGGGATGTAGTCGCAGCACCACAGCCTACTGGGTTCATAACCTGGAACACACATTGTCGTCCTGCCTTTTGCAAAACTAAGTGAAGGGAGCCAGGGTCACAAGTTTGTGTTTCTGGCGTGCTTTGGGGGGAAGGCATAGTTAAAGCCCTGTGGTTGACTGCCATTTACTGAATCAAAGGGTCGACGTTACAGACCTTCAGAGTGGCAGCTCTTTTTCGTAGGAAAATGTGAAGGAACGTGAGGCCCTGATTGCCCCCACGTTTTCTAGCTGCTGTCGGAAAAGGCCCGCTTTGTCACATCGGCCCCACGTTCAGCAGAACCAATTAAGACCACACTGTGCGGCGTCAAGTCAGGCATTCTGAGCAAACGCAAGCTACCGAGCACGTGTTTGGTGCACGTGTGAAAACCCGGCCGGATAAGCGTGAAAGCCGAAATCTGTGTATTCCTCCAAGACCAGTCGTTCAGTTCATCAGTTTTGAGATGCGCACGTAATGCTTAATACTCTTTCCTTTTCTCTTTGGAATCTGGTGGATTGCGATTTTTTTTATTTAAAGCACAAAAACCCCAAATGGTGGGTCTTTAAATTGTTGAACAAGCGGAAGGAATGTGTGGTTAGTTAGGGAGGGTTTTTTTTTTAGTAAAGAGAATTCCACCCAGATCTCGGCACAAAATACACAGCTGTTTGGGTCCATGTAGCAATACCTTAGGGTGCAGCTTGCCTGCATGGCCTGTGCTATCCACCACGTTACTGGGATTGTGACCAGAGCATGTGCACTCTCCCTCCTCGGTCTGTGACTTGAGCTCTTCAGAGGAGCACCTGCAAACACATGTCTTGTGCTTCAGCAGCACCGGAATAAATAAAAAAGAGTTTGTTTTTGAATGAAAGATGTGTATTACTTTTTAATGTTCATACATGGAAAAAAAATAAAGAGATTATTTTTGGACAGTATTCTTACCAGAGCTTAGAGAAGCAAAATATTTTAAAGAAAAAAAAAGTTGTATAAAGATTTTGTAACTGTTATTATATATGAAATGGAAAAGTTATTTTGATTTTTTTAAAAGAAAATAAATATCAGAGAGGTAAGATTGTTTGAGTGTAATTTTATGTTTTTATGTGGTGTGTTTATAAAATGTGTTTGTATTCTTGATGTTTTGGGAAAGAGCTAGTTTTCCCTGTGTACAAAATCCTTCCTTCTGCTGTTATATTCCACAGATTACATTTAATTATTTTTGCATTAGGGTTGAGAAAAATTCATCATTCTAAACTATTAGACGAATTATTTGCGGTTAGTTTAAATGTGATCCAAGTCAACATGCTACTAAGTAAGTTGTCAGTTGTCCGAACACAATATTAAAATGTTAAGTAATCATAGGGAAAATGATATTGCTAATGAAAGACTAATAGAACTCATATGTCATAAAAGATGTTGAGAAAACATATTTAAATCCATCTTCACATTTTATATTCAGGAAATCTAGGGTGTGTGCAAAGGTCTTGGCAATAAAAGGGGATCTATCTCAGGTTTAAGTCCAGAGCTAAATGTATAACAAATATTTAGAAAATACAATGCAAATTAGGTTCTACTTTCGGAAGAAGCTTTTTAAGTTGTGATCCATGTCGAATACAGCTGGAATTAAAGGTTTATGGTGGTGGCTTGTAATCTTTACAGCCAACATACACCTTCTCCTCTTTAAACACTAGCATCTCAAAGCCACATGTAAAGATAAGATAAGATCACTTTATTGGCCATATACAAGTTCTTGTATTAGGAATTTTGCATACCCCAGCTTGCTCTCCATGAGACACACAGACAGGGAGAGAAGCTGGGGGTCAGAGCGCAGGGTCAGACATTTTATACGGCGCCCCTGGAGCAGTTGGGGTTAAGGGTCTTGCTCGGGGGCCCAACGGAGTAGGATTCCTCTGTCGGCCGCAAGATTAGAACCGGCAACCTTCCAGCCACAGGCGCAGATCCTGAGCCACAGAGCCAGCGCACCGCAAGTGACAAGTGACAATCATTCAGATCCCCCCCATCCTAACTTGGAACAAGAGACTTGTCCTCTAATTCAAAGATTTGAACTCAAATCCCAGATATTACCATTGAGAAGACTTTGAAATCAACAAACATGTCTTGATGGCTGCAGAGTAAATCCATTCCAGGCATTCCCAATCCCAATCCCGATCCTGGTACCTACACATCTGCTGGTTTTTGTTGCATGTCAACACCCCATTAAATAATCTTAAAATCTTTAATTTGGACTCCGTCAGTCCCTCAACATGCAGGAGGTTACCTTTTAACCAACGCATTTCTTAAACAACTTAAAATCTCCAATCGTTGAGCAGAAAAGGAAATTACAAAGTGCCCATCCAAGCAAATTGTTTGTTCAATTAAGAATTAAGTACAGAGCTCAGCTGCAATGAAAACCAGCAGATGTGTGAGTTCCCAGGACCAGGACTACAAGAAAAGAAAGCTTTAAAGAGATTGCCTTAACACGTACAGCTTCTACAAAAGGAAGCACCTGCTGAATGGTACTTGGTACTAGAGGTCATGCAGCATTTAAATGACTCCACAACACTAGGGACATGCACTGCTTCATACAGTCAAAACTGGGAACAGCCATATCACCCAGCTCACAACTGGCAGCCCACTGAAGCTCAGCAGGTGTGAGCCTGGTCACTACCTGGATGGGAGACTTGTGGGAAAAACTAAGGCTACTGCTGGAAGAGATATTAGTGGGGCCAATAGGGGCCACTCACCTGCAGTGAAACTGTGCTGTGAGAAGGCGCCATCTTTTGCATGAGACGAAAGATCCTGACTCTCTCTGGCCATTAAAAATCCCAAGGTGTTTCTCGAAAAGAGTAGGGGTGTTACCCCGTTGTCCTGGCCAAATTTCCCAATGGCGTTTACCAATCATGGCCTCCTAATAATCCCCATCTTCATCACTCTCTTCACCTCCTGAGAGCTTGTGTGTGGTGAGTGTACTGGTGCACTCTGGCTGCTACTGCATCATCCAGCTGGTGGTGGAGGAGGAGAGTCCCCATTACCTGTAAAGCTCTATATAAGTGTGAGGAATTATTATTACTACATGTACTGCTTAAATATGTGGCCTTATGAAGATAGCGTGTTACATGATTCATACAGTACAAGACACAAATTGCAACAAATACAGCAATGTTAACCTGTGCAAAGAGTACTGAATTTTGACCTCTATAGTCTAAAAATGACAATCAGAAATTTCACATATTGACTTTATTTGTTTATTAAAAATGTATAGCAGGCTCAGATGAATCTGAAGTTTCAATGGTTCTGCTGAGAATATGGTTGACCACAAGTATAATGATTGGAAGTCATGAATAAAAGCTGGGTTAGGTAACATTCCTTTAGTTTTGAGTCAATAAAAAATGAAAACCGACTACTTTATTTAAAAATTATGCATATTTACATAAAATGAAAAAACGTATCCCCAACACACTGTTTTTCTTACTTTTTACAACTGAAATGAGAAAAAAAACACATTGCTGCAATCTAATTACAATTGCCTTACTTGCCTACTTTCGTTAAGGATTTCCAATAACAGTTTTACATCATAAGACTAACTTCTGCATTCTAAAACCCAGAAGATTAACAATTAAATACCATCTGTGGAAAAACAATCGGGTTTACAGTTTCCATCCAGAAACTTCACACTGCATTTGTTCTGCCGAGTGTGGGGGGAGAAAAAAAAAGAAACACAGTTGCACAGATAAAACATTTCAAAGCTGAAGCTTTGGAAACGACATATTGAGAAGGCAGTGTTATCGGTTGGTGGGAATAATAAAGGGATTCATGTCATATCCCGAATAACCCATTCACTTTACAGCTGGGAAGGAAGGAAGGGATTGAGGTCCTTTTACAACCTTAAGCCACCAGACCTTTATTTACAAGCACGACACCCCTATAGGAGGGCAGCTGGCACCGTCCAATACAACATTTTAACCGCTTGTCGGACTGGGATGTAAAATCGGCACAGCACATGTATCGAGATGTTTCTCTTTTTCTTACGTTTCATTCCCTCCCCCCCCCCCTTCACGTCCATGAGCAGTTTCCATTTTCACATGGCCAGGAGAACACCCAGAGGCTCAGTGGTGTGATGGCTCCAGCTTCCGAAGCCGCAGGGGGTTGGAGGGCAGGGCCTGCTGGCTGGGAAGCGAGGCGTTCTGCTCCGGGGAGCGGAAGAGCACTCTGCCACGATGGTTGAAGAGATAGAAGGAGGGATGGTTCCGCAACGTGTCGAATGTCCTGGGAAAGCAGGCAAGAACAGGGAGATTAATACTGGCTCCTAGGGGCACAGTGGATACAATGAAATACAGCACAATACTGTATTTCAGTGTTTGTATTCATAATTAAGATTAAAAGTGAATTGTGTGCATTCAAACCAGCCTGTATACCTAGCTTGTAGCATAAAAGGGAGCTGACATCAGCAATCATTCTGTGCAGATCAGAATGTTAAACAATAAATGTATCCGTGACTATCCCTTGATTTCAGGCTTCTGCTATGAATATGGCACTGAACAACAGCAATGTGCTTTTTTTCATTTTACATTTTACTGACATAAGCGACTCACAGGCCCCAGGAACCCTTTTAGATTTAGGACTTGTCATTTACATGAATCATATATGTAATCAATACGGTTTCAGAGTTTGTGACGTAAAATAGGTGGAGTTGGGCTAGAGGGGCTGGCTTAGCAGTGCAGTGCATGTAAATTCTATCATCTAGGCCCTTCCTGATGGCGAACAAAACCTACTTGTTCTTGAGCTCCGATGTGGCGTCCATGTCTTTAAACTCCCCAGCAATGTGCACAATGCCATAACAGGTCACTACGAAGGCCAGC
Source organism: Lepisosteus oculatus (assembly GCF_040954835.1). Lineage (NCBI taxonomy): Eukaryota > Metazoa > Chordata > Actinopteri > Semionotiformes > Lepisosteidae > Lepisosteus > Lepisosteus oculatus. The sequence continues at coordinate 48,912,257 of NC_090703.1, forward strand.
AACGTTTGAAGAACTATCTGTAAATGCAGAGGAAACAAAGAACAAGCCTGAGAATGGTTTACATCAGACGATGTAATTGTGTACACAATCCGCAATGCCGGCACGGCGTGTGAGCACATCACACACTTACGTCACCAGGGAGAGTTTCATTCTCCTTCTCCGTCAGTCGCATGTAAGATCGATCTGGAAAACAACGCACATTGAACAATCACAGCCCCAGTGCGCTAACTCTTTGCACAGTGAAATAGGGTGCTGGTACGCGCCTCGGGATACGTTTTGCATCACTTGAGGATCAGAGGTATTGATTACTTTCATTAAGCAAATTTACAGCAGTATCTAGCCAACTATTAACACTAATAGGATATTTCACTATCCCACTGGGCACATCTGATTTCCATGAAACTAAGCAGTTTCAACAAACCGGTTTTGTGCCTTACATCTGCGTATACACACTTTGGTGCTTCTAACTGGTGATGTTATGCATTGGATGAGCTACTCTGCCTTGACTTTTTTACAATAAAAATAAATGACTATTTTGGAAAATTACTCTCGGCACCACGCCACCCAACCAGTGTCGGGCTGTTACTATTATCGATATTCTCTACTGCCAACAGCGATTTGAAGTAACAAAATACAACAGTTTCAAATTCACATTTCTTTACATTAATGTCAACACCAATAGAAGCAGCGCAACGGCTGCGCTGAATATAATTACCGGTAAATACCACATTTACATGATTTCATATTCTAGCAGTAAATAAAAAGCTTTTAAAATCATCACGAGTCCCAGCACACCAAAGTGAAGATGTTAAACTTCAAAATTCAGATGTTTTCCATAAAATATGTTGAGGTACCCTGTAATGTTTGGTGTCATCTAATTTAAAAGGAGAAGGGAGAGCGCTATTCGACGCAGATGGGGCCTGTCTCTCTTTGCTGTTAAATGATGTCCAAAATTAAAAAAAAAAAACAAAGCACTGCCGCAAGAGACCCTCAACATAAACACGTCAGTGAGCTTTTCTAATATGATGTAACTTACGCTGAGCCGCCGAGAAAGCTGCATGCGCTAAAGCGAAAAGTCCGATTCCGACAAGACCTTTCCAAACAGACGAAGCCATCTTCATCCAGGGAGTAACAGGGAGAGAGCTGTCAATGTAGCGCGATAAAATGTCGTAGGCACAGATGGCTGGGCGGAAGTACATGGCGCGTAATGATGACGTCTCGATAGGCGCTTGGGTCCGGACGAATGAGGCTAAAATTATCCTCTGATTGTATTTGTATTTGTAAATTATTTACAAGTTTAATAAAAAATTCTTTTAAAAAAAAAAGAATGAGGCTAAAATTCAATGTAACTCTGATTTCAAAACGTAATATACAATACGGCTTCTCGTGTAAAATGGAAACATTTAATAAAATATAGTTTAGAAACAGGAATCTCACAAAAATAAATTAGAAGCGTCGGGATAATGACAGCATGTAATTAGTGCGAATATTTGATCTATAATATTTGATTTGCAAACCCAACGGGGAAACCTGACTTTTCACTAGATAATTCCAATTCATCAGATTACGCGACAATCCGGTTATATTATCCAAAATACTATATTTTTAGATCGAACCTGACTACCAATAGGATCTAAAATATTCACAAAACTATTAATGCCCCCAAAGTTTACACAACGTGTTTTTGCATATTCCACAATCACGGTCCCATGTAAAAATAATTCAAAATTCTGTACAGTGACGAATTGCTTTAATGTTTTTGTGTGCTGATTTAAACGAGTTGTTGAACAGTTAATAAACGTTTCGGGTCTTCTTCTTTGTTTACTTTTGGGGGGGGGGGGCATTTTCCTTCGAAAACCAAACGCGTAGACAAATAATAGCACGGTCGTGCTATCTGCGCTAAGGTCTTCATTATTCTAAATCTTGTTGCTTCACACGAGGGTTTTTAGTATCGGGGTCGGGAGACACCTGCAACAAAACATTGTTCTTTTACAATGTGAAATATCTACTAATAACTAGCACAATCTGCCCAAGTCCCTTCTGGTGCGCCTGGCGGCCAACACATCCTTACATACTGTATGGCAGAAGCTTACGATCAACAGTTGTTTTATAATTTTATAATTGTTTTATAATTATAATTACAATGGAAAAAATATTCAATTGGTTCTTATTGAGAGGGGCTTACAGAATAAATGGTCGTCCAGTCTGCGGGGGGAAAAAATGTGGAAATTCTCTTATCCAGTTAGTATGATGAGCACAAGTAATTCTCTCTCACTCTCTCACACACATGAAGTTGCGAGTCTGAGCTCCGCTTTGCAGCGCTGGGTCACATGACGAGCTTCCCCGGGCCAGCTGGGAGGAGTGAGGGAGCCGAGCAGGACCAGCCCCGACCCCGGCAGGCGGCGGAGAGACGACAGCACGCATCAGGGGGCGCCGTCAGCACAGCCATGGGCTTCAAAACTCAGCAGCCGGCGGCCGCGGGGGTCTCCGGACGCCTGGCCCTGTCCGTGATGGCGAGCCTGCTGGTTTCCCTCAGCCTGAGCCGGGCCGAAGACGCCGGCATGGAGAACATTGTCACGGAGAAACAGGCAGAGGAGAGCCACAGGCAGGACAGTGCCAACCTGCTGATTTTCATCATGTTGCTCACCCTCACCATCCTGACCATCTGGCTTTTCAAACACCGCCGGTTCAGGTTCTTGCACGAAACTGGGCTGGCTATGATTTACGGTGAGGATCCTTCCCGAGCGACCGAAACTGCGGTGCCGTGATGTCGGATTTATGGGGAACTAGTGAGAACCCGCGTCTCTGTATTGCTGGTAGTAGCAGTCATGTGCGGTACAACTGTGCCCGCTGTTATGTTGTGCCATTTGTAGCGTGTTTACCGACAGGTCAGGGCCTTCTTGTGTGAGTTTAATGTCTCTGGTCCCTGTACGAATGTTGAGCCTGATAACGTTGTTGCTACAGCTACCACTTACTCCTGTTGTACATTTGTATCTGGGGGCTATGCACTGCCAAAATGCGCTCGTTATTTTTTCAGACGCTAACAACATCAGCGCTGTGATTGAGCACAATACGAAGCCAGAACAGTTAATTATAAACCCCTTGCGTAGAAAAGGGGAATTTTCCAGACGGTTGGATGGATGGGGACTGGAAAACTTGGTATTTTATTTTCTATTTACGCAAAGAACCGCACTGGAAGGTTTTCTTCTCGAGTCAAGACGCGATGTTGGGGGATTAAGCAAGGCTGCTAAATGTTTTAGAATTTCCCTGTAACACGTGACGCTTGAAAATAGCGTCACTGTCCGAGGATAAGGTGAGATATGTTCGTTTTTACGCATTAGGATGCTGCTCAGCGCTCATACCCAGCTACCTTCTCAGTTTTCAAGTTGGGTTTCCCATGACCGCCCAGGTTAATCAATTTACTTCCTAAGCAGAAACCAAGCGAAACGCTTTTTTGTGTATTCACTGAGCTGAATACGTGTTGCAAAACTGTTCTAGAGAAGTATTGTCTTTGCACCATCTCCGTGGAGACACAAAAAAGCAATTACTGAAGATCGCCTTGCCGTGTTCAGTTTCGCAGGAGAGTCTGGTTTAGCCTCATTCCGGGCAGCAGTCTTCACAAACCTCTTCCGTGAAGGAGAACTACTGTCTCGTCCTCCGTGCTGAGCAGCTCAAACACCGGGGAAGTTTTGTTTCCGGCAGCGGGCAGAGGAAGGTGGCAGAATGTGTCGGTCCTATTTTTATATTTAGTGGTATGCGCCTTATTTGCTGAGACGGTATCGGTAGTTGAATTAACACATTAATAACTGGTAATCATATTGCCCTTACAAAATGTTAAGAAGGTGTGGCGAAATGGCATGAACTCCGGTGATTAGCGGGTATTTGCATGGTTTAGCAATGGAGCGCTATCAGAGTACAGGGGTTTTGCTTAAGCAACCATGCCTTGGTGAAATGTCTTTTTGCCTGAACAACTTGTGGTCCCTGTGACACCCTAGGCTGAGATGATAGCACTACAATGATTTGACTTTGTAAGCCCTCATATAAGGCCAGGACTAAAGGTTTAGTCACCCTTAAATTGCTTCATAATCAAGTTTAAAAGCCTGTGGTCATTGCTTTATGACTTACCTTGGCCTTAGCTTCTTAAAAGGCTTCTTCTGCCATACTGCCAGGTATGTCAGGTTCCAGACCTTGGAGAAACCTGGGGTGTTTGAGGGGACCCCAGGACGAGGGCAGGGAGATGGGCGGCACCCTGACTGTGTGTCCGTGTCCGCAGGTCTGCTGGTGGGCGTGGTGCTGAGGTACGGGATTCACGTCCCCAGAGACATCAACAACATGACTCTGAGCTGCCATGTCAACGCCAGCCCGGCCACCCTGCTGGTCAACGTGAGCGGGAAGTTCTACGAGTACACGCTGAAGGGCGAGATCAACGCCAACGAGGTCAGCAACGTGCAGGACAATGAGATGCTCCGAAAGGTAAGGTGGACTGCGCCCCGCCCTGTGACCCCTGACCCTTGACCCGCGGCTGGGGGAAGACAAGCCTGCTCTAACCGGCCACACTTCAGGCTCTCTCACCTGCGCTCGCTTCTCTGGGCCTCTTGTGGCATCATCTGTCCTACCTGAGGTCACGCAGAGCTTGGTCCCCAAGCCCATAGCAAATTAAAGTTGCAAAAGGAAAAGGAAAATGTTTCAGGTCCAAATTTAGCTCGGGTACATACCCTGCATGACTTCTCTTGTGTTCCCCTTGATTTTTTTTTAGACAGTTATTACAAGACACTCCCAGCTGCATCCCCTGTTGTTCTGGCGCTAGTTAGAAAGCACGTCTTCAGAAGTATTCAGAAGTTGCAGGCTATGTGCAGGCCCCTCAGGACACCTGGTGAAACTTTGTATACGTCACTGCGTTTCCATCATGAAGTCACCCAGACGGGCCTTCCTTCTGGAAACTCTGTAAGCACTCTGTGGGGTTGCCTTTGACATCGTGTTAAGGCATGTGGATGAGGATTTTTAAGGAAACTCCATAATTTTCCGTTTTTTTGTTAACGCAGATAAACGTGCGCGGATAAAAACGCACCCTGTTGTCGCAAGACTCATTCGTGCCCTTCGAAGAAATCTCTGTCCCGTCTGCCTGTCGTACAGTTAGCTGTGTACAGTGTCAAGGCTTCAGTTAGCACTGACAAGGCGCAAAGTCCTTGAAGAATTAAATACGTTCCTGCCAACTTTACGTGTGTGACATACACCCGACAGAGGAACTCCAGACCTCTGCACAGAGCATTTAGCAGCAGCAGGTGTTCCAGGTTTAAAGACAATGGGTGTTTGTGTGGACACTTGCATGGGGCTCATTCAGTTCAGTTTATTGCCATATGGACAAGTGCAATTAAATCCTCTTTTTATGTGTTGGCATTTGCAATTGTAGGAGATTTTTGCACACAAGTGTGCTTAGTACATTTCAGAATGTTGCACTAATTGTTAAAGTCTAGTGTATGAAATAATTACGTTGTATTCAGATCTCTTTTGTTTATTTAATATGACTTTTACTTCTAATCTAAATGACATTTGCTAGTTCTGCCATGGAAATTTACACAGTTCCCCTCAGTGCTTCTTCCTAATTCACTCTGACTGTAACAATACCTCGGGGGCACAGGTTGAGTGAGTTATGAAATTCAAATGTTGTAACTCCATTATGCAGTAGTGAATGGCTTGTAGTGTGAATCAAACACACTATGTACACTTACACATCCTGGAACGAGCTGGGTGTATCAGGTTTCCCTGCAGCTGCACTGCTGGTGAGAACCGCAAGACCAAGGCCCGGATTAAACACCAGTTTGATCCAACTCGTGAATTCCACCCACCGGGGTCTGTGGAGGTTTTCCTCTGGGTGGACTCGAGAGAAGCCCCCGGCGAATGAAAGACCACCATGGGGTGATGCGTTTGGAGTTTGACGCTGGCGAGAGGGTGGCGTTGTGGTTTGAGTCGTGGAAACGCAGGCTTACTGTCCTTCTTGCTGCTGCTCGAGCAGAGCTGGGTTCTGCTGGGGCACAGCACGTGGACTTCGGGGCGCCCGGTTTCCCCCCCCCAAACTGGTTTCCAGCTGGGGAAGGTTGTCCTCCTGCCTTGATGGGCATCGGGATCGTGCAACATGCATTCCTGCCAAGTGGCACTTTGCATGACGTTCTAGTTACCTCGTTGTAAGGAACAACAAACAGGCTTTCTTGTGGAAGATAATTTACATATCCGCTTGCTGTCGGCCCACCGGCTTCCGTTGAGGCTTGCTATTTGCATTGGCATTAGAAATCACTTTTACGAGCTGTATTGGGTTGTGCCATACCTGAAAAACATCCTGTATTCCTGGCTGGGTTATATTCAAATCTAGTTCTTGTTTCCACTGAAAAAGCCTACGTTTTGCCTGCCCATGTAAAAAAGGTGCAAAATAATTGAAAAATCTCACGCCCTTGTAAAGGTTAAAGGCCTGTTTGTCGCATCAGTTTGATTTTTCTGTGTGGGTTTTTTTTCTTCCCTACATTGTATATGATACCCGGGAGAGTGGATTCCTGTGTCCTTGTGACTCTTTTTTTTTAACTTCTCTCCAGGTGACCTTTGACCCTGAGGTGTTCTTCAACATTCTGCTGCCACCTATAATCTTTCACGCAGGGTACAGTCTGAAAAGGGTGAGTAGGTTTTGAGTCCGCGCAGAAAAGGGCGAGTCGTATCTTTTGGGGAAAGAATGGGGAAAGTCGTTTCGGTCACAAAATTTGCTTTTGCAGTTCCAGTAGGACTTACAGGGCTTCTTTCAGAGGGGAAGTGAAGGACAGTCCTGCATCACAGAGCAGAGGAGAGCGGGGGCCTTCAGGGATGGAACCCAGCGACTCCGCTGTCATCAAACCAAAAGGAAACGGGAACGAACGAAAAAGCAATTGCCAAAACACGACTAGGAGCTATGCGAGATGAGAGTGATGAGATTTGACCCCCCCCAGAAGTTTGTGATTGTATAACTGGAGTGTCCTGCAGATCATATGAGGCTGAAGCAGTAGTTTCTGCTCGTTGCTGTCGGAGAAGTAAAATTAATTCAACCATTTTATCTTCTGTTTTCTGTTTCAGAGACACTTCTTCAGAAACCTGGGGTCTATCCTGGCTTATGCCTTTATTGGGACTGTCATATCCTGTTTTGTCATAGGGTGAGCAGAGATTGAGTAGGCTGTTATGGCCTCTGAAATGTTAAGGTGATGCCTGCTTGCTTTCAGAGATTTTTTTACTGCATTGCTCAAGACCTAGTGTGTGTGTGTGTGTGTGTGTGTGTGTGTGTGTGTGTGTGTCTTCAATATCTGAACTGTGACATGTTTTCTTCTGCTAGGAGAGTTGGGCAGGTCAGTGAGTTTTAATTCCTTCTCTCTTCGGTCTTTTCCTGTTGCCCGCATTCTTTAACAGGATGATAATGTATGGATGTGTGATGCTCATGAAGAAGGTCGGACAGCTGGGAGGAGACTTCTTCTTCACAGACTGTCTCTTTTTCGGGGCCATCGTCTCTGCCACTGACCCAGGTACCCACTTCGCCCCGGGTGGGTCTCCGCTGTCGTGTTGTTTAACGTCTTTCCTGGGTTTGTGATCATCAGGGCAGTGAAACCTTACAGTATACGAAGGGTTGCAACTGAGAAGAAGCCGTTGGAATCATCGCTCTGGTTTGTTTGCGAGTACAAGCAGCCCGGCACGCGGTTAGTTCTCACACCACCCAGTGCAGGCTCGTACCCGAGTCCTCGTGCTCCTGCGCTCCGTCGGGTCTGTGTCAGGAGGCGTGTCGCTGGGCTGGCGCGCCGCGTGCAGTCAGGCTCCGACTGTTGCTAATGCTTTCAGAGAAGCTCTTGGAGAATGCGTTGTTGTGTGTGTGTTACGGCTCTGCCCGACAAACTGCAAACAAGAGGTGGGGGCGTGCAGATCTCCGGTACTGGGAAGAGCGTCGGCGTGATCCGTGGCGGCCAATCGCAGGTCTCTGACGTGGCGGGGTCTGGCGCTGGCAGCAGGGCTTGACCAAGTGTTTCTCTCCCCTCTCCTTCCGGCTGCCCCCCCCTCCACAGTGACCGTGCTGGCCATCTTCCACGAGCTGCAGGTGGACGTGGATCTGTACGCGCTGCTCTTCGGCGAGAGCGTCCTCAACGACGCCGTGGCCATCGTCCTCTCCTCGTGAGTCCGGCGCCCGGGCGGCTGTCTTGTCTGTGCGGCTGGGTACCTGAGGCAGGAGGGGCAGGGGTTGCAAATCGCATCTTCTGTGCCAGCCTTAAGGTTGGGAGCTGCTCCGGGGCACTGCCCTGAAGAGCTGGTAACGGAAGCGGCCTGCCCACCTGATGTTGATAACAGAGTGGGCTAAAGGCTGCTGATGAGTGTGCTTGTGCTGTGGGTCTAAAGAATAACTAACCCCTGACCTGACCGTTGTTTGCTTGCAGAATTCTTATTTATTACGGGAAACGCAGGGCCCGCGAGGGGCTGGGGAAGCAGGCCGCAGCCTCGGCGCTGGAGTGGGGTCAAGGCGTGTCGAACGCACGGGGGATGTCTCCCAATGGGTGCTGCTTCAGAGCAGAGCAGAGGCCACGTAACCCTGGAGTGCCAGGACAACACGGGGAGCAAATTACCAGTGAGCCGTGCTTTGTGCGGCCACAGCTCTGATGGAGTCAGTCGCGACGGCCCCGGGTTCTCGCGAGATCTGGAAATAGGAAGCGCTATAAAAGTTACTCATCCTTCTTGCTAGACCTTGGAAGGAAAAAATGTCCCGGAACAGTCCTAGAAAACGGGGGGGGACTATCGCCTGAATAACTGAGATACACCCCAGGTTTCTGTGTACCGAGATGGGTGGTGAAAGCTGCTCATATTTACACCGATGAGCTAAATCTGCAGTCCTGCAGAATGGTCATGTAAACAGGCGGGGAATGAGGCAGGGATCAGTGGGGTGCACAGCTTGTTGACGACACTGCTATGAAAAGCTGCTGAAATGGAAGACTCCTGGGACTTTATCCAGTGAGGGGACTGTGGGAAGCCTGAAGACGAAGGTCTAGATCAGTTGATCCTGATTAGCAGTACTCCGGAACGTGCTTGCCTAAGTTAACATCAGGTACTGATTTGCAACAGATTTTGCTCATGTTAGTGTTTGAGGTTCTAGGTCTCTCTAACCTTTATGGGTTTTTTTGCATAAAACGGGCTGATTGCATGCGAGGCTACATGAAAGTCTAGCCGTCCTTGCAGGAGGACGATGTGTAGCTTTGCAACGATAAACAAGCATCCCTGTGGGTGATGTGAGCAGGAAGAAGGAGCACAGGCAGGGAAGCTGTTTTGCAAGAGGAGTCTGCTGGGTAGCTTTGTGCCCAGTGCAGGATACAGTCTCTGCTAGTTATGCAGTTTGGGGAAGAAGACAAATCCCCATTTTTTTTCCTGGTAATTTGCTCCTTGTGCATTTAGTGTGATTGGAATAGATCCCCTGTGTGCTCTGTTAAATTTTCCACTGATTAGTTTCCTGATTTGCTTGTGCAGGCCTGCAAGCATTTACTCCACACTTTTCCAAGGCCTGTCTGTTTCTGTCATGACATGTACTCCTTTCTCCCAACCAGCGGTGTCTGAGTGCAGGCTGGTGTCTCTTACTGGAATTGCACTCTTTCTGACAGTGGCTGCACACTCAACAGGAATTATAACTCAGTTTTCCTGGGCTTGGTTTGCTGCCCTTTTTGTCAACATCAGAAAATACAAGAAAGATATTTGCTAATTGGATCTTTTCTTATGGGTAGATTCATACAATAGATTCATGTGTTTGAGGTATGAAGGGATTTTGCAAGATTACTAATCTGACACTACATAGTGTCTTTCCGAATAGGAATAAAAACCGAAATTAGGCTGTTTTTTTCTGTAATGGAGTTATTTGTTTATTTACAGTCAGAGACAAAGCTTTGAGGTACTGTGCTTTGTACCTACTGTCTAGGCAATTTAGGTTTTAACTTTATTTTTTACAGTGCAGGCTTTTTATTATTCCACTGTCTCTTCCCAGAAGGCCTGGAGGCTTGCAGGACTGAGATCAATGGTTCTTAAATGCGTTGTCACTAAAGAGCTTGTCATCCCATGTGTTGTGAGTCCCAGATAGCGGCTTTACCCCTAGATAAGCAGGCACTAGTTGCCCAGTCCCTGCATAGCTGCACCTCTGTAGCTTATAGCCATATCACTTAGTGAAAATGATAAGCTCTGATGGGATGAATGGCTTGTTCTTGTCTTCAGCTTTCTTCTGTTGTAGTCCGTATCTTTATGTTGGACAGGTGAGTGGTAAGATATTGGCTCCTGTGTGAACTATGCACAGTGAAAACCGACGTCCCAGAATTTTCAGGCCAGTCCGTTTCAAATTGGATCTCATTATGTGATCCAGCTAATGTAGCAGAGATAAGTGGGCACATAATTCATTTTAGAATCCTACATATCTTTATACCATCCAATTTGGAATTGCCAGATTCACAGGAGATTCGCGGCATGGCTCTCATGCATGTAGGGGCATGAATGGACCCTGCAGCCGCACACGGGAGAGTGAGGATGTGTAGGCGCCACTGACACGCCCACATTCAAGCCCGTTGTCTTCTAACGCATCACAGGCAGCCCAACCTTGTACATGGGGGCTCAGTGCCGATTGGCGAGGAGGTGTGTTCCTGTGGGAGACCGCAAGCTGTGTTGCTGAGTCACAGTGAGAGGACCCAGGCTCGAACCCATGATCATACAGCTCAGCCTGCACTCAGGCGACCGCCTTTACTGGTTGAGCCTCCCAGGAGGCCCTCAAACACATTGGGGGGGGTACAGTTTGAACCAGCGTGTATGAAAACACGTTTTTTCTCTTTAAATTCACTGGGGAACAGATGCATTTCTAAGAGAGACGTTTTATCTTTCTGTATTTTGCTCTCTTTCAAATGCCGTTTGAAGGAATGCACCATTATCTTAATTAAATATCGCAGTGCCTGGTACAGAGTGTGCTAGGGTACTGCTGTCTTGCATTCTCCCTTTTCGCATTTCCTTCTAGTTCATGTTTTCTCTGCGGTTTCTGCCTGGAGTGACGTGTTCCTTGACGTTGTTAACTTCAGACCGCCTCTGTTTTAATCGTCTGAATGGTAATGGATCGAAGTGCATGTTAAGATATCTGGCTGTAATCACCTGCAAAAAAAGATGAAAAGTATAAAACGTATCACCTTTGTGCAACCATTCCTGCAATCATTGATGTCTTCACATCTTTAAATCTTGCTTGAAACCAATGGCACACAGACTGGGCGCAGAGTGTGCGTGCTACAGTACTCGAGCGTTTTTTTCAGATGATTATACCAGAGTCTTTGGTGACACAGCGACAAGTACAGTATCTTGCTCTTGCTTGCAATCCTCGTGGTTGATGGAGAAGACTTACAGCCGTCTCCCTGGGGTTTCAGGTCCATCGTGGCTTACCAGCCTGCTGGAGATAACAGTCACACCTTCGAGGTCACAGCCATGTTGAAGTCCTTCGGGGTTTTCCTGGGAGTCTTCAGCGGGTCTTTTGCCTTGGGAGCAGCAACAGGAGTGGTGACTGCCTTGATATCCTTCACTGATTTCTGATGCATGTTGTGTGTCCTTTTTTTTTAACTGTTCTTCATGTGCATGGTGCAACAGACATGTGATTTGTACTACTGTCAGGAGAACGTTAGGGAAATTCAACTAAATCAGTTGCTTTTTATTCTTCGGAGACGACAGTAAGACCACACTGAAGCAGATACACACACACACACGGGTCTTCAGCATACTTCAGAAATACACATCTGCAAGCAGTCACAAATATTTAGCTGCTTTCAGAATTGTGTATTTACATTAAAGAGCAGGCCTGGAGAGAATGCACAGCCATTATTACTTCTGGTCTCGAAATCATGCTTTGTCATGATGTGTATTTCTGAGGAAGATCTATTAAGGCTGAAGCATTTACAATGGAAATGCATTGCAAAAGACATTTGCATATTGGCAACTAAAAATTGACGTTTTCACCTATTTTTTTTCTTCTCCATTTTTGTCATTTATTAAGCACATAGGCTCAGCGGCAGCCTTGCTGGTCAGAGTAGGGAATTGTAGTTTCCTGCTCCTTCCTGTTATACAGCATTGTGCTGCTCCTTGTGTTCCCTGCAATGGAGCCAGTCCTGCAGATCACACTTCATCTATAATGATCCTATAGGTGTGCCAAAGCTTTGTTTTACTATATAATTGATAATCACTTGCATTTGTATAGCACTTTGCACCCTAAAGGACCTCAAAATGTTTTACAAATACCGTAGGAGCGGAAGTACCTCATCCACCACAGCTCCCACCAGGGTGACACAGAGCAGCCATTATGTAAATAATATAAATAATTCCTTACACTTCTAAAGCGCTTTCCTGGACACTCCACTCAAAGTGCAGGCAGTGGGGCCTCCCCTCCACCACCTGGATGATGCAACGGCAGCCAAGTTGCACCAGTCCACTCGTCACACACGCCGGCTATCAGTGGGGAGGAGAACCGAATAACGGAACCATCCTGTAGATTGGATCCACATGGATCTGTTGAATCCATGGATCCATAGATTATGAACCAGGAGCTCTACTACAGAGCAGGGGTCAAGCAGAGAAGTGAGAAAAGCTTGGCAAATTTAAGTAGAGGAACTTAAGGAAGTCAGATTAGACCCAGATCTCATGAACCGTGCCATGGGATTAATCGCCCACTAGCTAGGGCCCTGGTGTCACGTCTCACTCGACAAATGGCATCTCCTGAAGTGCAGTGTCCCAGATCGCCAGACTAGGGAATTGCACTGGAAATTCTGCTCCCCCACCGTCGATTCCAGCAGCAGTCTGGCGTGTCGTTGAGAGTCATTGCGTTCCAGGAGTGACCAGGCGCAGCCTTGCTCACATGCCGAGAGAGATTGGGCAAAACGGTGATAATGTTGCTGTGCACAGTCTTACAATAGCTTGGTAGTTCATTCGTTGTTGGACATTGGGCTTCGGTGTGTCTCTAGGGCAGAGGAAGCAGCTAAACACACTTCCGTGTCCTTTCACAAGCTGGTCTTCGGTATCGGGACCCCTGTAGGCCTGTCCAGCTCCTGAGGGTTGGAGGGCTGGGGTCTGACTGATCTGCAGCAGTGACCGCTGTTCCAGCGATGGACTGCCATCGCCCTCTTCTACAGCACTCCCTTTTTTTTTTTCCCTTGACTCTCTCCCCTTGCCCCCACGTCACCAAGTTCACCAAGCTGCGCGACTTCCAGCTGCTGGAGACGGCACTCTTCTTCCTCATGTCCTGGAGCACCTTCCTGCTGGCCGAGGCGTGTGGCTTCACAGGTAACCAGCAGGGGGCGCAGGGGTCCTGCCTGCCCGCAGCAGCCTGCTGTCCTGCCCTGCCCCGCCCCGCCCTGTTCTTGCAACAGAATTCCTAATCCCCCAAACAAGCTTAAACTGAGGATGTGAGATAGTGAGACTGTGTTGGAAGCAAAACAAGTTTCCGAGGGAAGGTTATTTTATCAGAAAAGGGCACGTGGGCATCCCCTTTTCTAGAAAGACTTCTGCAAAATTAAAAAATATATATTTTAAAGCTGGGGTGACGTTCATGCGGGCATATAGGCCCCTTCTGCCCCGTACAGAGATGATTTGGACTGGAATTCTGCCAGGGAATGTGCTGGCAATGATTGCCTTTAGCCGCAAGGGTGGGGTAAGTGAGTTGCATCCAAGATAGAGGTGGGGGCAGGTCACCCAGGCAGGATGTTCCCCAGTTGTACCAGGCTGGTGTGCACTTAATGCACCACTCTCATTCCGCTCTTCTCCTGCAGGAGTGGTGGCTGTGCTGTTCTGTGGAATCACCCAGGCGCATTACACCTACAACAACCTGTCCCCCGAGTCGCAGGACAGGACCAAGCAGGTATGGTTCTGTGCACCTCAGTGCGACGGGCGCAGGTGGGGTTTGGACAAACTCCCAAGCGAGGAAGCATGGGGGTATTTCTGTTAGGTTTGTAGACGGGTGCATTGGACTGCGCAGGGTTGTCAAAATGATTTTAATTGTTCAGTCCGGTTTTCTTTCACCCCCCAGTCTGTTCCCTGTTTGTCTGACGTCCAGCCCTTGCCTCCTGATCCCAGTCCCCGTGTTCCCAGATCTCTCCGGATTGGCGTCGGATTCACAAGTGCACTTGTGACTCGGTGTAAAAGCAGCTGTCAAGCCTATTCCTGCGTTTCTGTTTCTCCCCTGGGTTGGGGACTGACTTGCTCGTGTTGTGTTTGGATTCCTAGTTGTTTGAGCTCCTGAATTTCCTCGCTGAGAATTTCATCTTCTCCTACATGGGCCTGACACTCTTCACGTTCCAGAACCACGTCTTCAACCCCACCTTCATCGTGGGAGCCTTTGTATCCTGAGCCACATACCCACAGGCAGGCATGTTTGCCATGACCTACTTCTGTCGTGCACATAATGTGAGGAAACCCTACAAATACTGTTTCTTCTGTGGTGAAAGAAGAAAAATAGCACATGTAATATCCTTTCTCCCAGATTTATGGTGTTTTAGAGCTGTATTCTAATAATTGCTCTGGTGACATGACTGATTATATAAGTCATTGATAATTTGGCACATGTCTATGCGGTCAGTGTAATATGGCTGCTGCCAGCTTCCACAGGGACTTTTCCTTAGCAGCGACCCCACCCCAGCTGGCTGTTTTCCTGGGGAGAGCTGCCAACATCTACCCCCTCTCCTTCCTGCTGAACCTGGGCAGGAGGAACAAGATTGGCTCCAACTTCCAGCACATGATGATGTTTGCAGGTACGGCCGCCCACCCCCCCGTCCCCCTCCCCCCGCAGTGTGTCTCTGAGTGTGGCAGAAAACGGTTAGGTGTGAGATTTTGTATGCGCTCTTGCGGTCAGTGTCTCCTCCAGCTCTGGATTTTTGTAATGTACTGAACTCATCAGCAGCCATTTCAGTGGCATTGTGGGACTTTCTTCACGGTCCCTCTCCTCCTCTTTCACCGGGGGTGTGATCGAGTGGACAGGGTGGGGGGTGTATTTTTGGGCTACAGTTATTTCCACATATTTCTGAGGTACAATCGTACCACCGAACTGATGCCCACCCTGATGGTAAGAAGGTGCTGGAGAGTCTGGGCCGAGCAGTGCGACGTTTGTCAGAGTGATGTGTGTTGTGGCGCTCCAGGCCTGCGGGGAGCCATGACCTTTGCCCTCTCGATCCGGGACACCGCCACGTACGCCAGTCGGATGATGTTCTCCACCACGCTGCTCATCGTCTTCTTCACCGTCTGGGTCTGCGGGGGCGGCACCACGCAGATGCTGTCCTGGCTGCGAATCCGGTGAGCAGGGAGCGCACCCCACTGCTGGTGTGGGGAAACAGAGTGGTGGCCCATCCCGGTTCTGGAGGCCCCGTGTGTCTGCGGATTTTCCGAAGTCTGATCAGCTGGGAGGAGCTGTTTAATTGGTTTAGGTCATTAAGACCCGAGCAGTAAAATACACTGACCCCCCAGAACCAGGACTGGACATCCCCGATTTTGAAAGAATATTGACATATTAATCGGGTAATCTCTGCCAGTGCAACAGCAATAATGTAAGTTTGTAGTTTGTTACTAGTGTGTAGAAGTGTTTTTTTACACATTTTATGACAAAACATTCTCAGTACGAGCATGTTTTTTCATGGTCATGAGCTATGCACTTAACTCGTGCAGTAGCCTGTCTAGCTACTGTCTGATTTTAGCTTCTGTGCTTGAATGGATCTCAAATTCCTGTTTGTTGTACCTCAACAGAGTTGGAGTGGATTCAGACCAAGACAACTTGGTAAGTACAGAACATTTGGCTTGGAGTTTCGAGGCAGCAACTGTAAAAAGCTGATGGGTTGATAATGCATAAGACTTTTATCTTGAAATCATCCCTGTAGTAAACAAATCATTCTGTGTGAATCTTGTGAAAAGGCCATTTTAAGTTTCCCGATACACCTGTGCTTTCTAAATTTGATCATTTGACTGGGTCTGCATTACTGATGCCTGTGGGTTGTGCATGTGTTTCCAAAGCAGGCTGTTACAGATGGAGGAGAACGGAGAAGTACCAAACAGGAGAGTGCCTGGCTCTTCAGGCACTGGTACAATTTTGACCACAAGTATCCTTTGAAAAAGCATGTTTTGCTTTGGCTTGCCTAAGGTTTCTCAGTAGGGGGAGCACCTGCACATCAAGAGTAGTGCTTTAGCTCCAGTCTTAATCTGAACATTCTGGGAAAAGTAAGAACTTTGCAATGCTGCCCTCTGCTGGTGCTACTTGTCTATATCACGGACATGCTGTAGTACATACAAAACTGATTGCAGTTCGAGATGTATTCTCCCCAAGGGAAAATTTGTTTTGCAGAAGTGTTGGACACGGTTATACAACAGAAACATCCATCACTAACAAAGAGTTCAGGACACGTAGTACTTCAGGACATAAAAGAACTATTTGACATTATTTAAAGAGTGCGATTGCGAAGGAGAGAAACCATTATTTCTATGACGCTGGTTTCTACAACCTCTGCAGTCTGCCTGTTTATTAAAGGTTGGAGAGGGGCTGCATTTTCCCTGCAAACAATGAGGAGTTTCATTGCTCCATTCAAGAATATGACTTAGAATGGGCCTGGGATGACATTCTGGGTTCTCTGCTAAGATGACCAGGGCTGTGTCATCAGCAAACCTAACAAGAGGTCTATCTGTGTGATTGCTCTGACAATCACCAGGGGACAAGTCGCAGCCCTGCGATGATCCATTGCACCAGCCTTTACAAAATAGGTGTTTTGAGCTCTTTCTTTTCCAGAATCCATCCCACGGCAATTTGTAGATTAGTTGAAGAAATGAAATCGGTACCTTTCTAATGCTATATATGTAGACTTGCTGCTGTGTACTGTATGTAATTGCTTAGTTTCTGAAAGCAATTAAGTTTTATATGTCCAACTGCAGAAAAACCTTGCACAGGCATGGAAATAAACTAAATATTCCTTTCCTGAACCAGGTGTGCTGTGAAACACCTGGTTTATTGTTAAGTTAGTTTCGTACGGTTCAGGAAGTGTTGGCTGTGTTAAGCCTAGAGGCGACCGGTCTTGACGCAGGTGGTGCTGCTGGGCTCCTTGACTCCGCTGCTCTCCAGCTACCTGAAGCCCATCCTGACGCACAGCGGCCCCCCGCTCACCGCCACGCTGCCCAGCTGCTGCGGACCCCTGGCCAGGTGTCTCACTAGCCCCCAGGCCTATGAGGTGAGAGGTGCCCCGAGTTCCTGTTGCGCCTCGGACGGGGAGGACCAACGAGGGGGATCCGACACAAGTACACAAACTCCCCCAGGGCCCCCGACGTGGCGAACCCAGAAAAAACCCCGAGGGCGTGACCTGGAAGTGCATTTACAACTGAAGACGGAGGGGGGGGGCACTTCTTTACACTGAGGGTTGTGGGAGGGTGGAGCAAGCTGTCCCCCGCTATGCTGTTGAAGCTGCTGCCCTGGCGTCTTTCAAGAAACCGTGGGATGAGATCCTCGGATTAATTAGTGACTAACTGTCTAACGAGGTTGAAGGTCGGAATGGGTCCTCTCGTTTGTCACCGGTCCGGTGCTCCTGCGTGTGGAGTAGGGCTTCGCCAGGCCCACGGTGGTGGTGCAGGCCTCTCGGAGGGGCGCTAGAGTCAGGCTCCCAGAGTCGGGAGGAGGTTGGAAACGAGGAGCAGCTGCGGGTATCCTTCAGCGGGCCGTGGACTGGAGCGGAATAATAATCCGATTCCATCTGGGGGGAGAGGGAAGGAATTCTTCGCACATGCCC
The DNA here is from genome assembly GCF_040954835.1 of Lepisosteus oculatus. Lineage (NCBI taxonomy): Eukaryota > Metazoa > Chordata > Actinopteri > Semionotiformes > Lepisosteidae > Lepisosteus > Lepisosteus oculatus. Next base: position 48,930,043 of record NC_090703.1, read on the forward strand.
ATGTTTAGAGGTTTTACCGTTTTGGGCCATGTTAAAAGGAAATCTGGTTTTGATTAAAATAGCAGTTTCAGTGCGTTGTACTAAGGACCTGGCGACTTCTACACAGGGAAACACAGCATATAGGCTTTCCCTGGTCATGCTCCTGGGGTATCTAGCGAGCATCAATGAATAATCCTGTCTCGGAGCTCAGATTAAAGGGCAGCATGTGTACGGATTTAGCTGTTTGTTTATCAAGAGGGCTGTTGTCTGCAAAAGCTAGTTAATCATTTTTTTTAAGAAGAGGTTGCAGTTCACACCACCTGTCCTTGATGCCAACTGTGTTGTGCAAACTCTGTTTCAATAATTATAGTTATTTCAATAATCAGCACTATTTTTGTTTGGATATTTAAATCTGCGCGTCTCGGCTGATAAATCACGTGCAGGCGCTTTTGTCGAGGTCTGTAGGGCCTTCTCGAGTGTTTGCTGATGTTCTCCTGGCCTGTGGGTTTGAAACTTATCACTCCACCCACGGTCCTGACGTCTTGGCTCTGAAGTGCGAAGCCCGACTCCGAGGTGTGGATACCGGTTCGGAGGGGACAAGCGGTCGGACAGAGGGGGAAATGTGTGATCTGCAAGAGCATCCTTGAACAAAGTTCTTGGGCTCGAGTCCTAAGATGGTCGCTTGAAACTGAAACTTTAATTGTTTTCATTGTTCTATGAGTGTTGCCTTTCAGCTGAAATAAATGTTTCATATAACACTGCTCCTTCTCCCAAACCCCCTCAGGTCACAGGTCACAGGTCACAGGTCACAGGTCACAGGTGAAAGGGCTCATCTTGGCGGTGTGGCGCTTCTAGCTGCAGGGCACTGTGGAAGATCCGTTGCTTTTGCCCCGTGACACCGCTGTCTTCTCCGACCTGGTGCGCTCAGTGTTGGTTTTTTTTGTCTCTCCCTCCGCTGAAGAACCGGGAGCAGCTGAAGGACGACGATTCGGACCTGATCCTGAACGACAGCGACATCAGCCTGACGTACGGCGATGCCACCGTCACCACCGACTCCTCGGGCTCGGCCGCCGCGCACCGCCCTGGCCCCGCGGGCTCCGACGAGGCGCTGGACAGCGAGCTGGCCTTCGGGGACCACGAGCTGGTGATCCGCGGCACGCGGCTGGTCCTGCCCATGGATGACTCGGAGCCCTCGCTAGCCGCGCCCAGCCGCCACCGGGAGTGAACAGACCGCCCCCCCCCCATCCCCCCATCTCTGCGTTTCTCACGGATGGTCCCTCTTTTTTATTCTTTAATTCCTAGACGAATTCTCCGTCCTCCGTCCCTTCTGCCTGTTTTTAAACCCCTCTCGTACCTTTCCGATATTTATATTTTTTCTATTCTTAAAAAGTCGTCAGTGTTCGTCTGCACAGCTGTCGCCTGGTCCGCCGCGCGGCAGCCTCCTTCTGCAGAAAACGTCCGAGTAGCTCGAGAAGTGTTTGCTGTCTTGAAAAACATGCATGTGTGTCTCCCGCTTTTTCAAAACGGGGAAAGTCAACACCGCAGCCGAAGCTAAAGGCTGTTTAATATTATTGTTCGTATTTGCATATATAACAAGGTGTGCTATAACAGCTGCAGTTTGTTCTGGATGTGGAACGCATGGTCATTAGGGTCTTCTGGTGTGCTTTGATGAAGTTGGGTTGTAAGGTGTCTGTTCAGGCTGTAGGATGTTTTATTTGCTTATATCCGTGCATACTTGGCAGTTTTGTGTCAAATACTCAGTACGTCGCCTACACTGCCTTCCCTGTGAGTGGCATCGACGGCATCTGGCTGAGAGCCGTGTTGTTTCAGTGGAGCTGCGTTGCTGTGTGATTGCATTCAAGTGCCTGTTGAATATGAGAGTACATCGATCCTGCCAAATGCAGGAGTTCTTACCATGCGGTACTCATGTGCACTCAGTGCACTAAGCCTGTAGTTGTGTCGTGACATTTTTGCCTCTGACTTACATGTTACACGTCTGAGACTCGTCAGTCCTAGCATCCTGACCTCTGACTGTGACATTAGTTTTTTTTTCCCCCCACACCTTGTTATATGACATTTGTGGTGTTTCCAGCTGTCAAAAGGTACCGTCATCCTGTGGACTAATCAAGAAACAGACCAGTCTGGTTTCTTCTGATATGTTTTGGATTTGTTTTTGTTGGAACATGAAAAGCTTCTGAAATCCCCCACGCTTTGACATCCCTCTCCCCAAAAAAATACCAGGAATGCGTTTGCAATTCTGTTTCGAAAGCTCTTTCAAAAGTCCCCGTAGCTCGTGTCTTGGGCACTGGCTTTGCGTTGCACGAAATATTGGCAGACAAAAGCAGATTTTTAAAAATGTTGAAATTGGCGCTTGGGATTTCTAACCAGACCATCTCGAAAAGAAAAAAGCAGAACCAAGTTGGCAAGGAATGATCTGTCCTGGGTCCTGTGGTGGCGCAGCGCCTGCTGTCATTCAGAAATGTTGTCATTGACTTGACACTTGTTTTCTGCAGGCATCTAACATGCGAAGCTCCAGTGGTCCTCAAGATAGTTTGTTGATGGTGTCGTACAGGGCAGAGAGGCAGAGTCCTCGTTCTTGCGCGCGATCTCCAGGACTGCAGAAGACCCGTGTTGTGCAGTAGCTACCTGCAGCTGTTGTCTCGGCCTGCCTGACAGTGAGATTTGTCTTTGTTGGCCATGTTGTGCTTCGGCGGATCTAAAAAGCCGAGTGCGAGTTTGTTGGCGTCCGCTCTGCGAGACCCGGAGAGAGATTGTGAGATTGTGAGAATATCCCAGTGGAAGACTGAGGTTTTAAGCAGGACATAGGAGGGAAGAGGCACAGGGGTGTTTTTAGGGATCCGTGTGTACAGAAGTTACTTCAGCCAGATGGAAAGGTTGTTGTTTTTTTTAGGGTGGGGGCAGTGGCAGTGTTGAATGGGGGGAGGAATCAGAGGCTCAGAGTAAAAAACAGTGAATAATATCACTATTGTATGATCTGTTGTGTTGTTCTGTGCTTTGCTTATGTCATCAAAGATTTTAACAACTGTAGGGCCAGTAAGCATTCACTGGGTCAGGAAGTGTTGGTGTATTTCTTTTTCTCTTCACAATTTCAAATTCCCCCTTGTTTTCATCACCCGCCCCCACAAGCTCGTAGTTAATATAAATGCCCTTAGTAAGTGTCACCTGGGGGCTGTGCTGCTACTCATTGACCAATTTGAAGTTTATGACGGGTCACCAAAAGCAAACCCGCTTCATGGGAATTGTTTTCCAGGCCCCGGCCCTGACTGACGTTCCTAAAATCCCCTGTTCCCGCTGATTTGCATATCGCAGCAGGACGCTTAGGAGTGAAGGAAAAACAAACCGTCCCCCGGGTGGCCCTGCGCCGACCTGTTCAAGGGGGGGGATTTGCGATGCATTTAGCAGACGAAGCCCAGAGACACGAGTCAGTAATTGCAGTAGACGCGGCGGGCTTGGGACTGGAGCTGCAGGCTGAAAGAGGAAGCGCTGATAAGCGGCTGTTGTCGCAGCCCGTGTTGTGAGTGGTGCAGGGAGGACAAGGCCTGCTCCCTGCTGAGCAGCGAGCACAGCCTGACTCAAGAGCGTGTGCACACTGATAGCCCTACATGTCAGTGGCCTCAGCCACTGGCATCCTTTTATCGCCTGCTGTGCAGGAAAGGCATGAAGGCTTATGCTTTTTATTTTATTCCTTTTTTTTTTTAAACTCAAGCATGCATCTTAACCACAATGGCTAAGGAAGCCCTTATAACTTGTTTGGACTGGGGAGGGAGAAGGGGGGGCTCAAATATTAAAACACTTGGCACTTTTGTTGTTGTTGTTTTGTAATGTCTTTTTTTGTTGCTTTGTGCAAATTGGTATGCAACAAGTTGTGAAGCTGCTGCAGAAGATTGAGCTCGGAAGGGGTTGCGTTGTTTTGTTTGGAGAAGTCTCTTGCAGGCTGCCAGTGGTTTGATCTTTTCTTCAAACGTCTTTGTGAATTATTTCGCCCGGCAGGTCCTGGGCAGGGTGTGACTTGGGCTCCTGCCTCCTCCCACAGGGGTGTTTGTCCCGTAAATGAAACTACAAGTCAGATTAGCACAGTTCCCCTGTTGTGGAGGGTCCATTTTGGGGAGATCGGTTGTCACCTGGAGCTGAACAAAAAATAGTGAGAAATATCTATTTTTTAAGGTCATTATATATCGTATAGTATTAGGTGTAATGGTGTCAACAAGCTCCCTTGTTTTTATGAACTGGTTTGAACATAAAAGAGACTGACGTACTGTATTTCCTCAGAGGGATATCCAAGCATCTTCTTCAGAGAGAAGCTTGATTTCTTATTGGAAAGGGCAGCTGACTGACAGCCCCCTTAGCTCTGCTGAGGTGTAACCGCCTGAGCCTTCCTACCTTTCCCCAGGAGAGCTCAGGGGCGGCCAAGGTCTCCTCCTGCTCAGATCACGCCCTGGAGTCGCCGGGAGCCCCGAGTCTGGGCCACAGAGTCAGTCTGGTCCCCAACACTGGAACAGGTGCTAAGGGGAGAGGGATTCCCGACAGAAGTTTCACAGGCAATAAAGGTAGTGTTTGTACCACATTTGTCATTTTATTTTATTTTCCTTTCCGATAGGTCATGAGCACTTGGCTTGCACGCTATTGTTAATGTTCAAGATGTTGGGTTCTGAAAGGTGGATCTGGCGGCGCCGGGCTTTGTGGGTGTTTGGATCCCAAGCCTGTGCTTTTGTTTTAAACGAGTTGCAGTTACTGACTTGTTTCACCCACTTTATTGTAAATACCCTGTCACTGTTGATGGCACGTGGATTGGTACTGTAAATAAAAAGAAACCATAATGCGTTTGTTTAAAAATGACTGCTTCCTTTTTCTCGGAACCTGTGTACATTTTCTTTTTCTTGCTCTGCTCCATCAGCACACAAGCCTCTCATGCTGAAGATTGGTGCTTCTGGTATCTTTTTTCCACACTCTTATTTTCCAGGAGCATTAAAGTGGGGTTAAATAGGCAAGCAATCTAAAGGTTAAAATGCAGATAACCATGACCTCCGCATAAGACAAATGACACTTTGGTGTCACGCGCAGTATCTCGGGAAATTAAAAAAGATCATGTGCTTTGGAATGTGCAGCGTGTTCGCTTTTAAGGCCAGCACAAGCCCCTCCTGCATGACTGCGTGGTACAGTTCCTGAGAAGTGAGATGCATGATCATGACTGACAGTCCAGTTAGAGATTTAAAAAAAATAATAAAAAGATGCAAAATCCTGGAATGCAGGACGTGTGTGTAAATCCTGAAATATTACCCTGCCTGACATTATGACCCACACTTTTTTTTTCTTCTTTTCCTCTGCAAACCACTAATTCATCTCCGTCTCGAGAGGCAGGAGTGGGAGATGAAAAGCAGGTTTCTTCGCAGCTGAAGCCAGTGTGACTCTGCACATGCGTTGCCAGTTACCAAAGCCCTTCCCCGGTTTGGAGAGAGATCAGGTGTCAGGCTGCCGCTCCTAATATGGCAAGAATTCTCCTGATCTGTTCATGTTTGTTCAATGAAACAGCAGGGGGGGGTAATATTAACATTTAAGGAAAGCTCCAGTTCCTTTTTTTATTGCTAGCTAGAAACCCTTCTGTCATGGTCTTTGCAGAATTCCTGACAGGAGATGTGAGATTCCAAGAGCTCTGGTTTATATTCCTTTAAAAGCCCAGGCCAGCATATCATCACCTTCTGAAATGGCAGGAATGCCTTCCTCTCCGGTCATGTATGTCGCACTGCATAACGTCCCTCTTGGGTTTAACTGATTGGACACCCAAGCTGAATACAGGGGAGGCTTTCTGTCTGGATGCTGGGCTTTTTGGCCTACTGCAGGCGTGTGACGGGGGGGGAAAGGTCACAAGTCAGAAATGTACGACGTTAAGTGTTGAAGACAGAAAGATTGCCTCTGTCTCCACTGTGGGTTTGTAACAATAATGATGGGTCTCCTAATAGGGTAAAACGTGGCCAAATTGGGTATCTCCCAGGAATTTTCTTTTAGGAGGCATGATTGTTTTGAAGAGCTGAGATGCACTTGACCTCTGACTCCTTTTGATATGAACTACTTAACCTTTGAACTCTTGTTTGCACTGAAAGCAATGGCATGTGTTATTAGCGGAGTTGGAAAGACGGATTCTAATACGCTCATGGGAGTTCAGCCCAGGTTATGAATTCTTTAGTGGAAATTCACAGGGGGAATGAAGAATCCTTTTGTGCAGAAGCATTGTTTACACATGTTTACACAAGTGCTTGAAGAATTCTGAAAATTGTGCTTGACATGAATAGATCTACGGTAGAATTAATTTACTGTCTGAAATTCTGAGTGTTTCTGAGTGCTGGAAGTCTCGCTAGTATTCGAGTTTTTCCACCTTTCTGTTTGTATTGTTTACAGGGCTGAGCAAGTGATTCTGATTTGTGTGAAATAGTCCCTCACAGCCCTTGGTGGCCTGAAGCACAGCCCCGCAACCTGAGGCCCTGCAGTGGCTCATCCGCTTAGCACACAACGGGGGTGAAAAATGGGGGCCTGTTGTTTTAGAAGGGTCAGTAGTGCAAGAATCTTCCTCTTGTTGCTGCTCTGCAGTGGCGAGATGACTGGTGGCGATGAAGATACACCCACACACACAGGAAACTTGCCTGTGGAGGTGCACAGCCCTGCAGATGCATTGACACCCTCTCTGCACCGTGAAACCGAAATATTTGCTGCAAGGTGAGCTGATTGTCCTAACTCAAAGAAAAGTCATTTTTCTCACACTCTTTCACACAAGAACCACGCGGGTGAGCTGCGCTTGGAGAAATGTGCACCTGGGCGGGGTGGGGGAGGAAGACCATCCCAAGCAATGGGGTCTCTCTGGGTTCCAGTACGGCACCACTCTGCTCTGCCTTGCAGGAAGGAAACACCTGTTCATACCTCCCTTCCTCTTCTGGGTATGAACCAGATCCTGTTGCCATCTGCGCTCTGTAACCTTGGGGTACTCTTTCCAAGGCTGGTATGTTTAAAAACCCCTTGTGGGGCTTCAGAATAACTAAGAGTTCTTCCTCACCACCACAGTGATCTTGCTTGTTCGTTACTGTCGTCGTGGGAGAGTAGCGGTCGTGTTGTCGCAGGGGGGCGAAAGTTGCAGCCTGTACTCCATGACGATGCTCCATCCCGAGAGACCCGTCAGTGGAGCAGCTGTACAGCAGGCACAGCAGAGCACAAGGCTGCAAGAAAGACGCATGCTTATGGAGAACTTTAGCCAGTTAAGGCCCAAGAAGGGAGTTCGGGATATTCAGCCAGGCCACCCGAGGAGGTATTCTAGCATTTTTTTTAGAGGTGCAGTGGGATTTTCACGACAGTACGTTGATGGACCTTAAAGCATAGCTTCCCATCTTGAAGACAAATTCCATGCAGATAGTAAAGTATTGAACTTGACAACACCACCAGCAGGACGGCTCCCCCTGTCAGTGTACTGCTAGAATACTGTTGCCTGTGCTGGAACAGGGGCCTAAGCATCCCTGTAGACCGAACCTGTACTCCTGTCATATCCCAGTTCCCGAAATTGGGCTCCAGTCCCTAGGACACTGGAAAGGCTGGAGAATGACCTCTCAGCCCATGTGAGGTCATTCAAATCCTGATATAACCTTCACTTTCGTAGTCGAGCTTTGAACTGGGCTAACTGCATTGAGGTATTCCTCACTCTGCTTTATTGTAAAGCGTCTCGAGATACTGTAGTTTATGAAAGGCGCTGTATAAAATAGATTGCTACTACTTGGGAATTTGTGATCTGGAGGGAAATATAACTTGTCTGCTCAGCTAGTCCATCAGCATCACCTCCAGCGGTCCTCGTGTCCCACAGATGTGACTCGTAACTCGTCTCGGTACAGAGCAGGCCCGTGCTGTTCTGCTCTGGCCCGAGCGGCTCTGGGTCCGGAGAAGTTCGGCCCAGCTGGTGGTACAGCTAGTGGACCTCCTTGTTAAACATGATGTTCCTGGCGCCCACGGACATCGCTGTTGTACGGTTTGTTTTAACTTCATCTCTCTGAAATGTAAATGCTCTCCAAGTGAACTTCCTCATTTAAACAGATTCGAAGGGCACTTGAATGATTCATGGGTTTGGAAGTTATAAACATCACGATGACTGATCGTTAATTTAAATAATTCATCCTTTTTATTGCTGGGTACTATCCAGTCTTTTATAAAATACTCGCAGTGACGTCCAGAGCTGATTAAAGTGTACAGTGTTATTGTTTAATGCTTCTGCACACACAAAAAATTGCCACATTCAATTTATTTAACAAGGCCAGCGTTAATTCCCCTTCTGTAACGTATTGTAGTGCGATATATATATTGTTTTCACTGTAGTCAAAAGTTTATCTTCTCAATTTCCGAATTCCCTTTCCTGGCAACGGACTTTACCCTTTTAAAGAATTGATTTTGGGGAGGAAAAAAACACGTCTTTTTTTTTTTCGGCTGTTTCTGCACTTCGTTGGGAAAGTCGTTGTTTCTGGTATTTGTTTAGGTAGACGGCCAACCACCGCAACAGCTCGTAAATTCCTGGTTGAGATCATTGTTGATACGAACGTAGTGGTTTTTGGATCATATCCTGTCTCGGGCAGCAAGCTTTTTTTTTTTCGTTTTAAACTGTAAGCGCTCGCAATCTCCCTCTGGCTTCCAGAGAGAGCGGCTGGACCGAGTTTACGCCCGAGACCAGAGGAGAAGGACGCACACCTTTTTCCCCCCGACACAGGGTAAGCCCGGAATGTGCATTTTTAAAAATATCTGAAATCACCAGATATGCATTTGCTGCTTTCTGTACTCATTTTCTTATATTTGTATTCGGTATTGCGCACCTTTCTGGCTGTTCAGGTCCAGCCCGTGGTTTGTGCACTGCAAGGTATCCTTCATTAAAAAAACATGGCTCGCATTATTATATAGCCTTTTAAATCCCACCAAACAGCAACACGGCAAGTTAGGAATCCGTGCGCTTTCTTGAAGTACCACGGTCTGGTAATGTTCAAAGTACAGTTTGAGACAATGTTTTACAAACATTCATCGTAATATAAGAACCGGATGAACGCTGGTAAACATATAAAGCGAATATTGATTTAAAAAAATGATTTAAAGAAAACACTGTGTAGAGCGTATACATTGTCGGTACGTGCACATAGTACAGAATTTCCACAGATGTGGCGCATGTTGCGATTTCTCCTAAACTCTTCACGAGTTTGAATATCACGCAGAAAGGACATTGTTGTGTTCAGGATTCCGGGTCCACGAAGATGCGCCTGAAAAAATGGAAAAGCACTGACTCCTTCATAAAAAAAAAGGAGAATAATCCAGCAGAATAAGCCATCACTGGATTCAGATCAACACATTTTAAAAACTGTAGTGATTGAGATTTCTGCCTGCAATGCTGAAAGAAATGACACAGTCGCTGGTTAAGCACGTTTAGTTCATACACGGGAAAGCCGAGATGCCGCCGTTTTTTTTTCTTAAGAGAATAAACTGGAGACGGGGAGCCCTGTAATTAAGTTTCTCCGTTTTCACTTCTTTTATGTAGGAAAAACATTTGCACATAGTCATTTGTTGTTTCGTTATTTTTACCCGCCCTTCGCTTGATCGCAGATATTTTAATGACTATATAAAGTGTTTATGCCCAGTTGTGTTTCTTTCATCTAGTGTGTATATATATATAATTAAAGTAGGTAGCATGCATACGCTGCAAAGGAACAAGTAAAGGCTTATTCTCTGCTGAAAAGAGAAGAAAAACTCAACGTTTCGGCTGTGGAGCCTTCTTCGGGTCGATATATATATATATTGAATTATTATATACTTCGGGTCACATAGTACACTTTATGTAATGCATAACAAGCCCACCCCACTCTCCCCATTAAAATACGGGCCGTCGAAAACCACCAAAACTAATAACTGGGCTTGGCATGACAGGTTAAACACGCACTAACGTTAACATGCTCTGTATTTCACTATCAGTTCCTCATTTTCGGTAACTTTCGTTACCGTTGTCTGAGTGTAGACAGTATACATTTCAGCCTCCTAGTTCATGCGGAAGATGCGAAACTGTAACCCTTTTCTCCTTGTCTCTCTCCCCGTCACACATCGCGAACTGCGAGTTCCCGAAGCGGGTATCCAGCGGCTCTAGGTGGGGCAGTGATGGCCCGGGTGTCTGCAGTACCCGCGCTCCACCGCCAGGGGGCGGGGCACTGGTCCCGCAGAGAGACGGGCGTGTCGCACGGAGAACACGGGCGACATTTTTTTGCAGCTGGACATAGATGCGAGGATTTTTAATGGGGCAAAGACAGCTATTTGCACGTATTAGCAACAGGTCGAATTGCGATCTTGTTTCTATTATTCTTAGCTTGATGCTGTTACACAGTATATACGTATATGTATATATGATACAGTATGCTTCTAGCTGTTTTTAAAAAATCAGAAACTGTGCCGTTTTCTTTTAAACTCGTCCATCCCACCACGGAGAAGAAGCAGAACTGGGAGAGGTGCTGATGACTGGCCTGCATTCCCACAGAGGGCTGGTAAGAGCCCAGCACAGCCCACTAGGGCACTGGGACCACACCTCGTAGCCACCCAGGCTCTGAGCCCCGCCGTGGGAGAGGACACGGAGCACCTTCACGAGTGTTTGGAAAAACAGCTTGTGCAATTCCTTCCAGAGCACAGAGCTGTAAAACAACTGAGCAGCAAAATAAAAATTCTTTTGTGCTTTTTAGTGCAAAAACACTAGTGTTGGTAATGGAATTTCTAACGAGCCCCACTCTGGTAAATATTTCCTGCTCTCCAGGTCCTAACAGTTGCAGGCAGGCAGTGCTAGACAGAGTGTACCGCGTTCCCACCCAAACTCGCAGGACAGTTTTACAGCCTCACACTTCCATTGTGTGGGTTGCCAAATGCATGATGTCATTCTTCCTTAGCAACCCCACAACAGCACCTGAAGAGGCCCACCGAGCTCGGCTCTCCTGCAGTGCACAGATGCAGCCCTGTGCTGCACTGATGGACATCGGCTTGTGTTTCGGACCTCCATGCTTTGAGCAGTCGGTCTCCTTCCAGCTCAGCACTGCTTGTGGCCCCTGATCAGCCTGGAGTCAAGCCCTCTCCCAGTGCCAGGGCTTTATGCCCAGAAAGGAGGAGGAAGTCGACTGGATCTCTGGATGCCTGGTGCATGTTTTCTCACCTGGGTTCTCTTGAGCTGTAAGGCTTTTGTGAAGAGTTTTTGACTGGGTCGGCCCATCAAGCCCGTTTGGGAGGTAGAAGTAGCTAATTGGTATCAGGATCTCTCCCAGGTATTCCTTGGAAGAAAACGGCATGGCTGGGTAACTTGCTCTCTACTCCCTTAACCTTTAGAGTGAAAGAGTGCCCCCCGATCTCGGTTTTAATTGCCCTTCCCCTTGTGTGCTCTGGCTATGCTTAACCTTCATTCTGGAGAGACCCGCGAGGCTGACTTGCTGATGCCTTTCAGGACTTTGAACACGCGAATCAGGTCTCACTCCTCGTTGTCTTCTCGGGTCAAGAGTAAAAAGTCCAGGTGCTCCAGCCTGCCAGCGTGGGACATTCCCTGAAGCCCCAGAATGCATCTTGTTGCTCTTTTCCACACTGGTTGCTGAGCAGCAATATCTTTTCTACAACCCAGTGACTGAAATGGCACATCGTGTTCTAAATGGTCCCTGATTTCCGGAGCCAGCGGTTGGCTGAGTCCAGGCCGGCGATGCTGGAGCCCAAAGCCTGATCTCCGTCACGCTAGGGGTTAAAGTCAGAGCAAATAAAACCCAGTGTTTTTTCCTCATGAGCTCATAGCTCAATAAAGCCAAATTAGGTAGGGTGGTGAAGCAGGCAGGCGGAACGGCACTGGTGCTTACTCAACGCACAGAACTGGGCAGATCCCCATGGTCAGGGGGACGGTCCTGCACTCGCACACGATTATTAATCACTTTACAGGACAAGACGTTGTCTGACCCCTTGCAAACTCAGAAAAACCGATGGGTTTGCTCGGTGTCTTTGCCGGTTAAAAAAGCAAAAAAGAAAAACACCAAAGGTCACGTTATCTTCTCTAGCACATCCTCCGAGTCCTAGTATAATTCTTTAATAAAATAGTACCGCGGCCGCTAATCTCAGAAATGTGGGAACTTGGATTGTTTTGTTTGTTCAGCCTTTGGCGTCCGTTAAGAAAGGCGATCACCAAGCAAAGGGGAGCGCTATCTGTGTTGCCATAAGAACATTTTACTTATTTGCTGCTATGGATCTTATCTTGGTAGTTCCTTTCCAAAGGTGACTCATGCTCTGTGGAAAAATACAGATTAGCAAGGCCCGCTTAACTGCGTTACCTTTGCTTGGGCCCTTTGACCTGAAAAAAGGGAGATAGAGATAGGAAATCAGCAAAGCTCTGCTTGATATTTATGACCGCTCTCGACTTGACACCCCCAAGTAAAAGGGAAAGGGCTGTCTAGTTATTCTAGGAGGGCTCAGCAGAGCTCTCCAGGGGGGCAGTGATATTTCATGCATGTTAAGGACAGCAGGAAGGCCCAGAAATGTATACAAAAACACCTGTTAAAACGTTTCTAACCGGATACAGACTTTTGGCTTAAAACAACTGTCCAGCTCAGTTACTCCTCAGAGGCCAAAGATGCCTCAGTTCACCGTCCGGAAGTTTGCTAAGGAAGCACTGAACAACAGAGTTTTCTGTCAGATGTTTAATACAAGAGCACCGCTGGAAAAGCGCGTTGAAGAGGGATGGTTTACTGGGAATCAGACTATATCAGTAAATAAAAATAAACCTTAAGCCGCGCATAACCCTGTGCTTGATAGAAACTGGCAGTGGTTTGCAGGTTAGAGAGGGGAGCATGCACAGGGATCTAGCGTGTGAAATTGACGTGAGGCATTGATCAGCGTTCTTGGTGGAAGCAGGGGGGGGTGGGGGGCACTCGGCGCTTCGGGGCGAAGCCGAGGTCATCGGGGAGGGCGGGCGCAGAGGAAACAGGGAGCCCCGTTTTATAATTGGCAGGACTCCTGGCACATTTGAGTAATTCCTCACTGTTGGAAGTCCTGGGCGTCTGCATGCAGCCGCAGGGACGGACAGGAGTGTGCCAGCCCGAACGTCTCTGGGCAGTCTGTCGCCCTCTTGCTTGGTGTTCATGTCATGAGCAGGGGCCAGAGAGAGGTGGGCGTGAGGGGGGTGGGGGTGGGCAGATGTGTCCATGGACAGACAAGTACAAGACAAGGCCCCCGGTCATGGAAAACTGGCACCGTCCTTTCCTTGGTATTTTCAGAGTTCCGGTCTGGATTCGGGCCCCTCTGGGCTGCACCAAGCCGTAAACAGAACAGCAGGCAATGAAGATACGAGCCGACTCGGGCCCCAGTGTGGATCCGCTGGCTGGGTGCTTGTATGAAACCTCTTACTGCTGCACTGGCTCAGTCCGACATGGTTTCAGCTTTGTTGCGAACAAACAAGTGAGCAAACCCCAGGGGAAATGGGTCTAATTATCCAACCCTTTTTTTTTTAAATTCGGAGAGCAAACCGGGAACAGATGGACGAACCATACAGGAAGACCGTGTCAGTAGAGGAGCAATGCTCGGCATCAAAATAATTGCATGTTGATTTAATTTCCTCCCCATCATAGATTAGCGGGCTGGGCTGACTCCCTTTCTGCGTGGTCGAGCTGTTTCTTTGGAACGGCAGCACGAAGGGAAACCAATCTTGTAAGCCGCGGCCAAACCCAAGGGATAAAAAAAGACCTTTGGAGAAGAGTGCACTGACATTCAGCGGATGTGTGGACACTGTTGTGCCATTGCCAGTGTTTCATCCTGACAGCAGCTGTCGCTGTGGCAGATTATTGTGCTAACCTGAACCACAGGCACAGGCAGGTAGAGGGCAGCTATTCCCAAGGACCCCCCCCCCCTGGACACTCTGTTGTGCTGCAGTGTTACCACGGTGACCACAGCCTGTTGTTCTGTGTTGCCGTGAGTCAGATTTGTTTTTTTAGCCTCCTGACACATGGGGAAAGATGCAGACAGAGATAAAAGTCACCCAAGAGACACGAATAGCAACAGATCTTGAGCAAAGTGCCTAAAAATACAACTAGTGTCAAAATAAGGTTTCCAATTCTAAAGAAGAGTCCTGGAAGAAAAAAAAAACATCTGTGGCCTTAAACAGCTATCAAGGAGCGAGTTGTTTCCTCTAACTTGCATTCTGCTCCCGGCTACCCAGTTGTCACCGATTGCTAATGCATGAGAGAAGACTAAGAGGAAACGTTGGCTGGCCTGTCAGAGGAGCTGACTTGTCTGCTGCTCCTGCCTGTTCTCATTAAGCCAGCTGCCTGAAAGGGCCACAGAGGGCTCCCGTCACTCAGCATTCCTCTGTCCGGCACATTCTTGGGCACAGAGCTAATGTTTGTGTTGCCCTTCTTCCACCCCAGATGGGATCAAAGAGTCAGTGCTTTGTTATTCCTTTTAAAACAGCCGTGTTGAGGAAAGACACTGGGAGCCACAGGCCTGGTCTTGTGTGTCCTCTACCAGGCTGTGCTGCTGCCGCCTCCTGCATGATGTCATTCGTCATGCATGGCTTCAGACTGATTAGCCCTCTTTAATCTTTTGCAGTCATGCAGACTGGAGAGTCTTGCTGTAAGTGAAACTCATTTAATGGAGGAAAATCACTTCACACTGATGTAGTGCAAAAAGTGTTAGAGACACAGAGAAAGACTCTTCAATGAAATACTCTGCTTTGAACATGATCCCTTTGAGAAAGAAATACCTTGATAAGTCTAGGCCTTAAAAGGACTCGTACCACACTTGTGTCTGTGCTGTACTGCTGGGATTGTATTGTACTTTATGATGCTTTGAATGCGTTTCATTATGCTTTAACCCTCTATGCCTGTCTCGTGGGTTAACTGGGTGAAGATTTAGGGGTATTACACACGCTGGACTGCTGTCAGATCCGCTGTGATGAGAGGCGCTGATTGAACTGTCCTGCTACGAAGGTGAACCTGAGGTTTTGACAGATAGTGTCAAAGCACATCCATTTACACTCCCTCTGTCTCTGTTGGCAGCCTGGAATCGCAACTGGAAACCAGATGTTGACACTGAAGGACCCTAGAACCTATCATTTTTACGGGCTGTTATTGTGCCAGACGTTTTTTGGGGGGAATTATTTCAAATACTGGCCTTAAAGGTCTAATGAATTCCCAGTGATACTTGTCTTGCTTACAACAAACCTTTTAGAGAAAGCAGCTGGCCTTTTGATAATTGTGAGAAGTTATGTGAAGTTTATGAATAGGAACTTGTTCTAAGAACCGGGAGTATGGAGACTCACAGATCCATAAACAGTCTCTTCTGTAAATCAGAAAGGGCCGTCTGTGATGTTTTCCAGATACCGCGCAGAGAGTGTCTGCTGATCCCTGTGCCAGTTTCTCATCTCTCACAGCGTTTCTGCTTGTCCTCTGGCTGGCAGCAGGGCACACGAGGCAGAGAGACGCGCCATGGTCCATTTTTCTCCGCATTTCAGACCGTTCTTGCGGTCTCCTGAAACTCGCTGAATGACCAGGGGAAAGCAAACGGAAACAAATGATATCCCAAATTAAACATGAGGAAACTGACATTCTACGCTGAATTATGGTGCGTGAAAGATTAATTACACCAAGGAATTTTCTAAGGAGAGTTAGACAGAAAAGTTCAATTATCCCATGATTCAGTCTGATACAATGCGTAAAGTATGTCCACTCATCTGTATCCCACTGTTGTATGCACTGTATTTTGTCTAAATGTGTCTGTTCATGACAATGTGTTTGGTGGTGTGGTGCCAGCATAGGAGCCTGGCTATTTCTGTCCGTGGTGAGAGTAGATTGTAAGGGTGCCAGTCTGGTGAGGGGGGCACATTCTTCAGTCATTGTTCAGCACATGGGTGTGGGGTCAGCTAGCTCTGTAATCTCCTGTGAGGCCGATGTGAGCATTCTGAAATGACACACATGCATGCACAGAGACCCACATACACACACACACATATGGACACACACTCTTATGCACGGTTGCCTTCCATCGTGCACACAGATGCAGGCTAACTCATGCACTCTTTTCACCTTTTTCTCTGCGTTTCCTGTGGTGGCAGGACAGGTCTTTCTCAAGCCTTGGCGTTCTTGCACCCTTGTCCTGTTTCTGTTCACAGAGTAAGCCCTGTCATGCAAGCAGGGATCAGGGAATTATTCTGGAGAATAAAATAAAAAGTGCTGAAATGCTTCGTCTTGCTCTGCCGGTCTTGGAAGGAATTGGTGCGATCGCATATAAGCCTGTTCCAATTTGATTTTGAAGCTTGGTTTCCTAAGGCAGCACTTCCTGTGTCCTCCATGCTTGCAGATGATAAAGTTGGTGCTTGTGAAGCTGACGAACGGACTTTGACACTGTTGTCAATGGACTGCTTGAGGATGTCCGTTTTCCCCATGCCTATGTCTTTTATTGGAAAAGGGGAGAGCATTTTTGAGGCCGGGGTGAGCAGTAAGGAGGATATGGAGTGTCAAATGGGATCAGCAGATTGGAGAACAGAGATCAAGTCTGAGAATGTGAAGCAGGGTTTGGAGTTTTGAAGATGTTTTTTTTTTTGCCACTTGAAAGCCGCAGTCGAGAGTAATTGCACAGCCCGCAGGTCCAGCGCTTTGCTCTTCCTCTTCTCACAGGGAGGTGTGGGCTGCCAGTCAAGCTCACACTGGCTGCATGGCACAAGCGAGACCCCGGTTCCCCGCACAGCGATCACTCTCCATGGGCCAAACAGTCCACAACTCTTTCCTTGAGAATGCACCGCCACATCCGCCTCCCCCCACCTTCCTCTCCTGTTCCTGACTCTCCAGCAGGAACTCACACCTTTCCCTTCTCTGCCTCCATGCCTCTTCCGGCCCGGCTTCCTCCCTCTCTCCTCGTCCTTCTCCTCTTCATCCTTTGCTCCCTCTTCCTCCGTCCCGCACTTGTTCTGTTTCTGGAATGGAGTCTGTCTCCCCGCGGGGTGTCCAGGCCTTGAGTTTCCCCTGTAAACACTGATTGAGGTTGGCCTGTTGTCAGGAACCTAGGGCTAAAAATACAACTTCTTTCCAGCATCCATTTGGAGAGGCGTGTGCGCCTGTTGATGTGATAGTGCCAGTGTAGTTTTCCAACTCTCAGCTTAAGCACTTTAAGGCATCATTTAGTATATATCACAATGGGGATGATATTGGGTCCATCTGGGACATTTGATTTCCAAGGTTTTATTGAAACAAGATCTGTGTACACGAAGGTGTTTTCTTCAGGACGCCCACTGCTATCTACTGCAAGAGCATACAGTAGCTTTGTTCAAGTACAGCCACAGTGTGCAAGGAGCTGCCTTCTGGATTCCCTGTCTGTGTGCACAAGACAAGGCCTCTTACATCTCTCTTTCTCACACACAAGTGAGGAGAGTTTTGGATGGAGGACATAAATGACTCTCAACAAAAATTAACTTCATTTTCGGAGGTTAATTCCTAGGTCATATGCTTTTGCCTCAACCAGTTGCCGATTCTTTGGTGTCTAGTCTTTCGTTCCTAAAATGCCTTCCGGAATTTTTCAAAAAAACCTTTAGGATATCAAAAAAAGGTGTCTTCTGAGGGGCTCGTGGTGAATACCAACCGAGTGAAGCAGAAGCAGTGTCTACAGCAGGAGCCGGCTCATGCAGCCTGTTCCTTTCCATGATCACTTTGGATTAAGCTAATCCTTAATTGTTTAATTGACTTTAAGCTGTAGAGTCATTTAATCAGTTTAGGGGTTTAGGTGCTGTGTTCACTGAAGTTCTGTGGGGCCATGGTGTGGAAAAAACGGAGGTCATCGCCTCCTGGTCTGCAGACTCAGTAATTATCAATCAATCAGTAATTTGATTGATTGATTGATTTTATCTCCCATCCCCCATGCCTGTCCTCAAGCCCCCCAGGTGCGCTGTGGCTGAGCGTGAGACGCTCTTCTGGAAGCAGCAGGGCAGTGGGGTGGCCCTGTTCTCCTTTGTCTGCTGGGTTCCCCACTTTCGTTCAGGGGCTCCCAAGGGTCAGATTTACTCGGATTCACTCAGCAGCTCAGCTGGTGACTGCAGGAAGAGACCGAAGACGGTCTGGCTACCAGAGAGATCAAGAGAGACAGCAGGAGACCAGGGAGAGAGTAAGACATATCCTGTACCTAGAATGACCAGGGCTAATAGAGCGTTGTGCTGAATGAATCACAGAAGACAATTCTCCGGCGATGAGCCAGGCTATTGACTTACCAGACAGGAAGGCAACATGTTTGGCCGTTAGCAGAGAACAACGAATCAGATCAGTGATTGAAACCAAGTGGAAGGAGGACCAGGCGCCCAGTTCTTTTTTTATTGCTTTGCAGCTTGACTCGTTTATTTGTTTGTTTAATGAGAAGGAACAAATTGTAAATTGCACACCCCTTCACCTGGTTCAGTAATCCTCACGTGAGAAATGAATTGGCTGGTCTCATTCGTTCTGCTCAGTTGGGTTGGCCTTTTTCTTTTCGCACAGCTCTCTCTCTCTCTTCCTCTGTGTTTCTCATCTCTTGTGATGGATCCCCTGGCCTGTGCTGCCTCTTCTATAGATGCTGCGCTGGCTTTCCATGCTAAATCTTCGTGCCTGCGTAATTCCTTCAAGGGAAAATCGTTTTGTACAGGAGAGATGTCAGATTGAAAAATGAAGTGTTCGGCTGTGTTATCTTAAATTGGACTTTTGGCTCAAGAATCTTGGCTTACTTCACAGAAACATAGCTTGCTGTAGGAGTCATAATTCTGCTTCCCCAGTTTAGCGCACACACACACACAACAGTGTGCTGCGAGCTGTACCCTGGAGGGGTGGTGATTACTGCTGCCTCACAGCCCCACAATCTGGGTCTGTTTCTGGCCTGGGGTTCATGTCTGTTTGTGTGGTAAGGCAGGGAGAGCTGCACAACTCCCACAGAACCAGAGGATTTCTGGTTGCCTTTCTATCCGAGCCCTTAATTGGCTAATTGAACTCATTATTGCTTAATTCGACAAGTTGAAGCCTCCTCTTGTTCTTGGGAAGCTGGAGATACCCACAACCCACTGCAGTACAGTTTAGAATAGTATCTTATTGTAGGAATCTTAATGGTCAGCCTGAACATGTGGTGTGGAGGGATAACCTCCTAAAGATCTGAGCACAGGCCCCACACCCACAGGACTCTGGGAAAGTTTGTCATAGTTGACTGGTGTCACTGACCTCCAGCTGCAATAGGGTCAAGGATCGTCATCTTGAGTATCGGCTTTAATCCAGTGTTCCCAGTTAACGCTAATAAAACTCTACTAATTACAAGATAAGTCCCAAGATAAGTCCCAAGCAGCTTTTCACTTCTAATCACAGCTACTATGTTGTGCCTCAGAAGACCCTCGAGAGTTGACAGGTTACCCTACTCACCCTGCACCCCAAGTCCTGCACACGCATAACCTACAGTTCTCCTGATGGAGGTAATAGCCAACGCGTCTCATTTCAGTGCCGCCCCTCCTATAGTAGCGAGAAGAAAAATGAACTGTCCTTTGTTGATGATTAGGCTACACTAATCCTACACCCACTCTCAACCCCTCACCAATCCCAATCAAATGTCAGGAGATTTGGGACTTGTGTTTGTCCTGGTTGCGTCCAAATCCCTGGAATCTGCCTGCCTTTCCCAGTCTTTTTTTTCCTCTCTGAAGTAATTCCAAAGGTATTTGCCCAGTCTCCCCCTCTGCCTCTGTCTCTCTCTCTCCTACCCCCCTATTCTTTTACTGGATATCCTAAAATGGTGTGAATTGTTCACGGGTGGATTTGAGAGTCTGGAGTGCGGAGGAGGAGGAGGGCAGAGGGGTATTAATACCTCCTCCCCTGGAGGTGCGTGTCACCACAGCTGTCAGCTCAGAGGGTCACCAACTCTACCTCCCTCGTCCACTCCCGCGCCCACTCTCTGCAGACATGGCTTTCTATAGGCACTCAGGTAAAGATGCTCTTTCACTCATTTAACTGGCTGGGGCTTTTGCGAACTGTGGGTTGACGATGCCTCGCTCCCGTCCTACAGCACGTCCTCATCGGGACAGGAAACAAAAAGAGTTGTTATTGTTGCTAAAACTTCCCTGCTGCTAAATTACTCGGTGTCTGGGCTCTCCGGATCGAGTGGCTGACATGTCACAGTTCTTGCTTGTGGTCTTCGGTGTGTCGAATGGCTCAGAACCCAGACACTCAGCCTTGTGATAGATTAGATAGATACACCCGCAGCAGAATTACTGTACTGTTTCAGGTTTAATGACGTGGGAAGAGTCGGCACAGATGGAACCCAGTCCTCTAGACTTTGTTTTGGAATAGGAATTTGAGTGGGATGACCCGTCACAGATTTAAGTTCCCTTAAATGAGTTTTTACTGGGGCGCAGCAAAGATAAATTAGTAAAGAAATTGGCAAAATCTTAAATGCTTTGAGCTTCTTGAAAAGCACTCTTAAATTGCATAGCGATAACCAGCATTGTTGTCGACCCTCTTGTGTACCTGAACTCAGATTAGGAGAGTGATTTATATTGGAGGTTTTATGACAGAGAATCCAGTTTGCTGATCTGAAATTATTTAACCTGAATATCTTTACTTATGTTTTTTGATTTCACAATGCTGCACCAGTGATGCTGGCATATCAGTTTTGAGTTACTGTATAAATTACGGTATTGTCTTAATTTTATTGCATATTGTTTTCTGCTTTCTCTACTGTACTATTGGCTTCCAGAAACTCAGATCTCTGTTTTCTCCAGACCGAGGTCTGCTGCAGGATTCTCTGTGCTGGATTGGACACGAGGGCTTTAGGATAAACTTACAGGATACCTTTATGCTTTATATAGTTTTATCTAGCCTCTCAAATGTAGTGTTGCATGTCCTCTGTAAAGTGAACTGTGACCTTTGTGGACAACCTTAGTTTTATCCCTGGAGTGAAATGGTAAGCCGTTGACTGACACCCCTCTGCGGCTAAATTCCTTCTGATTTCCAGTGCCCAGCCAGCTGTCAGATTCCCAGTATTCCTGCGCTGCCTGTGTGGATTCTGGAATGTTGGATTAGCGCTGCTTTGGAACACCGCTGCTATGTGGCTTGTGTTCAGAAGCCCTGGCTAATCCCCATGGGGGCGCCAGAGACATGCACAGAGTTCTGTGTCTGTCAGCGTGCTCCGTCCGCATCCCACCTCCAGTTCCACATTCCGTACTCTCTCCATCCTCTCTCCCCGGAGAGACAGCGCTGCGCTCGGATAACCCTC
The DNA here is from genome assembly GCF_040954835.1 of Lepisosteus oculatus. Lineage (NCBI taxonomy): Eukaryota > Metazoa > Chordata > Actinopteri > Semionotiformes > Lepisosteidae > Lepisosteus > Lepisosteus oculatus. The sequence continues at coordinate 48,951,298 of NC_090703.1, forward strand.
TCCCCAGGAGACGTGGGCGGCCGCGTCGAAGCCCTCCTGGCGTCGGAATGCACACCGCCGTGCCTCGAGGCTCTGCTGGCGGGCTGCACCCCCGCGGCGGGAGGGCTGAGCGAGGGGGCTCTCTCGTGTCGTATCGGGAGCAGCTCTGCAAGATGAAGTGGGCTGCCAAGATAGTGCCCATCTCAAAGGGCAGCGGGCGGTGAGTCACAGCCCTCGAGTGTGTATGCCCTGTATTGGATTTCCTAGGCTGAGGGGTTCAGCCAGCTTTAGGTGAACTTTCTCTGTAGAGTCGCTGCCTGTGGCTCTTGCCTCTGTCCAGAAAGGGCAGAAAGGCAGCTGTGCTCTTGGCAGAGCAGACCCCTGACCCCTGACCCCTGACCCCTTTCCTCCCCGTTCGGGGCTGACTTATCTAGGGCTGACAGAGTAATCCCCTTCTGTACAGCTGCACCTCTTCTTCAAGGCTGGGGTGTTCTGTACAGAGGCCTATGTCTTCCACTCGGAGTGCACTTGCGGAGTGAACTGTGGAGTGCACTGCGGAGTGAACTCACTGGCGTGGGAGTCATCTAAGTGCCAACACAGCCAGTTTTAAAGAGAAATTACAGCAATTACTTTATACAAAAAGTAGTAATCTCACTTTTAAAGGTTTTAAAGGCAATGAATTGTTATATTCAGATATTTTTAAATAACTTTTAAATATTATCAGCGGTATAAGCAGACGGGAGAGTTTTAACGTTGGTTTTCATGCGGAGTGAGTGAGGAAGAGATGGTGTTCAAGCACCAGTTTATTCGAGCTGAAAGTTAAGGTTTAGAAATGTCTCTAGCGGTTTTAAGAATTTGAACTGAGTGACTACACGTTGCAGACAGTCTCTGCATCAGTGACATTGGATTAATCCCAGTCCTCCATTCAAGTGACACACTTTTACCCCCGGGGAGACAGAAAATATCTTTGTACATTTCTAAAGGCCGGGCTAAGCCTGTTAATTAGCTTAGTTAACTAATTAGGTATCTGCGCTGATCAGGTCTGAGTAAAAATCGTTTGTGGGCATTGACGACTGTTTTCTCTGAGCCTTACAAGAGCATTGTAGGCCCTTATCCCCGATAATAAAGGCGAGTCCCTGCTTGCACGAACATCTTTAAATGGATTGAATTAACTTTGAATTATTTCCTACAGCTTAGCCATCCTCAGCTGGCCGCACTGGAGTTGTGGAATGTTAAGGGGTAGAAGTCTTGCCAGGTCTTAGGAAGATTTGTGTTTACAGCTCTGGTAATAATATGTTGTTGCCTGGAAAAGACAAAGGGATGAAATATGTTGTCTAAAAATACAATTCCAGATAACAGGGGCAATGCCCCATTGAAATCCAACACTGTATGACTTCATGTTGAAGTCCTGTGTTTGAAAGACATCTGTTCCTGGTTTTTGTGGGTTGCTTTCTGAAGTAAGCATAAACATGTTTGCTGCAGAGTTGCTAGGCAGCGGGGAACACATGGAGGAGAGGGAACTGGAATGGACTTGCGTCTGCAGCCCAGCTCAGTCTCTCTGGAATAGGGCTGCCCAGACCAGACACATGCACTGTTGTCCTGCAGGAACTTGTGGGCTCATTACACAGGGGTCTCCAGTCTCGGTCCTGCGGCTTTTATAGCTGTCTATAAAATAATCAACTCTTTAAAGCCTGCAAAAAAAAAAAGAGTCACATGAAAGATTAATGTATTTAACGTTGACATTTGTTTTTAAATAAGGCCGATTAAATCAGGGCTCTGTCTTGAGCACTACAGCCCAGCGGGTCTTAGGTCTTCTTAAATCATCTGCAGGAGGTTTACATTGGTCCGATTAATTGAGCGAATATTACCCTCTTCCTGAGATCTTGGGATGACTTGAGAGTCTTACACAACCTGCCCGACCACTGTCCTAGAGGACTAGAATTAAATGGACCGTAAATCTTCTCCACTGGGGCCTTCTGTTGTACAGAAGGAATCCACCAGGATTGCATCTGGGCTCTTTAGTGATAGCTCCCAGGAGACTCTTACATGGAGCTGCTCAGGTCTTGAGCTGTTGCTGATTTAATGAGACACAGAACAGCTGCTGAGCTGCAGGCCCATGTTGAGAGGAGCTGTGGATCCCCAGAGTACAGCTCTGCAAAATATTACAGTGATCCAACAAAGGTTGACTAAGGTGTGCTGAGCTGGAAACATTGAGGACAGTCTGCTCTTGCAGTGGCACGCATTGTCTGGTTTGCATTCCAGCAGAGCTCCTAATTACTTAATTGGATTCATTAGTTAATTAGTTCTGTCCAGGTGTTTAGCCTGGGTCTCTCTGGGGAACTTGGGTACATATATCAGGTGACCTGCATCTGAGAATTTAAGTATTATTTGAAAATTACTGGGGTGATGTACCCCAGTGTAGATGGCCTCAAGACGTATTTGAAACTGCAGATGGGTAAGGGTGAGATGCAGTCTTACAGGGCTGCACTGTTGACACTGTTGGTGATTTGTCTCTACACGTTTGTAGTGATCTGAAAAGCTGAGTTCTGAATCAGGAAAGGCTGGATAATTGATTTTTGCAAAGACTGGTTGCTCTCTAAGATGGTTTGTAACCAAGGAATGTCATACTAGAAGCCTGCTCTGACATAGTCAAAACAGGTATTGTGAGTTGATTGTGCTGAAGGTGTGAGCTCAACAGCTCGTCTTTCTGTTTGCTCCTGTGGGCACAGGGGTGAGCACGTTATTTCTTCATGTTCTCTTCTTCTTGCCCCCCTGGCACACAGCACCAGTGATATTTCAGCAGTCCATCACGTAACTACATGTACATCTGCAGTATTACTGGGTCACGCGAGACAAAAATAAATGCCTGAACTTTGCATTCATCTGCATTACTTCTGCAGAACTAATGATTCTGTTTGTAAAGTCTATGTCCTGGGGTGTGTATGATGCTTAAACAAAACTCCGTACAGATTGTGTAATAACTGCCGATGACATATCTGCAGAAGACAGGCTTCGGCATGCTGCCTTGATTGTATGTTTCAGCAGAGTGCTTAATGACATAAGTGTGATGCTGTTAAATTATCTCTTAAACAGATACTTAGCAGCGATCTGTCATGACTTTCACACATCAGGAAAGGTAGTATTCTCTTATTGGGAAGAGGTAATGGGTTTATTCCCTGCTGAAAAGAGAGGAGAGAAAACACAACTTTTCGGCTGTGAAGCCTTCTGCAGGTGTGAGCTATTCTCTTATTGCTGACGCTGGAAGGGAGGATTTTCTGAACAATAGTCCCCCCTAGTGGTAAAACAACAAAACGACACAGGATAATTTTTTGTCTTCCTAGTTCAGTATATTTTGTTGCGCCTCTCTCCCAACGCAGCTTTCCTTAAAAGAAATTGCTGAGACACAGGGATGAGATGAAAGGAGCTCTCACCAGGCTGTGTGGGAGGAGCCCTCTTGCTGGGTGTTTTGGATGTCGTGTCCCCCAGTTAGGCTCTCAGCTGCAGCTGCTGGTGAGGGCGCAGGAGTCCACAGCCCTGCTGCTGGGCTGTGTTCGCATGGTGCTGACCTGTTCGCGGCAGGCCTGCGGCACCGGTTTCTTCTGCCTCTTAAGAACACGAGACAGGTTAAACAAGAGGAGGCCATTCAGCCTGTCCTGCCCAGTTAGTACCTTTCCAGGTGGATGCTGCACATTGGTGGTGGTGGAGGGGAGTCTCCATTACCTGTAAAGCGCTTTGAGGGGAGTGTCCAGAAAAGCGCTATATAAGTGTAAGCAATTATTATTATTATTATTATTATTATTATTATTATTATTATTATTATTACCTAATCGACCAAAGTGTCTCATCCAGCTGCTATTTGAAAGAAGCCAGGTTGTTGGCTTCCACAACAAGGCTGGTCAGCTTGTTCCACACCCCCACCACTCTTTGGGTGAAGACGTGCCTCTGGCTCTCAGTTTTAAATGCACTTCCCTGTAGTTTCCCCCGGGCGGTCTCTGCGGCGCGCAGACACGAGGGGGGGGGGGGTTATTCTGGGACGTCCAGGGCTCTGCTGGGAGGATGAGCACCGTACTCGCTCCGTACCCAGGCCCCTGATCTGCGCAGGCGGGGCGGCGCAGGGAGAGGGCCCGGGAGACGCGGGGGGCGCTCACGCTGCCGTTGTGCCCGCAGGCCCGCGGAGCTACACCACCGGCACCATGACGGACCGCTTCGACTGCTTCTACTGCCGCGACTCGCTGCACGGGAAGAAGTACGTGAAGAAGGAAGACAAGCACTGCTGCGTGCGCTGCTTCGACAAGCTGTGCGCCAACACCTGCGCCGAGTGCCGCCGCCCCATCGGCGCCGACTCCAAGGTGGGCCGCCGCCGTGTCCGTCCGTCCGCCCCCGGCGTCTCTGCCCTTGGCTCTGCGCTGCCCGTCCCAGCATGCCCTGCTCCCGCCTGGCCTCCGCTCGTCTGCGTTCCGCACCGCGTGCTCCCCCCCGCGCCTGCGCTGCTGCCCTTTGTTGTTTCAGGGTTTTTACTCCGGAGTGATGCCACAGCCGGGAGATCACCGGCCGCAGTCTGAGCGGAACTGCTCGCTCAAGGGTACGACAGCGGTTCCTCACCCTGGAGTCGAACCCGCAGCCCCTTCCTGTTGGTCCAGGGGGGCAAAGCCCTGCCCTGCTGCCCCAGCCTTGGCTCGGCTGCCTGAGGGAACGAGTGATGCACAGCTCTCTCTCTCTCTCTCTCTCTCTCGCCCCGGGCTGCCCCGTGGGCCGGCCCTGCGTCAAGCCCTCTCTCTCTCGCCGTGCAGGAGCTGCACCACAAGAACCGCTACTGGCACGACGACTGCTTCCGCTGCGCCAAGTGCTACAAGCCGCTGGCCAGCGAGCCCTTCAGCACCAAGGATGACAAGATCCTGTGCGGCAAGTGCAGCTCCCGGGAGGACTCCCCCCGCTGCCACGGCTGCTACAAGCCCGTCCTGCCAGGTAGCCCCCGGCTGGGCTGGCCTGAGCTTCCGCGGGCCACGGCGCCCGTGGGCCATGCTCTGCGCACTGCATGCTGGGAACCGCCCCGGGTCGCGCACCGGCCAGCCGGTTGGCTGGCTCGGCGTGCGTAGGCTGCAAGGGAACAGGATGGTGCTGAACGGTAAAGAAGACACCCGATCGAGGCTCCGCAGCCAAATCGGCGAGTTTCTTCTCTGTACCTTCCAGCAAGGAATGATCCTTCACCTGATCCTTTGCAACTTGATGCCTATAATTACATGCAACAAACGTGGAAGCCATCTCATTTACTGTGATGGCGTAGCTTTTTTTTTAAGCATACGAAAGCAGCCTGCTGGTGTTAGAAAGGTTGTTAAGACTGCACTGTTTATCAGCAATTGTCATTAATTTGATGATCACTTTGTCCTTTTATCTGGCACTGCTTTTAGGCCCAAATTGTCCACCGCCGTATATATTTTCATTGGAACTAAAAAAAACATCCTTATAGCAATGCCTGGGTGACTCTTGAAGGCAGTTAGTTGTCTGTGAAAGAAGTCCAAGGAACAACGGAAGGGAGGTCCTCTTGGTAGTGCGCTGGGCGGAGCTCTGTACTGACCCCTGCTGGTCTGCGCCCTCTCTGCAGGCTCTCAGAACGTGGAGTACAAGCACAACGTCTGGCACGAGGACTGCTTCACCTGCTTCCAGTGCAAGCAGCCCATCCGCTCGCAGAGCTTCCTGACCAAGGGAGACGACATTTACTGCTCCCCCTGCCACGAGAAGAAGTTCGCCAAGCACTGTGTCCACTGCAAGCAGGTAAGGCCCTGTGGCTGCACGATTTCCCCCTGAAGCCCTCACTGCCTGAAGACCAGGGCGCAGCTGTTATTTAGACCAATTGAGTTGATATCTGAGACAGTCGACAGAAAGACCCGCGGCTCTCCTGGAACAGAACAGCGCCTCACTGTGGGTTTTATGGTGTTCTGTGTCCCTGTGTGGGCGTGAAGGCCATCACCACCGGGGGCATCAGCTACCAGGACCAGCCCTGGCACGCCGAGTGCTTCGTGTGTCTGACCTGCAAGAAGCCCCTGGCCGGCCAGCGCTTCACCTCCCACGAGGACCAGGTGTACTGCGTGGACTGCTACAAGACCTCCGTGGCCAAGAAGTGCTCCGGCTGCCAGAACCCCATCACTGGTGAGCCGTGTGCACAGGGGGAGGAGGGGAGGGGAGGGGACCGGCCGAGACACAGGGGAGAGGGGAGAGGAGGAGGCCAGGGAGTGGGGGGAGAGGAGAGAGGGGAGAAAGGTGGAAAGAGGAGAGAGTGGAGAAAGGTGGAAAGAAGAGAGAGGAGAGAGGGGAAGGCCAAAGAGCAGGGAGAGGAGAGAGGAGAAAGGTGGAAAGAGGAGAGAGGAGAGAGGGGAAGGCCAAAGAGCAGGGGAGAGGGGAGAGGAGGAGGCCAGGGAGCGGGGGGAGAGGGAAGAGGAGAGAGGGGAGAAAGGTGTAAAGGATAGGAGAGGTGAGAAAGGTGGAAAGAGGAGAGAGGGGAAGGCCAAGGAGCAGGGGAGAGGGAAAGGCCAGGGTAACTCAGTGATGCTCCGTTGTAACTAATCTGTAAGTCATTACACCCCCAGGGTTCGGCCGAGGGACCAACGTGGTCACCTACGAGGGCAGCTCCTGGCACGACTACTGCTTCAACTGCAAGAAGTGCTCCCTCTCGCTGGCCAACAAGCGCTTCGTCATTCACAGTGACAACATCTACTGCCCCGACTGCGCCAAGAAACTGTGAGGGCACCTCCACTCCCCGGAGGCTGGCGGACACGGGCTGAGGGCCCCCTTCTCTACACAAGTACCACAGTGGGTCCCGACTGCTGAGCTGTAGCTGGAGAGGCGAGAGCACAGAGCACCTCTGTGAAAACACAACAGAAATAAGCAGGTTTCTACTGGACGATCAGTTACATCAGATTTTAAAAGCCAAGAGTTTATAAATGTTACACGCTGTTGTGACATCGTCTTTACTCCAGCTACAGGCTGAGCCGGTGAACCACTGTGCTGCTGTTAAAGTCATCACCTTTTCTCCAAATCAACATTAATCTATAGAATGTACTACTAATCTTACGATTTGCTTTTGTAAGCATGCAAAATACTCATTTTACTCTTTATTAATCTTCTCTAAGAGTTGGGGTGTGTAACTTTTTAATCTTTGCTTGTCCTTCTATAAAAATAATGGGAGGTGTTGAGCCATCACACACCCATGCCTCGCAAGAAGCATTTTCATGATTGCTGAGACTAACTAGAAAACTGCTTTTGCTTAACACTTGTATAGACGTGGTATGTACTAAAACTGTATTCACAAGCTCTAATGGTAATCGTCAAAACAAATTGCTGGTTTTGTTTAGCACTGGATTTGTCTAGCTTGGCAAGGCTGTCCTCTGCCTTCGTCAGATACCTTGTAACATCTAGGAAAGTGTTTAGTGTAACAAAAAGACACTAAATCATTTTGCTTGATGTGGGCAGATGTAATAGACATTTGGAGATCTGGACAGAAATGAGAGCCGTTCTTCAAGTGTCACGTAAGCAGCTGGTCTTCCTCATCAGTATTTATGACCGTGCAATTGCCTGTGTGGTAGATTATAAATCAAATGCTAATTGGAAGCAAATGTATGCAAGGGCTAGGTTGCATCCAACTGTACGCTAAAATATCCAATCGTTTCTGAATGCAAAAAGCATCCTTCCTCAGCAGATGAGTTTGATAATAGTATCCAAGTTGTGAGAACTATATACTTTTATAACTGCTTTTCTGAAGGTTATTATCACAGGCTTTATGCATTTCCTGTTACTGTTTAACAATATTTCTGCTCAAGTGACAAAAATGGAACTACAAGAGCTCTGCAGCAGTGAAATGTCAGGTGTGGGTTGGAAAAATGCATCTCTGTAATCCAAGAATAAACAACAGGGATGATCAATACTTCTATTTTTGGACAGCAGACTTTTTTGACATGTCTCTTGCGATCACGGTCACAAGTCTTCCATCTCGGCTCCCAGGGCGTCCTGACATACGTGTAACACCAGCGACGGCAAACCCTAGAGGGAAGTTATCTGGAACAGCGAAGACGCACAATGGACACATTCCCGAATTTTATTTTGCAAAACTTTATTTAAACAGTTCATATTATATCAGTACACTTGAGATGTATTTACAATATGCTGTGGACAGGCATTGAAGCACAAATGCACAGCTCCCGACTAACGTTATCTTCAGAGCCCAATTCACTAGTAAATGATTGTCATGGCCAGGATAAGCTTTTTGTTTTTACAAAAATACGCAGCCTATTTTCAACCTAAGGCACTGCTCTATTCTAAAACATTGCAACGTTTTGGGATTATTAACAGTTACTCCATATGTGAAACAAACTGCTTTCCAGTAAGACAAATGTGTGCTTAGTTAAGCAGCATGCCGCACAGGCAGAGTCTGACAAATAGGCAACACACTCAAGAACCGAGGAAACCGGAAAAACAAGAACGGTCTTGTCACCCTTACTCTGAAGTACAAAAAGAACTATTCACAGCAGATTAGGCCAAGCTTTACAATCTGTGTTAAAGCAGTCTGATGACAAAGGCTGTTGTAAAAGATGTGGGGGTGGGAAGAAAAAACAAACAAACAAACCATTAGCCTCCTTGAACTGGCTTATCTTAAATCCTGTTTCCCAAGAACAAGGACTCCAAAGAAAGGGGGATGCTCCTAACTGCGGAGTTCCTGTACTGTAGTGACATCTAGTGCTGTCTAAACCCCACTGCCTTTCCCTTTCCTTACAGTAACTGAAGCCACACAATCACTCAACGCTAAAATCTGTACAGAGCCAAGGGCTTCTTTATATATATATATAAAAATACAAACGTCTGAGGCAATCTGATGTACGATAAACACAAAGGACACAAAACCTACTCAAATGCACTTTAATTACTTCCCAACAATGACCTGGAATAAAAGGATCCACAAATTTACCTAAAAAATATAAAAAAAGTTACTCTGCCAGCTGCAGATCTGTTGTAAGTACAAGCACTTCAACGACAGCTTGAAGGTATTACAGGCGTATAACCAGACAAATCAAAATAACAGCAGAAGCTGGCTTGCTAAGGCATCACACAGATATGAGAGTGTTTATTCTACTGTAGCCCACTAGGGGAATGAGAAACTAGACAGCTTGATGTCACAACACTGCCACTAGCTCGGAGGCAAGGTAGTAATTTGTGTCTGTAACCCTTCAATTAAAGTGTTCTGTGCAACATGAAGAACTCCCCCTCAAGACGCTTACCCTTCTGTGAATGCATGCTTCCAAGACAGACTTATCCACGTAGCGTCCTGCCGTTTCTCACAGCTTGCAAGCCAGGCTGATAAGCCAGCAAACCCTTCCTATGTTCTCAAGTAGGGGGAAAAAAAAAAAGCTACCAGCGAATCCTGGAGCTTAAATGGATCAGCTGCAGCTCGGCCGCAAGGTGAATAAAGGAATCGCGCGAGGTTTTCTTTCCTTAAAAATAACGCCAAAACTCCCAACCACAACCACCGGAGAAGAAAGACACTTGTGTTAATCATAAACTCCAAATTCGCTCCCTCACTGTGTATACATACTGTATATGTGATGAGGAGTTTAATGAGCCTTTTCAAAACAGGGCTGCCAAACAGTAACCAGCAGCCAAAGTATGTCTGCAGGCAGTTTCTTGTACGTGCAATAACCGAATTACCAACCTGACAGGACCCCACACATCTTCAAACACTTCTAGGAAGAGGGAAGCACTGAAGACTGGCGGAGACTAGCAAGGCAGACACACCCCCAACATCTCTCACGCCCTCTTCCACATCAGGCAGACAATTTATGACAAACGTCAAAATCGCCCATCTCACAGACCCTCCCAAAGTGCATAATCTCTCACCGTCCTGACAGGCGTTATGAGTAAAAGTACTTTTATTTCCTCCTAAAATTAGATCAGAAATTGCAGTCTGGCCTCAGCAAGGAGGCCAAAATCCCTGATGCCAAATAAAATTCATTTACAAAGATCTGTTATCATTATGCGCACACGGATTCAGAGATTCAATTGTTTTAAATCAAAATGATTCTCTTGAAAATCCTAAAAGAAGTTTACATCGTAGGACAAAATCTTCACAAAAAAGAAACAATAGACTGGCTTTAACATCTACCCAGAAAGGTATGCGTTTGAAGATGCAACAAAAAATGTACAGTAACAATGTTTTAAACTAACACTCCCACAAGAAGAAAATGGCTTTATGGCCTAATACTGATTACATCATAAAATATTTAAACGTACAATATGAAGAAATATACTGTAATATATAAATATGAAAAGCCAAATTATATTTCCTTAAAATTGAGTAAAATTTGAAATTGTAATCTTGTAAGGACTGAGTGTCTTCTACCCATTAGTGCAGAAATATTACAATAATAATAATACTAAAAAATTCATGTAACAACATTAATATTGAAACAGCCACACTCTGAAGCCCCCTGAGAGCAGGATGAAGCCTCATAAGTGTGAGCCGCAGCCCCAGAAGAACCCTATTCTACCACCTGGACTCCAGCCACACTGAAGGGTCGGGAAGAAAATAAAAATCGCCCGACTGTGCAAAGACACTCAACAATAACATTGAATCATCGTCGCATTCTGTTTAATTGCCTTAGGTTGGTGTTCATGCAGATATTACCAGCTGCTATGTTTATTCTTGTCAAAATGCAATTAAATTAGAATTAAAAAAAATATTTGACTAGTCATATACAATCAATAAACAGTACAAGGAAACCTACAGGTACAAAACAGCCAGACCATATTCCAGGGAAGAGAATCTTATTTGGAAAACCTTGTCAAACGCAAGCACTAGTTTTGATAAGGTTGAATCCTTCAGACTTCGGAAAGTATTGGCAACTGTTCTTATTATAATAAAACATTTTCTCGTGTGAATTCTAGTTTTAGCAGTGACCTCTTAGCAAACCTTACATCCCACAGCTGTGAAATGCCATGGCCAAGGTCCACTACCTTTATACAGTATAGGAGATGTTTCATTGAGCTAATGCCAGGCTGGACTACAGGTCTGTTCAGATCAAGAAGGACAAAGCAGCACACCTCCATCAGCCATGGCTTCTGGATCACTTACAATGAACTCAGAACCTGTATCAGAGTTTGCAGTTGTGATTAACAACTGATCAAGCAAACATGCTTACCAGAGCCGTAGTTATGACGCAGACACCGTCTGAAAGAGATGTCAATCCTCTACACATGCTCTACTGCCCTGAGGGGGCAAGAGGGAGGGACAAGGCCTGCACTTACACCTGCTCAAGCCAGCCAGAGACGATAATCCAGGGAAAGTCTGGGCGTGGACAGGCAGAAAGAGACTGGGAGACAGAAGACGCCCATCTTCCCAAGGCGTGAGCAACATGCTTTCATCTCGTAGCACAAGGGCTTCCCACCACTGGTCCTGGGCACCCCCAGTCCTGCTGGTTTCCATTTCAGCCGAGCTCTCAGTTGCACAACTGAACCCTTAACACCGGTCCAATAATCGGAATAACATCGACTCCTCTGCAGGTTTCCTTCTCAAAATGTGCTGGAGGTCGACCACGTTTATCTGTCACATTTCAGAGCCAACGTTAAGGGTCCAGTTAAGAGCTTGGCTGGGAAAAAAAAAGGTGGGATTTGGGGGTCAGGGCTGGGAACCCCCTTCTCAGATCGTCATCGCTCAGGGCGAAACCCTCAAGCCCCTAAGCGAGCTCCTCCACCGCAGGACTAACCTGCCTAAGAAAGAGCCACTGGCTTTTTAAAACTTCTCGGGGCTCAGCTACGATGTCTCACACCACACAGAAGGCAACCCCACCCCCCCACAGAAATCTGGACGGAGAAGCCTGGGAACAGAACAGTCAATGTGCAGAAGCCAGATAAAATAAATATGATCATGCAACCCCACAATTAAAAAAAAAAAGACTCAGTTCATGTTAAGATGAGACTTAATTGTCTAAGACAAAAAGCAGAGCAAAATGAAGGAATATTTTTTTCCCTGAAGCTTTTTTTAACTTTTTTTTTCTTTGAGGTGCAAAGTTAGCAATCCACATTCCTTTCGAGTGTTTCCACGTGTGCTCTCTGGCTCGCCCGCCGCGGTCGCAGTTCTCTCTCTCGGTCAAAGCAGCTCGTCTCGGACCAGAAGGCCTTCAGGGAGCAGTACAAGACAGGATTCCGGGAGTGCAATAATCACAGACCTGCAGGCGCCCCCTCTCCCCCTCTCACATGTCTGCAGGCGCAGGAGGGAAAGGGACAGTCAGTTCCAGTACAACAGCAAGGAACCCATCACAATCACGCCTTCCTCGCTCATCTCGGGTAAAAATTAATTAATGAATTGTTCACCGAGAGGTCCATTTCTTCACACTTTTCACATGTAAAAGGATAGATTAATTTGGCTTTAAACCTCTGTCCCTATATATTAATAATGAAACCTTTAATCTACCAAAAACATAATGAACTAATTGAGGCTGCAATATTGTAATAAAGACTTTCATCCATGCTACATCAATTTCACCAGTATAATCCTCTGCCATAAGTGTGTCAGAGACGCATGCAAAGGAAAATTGTTAATCTTGGTAAAACAGTGATCTGTAGATTAAAATGAGCATCTTTGGCTTTGCAACAAAGCAGCTTCACTGCCTGAGTCTTCTAACATGACAGCTTTCATGACCAACACCACTGGGATCATTAAGGCATCTTCCATGCCTCCCACTGCACTGCTGCTAAGAGCATGCCAACAGGACGCCCAGTTCTCAACAAAATAAACATGAAAATCTTTCCGCAAATTAAATGATGAATTAGAAATTTTACGTTAGGATTACCTGAAACGGCTTCAATGGGCTTACTCAATGAGGTCACTGCAGCCTTGTCTTCAAATGCCACTCTAGGTCCGTCAGGAATGCCTGCAGCATCTATTAGGTTTTGGTTACAGTCATCAGCATTAATGGCGTCTACAGTAATTAGTGTGGTTTTGGAGTGGACTCCCAGATCTATGAGCTCCTCAAAGCTCCAGGAGCTGGACTTCCCATTGAGATTGGGCAGCAGCCCCACTTTGGAGTCTTCATTAACGTGCACAAACGAGGAATCCACTGGCTGGGCTTCAGGCACCAAACTGAAACAGACACAGACACTCAATTAAGAAACTTGGGTGCTTTGCAATGTCACACGATGCCCACAAGGTCAGTTCTGAGCTCGAATCCTGTGGGGCTCCTCCAGCAATACTGCTGATGAACGAATGGCGTGACAGTTAACTGCTCAATCTACTTCTTGTGGGCACAGGCATTTTATCATTCCTGCAATGCTGAACTGCTAGATGTTTCTCTTGAAGGTGAACAGCCAGGCAGGTCACATTCCTAAGATGACAGAGCTACATGAACAGCAGGAGCTGAGCAATGCACACCTGACTCCCTCAGGACATGTCCCATTGTTGTTCTCCTGGTCATCCTCCTCTGCCCTCCCGTTCACGCCCTCCAGCTCCTCCACCTCCCCAGGGGTAATGGCTGCCTGGTCCCCCGCTGTGCTCTCTGCATGCTCGCTGCGTTCACGTCCCAGGTGGCTCTGATCCGGGTCCCCTTCGGCACAGTCCTCCGACACGCTCCTCTCTCCCTCTGCAGAGACAGGCAGGAAGACTGCACCCAGTTAGCACTCCAGTAACCACCACGCCTGTTCTACAGCTGAGCGCTGAGTTGTCATGGGGGCAGGCAGGGCTTTAAACAAAGGGCACGAAACAAAGCTATGGGTTGTAACTGTTTCTATAGCAGGGGTTTCAAGTTCAAGTCCTGGAGGATCCAGTGTCTTTTATTTAATTAACTGGATAATTCGATTACTTCTGACTTGGCTCCCAGGTGCTTTATAGGGAAATGTACCTTTAATGATTTGACGGTTTAGGGTAATCAACTGTAAAGCACCTAAGTCAATCAACTGTGTCCTTGAGAATATTATTTTCTTAATCCTTAAGATATTAATTAGGTTAATTGTTTAATTGGCTACCCAGATTGTAGCAAGAACAGAAGATGATAGCACCTCCAGGAATGGAGTCTGACAGCCCTCATCCTGTGTCTGTTCCAGAAAACTATAATCTGACAAAGAATAACAGTTTAGAGAAACTAAAGAGGACAAGAGGAAGATAAACCTTACCTTTGGTTTCATCTTCTGCGCCCAGCATCTCCAGTCCGTTCTCATCCTGCACATCCTTCTCATCTCTCTGCACAAAATACACAACACTTCAGACATGCTGAGCAACAGCAGAGACAGCAGACCCGCGCAGGAAAACCCCTGCCCACCAGCAACGAGGCAGAACACATCTGCGCAGAGGACTGACGCAGGGCACAGACTCTTCCCAGAGTCCCTGTTAAAGTATGCCACTTTCCTGCACAATTGCTGATCTGACACAAGGGAATGGGAAGCCTGCTGCGGATTTACTCCTCTCCCCAGTTACTTATTCCTTTCCTACTCTGGCATTTGGGACCAATTAATAACAATTAATGACAAACATCCCAAAACGAATTGGGAAACGAATACTCCTGCCAAGCGTTTTTCCTTTTCACAGACTGCTCCCACACCGGCAAGCCCGAGACCAGGCCAGCCCTGGCCGAGTCGGTGAAACGTACCTTTGAATCGTTTTGGTCCGTTTTTCTTGTCCTCTTCATTATTTCTTCAATCCTCTAAGGAAGGTAAAGGACAAGATTATCTGAAGTTGCAGGGAAAAGCTATGCTGAAACAGACACCTCCTGATTCCGGGACACAAACCAGGTGCAGTTCCTCCTGTCCTGAAGAGGGCCCACTCCACACTGGAGCAGGGAAAAGTCTTCTGCTTCTGATTTTCAGCGATACTGCCAGAGAAATACTGTATATGCCTACTGTGGCTTTAAAACTATGTAATATCTTGGGGACTGAGTGAAGATTTTTTCGGTACTGCTTTACTTGAATGGGGCTAAAAAACACCATCGTAACTCTTTCATAAACTCAAGATAACATGAACAAAAACCATGCGGCAAAAAAAAATTCACAAACACACCAGGACCTATGTGACTTAATTGCATCTGCAAGACATTCTTGTCAGCTCTCAAGCACTAAATGGCATCTTCTATTATTTTTTATAAAGAAAAATTAAGTTCTGCTCTTAGTTTTTCGATTGAGACAATGTCTCGTTACAAACGGTTATGAATAACCACATGCTTGTAACGTCACTTGCACAAATGACTGCAAAGGAGTACGCATATTATATGTGGTGTAATGTTTCAGAAGGACTTAGTTTTAGCATTTTTTAGAATCAATTAAAGTATTACCCACATTTTTCCTACATTAATAATACGCTGCCCGAATTGCAGAAACCCACTTGATTCAATGTCGTCCTTCTGCTGCGACCGCAGGAAAAGAAACTCAGCTGAAAAGCATTAAATCTTTCACAGCTGCAGGCATGTGTACTTCTCTATCCGTTCAGCACTTAAGCATTCACATTCAGCGAATCAAGTGAATCAACTGATGTTACAGGATGTGAGTACTTACAGAGGACCTGTAATTTCAGTTTAGCTCATTCATGCAAAAACATGCACCAACACCACAGGAGGATGCACACAAGCCATCACGGACAGAAACGGGGATCACAGGATCTGGGGGAGTGCTGCTGCCCATGGGAGTGTGCTCCAAAGGGCACAGTGTGCATACTGCAGTTGTTAGACTAAAACAGCCGCCTGCACAAGCACCTTGTGATGCTGGAACCCCAGAGACTGGTACAGAAATCTGAACTGACTTAATGTGAACAGACCCTGAGAGAGATATTGCTTTCAAACATTGTGCCTACTATTACACTTAATAAATAAGGAAACGACACAGCAGGAGATGGATACCTATGCTGTCAATGAGGACCGTTACTTCACTGACACTATTCAAGAGACTAAGCCAAGTCTGTAGTGCAGGGCTGGGCAGTCCTGGACTTGGAGGGCTGCCCTGTCTGCAGATTTCCCAGGTTTCGCCAAAGCAGCAGCACCTGAAGAGCTGGGAGAACCTGTTAGATTGGTCCCATTCGGCCCACAATGAGCGGATTTCTGATGTGGAGCACCGAGTTGGAAGAAAGACCCTCTAGGACCAGGACTGCCCCCCCCGGCTGCAGCGGCGGCCCGCCTCCCACCTTCTTCCGCTCCATGCGCTCCTGCTGGTCCTGCTGCAGCTTCCTCTCCCTCTCCTGCCTGGCCTTCTCCGCCTCCTCCTGCGCCCGCGCCTCGGCCTCCTCTCGCTGCACACGGACACGGACAGGACACGGCATCAGACACGCACCGGGCCCGGCGCCGGCTCTGACCGGGCCGTGCCCCTGCACGGTCAGTCTTTCTGTGACCCAGAACTAACAGTACCTAACTCTGCTTTACAACACAGCTTTCAAAAACTGAAAACGAAAACGAACAATTCAGCTTTAAGGTATAAGATGGCAAAAAAGCATAAAACGAATTATTAATTACAACTGACCCAGCACTATTTGCCATTCGAACTGTGCTGTTTACTGCTGGTGTGAGAAAAGAACATTACCAGCTCACAGTGGGGCACAAGTTCACAGTGTCAGCAGGTGAAACTGAAAGGAAGAAAAGGGGTCAAGCCCAGCCACACACCTGCTGTTGCAGCTCAGCCTGTCTCTCCTGCTCCTCCAGCTCCTGCCTGGCTCTCTCCTCCTCAGCCAAGCGCGCGTTCTCCTCCTCCTCCCTCTTCTTCTCCTCCGCCAGCCGCTTCTCCTCTTCCTCGCGCCGCGCCTGCTCCTGCTCCGCCAGCTGCCTCTCCTCCTCTCTCCGGAGCCTGTGGACCACAGCAGCAGCAGCGGCTCGGTCAGGGTGCCTGTGTGCTGTTCACAATCAGCTTCCCAGAGTCCTCGCTTTACAGAGTTGCAGCGGTCTGCAACAGGTTCCCTTAGCCAAACGGCTGAGGTTCAAACTTTGGTTCTTCTTCTTTAAGAACCTGTTAGGTTAAATTTTAGAGTCACATACCAACTAAGCTACAACGCTAGTCAGACGGGTGGCACTAGTAGATGCTGATGTCATCATTGGAGACCTGGAATGAAAACCCAAGGAGGCTGTGCCTGCACCCCTGCAGCTGCCATAGGAAATGTGCGCCCAGCCCACAGCACACTCCCCGAGGGCTGTCATATAAACACAGGACGACGAGTCCAGTGCTTGACATTAATGCATGGTATCCGTCAGCTTTCACCCGTCCAAATTCACTGATCAAATCAATGGGAAAAAGGGCTTCCAGACCTCTCTTCCTCCTCTCTCTGCAGCCTCTGCTGCTCCTCTCGTTCCTTCTGCTCCCGGGCCAGGCGCCGGTTCTCCGCCAGGATCTTAGCCGCCTCCTCGGCTGACGTGGTCCCTGCTATAGCTTTGGTGCTGGAGTCTGTGCCGAGTCCACAAAAAAAAAAGCCATTAATCTTAAATCTTACTTGCTTATTAATATAAGGACCTATATTTATTAATTGGCGATGTCTGTACGTTTCTGTAAATTCTCCGCAATTATGCGCACAAATGTTAAAAAGTGCTATCTTTAAGAGGCACAACAGGAAGAGTGTTTTTACTCTACGTATGGAACAAAAAGAATGCATGTGAGAGAGCAAGTAAGTGCTGTGGACACGCACCCCCTCAGGTCATTCACAGCTCAGTGTCTTTTCCTGGGCCAAAACAACCTCTGGATTAAAAGCCCTCTTGAAATCTCAATCAGATAAAAGTGAGTGAGGACAGAAATACCAGAGGGCACCTCCCTCCCTCACACTGATCAGATACAAAACATTTGGCAAACAGTTAGTTGTTGCTTTCCCTTTCAGGTCAGAAGTTCATCATTCTTAAAAAAAAAAAACAATACAGTAAATAAAACGGCACAGCAAAAAATATTTGTAAAGAACTAGGCATTGCAATGTCGGACAACCGTAGATGATGATGACTACTTCATGTATGGTGTGTGAATTGTGACAAAACCAAAAGCCCAGCAACAGACATGAATATTTGCGTGTGTCTGTATATTCATCATGGGGGATCTCAATGTATAGATAGGAGGGGAACCACCCTACCCATCACTGTACTGCAGGTCTCGTTTGCTCAGGCAGCTCCATTAGACCAGGACTAAGTGAAGATTCGTGTGGAAGCAGATCTGATCTGACAGCACATCAGGTGAAACAGCGAGAAAGTACTTCACCAACTGAATTTTAAGGGAAGCTTTAAGCGGCCGTTCTAAGCAAGCCCACCACAGTTTAAGATCTCAACTGAAGGACAACACTTTCTCGAATAAAGCAAGAGGGAAGATTGTTGCCTACAGGTCCACAGACATCTCTTGCAGAAGCATCCTGGGTTGTTTTGCATCCCAGAACTGCCCAGGCCCAGCTTCCAAGTCCTATGCGATCAGGCTACAAGGTGGCACCCTGCTGCATTAGACTAAGGCTGTATTACAGAAAAAGTAATCAACTTCCACTCATTTTCTCCTACGAATCACATGCTGCATGAAAAAGAGAGAAAATAAAAGTGTGGGCTTGCAGTAAAACAATTTGAATAGATTGCAAAACGTACCAGACTCTTAACTGAATTCTATTTCATTTTAATCTCCATCTATAAATGAACATGGCTGTGAATTGCAAAAATGGGTGTGAATACGCTCAGCTCTGCTGAAATGTCAAGAGCCGTTGAAAAAGGGAAAAATTAAAAACCGAGGCACTTCAGCTAGACTGCTATTGTATCTGTTGTGCTGGATTGCTTCAAGTCTGTCTTTATGTGAAAACTACTGGTGCTGCCTTCATAATATCAGCTCTATCATTCATAAAGGGTTCTTTGTCTCATCAGATAGCATCTGCAGTCAGCTGGGAGTCAGGGAGGTACGTGAGTAGAAAGATGAAAAAGATCAGCGTCTCCTATCTGGCTCTATTTCCTATTCAGGACACACGCCTCTCCACAGCCAGACCTGTTTTTTTTTTAAATCCAATCGTCGGTACAGAATCTAAAAGCAGAACGCAGTTTAAATGCACAGCTGATAACTTCTCAGAAATATCTCCCTTTCGACACTATCAGTAGCCGAGTTGGTTTCTGCAATACATGCAACAGGGCAGCAGGTGGGGCTGTTTCTCGACTTCCCGTCATGCTAAACTGCAGAATACAATAGCAAATTAAAATGGAAAACTTGAGCTCGTTAGGCCACGGGCAAAGGACCATTCTGCCACTTCTCAACACCACCCTGGACTGCTGCACTGAGAACTGCCCCCAAGTCCGAACCCGAGACCCCATGTTCTGTTCACGTTCCCGAAACATCTGCACCGGCTTCGAAATCTTCCTCACGGCTTCCGAGGACCCAGACGATTTGTCTGCCCTTTTCTGGGGTGATCTGCTGTCCGAACATCTTAACAGGCTCAGTCTCTGGTGCTTTCATACAGCTGTCCCGTCTGTCCCCAAGACCAGTCTCCGGACGTTGGCTGAGGTCCCCCAGTGTCTTTGGACACTGACTAACTGTAGGAACCAAGCCCAGACGGGACTAGGTCAACTCACTAACTGGATGTTTTTCAATCTCGCCTCAAAACCCTCTTGTCTACACATCCTTTTTTACCACTGCTTTGGGCTTTCCAGTTATGTGGGGTGTTTCAGGGTGTCTTCTGGAAAGGTGCTTTATTAAATCCGAAATCTGCATGCTTCTTCTCGTGCTGGATCCAGGACTTGACCTACACTGCCCCCTGGAGGCCGCCGCTCCACACTCACCCTCTTTGGTCTTGGTGCTGGGGGCCACACTGGCCGGGGCCTCGGGCGACTGTGGGGTGACCGGCTGCACCGTGGGGCCCTCTTTGGGTTTGGAGTCCCTCTTGCGGAGGGTGGGAGGCCCAGTGGGGGTGAGAGCCGGGCGCTGGATGGGGGGCGGTTTGGTGGCGGAGGGCTGAGGAGACGGGGGGCGCTGTTTACCTCCGCCGGGAGATGAGGGGCGGTTTCGTGGACTCTGCCTGCAAGAGCGACAGGAGAAAGACGAAAGCAAAGATGGGACATTGCTTTTCTCCTGCAACTCACAACTGGCAGCCCCACTGGAGCTCAGCAGGTGTGAGCCTGGTCAGTACCTGGATGGGAGACCTCCTGGGAAAAACTAAGGCCTGCTGGAAGAGGTGTTAGTGGGGCCAGCAGGGGGCGCTCACCCTGCAGTCTGTGTGGGTCCTAATGCCCCAGTATAGTGACGGGGACACTATACTGTAAACAGGCGCCGTCCTTCGGATGAGACGTAAAACCGAGGTCCTGACTCGCTGTGGTCATTAAAAATCCCAGGGTGTTTCTCGAAAAGAGTAGGGGTGTAACCCCGGCGTCCTGGCCAAATTTCCCATTGATCCTTACCAATCATGGCCTCCTAATAATCCCCCTCTATGAATTGGCTTCATTACTCTGCTCTCCTCCCCACTGATAGCTGGTGTGTGGGGAGCGTTCTGGCGCACTATGGCTGCCGTCACATCATCCAGGTGGATGTAACACACTGGTGGTGGTGGAGGAGGGGATCCCCATTACCTGTAAAGCGCTTTGAGTGGAGTGTCCAGAAAAAGCGCTATATAAGTGTAAGCAATTATTATTATTATTATTATTATTATTATTTTCTTTCACGTCCCGTCCTCCGGTCAGAATTACTCTCCGTATTCTCAAATCGACACCTCATCACAGACAGGTACACTACTGGTGATTGTCGTGTCCTGGGGGTCAGAGGTCATCTCCGTGTCTTTCATTTGACCTGCCCTGGGGCCTGCTCAGAAAGGCTCACTGACCACAGGGCACAGACTTGCACCTTCACGCCCGTTCCTTCACGCACACAAAGACACGGCAGGCCGCAGAAAAGACGCCGCAGAGTTTTCCCCACAGTCTACCCCTGGGCCTTACTTGGCGGCGGCTGGCGAAGTGGGTCTCTTGGCCGTGCTGCTGGGTGCCGGGGCAGGAGAGGGGGAGCGGCGGCGTCCTGGGACACTGGAGGGGGAGGCTGGCCGCTTCCCCGCAGGAGAAGGAGGTCGCTTCTCCTTCTCCGATTTCTGAGTGTCACCCGAGAGACAAAGAGAGATTCAAATAATTTAGCACCTAAAGCACCCAGCAAAAACAAAGTTGCTCAGGGAACCAAATAACAGAAAAACAAAGAGATCCAATTAACAGAAAAACAAAGAGACTGCATTATCATCACCATCATCAGCGGACATTGGAACAGCCTGCCTGTGTGATCAAAAGTCCCTTCATGACTTTGTAGTTGACCGAGCTGGTTGCTGACAAATAAAAGCATTACTTAAGACTCTAAAGTCCTGAAGTGCCATGGAGGGAATTAAAAAAAAAAAGTTACCCAGAGGTTGGAGAGATCCTGTGAACAAAGCAGTGCAAGAATTTCCTCAGGATAAAGTACATATGCTAAACTTCATTTTATTTCTTGAAGCTTCTTATGTGCCTTTGTGACTGGAGAAGCATCTCATCACACAGTCAGGGTAGCAGTGACTTGTAACAAGAGGCACAACTCTGTTGAAACCCCAAAGGAAAATGACAGGGTGTGAGAAGACCTGTGCCTCAGCCGTGGAACTTCAGACAGAAATGATTCTTAAGCCATGTGGCAACCTAGCCTTTTAAAATAGGACTTGATCTCGTCCCAGATTGCTCGAGAGTGAAAGGCCCTCTTTGCCTGACACTGCAACAGGCTCCTGTAATCAGGTCCACTCAAGCAAAACCATGGCTTCTCACGAAATCTGGGAGCAGCCAGTTTTGCATAGTGCAATCGGTCTGCAGTGTCACCTATTGTGAACTTCTGTGTCAAATGCCAACAAAGGACTCCATTATCTCTGCAGAGGAAGGACACCAGTTATGCTGGTGCATGTTTCCTCATGAAACCCGCCTGGAAACACAGGGCACTTTGATGGCCCCACTGGAGCGCCTGGCTTCCTCGTTTCTGATGCCAGGGTATCTATCCCAGCGTGCAAGGCCATGCTGGCTGGCTGCGCTGTGTGCAGTGGCGAGATTACCATCAAGGATAAAGCACAAGGCTGTTTTGAGAGTCAAATTAGTCACAACAATGATGGTGCCACTTCAATACTCCCCCCCCCCCCAAGAGAAGTGAATAAAACAAAGGCATTTTTCCTGAAATACTTAGTTTTAATGCCGTGCTGGTTAACTGATTTGCGCATCAATTTAAGATGTGACACTATAAAAATGAAAGAAATGGCAGATATGTTCAACACGATACTTAAGGAACATCAAGACAGGCAAACAGTAAGACTTCTGTTATTACTTTTTGTACTTTTACAGTATGTCCCATATATTTTTTTTATGCCTACTATATTCATAATGGTTTCACGTCCCCTTGTCTCTGTTTTGTGAAGTTTCCTGTAGGATATGTGCACATTACCCCCAGACACCCCAGCACATCACACCAGTCGACAGCGTGCCTGAAAGGGATCCCGAAGCCTGAACCACAGGACGTGTGATGGGAGACACTGAAGTTGCACAGCCTTTAGTGTGGACCACTGTGTGCAACATTCAATTTCATCACCCCCTTAAAATCCGCCGTTCAAGCTAGCTCTAAAGAATGTCTCTGAGACAGCAAGTCAGCACGGACAGCCCCAGCCCCTCTTGCAAAAAGAGCTTAGGGGGTTTGTACCAAGTATAAACTGTTACTTCAATAACAATAACGAGTATTAACACAGCATCAATAATTTCATTAGCAAAGGTGTTCCTAGCGTATCACAATGCATCAATCTCTTTTCTCCTCTCCTCAGGCCTGAGGACGATGACACACGCTGGCCTGCGTGGCACCCGTCTCCAGGCCCTCGCGTGCCTCTCCGGACTCACCTGTGCGCCGTCCGCGCCGCCTTCCGAAGAGGCGGAGGAGGGGGGGCCAGCCTTTTGCCGGTCGATGCTGCGGCTCCGCAGGGGCCCTCGGGGAGGCTGCAGGGGGCTGGCCGAGGCTGAACGAGGACAGAGGTGAGACTCTGATAAAGTTAGGGGGCATTGGAGCACGGCCAGCGGAAACAGGGAAGCGCCAAGTGGGACAGCAAAGCAGAGAGAGAGAGAGAAAGGGAAGGGATGGGCAAAAACAGAAAACAAGATTATATGCATACTGGATCCCTTATATGCTGCACAGACACCTGTCCAACGATGGCCGAGATAGCTGCTGGGGGACAGCAGCAGCAGACGGGGCGTCCCCCAAGCTCACACAGCGTCCCAGAGCCAGACGACACAGCACTGCCAGCGTACAGTACGAACACGAGGAGTGTGCAAGCAGCAGCAGGCACAGACAGCGACAGGGCGCACACCAGGGGCTTCTCCTGAACTGCACTGCGAAACGCTGCTGAATACAGCACTGTCAGAGCCTCCAGGACAGCAATTAAAAAACATCACTGTGTGTCAAAACCCCAACGAGCTTTCCAGGCTTCATCCCAGAAATAAATCCCCGGACAGTTAAATGTAACACTGTGAATGGGAGAACCCTTCTGGGATAATTGTCTTGGTGGGCTTAACCTCTTGCTGCACATGTAACTATAAGGTTAATAAAGTCACAAACAAACACATGCTACAATGTATATGTATTGTTTAATCAAGACCTATCACGATAAAGGGATTGTCTTTATCTTTGTGTGTGTGTGTGGAGGTTGCTACACATGATTTAGGGATTTAGTCATTAATCCACTAGGGTCTGGAGTCCTGACCTCATCTGCTCCTCACCAGGAATATGAAACGCTAATTAATTTTGACAGGTTACTCAGATACAGGAGCAAAACACAAAAAACAGTCCTTTCCTAAGTCTTTGCTGAGTCGATAGATTAACATGCTCAAGAAACAAGGCATACAATATGTATACAAAACCAAGGAAAAATTCAAAATGCCTTGTGAGGGCTGAGCACACAGTACTGTACTGTACCTACAGAAAAACAGGAAGGACAAATAATACGGTACAAGAGAATGCATCTTAAATGGCCATGGCCAGAATACCACTCGAGCAGCTATCACTTTTTTAAATAGCTAGTCTCTATCCGTACTTCACTCCTGTCCTTGACAAATACCGGAATCGGTAGCCGAATACAATAGCCAAGGACAAATAGCTATTCAGTGTATTATGGCAAAAATCAGACATTGAATGCGAATCAAATTGAACAAGTATATCTACACTTTATACAGGGCCAGTGTAGAATAGGGGAGGCAGAGTTGCTTTTTTCCAATTAAGTGAGTTCAGATGAATTTTCACCCAGTTACCCTTTGTGTTAGAAGTGCAAGCCAATGAACAGTGACTCCCTGCCTTCTCAATGAACGAGGGACGATTTCCCATCTTAATTCACAGCTCCTGCGTGTGGGGGTGTAAGCAATTTAACGTGACCCTGAAACCACTGCTCGTCTAAAACTCTGTATACAGACTTACACCGCGTCCTTCGTTTCCATTACTCCTCTGAAAATCGAAGACTTAGAGACAGTGTCTGCAGTTCACATTCACCTGGGGTTTTCGTAGCGCCCTTGCTAAAAACCGAATTCTCTATATTTGATCTTAACAGCCATCCTTTTCCAGCAAACGAAAGTGGGCGACACTTCGCCAGACGAAACCCCTCAGCATCAGGAACCCCCCCCGAGTACCATCAGGAAGGAAAAACCTGACGGGCTTCCCTTTGCAAGGCACGAGCTGCCACCCAGCAGCGAAGATACCCTGACAATGCAAAACAAGGAGGCCGAGGTATGGCGCTGTGTGTGTGTGTGTGAGCTTCTGCCACAGCAGACGCAATGCCACGCCGTCACCACACACAACGACACAAGCGCTGCCGGGGGGTCCCCGCTGGCTGTGCTCTCTCTGTGCGTGGGCCCCGTTACCTGGCGGGTCTGCTCCGTCAGCTGACAGGGCAGCGGTGCTCTTGCTCCTAGCTAAGGAGGCTTGCGTGGGCGTGAGCAGGCGGCTGATGACCCCGCTGTCCAGGGGGCCGGCCAGGGTACGGCGTGCTACACCGAAGCAGCCCGAGACACACAGACAGACACACAAACAAACAAGGGGGGTGAAAAACAGAGGAGTCTGGGTGAATTCAACAAGCAGGAGAAATGGAAAAAATCAAACAAGAAGGGCATCAACGTAAAGAGTCAAATCTGGGTGGTTTCATTGTCGAGAGCTTGTTAGGCGACGGTGCATTAGTGAGCCATTCCAATAAACAAACGGGGAGTAACTCAAAAGCACAAAAAACGCAAAAGAAAGGAGGTGTGAGACGAAATGAAAAAACAAAAGCAGGGTAAACGCTCCCAACAGAGGGACAGCAAAGTCTCGCTCATTTTTATTGCAGGTTTTGAGTCAGTGAGTTTCGCAACTAAGATACAAGTCGTCTCGGGTGACTGTAGGAGATCTCACGCAGACTTTGTTAATCTATTAAGGCCAAACCAACGCCCACTTCCGATATTCGAGCTGATCACTGCATCGCAAATCTTGATCGAGGATTTTGCTTTTGCTGTATTCAGCATGTTTCATTTTTACATCAGAAAAGCCTACTTTTTGGGCAGCCTGCCCCCATCTTGTGAGTAAAACCTGCAATGAAAACCAAAAGCTCGTTGGACTTTGCGGGACTCCAGACTCACAAAAAAATATTGTAACTTCGGTTACAACGGGGGGAAGTGAAAAGGAAAAGACAAATAAAACAAACCCTGCTCTCAACTGCTATTCTTTTCTCTGTGCTGAACTGAAGGCGTACAGTATATAGATGCTCCCTTAGCAGAAACACTGGAATAACAATGTTACGCACACCTGATGAGGCAAATGTGTTTTTATGTTTCAGACTACAAAAGTACAAACAGCTCACATCTGTAACCTTACCCAGTTCTAAAAAGATTCAGTTAGATACAGTTAGTTATACACTGTAATGGGTTGGAATAGGATTGCAGAGCTGAATGAAATGAGTATAAGAAATAAAGTAACAATGCCTTGGGACCAGAAGCTTTCCTTTAGAAGATACTACAAGCCTCAATCCAATTTTCAGCATATTCAAACACCGGAGGATTTATACAAGAATAACTTGAAAACGTGTCACACCCACTGAAGGAAAAGCATCCCCCTTTAAAAGAGAAAATCAAAATACAGGAGACACGCATTAAGCAGTCTTTTACATTGTTTTGTGACTCTTAGGCTGGGAAATCCAGTGACCAAGGAAGTATCAAATCTCATTTTCCAAAGGCATTCCACAAGAGCCAAACAGCTGAGAAAGAAAAAAGTCAGGTGACAATACTTTGGTTCGAGCAGGAAGCGAGGACCTCCCTATGGTAGAAGCTGTTAAAAAGTGACAAAAAAAACAAACATTTGCGCACTCTTCTTCGAATATGCTTGTGTTAGAGGGGCAGAAAAAAACTGCGAAGAAACAGGGGAAATAGGAAAAAAAAACAGATGTCGTGAGTAATGAAGATGGC
Organism: Lepisosteus oculatus; assembly: GCF_040954835.1. Classification (NCBI taxonomy): domain Eukaryota; kingdom Metazoa; phylum Chordata; class Actinopteri; order Semionotiformes; family Lepisosteidae; genus Lepisosteus; species Lepisosteus oculatus. The sequence continues at coordinate 48,977,652 of NC_090703.1, forward strand.
CCACAGATGGGAGAATGGGAAAGATCAGTCAGGTTTCGTTCAAGACAAGCAAAGCCAGACGCACACAAGAGTCTCAAGCCAGTTAATATCACTGTGGGTTAAATGCCACACGTGCTGTTAGCCTCAGCACTTCTGCACAGCCTTAATGCTTTTAGCACATAAGCCAGTTATTCCTGGATTCAGTCTCGGGGACGACAGGCAAGCAACCAGTGCAGGTGTTATTTGCCACTAGTGTGGCTCAGCCTAGCAAGCGTGATTGAAGAATATCTAGCCACCTTGCTCCTCCTTTGTCCCTTTCTCTAGCTTGGGGGACGCCTGCGATCTATTCCCCACTCTAGTGAGAGAGGAGCTCCTCTTCTTCGCAGCAGAGCCTACAAACAACCAACGGCAACAGACATGTCTCATTAGGGGTAGGATACTGCACCACTGCAATCACGCTGCAGAATCACGGGCTGCTCGTTAACACACGAGGGGAGCTACCTCCCTAAGCCCAAGAGATCCGACAGACAGCACACCCCTTTCCGATCAAAGTTCTCAATCTGTCTTGGAGGCTGTTTTTTGTTGTCCAAAATAATTTGCAAACAAACGCGAAGCGTGACAGTCATAGAACTGGGAGTGTGTGTGTGTACACAAGCTGGGACAACTTATATAACGATAATCTAGTCATTCATTCTCGGCCTTTTTCGACCCCCGGTTCACAAATTCTGAAGGAAGAGAGAGATTCTGTGTAGAGTCCGAATCTGACAGAAATTGAGTAATTTGGCTGACTAATCATAATACTTCTGTACTGTACCTCATTCCACTAAAATACAGCCCAGTACACAAGCAGAAGAAAAATCGTGATGACTCTGGCTATAGACGATGACTCAACTATATAGCTAACCTAGACATGACAAGAAACAGAAAGGGAAACTGAGTACCTGGAAACTGCTAATTAAAGGGGGACAAAAAGAGCACTTGTAATAGAGGTACATAGGGGTGTTATATATTGGCCTCAGAATATACAGGGCTGACACGAAATTGCTTGGGTGCCAGGTTCACAAAAAATAAGAATACACAAATGCAGGCACACCAAGACAACCACACGACTGTCACAAGCACTGGTTTGGGGAAGCGAGGTTAAGATGTGCACTGTCCTAGAAATCGGAGAGCTGAAGAGCTCAGGATGCAATCTGCTGGGGAAAGCAGAGGGGAGACTCTGAGCATCTTCATGCCAGCCCTGTACCACTGAGACAACACACTCTGAACGAAGGGTTTCCTGCACCTGTCTGCTGCTCCTCGGACTGCTTTTGGGGTTCCTTAGCAGGGGCCTTACTAGGCAATCGATTGAGAGAGGAGCTCCTCCTTTTAGCACCTGGGGAACAGAAGATAATTACATCCTGAAACAGCGAAGGGACGGCCAAGGAACAAAATGGATCTTAAAAAGAGCAATAATATTTAGAAAATTACTTGCAAATTTGCATCCTTTATTACTCTCGACTTCAAAACAAAGAAAGAGACCACAGAATCGTTATTTTAAAATGTAAACTCGGTTGTCCTCAATGAAGAAACCTGAATCACAACAGGAGAAAAAAGTTTGACGATAGGCTTTTATCCCTGGCAAAGGAAAAAAGGTGCAGAAAGTTCAAAGGCAAAAAAAGAGGGAAGGAGAAAAATTAGGCGTGATCATCAGTTCACCTGTTCAAAATAACTATTACACAACACAAAACAAATCCCCAAACCAAGAGAGTATCGTACTTCAGAAGGAAAATCCACCTTTAAATAAGAGCCATTTCTGTGCTGACTAAATATTTTAGAGCTGGGTTTTCCCCAAAACAAAAAGAGCAGAAAGTTATTATTCATTAATAATGCTCATTTTAATGAATGGGCTTGTGATTCTTGCCGATTACGACGCGCAGGGGGGGAAGGATTCAGCGCTTGCATGTGGGTCGCGTGGCACGCAGGCTGGCTATCAGCCTCGCCAGGTTACTGCAACCAGGCAGGGCCCGGAGCTCGATTCGCCAGCCCAGGGGCTGCGTTCACCAGTCTGTCCAGAGCGCCTCTCGGCCGGAAGGCTGCCCCCTCGCAAGAGGGCGCCGGAGCCTAAAGCTCTGCACACACCTAGACGTTAACAAGGACAGTGGAATGAAATGGTCTGGGAGGGGGGCTGACACAGTGCAGAGCTGCCCCGATTCCCGGAGTTTACTTACTTTTCTCGGGTGAATTCATGAGGGTGGCGGAGGATGAAGAAAGGCGTTTGCTGATTACACAATCGGCCTGTTTCAGGTTCGTTGTGGATGTAGAGCGTTTTTCAGCTGGAGGCGAGAGAGAGAGAAAGGGCTGTAAGGGCCTGTTAAAAGGCAGGGAGCAGAGGAGCAAGAGGTCTCTGCTATTGCACACAGAGAGCATGTCCTGAGGCCCTGGAGCTCGTTAACAGCCATCTCGTCACGGTGTGGGGGGCTGTGCACCAGTATTACCCTGAGGTAGGGTAGGGCAGTATTACCCAGAATCCCACATGAACTTCACTACTGCTCTTCGCCAGACGTCTGTAATGCAGACAGGAAGATGGGAAGAGCAGTGCAATAACTTTAACCAACCTGAGTTCTGTGGGGTGACCAACCTGGGGGATGAGGTGGGGTGGTGGGCTGGTCTTACCGATTGGCCTGGGTGTGTGTTTGTTTTGTTTCTGTTGTGTGGTTGGTAAAAAGAAAAAAAGTGAAGCTGTTCAATTGCATTGTGAATTGTTCTTTATCTTATGTTTTTCTTTTTCTTTTGCTCCAAGAAAAATAAAAATGACCTCAGCTCCACTGCAACACACATCAGTACGGCCTCTCATGTTTAAACAGCTCCAGACATGAGAGAAGCTGTGTTACGCTTATACATTGCCAAAAAAATGTCATGCTAATGCTTACTATTTATAATAAAACTAACAGCTTTCAACTTGGAGCAATTCTTAAAAGACTGCAACTGTCATTCAGAGGTTTTTCCCTTGAAACTAACATTAATTCTACCTTTCTGTTCCTATCAATAATTTAAGAGTCATTTACTTGGAAGACGATGCAGGTGTAGACATCTCAAGTACATATTTATTTTCCCCCCCACCAGTTAAATTATGGCCATGCTTTACTTTTGTTAATAGCAACCAAGTGCATTAGCTGGTAAAGAAAAAACGATCTGCCACTGTTTGCCAAAGCAGCCAAATAACATTTCAACAACAACAACAACAGGCTTGAGATTGAACAAGCATGTGGAGATTAGTGAGACAAAAATAAAGAAAAAATTAGAGGCATTAAATCTGTCAACCGTTTTCATTTGTCGAAAAGAAATAAAAAGGCTGTCACAATTAAAACGTGTTTTAAAAACATGCATACCCATACGGCACACTCCTATGTGTAGTCGCTTTCTGTTTTGCATTAAAACCCCTTCACAAATACAGTAAGCAGGGCCAAATGGAAACCCCTACTCTGGGTGTTTTCTCGTTCAAAATGACCGCCATGCTGGGTGAAAGTAAGGCACATCCAAGCACACAACAGTTTGCAAGTGATTAGTGAGTTAGTGTGAGGCAGAGGCCTCCATCCATCCGTGCTACACATGAACTAATCAGCACCACCTTCTTCCGCTCTCTGAGGATCTGCTGGAGAAGAAGGTACTAAGTCTACAGCTGGGGCTGTCTCAGGATCACCTACACAAGACAGAAATTAGAAAGAGGAAAGAAAGCTACAATTCTGAATAAGTGATTAGGGAGAAACATAATTCCCTTCTGGAAATGGGTTTCAAGACAACATAATTACATGAACATAAAAACATAAAATTGGTTACAAACAGGAAGAAGTGAATCCACAGACCATCCATCTCGTTCGGGAGCGAGTGGCTAATGTGTCCAAGGATTTCAGCCAGCTGCTTCTTGAAAGCCTAAGTATCAGCCTGCCTGAGGAGCCCGTTTTCACTCCCACAAGGCTATGTGCAGAGAAATGCCTCCTGATCCCAGTCTCATACACACTTCCCGATAGCTAGCTTCCTCTTGTCCTCTAGCTGACATTTTAACTGTGGGTGATGCTGTGCTAGACAACGCCCCTGTGGCACAAGCAGGTGATATTACATTCCCTGCATGGCTTCAGTTACTTAGCTGAACGACATAAAACCTGGAGTGGCTTCGACTATTTCAATACAAAATAACAGAGCAAATGAAACACAAGATGAGGAAGTTAAAAATTGATTTTATGCCCCATGTAGGAGACTCCTTCTCTTGACAGACACTTCGCAGCCCGCAAACACATACAGTACTGCAGCAGGACAGGACACCAGTGATTCAGGCGTTTAGATTCGGCAGTGAGCCACCAGCGAGCACCGCCAGGGCTATCTGAAACCACTCTGCTGCAGCACGAGCACTGCCTGAACTCCATATCAACCACAAGACCCGCAACGAGTGCAGAAACCAGGACAGTTCGCCTGCAGGGCCAATTATCCCTGTAAAGCACATATTCCGAAAAAAAAAACAAAAGCCCTCATTCAATTCATGTCTTCAAGAGCTGGAACCCCATCTAAATGCCGAATCGGTCCCACTCTCGCGGATTGAAAAGCTTGTCCTTACCGGCCTTGTTCTCCAACTCCGCGGTCGGACCTCCTCCCCAGGACCACCTCTTCTGCCTCTGCTCCAGCCTCTGGCTGCGCTCCAGCGTGCGCCGCATCACAGCCTCGTAGTGCTCCTGCAGCAACAGCACGGCCAGGCACACAAGCGCCGTTAGACACGGGCACGAGGAACATTATCCCTACTCTCGGGGGCGAGCAATTCGGGCACCGTTTCTGGAGACCTAGCTGAATCTTGCAATCCATTTTAATTTCAGGCAGCAGCGTGGGGTAGTGCTCAGGGCTCTGGGCTTGTAACCGGGAAGTCGTGGGATCGAAGGTGGAGCACTACTGCTGCCGATTTGCGCAAGGCACACCACACCAGCAGGGCTGTGTCGGTAGGCACAAATGCAAGCTGCGTTGGAAGAAACAGTTAAATGAACTAGCGAGCTTTTAAATGATCAAAAAACAAAGTATAACGATTAGGCTTTCACAGTCCCTAGTCTATGCTCAGACATCACTCATATCAACATCTAGCGCTGCAGGTGACAAGAAAGCTACAGTGTAGGAGAAGGATTCGGAAAAGCCCCCGCAGTGTCGCCAGAGTGACTCAGCCAGGAGGGGCACTCGCCAGAGTACAAGGCTGAGGGTCTATGATCACGGGTTCGAGGGACTCCTTAGGCAGCGGTGTCGAGGGCTGGGCGGGAGACGTTTTCAGCCACCCAGAGCCCCCTGTCCGCCGGTCAGCACTGTCCCTCCGGTGCGGAGCGGCGCTGCCTGTGATGTGTTAAAGATGACGGCGTCTGCCTACTGCGCTGTCAAGGTGCTCCGAGCTTCAAACCCACAGGGTGGATAGAACAAAGGCACTGGCAATTCTCAACTTAGAAAATAAAAGAAATTCCTCTGTCAAGATACCGGTAGGAAGTGGCTTTTCAGCTTCATATATGCTTAATAATCAGTCCCTCCCCCAGTGCTAGCTGTGTTGTGGAAAATGTTTTCTCGTCTATGGTTACTGGATATTTAAAAGTCAAACAGCAACGTTCACGGGCCAGAAAAAAAGATCACTCCACCAAGACCACAGGAAAAGTATTTGCACCAGTGCCCTCTGACAGATGTATAAAAATGTAATTGCTATTCTTGCTCTGCAGATCAGAACATGGATATTGCACGCCGACAAAAACTATTTCTAAAACTAAAAATGACTCTTCATAGAACTGATTATTGGCTACACTGCCGTGCCGAGTCTGAGAGAAAGGAAATACTTGAAATTATGGTCACTGCTACACCCACTTGATCACAAGATTCGTGACTCAATGATGGAGAAAATATTTGATACAATTAAGCCTCTTACTTTATAAAGAGAATGCAGCATCCCAGTACGTAATCTTGTGGAAGAAAAAAATTAGTAAGGTGAAGTCAGATTTTTGTTCTTCAGTTCCAGCCAACAAATGTACAAATAATAAAGGTGTGCACATTTTGGCTAAAAGTATCTGTTCGCCCTAAAAAAGTGGGACAAGCCCCAGTGGTTTCACTCAACTCAAATGCTCTGACTAACAGGTTGAGCTCAGAACAGCTCTTCACAGATCCTGCTGATGTGCAAACATCCTAGACAGTCTGAGGGTGTGCACCTAATGACACAGCACAGCTTGCACTGGAACAATGGCAGGGTGTGGAGGGACCCACTGCACCACACGTAATTCTACTGCTTGCAAGATGTATGAAAGCAGCAAACAGAAAGCATCATGTGTATCTTTGGAAGGTCAGGGGAACAATGTCATTCTGATGACTTAATTCCCGTTTTCATGCACACTCCGAGAAATGCACCACATCTGTCTTATCAGCAGAATATGCAGGAAAAAAAACAGCAGAAACTATGGATGGACTGCTGATAAAACGTTGCATATCGAGTTCAAGGAGATCTGGACTCCTTGGGGTCAACTTGGACTGAGCAGATTGAGAAACTGGCTTCCTTTCGCCAGTTGTTACAACTTGATGATTGGAGTATTTTACAGATCCAAGTGCCTTTTCAAGCCAGTCCACTGAAGACCCATGGATGTATGCAAGCACCTCGGAATCCAATCGACCCCTGGGGAATCTGTCTCGCTCATGACCCTGAGAAGCAGAGCCTGCAGACCTGCTGCACTAGAGTCCCAGCAAACTCCGACTTTGACGGCACACAGGCTTGGATTCCATTCCAATTGCACACAGAGGAAATGATTTGAATACATTCTGCTGGCTGACTGGCTGCTGGGATGACTAACTCCAAATCTGAATTTTTCAGCCAAGGACAAATGAATCTGTGTTTACGGTGGACAGGCATTCAAAATAACAGCGCTGTGTGCGCCCCCCACTGGGGTGCTGTGCAGTGAACAGCATTTTTCAGCAGGACTGCTGTTTGTACACACCTGGCAGATGTCACACAGAATATCAGACACCCACAGGCCATCTAAAAAAACTCTACAAAACTTGTAATCCTTCTCAAAGTCATGGGCTTCCATAGCAAGGGACACTGCTTTTTCCATTCACTCTGCTACAAGGGCTGTCAAGCCTGATCTTATCCCATGTCTTCGTCCCAGTGGACCCTTAGTTATTGTACTGCTGCTGTGGGGTCCAGTAAGTACAGAAAGTATGGGCTGGATCAGTGCAATACATTGGGAGGACCCGGTCTTCTCTGTGGGGCACGGGCAGCTATACTGGAGCACCCAGCCTCCCCTACCTTCTCCTCCTCCTGCCTCTGCTTCCTCTTCTCCTCCACGGCCGCCCTGCGCTGCTCCTCTTTCCGGCGCTGCTCCTCCAGCTTCTTCTGGCGCTCCTCCATCTGCCGCGCGTACTGCAGCCGGGCCTTCCTCTCCCGCTCCAGGATCTGGGACTCCCTGGCGGCTGGGCGCACAAGGAGGGGGGGGGGGGAACGGAAGGTCAGGGAGACGGCGAGACCAGACCGGGGCTCAGCTCCCCAGAACGGGCAAAAACACTTGACCGAGAGCAAGGGCCTGCTTAGCACTAAAAAACTAGGGCAGGCCTCTAGGACAGTCCACCACTTCCTCACACCACTGCCCCCAGCAGAGTGCTAAGTCCATTTACACCGGGGGTTAAGGCCCTCAGACACTCATTACTTGCATAAAGAACTGGGATCTGCGCACGCTTCACACAGAAAATAAAAACTTCTAGTATAAAAGAGGAAAGAACTACAGCCGGTGTCACACAGGGACATTTAGATGTTTTTGATCATGTGCCAATGCCTTGGCCAATTAAACCGTCGAATAGATAGAAATAATTCTATTAAAAAAAAAACATCTAATCATTAAAAGCATCTGAAATGATACCGAAGAGTCATAAAGGACAGATTTGAGATCTAATGTACAGGACACCCAGTCTCTGAAATGCGGTACAGGAAAAATACAGTACTTACCTTGCTGCTTCTCCTGTTCCTCTCTCCTCTCCTTTGCCACTCTCAGCTTGTCATCTATCCTTAGTGTTGCTCCATCAAGTACTGCAACACACAAATGCTACTGTCACTTTCACTCTCTTAGGAGCCACGGTCTGTTTGCCCACAGGTTATGTCTGCCAGTAATGATGACTTTTTTTCCTTTTCCCGGTACAGCTTATGCTTTCTCCTCTATATGGGATGCACTGTGATGGAGAGTGGTTATCTGGGAATCCGACAGGTCAATACTCTTGCTGTAAGCTGTGGGGGAACATCTGCCACTAAAAACTCTATTACACATCCGATTCTCGGGAGGATCTTAACAACAATAATGCTCCATTGAAAGCAAACAGGCACATTCCCCAGCACGTCCTCACCTCCCACTGGCAGTTTTTAAATTCAGCCCACTTCACGTGGCTCCATCTTGGGTGACTGCTTATATTCAACGGAAGCATCAGTCTGCTAGGCATCATCAAGAGTGGCAACAACTCAAACATACAATTCATCTAGAAGCAAGAGAATTGATGCACAAGAAGGCTGGCACACAGCACCGGGGGGCAGTCTGGTGAGGAAAACCTGAGCACAAACAGCCTGAACCCAGTCCTCGGCCTGAATACCTCCAAGCTGCTTCCCCAATCCTCTCAACATAAGAACTAATGGACACATGGTTTGCATTCTGGGTCCTGGCAAAGCGGACAGTTAAGAGTTACCTGGCTTGGCGCCTGTCTTTGTGCCACCCCCTGAAGGTGCTGCCAGGCCCGGACTGCTGCTGGTCAGACTGCGCCGCTCCTCCGCTTGCGCCTGGGCTGCGGCAGCTGCCAGAAGAGCAGGAGAGAGAGCAGGGCAATGAGCTGGCCGCCATCGAGCACAGGCTGCAGGGCCTGGCAATGAGCGAGCAGGCAGGTGTGTTTCTATTTTGTGGGATCGGGGGGGTAGGAAGCCATTTGAAAAGTGTTGAAGATTTAATAAGCAGCACAATAAACCCGCTTGTCTGCAGCTGGACCTCAGCCACTGCAGCCTGGGCCCTGAGCAGGCTAGCCGACTCCCACACTCAAGAAAAGACCGACGGGGAGAGAGAAAGCACTGGTGACTCCCTGCCGACAGAGGTGCCCGCGTTGTGCTCATAACCGAAACTGAAAGAATAAGAGATTTAAAAAAACCCGGAAAAACTCAGGTGCTCATTTGCTCTGTGCTTTAAATAACCGGATTATGTAGGCAAAGACTGCCAGACAAGATCACAGATGGAAACCTCCACAACCCCCCCCGGGTCATGTTTAACAGGCCATTTAAAAACAACAATTACAATCGACCAGGACCGCAGGCAGGCAGAGAGCGAGGGAGGAAGGATGCAGAAAGGGAGAAAACAAACCACTACAGAAACTGCTTGTGTCCTAGTAACACCCCCCCCCCCCCCCCCGAGTGTGCATGCGTTTCTGGATGCTGAGCGGCTCAGCCACGCGGCCCTGCCTCATGTGACCAGGTCTCCCGGTGAAAGTGCTGAGCTGCACACTTCTCCAGGAGCTCTGCGCTGCCTCCAGAGACCCCGCCATTTTGGTCAGATAACCGATCGGGAACAACACCCTGCTCTGACTCCACTTCCTGCCGTGATGAAGCAGAACCCCACCTCCCCGTCCCCTGACCTACTGGACAGCTCGGCTCTTCAGACAGCTGACACAAACACAGGCAAGGAGGCAAAACACCTCCCGGAGCGAAAAGACAAACATCTGCAGCTTCACAGTGCAAATTCAAGGCTGCCGTCTGAAAATGTACTGTACTGTGTGCGTTTCTGCAGTCCTGTTGATCTACACAGGAAAGCAGGAGAACTATAAAACGAGGTGAAGTGGCCCATCATTCGCAGGCTGTGGCCAGGATTCCCGAGAAGAGGGGGTGAATGAACCGAATGCCTGCTCGGGTAGCTGGCCTTCTGAAAGCTCCTCCATCATAGGCCACCCACTGGCTTCTTTTAAGGCACAAGGTCCTTGGATCAATTAGCTACTCACTGCCACATGGGCTAGATGGGCAGAATGATCTCCTCTCGTTTGTACGCGTTCTGCACCCTGCTGTGGGCACTGTGGGACTCGCAGTTGGCTGTGGCAGGGTATGGCTAAGAGGGACTGCTGGGAAGGGGGCTGAGGCAGGACAGCTGAGTTAATTAGACTGAGGGTTTGGGTATAAAATAAAAATATAAATTTTCTAACCAAAAAAAAAAAGGAAGAAAAAAATAGGAACTAAGGAGAGCACAGAAACATAGCGAGGCCTGTAACTTCAGGAAGCTACACACCGCAATTGTTTATAAATCTTCCTGGTCTGTGCGAGATCGTTTAAAGATTGTTTAAAGAAGGGCCCAGGAATCCCCAGTCTAGTTTTACATTCCTGCTGTGAACACCGAGGACAGTCTGCTGTTAGCTCGCTGCTCTGCCATTCCTCAATGCTCACCTCCTGGAGGGCGTGTCATAAGACAACAAATGTTCTCTGTATGACCAAAATCAAAGATTGTATCAGATTACAAAAATGGAACAGCAAAACAACACACCACAGCTCGTCCTTCTACAGACAGCGTGGTGTCAAATCTATGGGAGCCTCTGCAGGGAAGAGATCTGTTAGGTCACCCAGAAGCTGAGTAAATGAATGAAATGACATTTTGATTACAAGTGAAAACGCTTATTGATTTTCCTTTAAACTTTTGCCAGGGAGCTGCACCCTGACAGCTTTGTGTGCACAGCAGGCCAGCCTGGGAGAGGGGAGACTAATATCAACACCGGCTGCGTCACCTATAGGCAGGGATCATTATCATCATCATCATTACACTTATATAGCGCTTTTCTGGACACTCCACTCAAAGCTCATCACAGGTAATGGGGCTCCCCTCCACCACCACCAGTGCGCAGCCCCACCTGGATGATGCAGTGGCAGCCAGAGAGCACCAGTACACTCCCCACACACCAGAACAGAGAACAGAGTGATGAAGCCAGTTCAGAGATGGGGATTATTAGGAGGCCATGATTGTTAAATGCCAGGGGGAACTCTGGCCAGGACACCATGGTTAACACCCTTGTGGTTATTGAGAACACTCTGGGATTTTTAATGACCAGAGAGATTTAGGACCTCTGTGTTATGTTTGACCCAAAGGAAGGTGTCTTTTTTTTTTTTTTTTTTTACAGTATACTGGGGCATTAGGACAAGGAGGGGTGAGCACCTCTTACTGGTTCCACTAACACCTCCCTCCAGCAGCACCCTCAGGTTTCCCAGAAGATCTCCCATCCAGGTACTGGCCAGGCTCACACCGGCTGAGCTCCGGCGTGTCGCGAGTTGTGAGACTGTGCAAGTGAACGCCTCCTTTCTCGAAAGGTTGAGAGTCCGAAGCTCATCCCGGACTGGAAGTGTGTGTGGACTGGCCATGGCATCCCCCCTCTCAGCGAGAAGCGTGTGGGGGAAAACTCCAAGACTGGGAGACCGCGGTGTGGGGGGACGGAGCAGAGTGATAACGATGAGCCCTGCGTCCTGCCCGGCAATGGCCTTTTCAGATCATTAACTGAACTGACTTCAATAGTGTTCCCAATGCTGCTCCTGGAGTACACTTGTCTCTTACCAATGCCAAAACGATCAGAATGATTGATTTACATTTCCTCTCGTGTTTTAGGATTTAATCATAATCTTAAGTGTGCTGTTTCCAAGAAACACAGCGTTGCCAGCTGGTTTAAAACTGTTGCTCCTTCATAGAATTTCAAACTTCTGTTAATGTTGATTCATTTCCATTGAGCAAACCAAGGAGAGAAGACGGTATCAAATACTCTCACTGTGATCTTAGTGCCAAATGCGCCCACTGATTAATTTCTGCCAAGTCACTGAAATAATAAAAATGAATAATGCAGACAGGTTGCATGTTCGTTTCTTACTTAGCATTTAAGAAATGACACAGCTCAGTTCAACTTAAGGGCTCAATGAGCCAAAGGCGACAGTGCAGTGTACTTTAAATAACGTCCCATTAAGAGCCCTTCTATCTCCAAATCCAGAGGATCAATCACCTGTCACCCATACTGGCTTAAATTCCTGACTGCAGGGCACCGTGTGTCATTTGTTAAACAGGACACATGTTTTTTTTTAACCTTTCCCAAAGTTCTTAAAGTGTGTAAACTGAATTAATTGGTAATGATTTGTGGGAGGGAGAGGTTTGCCATGCACAGCTGAAAAATTAGTTTGGTGCAGTGAGACTTTAGGTTTTCAATCTACAAAGCAGTGACAGGGGGGGGAGGGGTAGATCAGGATGTACTGGATCCAGCCGGGCGGGAGAAATAAAGCTGGAGAGAGCAGCTCAGGTCCCCGTGGGCTCACGCCAGCGAGTGGTTCCCAGGCTGTAACATTAGGAATACTTGCATCTAAATCCAGAGAAGTTTTTTAAGCTTGCAGTGACGTGCACAGGGAGAGTGGGTGAGCAGGAGGCTTAATATAGCCACTCAGGCTTCAGAAAAGAAACTCTACAAAAGACCCTAAACACCATCACCACACGATCTTGGCATGGATGCAATCCGTCTTTTCTTCCCCAACGCACTCTCCGAAGACACGACCCGCCAGAGAGGACCAAAGGCTAAACTGTGCAGTGTGGCCAGTCAGCGGCTAAGGAAAACCTGGGCTGGCTTATTTCTCCCTCTCCCTCTCTCTCTCCCCGTCTGCTGCTACCAAAGTTCACCCGCGGACTGCCAACCAGCTGCGTAGCAACGGTCGCTACGCGGCGCTGCTCCGTGGGCAGGTCCAGCGAGGTACTCCAGAGGAGAGACGCACAGAGCTACCTCTGCACAGCTGGGGGAGGAGAGCAACCACCCACAAATAACACCGTTCAAATCTGAACACCCAACTAACCACCTGCTGCACTCTACAGTCGCCCAGCCTCTCTCATTTTCCCAGGGATTTAAACACACAACTTCTGACTGGGCCCCGACTTAAAGTCTAGACCGATTTAAACAAAGGTCTGCTTGAGAACCACCAGGGAAGGGAACATTCATGGATGCAGGACGGCGAGGGATTATCATTTTGACCAAAGCAAATTCCACCCATATACCAACTGGGCGATTTACCGCAGCAAACCAGGCACAGTACAAGGCTCAAGGGCACCACAGCAGAATCCCACCCACGACTTACAGACCCACAGGCTCACAGCTACAAGACCACAGCCATGGCCACGCACCCACACTGCAGCGTATATTCTGCTCAGCCTTCGTCTCTACTGACAACCCGAACTGAATGAAAAAGACGCGTCATGTGTCCCCTGGCCTCCTGAAGCACGGTGGTCTACCAAAAGCCAGAGCAAGCAAAGGGGGGGGGCAGTCTGGACAATCCGAGCGCTCGTCAGACCCCTCTTCAGTATTTTTGGCTCACGTGTTAACAAAGCAACAACACTCATTTAATCGCCCTTTTGTAAGATGCCGGGTCCTTCTGTAACACAAAAGGCTAATCCTTGGAGCGAGTTTGTTTGAAATGAAGAATTCAACAGCAAAAAGGATGTGCTTTGTCTGAGTGAACACCAAAACTCTGCCAAAGTGCGCCCTGACCTGGCCAGCCCCCAGCTCTGCTCCCTGGCCTGTTGGAGTGACACAGCTACAGCGCAGGCCAGTGTCTCCACTGACAACAGCCCGGCCTGGAGCGAACTGTGCAGCCTGCGTCTGACAGGCTAGCAAGCCCACAGCTACTGTAGCTCACCCTGCACACGGCCTGTCTCTGCATTGTTCTGGGCAGGAAGCCTGTGATCACAGCCCCCAGCTCACCAAAGGGACCAGAACAAAGCAGCCGTTTCACTGAATATGCAGGAGGCACTCGAGTTGGACACACTTGGTCTCCGCACTCGGGAGACAAAACAGAGCATCATCGGTGCCCAAAGCACAAAATCAAAAACACATGAATGCATAAATAAATACATCACAGTTTCATGCCAGACTGGAGGACAGAGGCTTGGCTTCCAAATGCATTCTCCTCAATGCCTGCACTACTTCTGTTTTAGTACCTGTTGAATACCAAGGCATGACTCATCTGTTCAGTTAATATCCACTGTCATTTAATTTAGAGTTTGTAGACTATTTAGGAACCCTATGTTCTGTGCTGTTTTTTAAAAATAATTTCACTAAATGACCATAAAGAAATCTAAAATGACCATTCCACCGATGTCCTTATTGTTTCATAGCGCAATAAGGATGACTGGTTAGTATATAGATGCAACTGTGATTTCATGAACTAATACAGCAACATTTTCTATCGGGATTAATCAAATCGGGATTAATCAAAACAAATAGGATCATAATTTGGTATGCAGCCTATGCTGAATGTGTGGGGAAAAGACTTTAATAAAGCAGCATGATGTTTCAGAACTGCCAGTAATTAAGATTTTAAGCTGCTGAAAAGAACTGTGACATTCGGAGACGGTGTCATTAAGACCCATCAGAAACCATCGCTCTTTCTGCATCCTGGGTTTTGGTTTCCTTACAAGTAGCTGACACAAGCGCCGCTCGGGTGTGCAACGTTTCCTGGCCACCGAGATCTGGCATTATGTTAATCAGATCCCACGTCCATTTCTAGAGCTGCTGAGATTAGCAGCGGCACCAGCAGATACCGTGGTGAATACTGTAGAAGGGGCAGGCCTGAAGGGCTTCAGTCCGGCGCTGCCACACCGATTCCTACTTGACTTCAGAGCTCTTTCGGGGTGGCTGATGCCCGACAGGGCTAGCTCTCTGTGTGGGCCTGTTCAGCTACTGCTCAGCTGCGCTCTGGCGGCAGAACACGAGGAGCTCAGACTAATGAGCCCTGCCGGTGAAGAAATCCTCCCTCCATCAGAGTACTCATCGAGCCAGCTGCAGGTTTCAGGATGTGAAACGCACAGGTGTCAATTTGAAGAACAGGACAAAAACCCAGGAGGAGGAGGAGACGCCCGCTGCACAAGTCAGCCGGAACAGACATGGTATAGAACAGATGCCCATTTACAGAACACAAGGAACAGCAGCCTGGCTCAAGTCCCACTGAGCCGACAACACCCACGGCTGCTCCGGGACAAGAGTCTTTAAGTTGGACCAATTTTATAGGTTCATTTTAAACCTTATGCTATGTTGACCAATGGCTCCCCAGCAGGTACCTGTCAGAGCGAAGCCCTAATGTTGCTCTAGGGACCAGGGGGGAAGGTGGCCCAGGCACCCCAGGGTGCTGTCTGCTGGGGAAGGGGGTGGCTGATGAAGAGGGCATCATGGAGAATGGGGCTGGGATCTATATTAGGTACTGATCTTTCAATGTTGACAACACTGGGCTGTAGGTTTCCACTACGTCAGCCCTGTATACAGACTCGGAGACACAGAGACTCGTGGGGCGTCCTGCGCTTAATTAACAACACACTTCATGTTATAGAGCTGAAGTGGCAACGTGGTGCAGGATGTTATAGATGAGACTGGATCATATAAAAAAACAGGCAGTGACAACCAGAGCACAGGGACTAAAACAAGGTAAAAAATCTTGAATGCCATTATGCATTCTTCATTGCAAAGATACACAGATTCAGCTTTGCACAGAGCTGGACTGTATAACAAAAGCATTTCAAACAAACAGTGAACATATGGTAGATTCAGATCCATCTTGCATGATGTCTAGAGCCAGAGCAGGCATGTACAGCACTGCCAATGAAACTCAGTCCACGTCACTCTGTTTCTATGACCTTGCCATATTTGCATCTCTCAATTTACATGTGCTATTTCAACAATGAAGCTGCTAAATGACTATGTTGCACCGCCTTGCCAAGCTATACTATGCTATAGATCTCTTTTTATAACTGTTACTCCTCCTCCAACCACTGCCACAACAGAGGTAAAACAGAAAGAAATATATAAGTATATACACATTTACTCTGGTCACTGTACCAACATAGGCACTGAATACACTGCTAACCGATATCTGTACATGAATGGGATATAGACAGCCCTTGCCCACATAGCTTATTTTTATCTTTTAGGCCTTTATTATTTTGTCGACTAAAAGCAGATTTAAAACTGCACCACAAATAAAAACAGCAAAGCAGACTGCGACCTGCAGGTCCTCAGAGCAACAAAATTCAAGACTAGTGCACTTCTGTGGGTAGAGCCACTGGCACACCACGCAGGGCCTGTTTTTCAAACTAGCACAGCAGAAACACTTGCACGTGCCAGGTTTGCAATGCATAATACCACATCTAGCAACACTGTTCTTTATATTCACTTTTACATGACACATTGGACTCTTGTGTGTCTTTAAGCCCTGTGAACCCACCCTGAGAGGAACCGTTTCAGACAAGAAATTTCAAGGAATTTCATTAAGTGACAAACTGCTCCACAGACACGATCTCCAGCTGTGCTCTTAACCCACCCTGGCTAATTTATTAATGACAGCAGCCAAGGTGACATCTAGAGAAATCCTGGTGACCACACAGCAAAGCTGATAGATCCAGCGTTTTTACCACCGAGTCCTCGAGAGCCGTCTCGCGCTCCGGGTCTGCAGGAGGCTCTTTTCCTGGCCGAGAGCGAGGGCTGTCTTTGCAGGCAGGAAGTGTCGTAACACGGCTGCCGGAGAAAATGTGCCTGCGCTCCAACAATGCAGTCTTTACTCGCGGGCAGCTGTGGCCTGCTCTCACACAATGGCGACCTGTGAGGGATTACTGGGGATCTATTCACACAGCTCTGCAAGGATGAGCGCAGCTAATTAACAACAGGAAGTGGTCATTAGTTACTGGCTAACAAGCATGCTGAAGGAAGTCTGGAGAAGTGGGATATTCATTTTGCATTAGTGTCCCTATCCCGGATTTTCCAAGTGCCCGAGTCAGATCATCTGGTAGCGGAGGAAGGTCTTTTTACAGCTGCTGAGGTCTTGACTCCCTGGCTACATCCTGTTCGAGAACACGCGGACGCTACTAAATAGGCCCCTGCCAGGTACTGACCCCTCTGGCAGACCTGAAGGCCCACGTGTCCACCACCCCAAAAGCCGCACACCCCAGGCAGGGGTTGCAGCCAGCCGGTGCCTGTCCTGGGAGCACAGGGCGCAGAGTGAGACGACATGCCTGCACTGCGCTTAGAACCCGGCTCTGCACAGAGGCAGAGACAAAACACGATAAAAGTCGGTGTCACTTAAATTCGCCCCCAGCTGTGCGAACGGCAAGGTTCAAAACGTTTTCTACACATAAGTCACCAAGTTAAAAACTCATTGTTACGTAGCTCATTTTACCACAACCTAAATTTTTCATTTTTAGGAGAGTTTACAACTTTTATTCCACAAAGGTGTTAAAAGGGCCTCCTTAAATCTAACCATATGGTCAGATCCTCTTCCTACACAATGTCACTAATCACTGAGATTGCCCACTGCCAGACCAAAGACAGACCACTCCCAGAGTGTACCTAAGGCAGCCAAGATCGCAAGACGGGAGCAAAGGGAATCAGACAGGAGGTAAAATTCTCCGTAGCACTTTGCTACCTTGTGGTTATTAATGTTGACACCTAGATCCGCCATATCAGAGACGTGCCTTCCCCAGCTCTGACACATCGGCCCCTGCTGGGACAGGGCGCCGAGTAGGCATCTGAACATCCCTGCGTGTGTGCCACCTCTGGAAATGGGATTTTGGGCTGTCAAAGCTAAGAAAGGGGCCCTAAACTACCTTTTTTCCTCAAAGCTGACGCAAGCAAAACAATTCAACCTGCTGCCAAATAAAAAATGCAGAATAATGAGATTTTCCACTTTTTTTTTTAATTACTTTCAGTCTCGACATCTTGTGCACATATGTATGGCTACGGCTAACGTTCTTCAAAAAGAAAGCTGTTCTTTTATGGACTTCAGCTTTTAGTCACCTTTTAAAGAATTACAAGAACATGTCAAGGGATAGCATTGTGTATACTCAGTCTTTATGAGTGCAGTCCTGTTCCATTTTCTTTTATCTCACACCATCTGCAACAGCACTAAGGTTGCAGCCTGACAAGACCCCTCTGAGTGGGAGTGGGTCGAGGAAGCCTCTCACCCTGGGAGAAGATCCCCAGGCTACTAACATATGAAAATCAATTGATTTTTACAGTCCTGCTGTACAGGTAAGTTGCAGGTGTTGGCTATGCCAAATGTGGCCCAGCAGGTGCATGCACGAAAAAAGTTTCTGGATGTTATCAGGTGAACACACTTACAGGTCCTGCCTATTCTGTGTCTTCTTGCTTCAAGCCACATCTCCATTTCTTTACTGCAACCCAGGGGATAGCACCCAGCACTGCCGGATTAGTCCCGATGCAGACTTGGATCAGGGAGTACTGACTTGATCATTAGGAGCTCCAGCTGAGGACATCTGCTTTACCTCCAAGCAACAAAACCAACATGGATGAGGAAGCAAAGGTTCACATGCAAAGGTAATCATCACCTGAAGCTGATATCTGACTGCGATCACATAGTCACCCAGCACAATGCATTTCATTTCCCTCAGGACCCTATAGTGTTACATCTAGGTGTAAAGGGCACTGTAAAGATACACCCAGTGTGCAATTAAATGTTATAAAACTAGATGTTGAAAAATAACAACGGTACGTATCACTTCCTCTGGGAACAAGTCATTCAGAGAAATCCTTTAAGAATCAGCTCCTTTGGTTGTAGGGACGCTTTTGTACTGAGAAACTCGCTTCAATTACACAAGCAGGACTAATATTAAAGCTGACCAGAAACCCAAAAGAAGTGGCGTCACGTCAACTGTTCTTTAAAATCCTGTCAAAAAGCTATATGCAGATGGATGAGCAAGCAAAATATTGATTTTTTAAAAAAACGGCCCATTAATCTAACTCCCCCTGGGATGAAACGGGCCTTGTACTCTCAGTGGAAAGGGGAAGACTGCTCTGTGACACCAAAACAAGGGCACTTTTTTAAAAGGTACTGTACATGCAGCCCTCGTTCAGCTGAAGACCCCAAAGCAAAGACACATGTGAACCAGCATGGGCACGCTGTAGCCTGGCCCCCTCTGAGCGGAAAGGGGCAGGACAGCCGCAGGACACCGGCACAGCTCGTCTCTTGTAGTTGCGTCGGAGAAATCTTACAGTTCCCATTCGGAGGGTTGCACTTAAGTAGAAGCAGACAAATCCTAGGTTTTCTGCACCAGGGGGTTTTTCAATCAGGAAACCAGGTGTCCCCAGGGGTACTCAGAGGCTGAGCCAATGTGCCCGGGGACAAATAGAAACTTGAAACAAATGAATACGCCTACATAGTGTATCTGCTGATCTCCATATCAGCTTTGGCACTCTAGTTAACAGAAGCAGGTTTTAGGACACCTGTATGCTTTAGTTTGAAGTTTAAATAGGGGATTCTCACTGGGAGGTGTTTCTCGAAAGGTGACTTGTGTCCAGAAAACTTTATTCTATACCAGCCCAGTTCTGTGCAACACGTTACCCCTCTACTGCGTGTTTTATTTCTACACACAACACCTCTCACTGGAAAAAGCTGCAAAATGACACTACCAACAATAAGGCGGCTCGTAAATAAGAATTAATAGGCAGGATAATTAACTGCTTGCATTACAGACTGTCGAGGCAGCGTGGAGACCAGGAAACGGTTCAGATCCGAGCTCTTTTCCAGCAGACATCACAGACCCTGAAGAATTCAGATTGCCAGCTCCTTCGCTCGGGAGCACAGTTTCGCGATGGCTCCCTGTTCCTCCGTGTCCCTCACTTCCCGTGAAGCACTGCTTACATTCCGAAACTTCCCACATTTCACCGGCCTCACACAGCGGCGCTTCCTGGACAGGGAGCTCACAATGGACGCTTTTAGTTCCCCAGCTGGAGAACTGCAGCTGCGAGCTGACTGTGTCCTGAACTCCACCGCCACAAAGTGGACGACCCCAGCAGAGCTCAGTGCGCGTGCAACAGTGTGGAGAACAGGGTGTGAGTGCAGGCCTGGACACCAGGAGGTACGATATCTGTGCACAGGGCAGGCTGAGCAATGCTATCTAATTCACATTCTTTCCTTCTGGAGGAGAGCAGAAATATTCAACTGGGCTGTGCTTCCAATGCAATACTGACTCCAGTACATTTACTCCTACTCACCAAGATGCGGACTGTATTGGCGATGCTGAGAAACTGCAGATTTCACTGACCTGCGCTGCAGGGAACAATGCATTTGAGAGCCACATTGAATCGCAATCCTCCCAAGTTATGGTGGAACTAAAATAAAAACAGCTCAGCGATTCCACTTGGACGACTCAAACAATGGCCCAAGGGTCTAACTGCATGCGTCTTTGGGACAAGACTGTGAAACATCTGAACGGTTTATTTTAGAAATCCTGAAAATCCTCCAAAATCTCATTCCTCTTCAAAAGGATGTCTGCAACCCAGTTATGCATGCTGTTTTTATACGTTACCTACTTAAAATACCTAGCTATTTGTATGTACAACACTACCTCCCCAATGCACCAGTCCACAAATTGTAATACCCCTGAAGGATGTTATCAGTTCACAGTACTGTACCTCCATGTTCAACGCATTCGCAGAGTGGGCATTACAAAATGCCTCTTTACTTCTCTGTTAAGTAGCCATCATCAGTCTTCGCTTGAAGACAGCTACATTAAAAACGCAAAGAATGCCAACACCGCGATGTAGGGGGAAACCACACAGTTTCAAAAAAATAATCATCTAAGACAGGAAAGACGAAAACCACCGCTAACATTTCCAGACAAGACTCGGCCAGTTTCCTACTTCTCTTGTAAGAGAACGACTGCTCTGACAGCCTGCGTCACTGGACTGTACGGTACCGTCCAATGCGGACCAAGTCCGGAACAATTCGGCAATTAATTCAGCGGCTTATTTTTAAATCCCGGTTTTGCCCCGGGCTCCCCACGGCACGGATGTCGCTTGCATCGCGGCGGGATCAGCCGGGCCCCTGCTCCGGATGGGGCAGGAGCCTCTCGGGTCTGTACTGGCGGTGCCGTTTCTTCGTTTTGCCCCGGTATCAAGTCGGATTTTGGCTCCTACCGGGGGTGGGGGGAATCAAGTCTTCCGTCTCCCGTCTGGCGCCAGACAACGGCTGTCAACCGGCCCCCAAATTTCAGCTCAGTTCTCCTCCAGCGCGATTTGTGTCCTCAAGCAAAACATCGCCCGCTAGCAACCACCAGCGTTTTATTTAGAGTAACTATCACCCCTACAAACTTTTATTTTCAGTTCATTAATCCTCCCTCGGTAATTATGCACAGCGGTGCCCCAGAGTTGGTTAGTTACAGAGCCCCCCCCGCCGCCGCCGCCACCTCCTCCTCTCCCAACACTACACAAACTCACACCATCAACCGCCGTCAAACAAAACAGTTCCCAAACCGCCCCAGAACTCGCCGACCCCGGTGCGATTCAAGGACACGACAGCCCCGGGGCCTCTGCCGGCTCCTGGCACACGGAATCGGCCTGACAGCCGCCTCCCGGCTGAGCAATTCTTACCCATTTGCGCCCGCATCCCCTTCAGAGACATCGCGCCCTCCGCCATCTTTAACAGAAATCGCCTTTTTTTTTTTCCTCCTCCGGCGGCTAGGGTGCGCGCCTGACGCGGGAGCGAGGACTCTGAAGGACGCCGGGCCGGGGAGAAGAGCGCCGCCTACTGGCGCCGACGGCCGCGCACTGCGGGGGATACCAGGCTTCGGGGGGTTTTAGTTAGGGCGGGACGTGGGACTATTCCACGTTTTAAAACTATTTTCTGGAACAGGGGAAACACCCAGCCCCTACAGATACATGCTATATGCCCTAAACGGCCGTGCAAGTCGCTGACAAAGAACGTTTAGCAAATTCTGCGATGTATTTTGGACACAGAAGAATGCAACTTGTAAAACGGGTTCTCGCAGCTATAAGATATATTCAGAAGGCATGTCATGAAATTTAATTTGTTAATGTTGTACCATTTGTGTATTTTTCTGGTGCTAGTGAAAGCATTTCTTTTGACATGGGGCTTATACTTGAGGTACAGTGTTTGAGATAACAGCACAGCGCCACCATCGATTAAAACTCGCCCTGTAGTCCCTGTAGTCGCGCCCGGTACTTGGTGATGATTCTGGACAAAGGGCGGAGCGCAGACATAGGCCTCCCACGTGACGGCGACGACTCGCTTTCCAGCAGTTCCGAGAGCGCCTAAGAGATTTGGAGCACTTTTGCTTTCATAAGTCATTTTGCACGTACCCAGCTTCGACTTCCGATACTTTATTGCCGTAACTGCTAGTTGCAAGGAATTTGGTAAAAAGTGTTGCATTGGCCGGGAATCGAACCCGGGCCTCCCGCGTGGCAGGCGAGAATTCTACCACTGAACCACCAATGCAGGACTGTGAGCAACCTCTCAGCATTTCAATTTTCAGTAATATACCAGGTGAAAATGTTGCCTTTTACATACCGCGATTGGATTAACTCCTAACATCCTGTGGAAAAAGCTGTCAGCCAAATTGCTGAATGGCTGCAGTGTTGCACTGTTAAAGTAGCTAATTCAATCACAAAATTATTATTAGCGGTTGTAACTGCAGTGTCTTCTATCACCATCAACAGCCTGTTATTGAAGTGCATCAGGTGTGCAAATGAGTACAGGTTTTGGCCTTGCAATGTGTTTATTGTTCCCCCAGTTTAAGGTGGAAAAACGTCTTATCTTCATTTCTTAAAACATTTTACCTTCCTTTCTTTCATTGTCTCATCACGATGGGTCGTTGGAAAGTTGAGTGTGGTCAATACTGGGGTAGGAGACAGTCAAGGAAAGCCAGGTCGCTGCTGTACATGGCGTAGGTGGACCTGTAGGTGGCGCTCTTCCTTCCAGACCAGGCATTCGAAACTGATCCAGCTGTATGGGGACGGTGCTGTAGAGACTTTAACCCCAGTGTCCTGGCTGAACCCCTAAAGATCACTGCCTGGCCTGGCCTGGCCTCCCTAAAGATCTCCCTTAAACCCCCCAGTGACATAGTGCTCACGCCTCCATCGGCGGTGTCGTGGGGCCGCTAAAATTAAGCCGTTTACCCACAAGCGCGTACAGCAGAACCGCAAAGGGGAGTCTATGATGGCCGGCGTGGACAGGGATAGGGATGGAACAAAGCGACCTGAAAGAGCCGGGAGGGATTGTGTGAGGGGTGAGGTGGTTTGACATGTCAGGCCTTCCCCCCAGGCTCAGAGTGTCTGAGAGATCTGTGGCGGGTGAATCACGCGGAGTGAACAGACCCACGTTGCAGGTTCCTGCCGGGACGGACTTGGTGACTCAGGGAGGCCCAGGGGCGAGGGGTGGGGTTTGGGAGGAGCTGCAGTTCACTGTCCCTCCCTGTCTCTCCCAACTCTCCTGCCTGACCCCCCCCCTGCCCACCACAGCCTCCCCTCTCATCTCCACTACAGATCACTGACCCAGCAGCCTGCTCATTCGTTCTTCATGGGAAACAGGAGAACGCACGCAGCTCTCGGGGTTCAGTTAGAGGCCAGGGGTGCTCGGGAGTTATTCACTCAGGCTGGCTGTGCAGTGGAGGAGAAGGGGTGGCCGGAGTGCAGAGGGCAGGCCGTCACCAGCGTGCGTTTGCAGGGCAGCAGTGACAAATGTCCTATCTTAATGGGCTGAAGGTTCCATTTTGATGACTAAGGGCTTTTTCCTTGACTCATTTGCGGTATTACAGGCAGCAACCACAGGTTCAGCAACCCGTTCTCGTGTACGTTGGAGTTTTGAAATCTCTGATACTCCCACGACCTTACAGAAAACAAGGGCCAGCAGTTTTTCCACAACACGGAGCTGCAGTAAATGACATGTTTACAATAATCGTTCCGTCTACTGACCTATTGCATGCTCTGAAATGTCATTGTCTCAGGAGGAGGGTTTTTATGGACCTTTACTTTTTTTTTACAGTAGGAAAATGTGTGAGAAGCCAACCTGTGTCACCTAATGTACACCACAACCTACACAGGCACTCCTCTGCTGCAATTGTTTATTCCCAACAGGAAGCCACAGGTGAGAAAACCACTTTGAGACAGTTGCTGAATATTTAGTTGTGTCTGTCCCTCGTTTGTCCTGGGAAGGATACCCTCCTCTGAAAGTCTTTGTTCAGTTTGGCAAGTGTCACAGCCTGAGATGGGCCCAGAACAAGGCCTGAGGGCTACCCTACCCGTAGGAGGTGGTCTCCACGGAGACCAGGGCCTGGTGTATCCTAGCAACAAGGTCAGGCCTGTGGAGGGAGGCCGCAGCGCAGGCCAGCTGGGGCACCTGGGTGTAAGTGGATGTGCGCAGGTACTGGAAGAGGTCCTGGAAGCCGTGCAAGTTGTCGAGAACCTCTGGCGAGACGCTCAGAGCCCGGCCCAGCCCCCTCAGGGCCCCACGGCCTCCTGCGTCCACCAGCAGAGACAGCTCCTGTATGCTGTCGTAGTCCAGCTCTTCCAGGCTCCTACCTGGGAGGCACAGAGACAGGTTTCCCAGAACATGGGTCTGTGAGGTTCAGACTGGGGCTGTGAGGCCACCAGGTGGGTATTCCTGACACTAAGAATGACTGAATGCTTTGCTTAATTAATGTCAGGGAAGACATTACTTAAGCAAAGCATTCTTCTAACACTCTAAAGAAGAAAATGTGTTGGCTAGAAAAAAAACCACAGTAACAGACTGATTAAATTATTGAGGGTTTCTTTTTGTAAGTCCGTGTCAGACTAGTTATTTTATGTGTTAAGAGTTTTCTGCATCACGTCCATTGATCAGTCATGAGAGGCCTTTTTCTTCCTGCAGACAGGGATGTAGCAAGCAGATTCTCTCCCGTCACCATCCCAGACCCTCTGGCTACACTGCTGCTACACACTGAGATTTCGGCCAAGACAGCAGTTAGTTACACCTGCAGTCCAACAGTAACAGAGGTCGATGGATTGTCAGTTTCAGGAACTGCATATTACTAGACAGAAACTGTCGAATATTCCTCACTGTCCCGTCTTAAAAAAACAGTGATGTAGCCTTGTCCATTCGTAGTTCTTATAAATACATAAAATCTAGAACGTGACTCTTGTGTTCACTAGTCTTACAGTAGGTGCAAAATGTCCTGCCTGCACAGCGCATCTAAAGAAATGGCTGAGGAACGTGGCCAAATTACAAAGTTGTATTTTTGTACTTTGCCACATAAAACATGGTAGAGACTTACTACACTTAACTTCAATCTCTTGTTTGGTGAACTGGAAGGAAGTAGCTCATACCACCCGTCCATAATGTAAAAGTCTTCACTCTGAAAGAAGCCTGGAGTGTGTGTGGTAGCAAGGACACATCTGGAAAGACGATACCTTTCGCTATTTTGCAGATCTCCTCCGTCTTGCGCTCCATCTGCAGAGAGTAACAGCAGAGGGGGTCAGTTCTGGGTAGGGCTTCTCAGTGCAGCGCGGCGGAGGGGGCGACGTCACTGTCTCTCACCTCCTCCAGGGAGAGCTGGGTCTGCTGGTGGTGCCCGTCCTGCCCCTCCCAGTCTCCCCCCCCTCCCTGGCCGGGAGGCTTGACGTTGGTGGTGACGTTGATGACGATTGAAGCAGGGGGGGGCGCTTTCTCAGAGCACGGCGTGTAACGGGACCTGAAGACAGCAGGCATGAGAGGACAGGCCCATGAGATGCTTCTGCACCCAGTAATCACTCTGCAGAGTCAGCCTCTGCGGAGTACCAGCTGGATCACAATCTCCCAACCAATGCTCATGGATGGAGGAAGTGCTGATTAGTCGTTAACAGTCTCACAATCTGGTCTCCCTAAACTTCCCTGCTGAGTCCAGCTGGTGCCTCAGTTTCTCAGGTCTCCAGCTGAGGTACTGTACAGTGCCTGTGGGCCTGCTGGTGCACACATCACCCTGCAGCGGTGGCAAAAAGGCTCCCCTCCTATGTATCAAGTACTTTGGGGTCCTTCAGGCTGGACATCACGATACTGATGCAATTCACTCCTGTCAGCCTTTAATCAAAGGGCCGAGGAGGTTCCTCCTCTGCAGCATTGTGGGTCAGAACATCAATGATCTGCACGTGGCGGTGAAAGCGTTTAACAGGCACCTTTCACTCCCTGCTGCCTCTCCTGTCGAGAGCTTTGCCCACAGCTTCCAGAGCTCCACTGCACTCTGGGCCAAAGCAGTATTTCAACTGACGACACTCTGGCCACAAGCAGGTGCCTGCTCCCGCCTGTGCCCTCGAGCAGAGTGGAAAGGAGAAGGGCAGGTTCCCCACTACCTGGGCGGACCCCCAGAGCTTGGGTGCCTCCGCTCCAGCTCTCCCTCCTGGCTGTGCTGTCCGAACGGCAGGAGTTTCCGCAGGGAGGCTGGGGTACACGAACAGTCAGGTGGTCCAGAGGGAGTGTCCAGGGTCCCAGGGCTCTTGCGCTCCTTGTCTACACACACAAGCACAGGATATGTCAGTTCGGTGTAAGCGTTCAGGAAGGATAGGTTCAGATAAGTTTCTATTCATTACGTCATTTCCAGATTGGCCTGCCATGCGTTGTACCCCAGTAGGCCAGGAAGAGCCCACTAGAGCCCTGGAGACCAGAGGGTTATTTTTTGCAGTCCTACTTACAAAAGAGATTACTGCCTTTGAATTTAGAACTGAAAACTAAACTGAGCTGTGCACCAGCCCCAAAGCATGGATCTCTTGAAATGAGTTTTCTCAAGCCTGGAGAAAACTGGCACAAAACTAATACAGTCCTTCAATTAAAATAAGACAGCAAATGGCTACAAAGCAGCAGTGAGATAACGAGGGGTCTGCCTGGTTCTGAGACGTGATGGCCTCTGGTGTTCACTCAGCTGCACCACACTGCACGGGTCTGGCTGACTAGAACGCTGTATATGACAACAGGACGTCATGCACCCAAACAGACCGGGGGCACGGGGGCCGGCGGGCTGGCGCGCTCTGGAGTGGCACTCGCTGATTCGCTCCACAGAGAGCAGCAGCCCCCACAGCAGCAGGACCAGGGAGAAGGCGGAGACAGCGCAGGCTGCGCCAATCACAGCCACGGGGGGCGTGTCCGGACCCGCCCCTGCAGCGGACACAAGAGGAAGGAGTGGCGAGAGGGGCTCCACCTGCAGGCTGTTTTACGAATAACACTTACGCGTGTGAAATGCTACACAGCAAACATTAGGTGGATTTATCAGGGGATTAAAAACTAGGGGGGAAATCTGTTTTTAAACGGTCAAATGTAGCTTTTTCGTCTGTGTTGCAGGACTTGGCAGTGCCTCATTATACACGCCTTTTCTAGACTGCACTTGTCAATCCAGTTGTCTGTTGTACGGTCCTGTCAGGGGTAATTCTATTGAACGTACCTGACTAGTGTTTGCACTTAGTTTATTGCGTTTGCGTCAATAATAATTGCGTTTTATTGTGTTTTGTAATAATGTCTACTACGCCCTTCTTTGTGATTGTGCTTCTAGGACTGAAAAATATTTTTTTCCAGTTTTTAGAACACAGGGTATTGCCATTATAAGTAAACTATTCTTAGTCATCTTTGATCAAGACAGCCAAAAAGACATCTAGCAGTCAAACAGATAAATAATTACAGTCAAACACAATTAATAGCCACAGGACGTGTGTGCACTCACCACTTCCAGTACTTCCCTCTGGAAATGCCTTGTCTAGAAAAGGGGTGACACCTGAAAGATAGGGGCTGTGTCACTGTTTGAGATGCACAAGGTTTGAGTCTTTTTCGTCCTTTTTTTCCCCAAAACTGAATGAAAGAACAACAGTACAATAGCTCAAACCATGAAGATAAGATTTTCCATTCTTCTGTTGTGAGAAAATCTCTTACCCCTGATAAGAGTTACAGCATTCCAAGGCATATTGACCCCAGAACCCAAGACCTGTGAGCAAATTGCTCCGCTATCATGCACATTACATTCCAAGCTCTTTTTCAGTTATGTTTAAGTTTCACCTGCTTTATTAAAAGGGGGTTATTATCAAACGCACACACAAAAGAATTAAAACAGCCACACGTTTTAAAGGGCTGGGGAGTAACGAGTGTGTTCTCTCTGCAGGAGTCTTGCTTTACCTTTCCACTCCTCCGGGCTCGCTGTCGGGGGAGGCAGGCACTCTCGGCGGATTGCCCCAGTTGAGCTGAGGCAGGGCAAGCACATTTGCTCCTTCGGCGTCTCGTAGTACCTGGCGAACACAGAGCGGCGGGGTCACGGCAGGAGCGCAGGCTGCGGCGCAAACAGAGCGCCGGCTCCCTCTAGTGGCCCCACTCTAGTGCTGCACACCCGCAGGCTGCCTGACTCTTCTGCACAAGATGCGCCCAGTCCAGTCCAGTAAAACACCTGTTATCCGAACACGAGGTCCATGAAAGCAGGTGTGAAAAAGAATCAGAAGTCTTTGCCTTTTTCGTTTACTTTGCTTTTAGAAATAGAAATGCCGTGTCTTTCTATTGTGCTAATAGAAAGACACGGCATCGGTTTATTTGTTTACCATTCTTTATCGTTCTGTGAAAAGCGCTGCTGAGAAATGGCATACGGGTGACGTGCTCTGCTCTGTGTGTGTCTGCAGGAGCCAGACCTGTATGGGCGACTCACCCCCCCAGGCAGCCGCCACACTGGGCATTACTGCTGGGCTGACAGGGCACCCTCTCCTCGCGGTTCAGCAGGGAGCACCGCGTGCACTGCCAGCACGGCGCCAGCGCCCAGCCCTCGCTGTACTCCCCCTCGCCACACGCCTCGCAGCGCGCAGCCCCGCCGTCGCCGTAGCCGCAGTCCTGGAAAACAGCGTTCGTGAGCCCGTCCGCACTGGCCTCCGGGATAAACCTGCCCCACCTGCGCTCCTGCCATGTCACCCTGCAGCTCCCAGCTGGCAGCCCCACTGGGGCTCAGCGGGTGTGAGCCTGGCCACTACCTGGACGGGAGACTCCTGGGAAAGCTGAGGCTGCTGCTGGATGAGGTGTAAGTGAGGCCAGCAGGGGGCGCTCACCCTGCGGTCTGTGTGGGTCCTAATGCCCCAGTATAGAGACGGGGACACTATACTGTAAAAAGGCACCGTCCTTCAGATGAGATGTAAAACTGAGGTCCTGACTCTCTGTGGTCATTAAAAATCCCAGGGCGTTTCTCGAAAAGAGTAGGGGTGTAACCCCCGCATCCTGGTCAAATTTCCCCTTGGTCTTTACCAATCAAGGCCTCCTAATAATCCCCATCTCTGAACTGGCTTCATCACTCTGGTCTCCTCCCCACTGAGAGCTGATACTGCATACTGGCAGTGCACATTGGTGGTGGAGTGGGAATCCCCATTACCTGGAAAGCGCTTTGAGTGGAGTGTCCAGGAAGAGTACAGAATGATTGTCATTATTCTGCAGACTCCCCTGCAGCATCGAGAGGGGGCGAAATGCATGAGGAAAATTACACTCAAACTCACGCACAGGTCAGGCCCCTTCTGGAGCACCGACTGACCAGGAGCAGAAGAATGAGACCCTTCAGAAACCAGAGCACTGAGAAAGAAGACAGCTGCAGGGGAGGTGCGTCACCTCTGACAACTGCTCCCCGGGGTCGCACACAAGACAGGGCAGGCAGCTGCCGTTGGGGTGGAGGTACTGAGCTTGATCGCAGCTCCTGGCCGAGGCACTGAGCACCCACCGGGCCTGCAGAGACACAGACACTGGCTGTGACAGCAGACCTGTTCTCAAGGCCCAGGCACAGGAATGACCATGCAACAGACCACGGGCTTACCATCAGGAGAGCTGCAGTGATGGAAAACACCATTGGGAAGTTCCTCTCCAATGTTTTTGAGAGTCAGCTGGGGTAAAACATTAAAGCCAGAACAGATAAAATACTCATGAGGTAAGAAGAGAAAATGGTCATCGTACTGATGACATTATAGAACTTCGGTTGTTAAAAAAAAACTGAAGTTCATGCTGCTGAATGATGAAATGCAAGACATTCGAAACTACTAGTTTAAAAAAATCAAACTGCAATTTATTTTAGAGTGTAATACTATTCCACAACACCTTAAAAATTAGATAATTGCTTTAAAATATTCTGGTATAGCAGAAATATCAATATTTCGAGTGTTGTTTCATTCTAATTAAAGTAGAATAAAATAAAAATAATTTTGTATTTTTTGGGTAGTTATCATAAGAATAATTTAGTTTTACTAGGTAAATACAATTATGTTAGCATTATTCCATTGTACTTAATGACAGTTCAGTAATTACAGTACATGAATGTTAACGCATTGTAAAGGGGTGTTTTAAACCTATCCTAAAACACCACTTCATAAAATCCTATTTTTAAATATCTAGTGACAATATGATTATTTACATCAGACATGCATATGATTCACTAAATTAAAGCGGCTCGCTTTCGTTATCTCAATTACATTTTTTTCTCTGTATTTAAGTTAGACCTTTCTCTGGGTCTTTAATGCAAGAGGAGATCTGTCCTACCTTGTTTTGGGCCAGGTATCCAGGTGAGTCCAGGTGGTCAGAGAGCACACTGCCTGTCCCTGCAGGTGATCAACACTGGCTCCTTCTCTCCTCTTCTGAGCTTCACAAAGGAGTGGCTCTCCTTCAGAGGAGCTGGGACACACCTCCGTACCCTCCCACAGAGAATCAGGAGCGAGCTCCGGCTCTACCCGGAAAATCCCCCCACCTCCCAGCATCACCACCCCCCTCTCCTCTCCCCAATCCATCCTCCCTGTCTCCAGATCCCCTTTGAACTAAAAATAGGCACTCATTCACGAGTCCCTAACAACCAGGCCAAACACATAGAAAGCCTGGCCACCTGCACAAGTTTATTTGGCAGGTGTGCAGAACTGGAAAGAATTTGCTCATTGTTTGCAGTAAAAGGTGGGAGTGAAATAGACACTGCGTCAGAGTCTGTGGCTGGTGGTCACTGCGTCACCTCCCCAGGCAGATCAGCTGAGATCGGTCATCCCAGGCTGAAGAAAACCGACCTTCACTGGTGCTGTTGTTCTACTGCTGGAAGAGGTGAGATGGCCTTTGGAGATGCAGGGGATCATGGTGGCTTGTTGAGGGGAAAACAATGAGGGGCCGTTCCTTAGTTCTGTAGATCTGGAGCAGGAAAGATGCAGCTCATCTGCCCCCCAAGAGGAACAGGCGCTCACCTCACCCAAACAGGAAGAGCTGCATATCACACGATCTGCAAGAAACCACACTTTCAGATGCCCCTACAAGAGTGCAATTATATTCCACTCTTGTAGTCCCATCTCTTCAGATCCCAGAAGCTAAGAGATGTCGGGCCTGGTCAGTGCTGGGACAAGGACCTCTGAGGAATACCAGGAGGTTGTAAGTGGTGTTTGAGGAGCAGTAAGTGGGAGTCTTCACTCTGGATGAGAATTCCCAAAACAATGCCCTTATAACAATGATAACAGTGTTGTAGGAGGTACTGTCATTCGAATGAGACTTTAAACCAAGATCCTGGCTCCTTGGTCATCAAGATCTCAGGACATTGTTTGTATCAGTGACACACACCAGCCTTCCTCTGCAACACAAGAAAACAAAGAGCAGAGATCAGAAAATCCAAATAACAGAGGGTTAAAAACTGTGCTAGCTGTTCATGGCAGTCTAAGACTTTCTTTTCCCCCAGGATCTCTACGTGAACTACCAGCAACTCTTCCTTTCTGTTTTTCTCAAAGACGTTCTCATTCTGAGACCCACTCCCTTTCAAAGTGCTGCAGGAGCCCCGGAGAGCTGAGAGCAAGACGCAGGATCGCTGTCCAGACACACGTCACACCTCCGCTAGCTTCACGTAGAAGCCAGCCCTCTCTCTTCCCTCTCACACGCAGAGAGGGGCAATGGGAGCCCCGGGGTCCCATGTCGTCAGAAAGGACTGGCTTCCTGCTCCTCATTGTTCCGATCCTGAGATTCCGGGCGGCGCGTGCTTCCCTCCGGGAGATCCGATTGGCTCCCCCTGTGCTTGAGGACTCGGGGCTTGGCAGGCGATGAATGAGCCTGTTGTTGGGGGACAGAGGCTTTTCTCCCACACACCTGAAATCAATACCTTCCCTCTCCAGTGCTGTCAGACCTGAAAAAGAGCCGACTGGAGCACCTACGCAAGACGCAGCAGTCCCTGCGTACTCACACTGGGCCTCACACACAGGGCCTACACAACGAAGGCCTGTCCGGGGAATCCTGTAGAAATCCCCACGATGGAGGCCCGGAGATCCAGCCTTTTTCTCGGACTTTCTGGTGGTGAGTTTCTCAACTGTCTGGTGGCCAGAAAACGCGCTCGGAATGTTCTGTTTTTTCTGAGCGTCACACGTGAGTTGGTGTTAGCATTTTGTTTTGACCATTTCTGAATCGTTTCCCAAATTCAAGTTTTGGGAACAAACAAGCAATCATTAAATGGGACCCCTGTGTGGATCCAGAGAAGTGACTTAACGAGGGGCACGGCTGACATTCCTTTGATGGTCAATGCTCCCCTTTTCTATATAGAAAGTCGAAATGACAACAAGAAGGGGTATCCAGAGGTCTGCCCACGGACAGACAGTCTGTGCTGTCTTCTGCCCAAGTCGCTTAAAACCATCTGTAACAAATTAACCTGGGCACAGTGTGTCTGCTCACAGCGAAGACAGATAGCCATGCAATCTTTATTGCCGCTATCAGGGCTCCCAGCTGAAGTCCGGGCTTGTCTCCCTGAAACTGGTGTGAGATTGTCATTTGAGCTTCACTTCCCTTTTTTGCTAAATGCCCTGTTTGTTTCTGTACAAGCAGACTGGCCCCAGAGGACAGGAGAGACAGATCTCCACCAGGCAGATGGTGGCAGACGGCAGCACTGTTTTGCCAGCTTATCTCCATTTTAAGGAACTGCTCCATAAATACAGTAAGAAAACAAACTTCAGGTGTTGTTTTGCTACGTATTCAAAGGGTCCTTTGTTGTTCAGCGGTTAAAGACCTCAGCCCCTCAGACACAGACGCTTCTGGGGAAAGAACGATCTCTACCTGTGGGTAACTGCTCCTGTTGTCAGCTACTGTCCCGGGAGACACCTGGTGTCCAGCCTCATGGTGGCTCACCTTCGAACTGCACAACTGCTGCATTCGAGATTTTAACACATCTGCCTTTAACACCTGTTGATGTATTATGTGCAATGCATCCACACTTGTGTAATATTATTGAACTCTTAATTGAGCTGTTGTAATTAAACCATTACCACACCACTATTTGTCAATATACATGAATATATTGTTCTGTCAAATCCATGGTCAAAGACTTAAGCCAAAGCAAGGAAGTAGGCTATTATTTAACTATAAAGACTGACAGCTACTATGCGGTCTACTGTGATACAAGTGCTAACAAAACTTTACATGTTCTTGTCAGGTCATGTTCTGTCCTGTGTAAGTGCCGGTAAAAAATGTGAACATGGCTCATAGAGCAATTTTTTAAAGAGCTTTTTCCAGCAGCTGAACTCACAGCTGGCAGCCCACTGAAGCTCAGCAGGTGTGAGCCTGGTCAGTACCCAGATAGGAGACCTCCTGGGAAAAACCAAGGCTGCTGCTGAAAGAGGTGTTAGTGTGGCCAGCAGGGGCTGCTCACCCTGTGTTCTGTGTTGGTCCTAATGCCCCAGTACAGAGATGGGGACACTGTTAGCCAAATTTCCTGCTGTCCATTATCAATCATGGGCTCCTAACAATCCCCATCTATGAACTGGCTTCATTATTCTGCTCTCCTCCCCACTGAGAGCTGGAGTACTGGCACGCTATGGCTGCTGTTGCATCATCCAGGTGGGGGCTGCACATTGGTGGAGGAGGGTCCCCATTACCTGTAAAGCGCTTTGGAGTGTGTGGAGCGTCCAGAAAGACGATATACAAGCGTCATTATTTATATCATTTTCATAAAAAGTAGTAGAGAGTTTAAGGTAAGGCCCTCAATCCATATCTTCTCCCACAAGATGGCGCCAAAGCTCTTATTTCAAATCGCTAGGGAGAACAAGATCGTAGGTTGTGTAACTCGTAATGCTGAATATGTTCCAATATATGATGCTTCAAAATAATTTTATGCACACCTGTACCCTTATGGAACTATTTAAAAATTGATAAACAATTCATCTTTATTTCACCATTTCTTTCTCAGTCCTCAGTCCTGCAATCTAAAGTTATAGTTAACTTTGACTCCTGATGCACATTTTGCTCTTATGATGGATACATGGTATAAAATGCACTATACTACACTGATTCATTCTGCAGTTGTTGCAAGGGGGCCTGACACAGTGTGTTTGCTGTAGATGATGATAGCAACTGTGTTGGTCGGTCTGCCAGACCCATAGAGACAATCCCACAGTCTGTAGGATTTTTAAAGCAATTGTACTTCTTTTTCTGAGTCCTCTCCTCCTGCGCATCACCAGAAACCTGCAAGGTTTCAGAGGAATCCAAAAAGATCTGGACTCCTATAACATGCTGTGACATATCTAAAAGCAACCTATCAACTTTTTTTAAGGAATGTTGCGAGATGTGGATCGCCCTTTAGTGAGCTCATGAATAAATAACTGCTTTACGCTTAGCTTTGTGATAAAGCATCTTTTTTAAGTCAAATGATCGATCCACCCTCAGACAGAGGCCACTATCAATTACCGATCAATAACACTTAAACCCACAGCTCCAGGAATGTGAGTCGCGTTTGTGATTTAATTAGAATTCATAAAGAAAGCCAGTTACAGTAAGTCCCAAGAGCTCTGAAAGTCAGCTACATACAATTGCATTTGGCATGCAATACTGATTTTTACAGAAATACTCATTTTTAAGTAATTTGGACACACGAGAGATGGGTGTGTTTTGATGCATCTGATTCTATTTAGCAAATACTCCCCAGAAAACTGGTAACACTCAAGAATCAATAGAATTTTACTGTCTTGTACAATTTTATTGTAGCTCACTGCACTAGGTCCTGTCATCGATATCAAAGCTGGACTGGACATTGCAAAGTGAGTGAATGCTGCTTAAAAAGAAGAAGAAATCAGGTTCCAGTGAAGACACTTGTTTGGGATGTGTCGCGGGAGACTCCTGTGTCGTGCGTAGTAAAGACCCCGGAGAAGGACAACAGGGAAGACACAGCTGGAACGGGACGGGATGACAGACGGGGGGGGGGGGGGGGGGCGGTGACAGCAGGGATCCGGTGCTCGGGGGGGCGTGGAGAAGGTGAACGAGTCCGAAACAGTCCAAAGGCAAAATCAGGACGCGGTCCAAAATCCGAGGCCGGGAGGTCCATCCGAGACAAAGACGAGGAACAGGGGACTTGGAACCAGGAACACAGAAGATAAAACCATAACAGGGCCAGGCACTGTGAGCCCCGGCCTCAGGCGGTCCGGACGCCGGGGTGAAGCCTATGCCTCCGGGTCTCTCCTGGAACCACTGGTAGGCGGGCTTCCAGGCGTCCGTCTTCCCACGCTGGCCCCCCAGCTTCGGAGGCACGGGGTTTAAATAATACAGGGGAAACCAGGGCCAGGGGTGCGCAACAAAGCTAAAATAGAAAAGGGTGGGAGCGCCCTCTAGAGGAGGGATGACGACCGTGACAGGATGCAGACTGACAGCGGCAATGTCGTCTGTGCCCTGTGATAAGCTGACCGGATTTTCCCAGGGGGCAGTGCTCAGGTGGCCGAGCGCCCCCAGAATTAGTGATACACCACACTCCCCGGAGGGCTGCCAGGAGCCCAGGAACTGACGGTGCTCTCAGTGTCAGCTGCACCGGCCACAGGCCCCTGTGGGCTCTCCTCTCGGCGCAGTGCAAGTCCTGCTGTGGAACTGACCTGACGGTACAAAAACGGCAGCTCTCACTGGTCACCCGCACTGCCATGATTCCTCCCACGAGGCAACGCTGGAATGGGTCAGTCCCACACGGTGATTCCAGCAGACGGGAACAAACCAAGGAATTCAGATGACAAACAAAGACGAAATGGACAAATTTCCATGAGCAGCAGTACCAGCAGTCAACAAAAGCTTATCTTGATCTTGATTTAAAAGCAGCATTGGTACAATTAGTTTGGTTGAGTTCTGGGGGATGGCTCAGGTGGCCAGAGCATGCTCTCTGTGCTTGGTTAGGGTTTTCTGCATGCTGCCATTGTTTGGCATGTTTTCCTATATTTTGCTCCTCTGCGCCAATGATAATCTCATCAGGCTGCTTGTTTTCCCAGGGCCTGTGGTTCTGTTTGAGCAGTTCAGATGCATGGCTGGAGCGAAGCCAGTTGCTCCCGTTGGTGTGTGTGTGAGAAGCAAAGATTTGGAGTGTGAAGGTGAGCCTCAGCAGAAAGGAAATGAAGCAGATGTGAAAAGATATGGTGTGCAGTGTGAGAGATTTATAGGCGTATTATCCACAAAGCAAATCTTCTCTCCAGTGTTTATCAGCTCTGATGACCCAGCAGTGGAAAAAAAAAGAAGAGAGAGAAACACTCTATCTGGGAAACGTATATTGACCACAGGGGAAAACGGAGTCAATATTTATTCAATCAATCATTTTGAAGTTAGAATTACTCAGTCAGATTTTGCAAAGGAAAGACAGTTATTTACTTAAGTGTGCCCAAGAAATTGCTTTTACATTAGCACAAAACTCTCTCCTTTTCAAAAATTATTCCTGGCACATGGCTGATGGCATAATACTTCTCTGAAACAAAGAGCAATTAAATTACTGTTTAAGAGATGCAAACTTGACTCTGCTTCTCCTGCAACAAATGTGTGTCCTGGTAATTCCTGGTAAAGCTGGTAATTCATTCAGGCTTTATTTCTTCGAAGAGAGGAAGAGGAGTGTGTTTTTATGTATTATTACTTCAGAAGGATTCAGCAGTAAAGGCAGAAGCACTGTTATTATAGGACTGTTGACGAGCAGCTAAGAGAAACACAAGAACGAGATTCACAAACCACAAAGAGCTTGGTAAGAAGAAACACCAGGTTTTGCCTGTTGAGCCTTCTTCAGGTGTGAGGCAATTGTGACAACGCAGTGGTGAAACACACGCACACATGACCTTGAGCCCTGCTGGAGACCAGTCATATATCCACAGGGGTTTGTTTTTATTTCTTTATGGCCTGCGACATTATACGGCATAAAAGAGGGA
Source organism: Lepisosteus oculatus (assembly GCF_040954835.1). Classification (NCBI taxonomy): domain Eukaryota; kingdom Metazoa; phylum Chordata; class Actinopteri; order Semionotiformes; family Lepisosteidae; genus Lepisosteus; species Lepisosteus oculatus. The sequence goes on from NC_090703.1 coordinate 49,014,570, forward strand.
GACGTCAGCATGTCTACCATCAGCATGTATATTAAATACAGGACCTCTCCTTTTGATTCAATCGAGGAATGAACTGCTCCAATGGCACAAGAGAAACATACTGTACTATTTTTGTACTTGTGAATTGCAAATATCTTTGCTACCTTTCTGTCGTTTTGTTATGAGAGTCCCTGTTACCTCTATGTGAAGAGGTCCATGTTGATCGCCAAACTTAAGATGACTGGTCTGTCCATTCATTAAGGACCCCGAGAAGTTACGTATCCAAATAGATTTTGCCACCTGGTGGCCTGGACTGCTGTCTCTGGTTCCATGCAAACTTAAAAACAACCGCTCTACCCAGAATTCCTCTCTGGCCTTCAGTTCAGCTGCAGCCCACATCTACGCTTCTCACTGAAAGTCTAGTGGCACATTATAGTGTCACCTGTCCTATTGGGCCATCAGACTGAGGGTGAAGGGCAAGGAGTTTAGATACCTCTTCTTCCCAGGTGTGGAAAACAGGTGTTTTAATTAACAGATGTTCGGGAAGAGGCCGAATTTCTAATCTCGCCGATGCCAGCTATCCTGTGCATAAATATCTGACTGGCTGAGCCCCCATCCCCTCCCCTCGGTGCTTCTTTCTCTCATTCCTCCCTCCATCCCATCTTCACCCTTGTAGCAGCTCCCTGGCTCATTCCCCATGAAGAGAAGGTGTCACGCCCTCTGCAGCCAGAGGGCGCTCCTTCTCTGTCCTGTCCCTAGTTTCCGGTCTGCTGTCCTTCCTGTCCCTCTCTTTCCCTTGGGCTATATATTTCCGGGTCTTGCACTCTGTCCTGGCTCAGCAGTGACGTTCGGATGTCCTGAGACCCGCCTAGCACCAGGGCGCCCCACGTCCTCTCCCTGAGGGCATAGGTTTCTATACGGCATTCCTGAACTCTTTGCACTAATGAGCCCGGGCCTTTTTCCCGTCTCGCCGCTACGCATATGGGTCTTTTCTGCTCTCCTGCTCCCCACGGTTAGTCCCTTTGGACGTCCGTGACAGAAGGGGAGTCCTGTCAGCCTCGTCGTAACAGGCACCCGGCCAGCCAAGTGAAGCAAAATTAACTCCAGTACATTCAATCCTCAATACATATCTTCTCTGCTTCTCATTAGGGTAGCTGGAAGCAATGAATCGAGAATTTGTGCGCATCCACTTCTCTACAAGACATTCACGCTAATGTCGACACATCATGAAGGAAACCCAGTTTGACATGGCTTTCTTCCTCTTACAACCCCTACATCTCTCAGCAGATTATAATGGTTTTCCCCAACTATATTTATGTGCATTTCACCGTCAGTGCCGAGAATCTGTCTAGCTCTGGGTTTTTCTGGTTTTATTTGAAAGTGTCATTCTCAGCAGGTACAGTACACATCCCTGATTTATGGCTTCTGCCTGGGCCACACAATAAAATATTCCAAGCACGAGAGACAGATCATAACCGTGAAGACCCTGGTGTTGCCGATGTGTGTGACACCGAATCATTAGAGATCTGCTTCTTCTCAGGCTGCGCTCCCAGATCCCTGCTGGGCTGCGTAGTGGAAGCGACCTTTAATTAAGTTTGTTTTGTTTAAAGCAGGTTGTCAATAAAGCCCTAATGTGGACCATCGAGGCTCTAACGTGTGACTCAGTGAGAACATTTAAATCCCTCCACTGTGTGCCTGACATCTGTTACAACATCCTGAGACAACACAAGCTCTCCCTCCGTCTCCTTCAGTTCCCAGCTTCTCTGTCTTTTTCTGCAAATACACGTGGAAATTCTGGATGGCGGATTCCTCTGCCAGACAGACCCTGCAGATCACAGATTTTTCTTTCATCCAGGTTTTGTTTATTTTTCTGTAGACAACAAGGTTCTCCTGCTAAATGTTTTAATCACGGTGAACACTGATCTGCAGTAAATTATTTGTCACACTTTTCCAAGTGCAGGTCACACCACTTGTTTTTCACTTTTATCAGATCCATGACACAGGTCCTAGTGGCTTGTAAAATACTTACACAGCTATACGAGACATGTTGCTCTGTTCTGATCTTTACACTCTGTAGTTCCTTCTTTCCACAGAAATGCAGTTTTATGGTGATCTTGACTGCAATTGTAGCCATTTTGTTTCAGTTCATCGTGACCGACATGTCGTAGCACAAAAAAAGGTTGACTTTTAGCTTTATGGATGTGCAGCGAGGAGCAAATGAGATTAACGATGAGGAACACCTGGCAACGAGCTGGTCACACCTGATGAACACGATTGATTGGTTGCTACCACAGCCCTTCGTTTTGGCCGCTCATTGAAGATTCTGATCAATGTAAATTAAGATTTGCTAAAAGACAAGCTTGGCTTCCTCTCAGCAAAAACTAAGCGGCATTAATAACAAAGTTCTTTTAAGAGTAGGAAACACTCATAGGGTTTTGAAGAAACTGAAAATGCAAACTTCCCTATACTGCAACTCCTGATTATGTCTAAGTTACCTGACTTTGGCCTAGTAGTGTGCAAGTACAGAGAGATAATGTTATCATTGTATAATAAGAAATTACTTTTATAAAATGTTGTGTATTTCTTTGCAGCCTGTAGTATTTTCTGGTTCTCATAAAACAAACTGAAAACATATGATAAAAATATATATATCATATATCAGTATGCCCTTATGCTTGTTCAGAAATATGCTTTAAATACTGCTTTAACAGGTATTAATACACTGTCCAAAGTTCAGATAGTTACCTGGCCTGTTGCTTAGCTGCATGAACCAGTTTAAGCTCATTCTGACTTGTAATCAATAGGAGAGACAGATAAAATGGGACAGAGGCTGCTTCTTTTCATCAGCACTGTTAACCGTGGATCAATCATTTTGACTGGTGGTTACATAAATGCATACAACAGCTTCTTCATTTCAGATCTGGACAGCTCAGATTGGGCATTGCTGGAAAGACAGAAAATAGAACTACTAGATAAATATATTACTCTATGTCATGAGTCCCAGGCATATACTGTACGACACAATACGATACAATCATCCTTTATTGTCCGACTGCTCTGAAATTTCTCAAAGCAGCCATGTTTTACACAAACGGAAACTTAAAAAACCTGCAATCAGTACAAGTAAATGTTAGATTACTAATAACCATTACATAACAGACATATACCCATTCCCAATCGCGTCACAACACCCTTACAGCAATCCCCACCACTGCGCCAGAACCCTGTAAATCTATTCCCCTGCAGTCACACTGAGTCCATATAAGCACACATCACCCACTGAGAGCACTTGCCCATGAACCAGCACTCATCTGTTGGTTGAGCAGTTCGATTGAATATGGGATCAAATAATTCCTCGTTTGGTTGAGTCTGCACGGAGGGAGTCTAAAACGTCTGTTTGAAGGGCACGAGCTGATATTCTTCCTGCAGAGCGTGAGAGGGATCACGAGGAGATACTAACAGCTCGTCTCCACACGTTCTCAATGAAAGCAGGGTGAAAGCTCTGCTCGAGTGGCTGCCCCACTGTCTCAGGAGGCTGGACAGCTTAGCCTTTTGCTGCAGAGAAACACTGTTATAGCAGACAGCTATACCATACTGCAAGACAGCCCATACCACAGGACTGATCAACATGGACAGTCTCACAGCTGGCACCAAAAACCCATTACCTGAGAAGAAAGGACATTTTCTGTAGTACTTTATTACAAATAAAGTCAACAGGTGCCTCTCAAGTCAGAGTGGCATCAATGTACCCCAGATGTTTAATGGGCTCATGATGAATGGTGACTGGGGAAGGTCATTCATCAGATTCAAGACCAAGGACAATTTCTCCTGTTTTTCTAGTACCTGAAACCAAGGATTGTGGTCACATCACACTGCCTGCACTATAATCTGATAAAGGTCAGGGTTATCATTATCATTCACCAGAGAAGCTACAGTCGAATCGTTTCAAAATGTGTTTGGATTGCTTCCCTGTAATAAAAACGTAAGGAAAATGATGTATTTGGAATTGAGTCTATATATACACACGGGTGTGAAAGAACTCCTGTTATTTAGCTGAATAAGTGATTTCCCCGACACTGAATTATACGGACTCACTGCAGTTAATGCCAAGCGATATTTCTTTGGCTCTGCCTTAGTATTTTGCACTTTCGCAACTTGAGAAAATAGCTTGTTCTTTCTATACAGGAATCCTAGTTCTACGCCGTATGCCGACTTTGACATTTCTGTTGAAACGACTAATTTAAGGAGCTCGTTTTTTAGAGCAAGAGAGAGGCTCTCCAGCACGGACTGATTCTGACCCCTTCACAACTGGATAACCGGATAAACTCGCAGCGCTGCGAGAAGACGGGGGCGAGGTGTACCCGTGACGCCAGATCTACCTGAGTGAAGGAGCAGAGCGCATCTTAGAGATCACAGGTGAGCAAGAGGCGAGGGTTCCGATCTAATACAGCATTGTGGAGAACCCAATACTTCACTTGTTTCTCGGTATTTGGAGAGCACGATCGGATAGTTTCACACGTTTTCCCACCCGATCCGAGATGCAGGCTGGTAAGTTTCACTCGTGCTAAGGTTTTCAGATTTTTAAAAGTATTTGTCCCGTTATCCTTGAAGAAAATTAAAATCACGATCAATCGTAATGGATTTTCGTTTTAAGGGTGCTTGAAACTGCTGTTAAAAAAACAATATTTTAAAACATTTAATTGAACGTTTAATTATTTAATTTTACCGGGCTAATCTTTGTTCATATGTAGAGTAATTCTGATTAATTTATTGATCGGACAAACGAAAAAGGACATCCGAAGCTGGACTTTCCAAGTCCTCTTGATCGAATGCATGCGCTAGATGTTATTCTGAAGGCGACATTCAAAGGCTGTGTTGAGAAAATAAAATCACCTTCTAGATACTCAAAACCCTGAATGATTTACAGTAAACGACAAGTACTCGTTTTCGAATATATGTATATAAACGGATGTCATTACCAACAACTGATGATCCGTTTATTTTGTATAACAAAGACAAAACACACACACTGAAACCATGCGCAGAGAATCTGTATGACCCGCGAAGTTTCTATTGTTAAAAACGAGAAACGAGAAACCAGGAATCCAGCTGTGACTTCTTGGATTAAAGGTTGTCTCATAAACGTATTATTTACGGATAGAAGCATTTTGCGACGGCAATGTTATCTTCTGGAGTTATTATCTAGCCGCAGATTGTCATAAGTAATTACGAGGGAATGATTAACGAACTTATCTTTTATTATTAAAATCGCTTCTGTGCCCGAATCGCTTCAGTATAATTTTTATAGAGCATTATTCTTCACGCAGAGAGGTTACTCTAAAGAGGAACTTTGCTCCACAGGTGACAGCGCTTTTAATGAAAGAGCGTTTGGGAACATTTGTTTTCATCCGAGATGTTTTAACAACACGGGTCTTCATCACGCCTATATGGAGTACAGCTATGCTAAGAAGCGGAAGAGTTTCTCAGACAGGTGGAAGGGAACGTTCATTATACTCTATTGAAGCAGGGTACAGAAAGTTTAACTTAAAAATGTTTTAACTCGATCGAATAAATCACTTGAAATAGTCCCAATTCCAATGACAAGAAACGAGATGTTATCCGAAAAAATAAACGCTGCTTTTTTTTTTCCTATTTGAGACCGAAGATGGAGATGATGAGGACGTCTATAATGCAGCCGTCGTCCTGTAAAGTCCTGTTATGTTGCTGGGTACTGAGCACCGTCTTCATCCTTCGCTCAGGTAAGGAAGTTTCGACCAATGTGATTTTATCCTGGAGATGATTTCAAGAATTAAGTGTTCATTCCTTAACGCAAATTAAAGATGGTAAAACCAGTTCATCGGAGGGTGTCTGATTTAAATATATATATATAACTGCGGTATGAGAAAGTTTAACCACCTTCTTCTGACCGTTTGTGACTGTAAGGTGCGCCCAGTCTCCGAGGGCAGAAGGTGGTCCTTTTCGGCCGGCAATGCAGCTACTGGGAGCTGAGAGGGAGCGTTTCTTTGCCGGCCTTAGACGTCTGCGTGGACTTGTGTCGCAAAATCAACACTAGGCAGTGGACCGCCTTCACGTACAATCGCCCACCCCAGCGCCTCTCGGAGGGCGCCCCGGAGCTGGGGCTGGCCGGGCACGGGCAGGCGCTGAGGCTGTGGCTGTTCGGCCGGGCCCTGGACGCGCCGGTCGACCTGCGCCCGTTCGCTTGGCACTCGGTTTGCCTCGCCTGGTCCGGCGTCGAGCAGAAGGTGTGGCTGTACGTCAACGGGAGCGGCGTGTTCAGCGCCGCCGTGCCCGACCGCCGCTCCCTGGCACCCCACGGCAGCCTGACCCTGGGGGTGGCCCACGGCCTCATCGGCGGCGAGATCGTCACGGAGGACGGCAACAACCTCATCGGGGAAATCTACTTTTTCCGCATGTGGGACAAACAGCGGAGCGCCCAGCAGGTCTCCAGCCAGATCTGCGCCGAGGGCAACGTGATTCGCTGGACATCCGAGTACTGGCACAATCACAGCTGCTCCCCTGTCCCAGATCTCAGTCTCCCGTGCGGTGAGGCCCGTGGCTCAGAGCCCCAGTCGCTGTGTCCCGCTGTTGTGTTCGTGGACAGACTCTTGCCCCAGTGTGCTGGAAGCTGCATGGATGTCAGTTTCGTGCTCCTCTTCTTTACTCCTCCCTCCCCCGGTGTCTCTGATCGTGCCACGCGAACCGTCATTAGGGAACTGGTGTCTGATTAATGCGTTATCGGCTTCGCTCATTTTCCACCGTAATTAACAACTGCCCTTCTTCTCTTCCTAAATCAGCGTCGGAAACGAATCCCTCACCCCCGCGGCAAACCACCGTCGGAGGTGCAGGTAAGACTTCAGACATTTCATTTCTTGCTACACCTCCCCTCCCAGTATGGTGACAATTCAAAAAGTCACTGGTGTCCAACTACACGCGCCCGTGGTTCTCGCGTTTTCTCATTTTAGCACTAAGCGTTTCTACGTTTTGGTTTAATGACTCGATTTTTCCCCCGTGTTCGTTTATTACAGCTAGCTCTTTCTATAGCATTAATATGAGTATTTACATCATGAGACGAGATGGTCAGTCTGCGGATGAAACAATCGCTAAGGACCTTGTATGTCTCTGGGTAAGAAGGTGTATTATTATTATTATTATTATTATTATTATTATTATTATTATTATTATAATCATACTCAGGCTCATACCTGAAGAAGGCTCCATGGCCGAAACGTTGTGTTTTCTTTCTTCTTTTTTTCAGCATGGAATAAACCTATTACCTATTAAACCTATTACTTGTTCCTTTGCAGCCTATGCATGCTGACGCAGCTACTCACCTGAATTATTATTATTATTGTTATTATTATTATTATTATTATTAATAATACTGTTATTTGTAAAATAATGTGTGAAATTGTCATACTTTCCACAGCTCACCACGTATTTTCCTGTCAACATAACTGTGCTGGCCATTTCAGTGTTTTCCCTGCAGCAAGGGTAAGGGAAGAAGTGCCATGCGTTCTCAACAACTTGCATTCTTTAACACAAGTTTCATTTTCGCCTGCATGACGTTCTGGCTCTAGTTGTTCGATTCCTCGTACATGATTTGACATTGATGGTATTTTATGCCATTTCGTGCCCGAGACGGTTGCGTATACATCCAAGCGAATGGGGTGAAGACATTGGCAACAATGCTGAGCCCCTGGGTTATGAGACAGAGCCATTTTTGCACCTTCATACAGACGACCATTCCCAGAGTGGTTACAGATGTATAGTTTCATGGCTACTTGTATTCACAGCTGAATCAGAAATTCTATAATATATATTTTTTTCCTCTTTGCATTCCCATTCTATTGAAGATTGACACCTCCAGTGACAGTTATTCAGGAGAAGGAAGGCAGAGAGGCCACCATGGTGAGTTCCTAGCAGAGACCTGATGCTACTCGTCACATTAGTGGTGTGAGCATGATGCGGTTCCGCGCGGGCTCGTGCCCCCTCCTCTTCGTCCCGCAACACCTGGGGCGCGAACCCGGGTCTCCGGTGTAACGCCACAGGGAACCAGCCGAGTGAGCTGAAGGGAGACCTCCCCCAGCCCAGGCGGCTGAGGTCCCTGCTACGCGCAGGGGGGGCGATGACGTCACCGTGCCCAAACTAGCTCCGCTACAGTGGCCGTTATAAAGATGTCTGTCCTGCTTTACCTCCCTTGCTACCGGCTAAGACAGACCAAGAGCTGGGTGGCTGGAGGCTTCTTCTCCTGCCTACTTATCAGTCAAGACTTCTTAGCACTGGAGCAACATTTATCACTGGTTTTCAACCAAACAAGGCTTCACTTTTGGCACGGTAATGTCATGGCTGTTGTAGTGCCTTTACCTTTTACCACGGCTATTTTGTTGGGTGGCTGTAGTTGAGCCTTTAGAGCCAGGCAATAGCTCAAAACACCCTGCAAAATAAGCTCTTGGAGAAAAAAGCACAAGCTGACTGTATGTCTTGCTCTGCTAAAACACAATCCACTGGAATAAACCGATGCAACATTGAAAAACAAATTTAAGCACTTTCTTTTTTTTCAGGCCAGAGAGATTAGGACTACTTCCCCAATAAAAGTAAGGTAAGATCCTTGAACTTCAGTCTCAACTGAAGTGATGTGCTTTCCTTTTCTATCTGGCAGTGTTATTCCTCATTTTATTTTTGTGTATCAGATACAGAAGGATTAAATTAGCTGATTACATTTAGTATAAATGAGCCATTATCCTTGTGTGCCAAAGAATATATTTACTCTTTAATGTAAGGCACATCATCAACCAGAGCTGCTAACATTTGTGGGGAGAAACCAAAGGTGGGAGGGATTGGTTTTGGAGGTTCAAGGACACCCAGAGGCACTCAGCATTCCTGGGTGGCCTACAGTTGGGAGATCACTTTTCCTAAGATGCAAAGAAAGAACCAGATGGGATAATCTAACTGAATGACCACTGTAAATGACCTTTTATTCATTTGTCATTACTGCCCCTGCTAGTTACGGTTGCTTCGTCTCTGTGAAGGTGATCCCCAGCTCTGAGGTGCTTCTAACTAAGGAGGAGGTTACACGGCTGCTCAGATATAACTTCACCCACAACGGTATCACTGTTGGGGCAGAGAGTGCCAACATCAGTGTCAAGTCTTCCGGTATGTGCAGCTGATCTGTTCCACCCCACTCACTTCCAGAAATGCGGAAATGAAGACGATTGCTATCTAATGTAACACACAACAGCTGACAGCTCTTTCCTTGTTCCCCGCAGACGAGAGTTCCCGTGTTACAGAAGCTTCTCCTATTGTATGCAGACTTGGAGCTACAACTGTTCCTCCAACAGTACATGCTACCGGAGGCACTGTGACATCAGGTTAACATCCATCCATTGTCTAACTGCTTCATCCAAAAGCAACAGGCACATGGCCATGAGGGAAATAAGCCTGGGTCACCAGTTATTCAAATTGGTTGACCTTTGGTTCTGGTTGGTGAGCTGTAGCTCATCCAGCTATGGTTTCTTACTGACCAGCCCTTCACTGTAGCAGCTCCTGATGCAGCTCCTGGTGCACAATCATCTAACTTGTGTGCTCTTTTTGTCATTATGTTTGGGTGTCATAGTGGTGTTTTATAGTTTATCGGGGAAAATAAATCTCGAGTCATCAGGTGCCTCTGATGACAGTTCAGTACTGGTTGAGTAATCGCCTTGGAAGATCACTGTCCACTCTGTAAAATATAGGGATGTAGGAGTTAAACATTAAGCAGAATGAATGGAAGAAAAATAGTAAAATGTGTTATACCAACCTTCTTTAGAGGAAGTGTAGCACATGTTGCTGACTCGTGTTGTGTTGTGCTGCCTTTGCACTTGTTATTGTGCTCTTGTGTCCTGACAGCCTCTAGACCTTCCACACCTACAACACAAGACGCCACCATGTCAGTTTCCACTGCTGTGATGAGCACCTCAACCCCAGGAAAGAACAGCGCCCCCACAGGTGAGGATGAGAAATGGGCAGGAGGGAAATCAGCCTGTGTTCGGGACAGTAATTCAGCTTTGTTGCTCTTTGGTTCTGCCGGATGAGCTGTTGGTGATCCAACAGCGGTTTCTTATTGACCAGCCCACTGCAGCAGCCCCTGGTGTGCAATCATCTAACTTGTGTGCTCTTTTTGTCGTTGCTTTTGAGTATCATAGTGGTGTTTTATAGTTTATCGGGGAAAATAAATCACGAGTCATCAGGTGCCTCTGATGACAGTTCAGTACTGGTTGAGTAATTGCCTTGGAAGATCACTGTCCACTCTGTAAAATATAGGGATGTAGGAGTTAAACATTAAGCAGAATGAATGGAAGAAAAATAGTAAAACGTGTTATACCAACCTTCTTTAGAGGAAGTGTAGCACATGTTGCTGACTCGTGTTGTGTTGTGCTGCCTTTGCACTTGTTATTGTGCTCGTGTGTCCTGACAGCCTCTAGACCTTCCACACCTACAACGCAAGACACCACCATGTCAGTTTCCACTGCTGTGATGAGCACCTCAACCCCAGGAAAGAACAGCGCCCCCACAGGTGAGGATGAGAAATGGGCAGGGGGGAAATCAGCCTGTGTCCAGGACATTCACATATTAATCACGTGGGATAAAAACACAGTATGTGTTACACAGTAAGTGTGAGCAACTGACGGCAGGTGATTTTTTTCTTGAAAACTGGTTGGATAACAACATCTTAAAAAATGGATCCACAACCATCTGAATTTGGGTGGTCTTTTTGCCATGGCTTTTGCAAACGGTACTTTATGGTTTAAACACAGCTAGAGAATCCTCTGTAAAGTGTCTGTAAGAAAAATCAATGTCAGCTGTAACGAGCACAGTTTATTGCTGTTACAATTGTTTTAGTAATCATATTAAGAGGACATGAAAGTAAAATGATATAACTTTATTATGTGGCCTATATTCAAACATCTAACACAGGAACGGGGGCACTAAGTGTCTTTATAGCTGGGCAGCTTTTTCAACATGTTCCTTTTACAGAAGCTACAGTAGAGACGTCCACTGCAATCCTGTCCACTTCACCTACCCCAGTCACAAGCCAGGCAGTATCCAGCCCCTGGGTACCTACTGACACAACCCCACTCCATTCACACAGGCCCGTCCCTAATGTTCAAGGTACGAGCAGCTGCTGATCAGCCCTCTGTCTCTCAGTGGGCTGCTCTGTACTTCACTGGCCCAGAGCAAGGGGCTCTGCCTCCTTAACTCAAAATCCCCCGCTTCTGCAGAATAGCCAGCTGTCCTTAGTCTGCGGTGCTCGGAAATGGACTTCGGTGTGTGTGAAAGTGGAAAATACAAAACAATCTGAAGCCAAAGCCTCACATTTCACTGCAGAAGCAAAGGTGTAAAAGGGTTTTAAGCGTCATGCATACCTTCTCATTTTGAAACCATGGAACTTGATTGTTATCCTCAGAGGAGCAGCGACTTCAGAAGCCAGCTGCTGTTTTATGGCAATGGCCTGCAGGGCGAGAAGAGGAGAGTGCATTGGCAGAGTGAAATGGATGTTCGGCATTCTTGGAAGATTTGTCGGCCCCAAGTCAGTCATATTTCACCGCTGCCGTCTGCAGGAACTCGTGCAATTTATTCTTTGTTGAGTTTTACTTTGGAAACGTGGTCCATAGACTGAGCACCGCTGTAGTTCTTTCAGTTCCAGAATAAATCGATTTCCTGTTGGAAACGCAATATGATCAAATTCAAGGCTCTCCCTGGGGTAGACGAAGCTCTGAGAACGAGAAACCGAGCTTCAGACTAAAGAGAAGGATGTTAAAGTGTTACTTTGTGACTTGTGTCCATTTATTGCAGTGACCTTCTATACAGTCAGCTTGAATGCCACGCTGAAAGACTCATCAGATAACCCAGAACCATTCATTTACGAATGGGTAAGGAGCAGAAATTAACCTCCCGCCAGTTAAGTAACAGCTTCATTTTACGACAGCTTAATTGCACTTGAAATGAATTGTTTCTTACAGCTTCTTAAAATCTTGCCGGGGGACGAAATGACAGCTTTCAATCTCAACGCTTCGCTCGCCCCCGTGAGGTAAGGCCAGTTGCATGAGTGATACTCACCGCACGGCTTCTCTCTGACTGGCCTGGGGCAGCTGCTCGGGGATGGAATTGCATGTTGCACACTGCTGTGCAAGAGGACATGAGGGGGGCGCAGGTCTGAAACCGTTTGATATGGGTGTGCAGAGTGCTGATAAGAATGTCGTCTGTGTAGCCGCCTCCACAGGTGAAACACAGACGGTTGTCTGGAGCTGATTTAAAGACATTGAAGTGAATTAGCCTTTATCGCCCCAAGGGAATTTGTCTTGCACATCAGAAACACACAGCATATATGACAATAACACAATACAACAGCAGTACAACACAATAGTACAAAACCACATTCAACAGCATGGCTCAATCAGAGCTCTTCCAATACCATGAGATTAAAAACAGCTAGCTGAAAATGTGTGTAAAACAACAACAACAACAACAACAACAACAACAACAACAACAACAACAACAACAACAACAACAATAATAATAAGATCCCTAACTCCAGAGAATCTTTCCATTGTTCAATAGCTGAATGCTTTGAGGTATGAAGAAAGTAAACGCTTTCTTATTCTATATGCAGGGGATCTGGTACCTTCTCCCAAAGGGTAGGAGAATGTGTTCTAAAAAGAGTGGATGAGGGAGGTCATCTAAGATTGTAAATGCAAGATTGATAATATGTCGCTCCGTTAGACATGTTATTGTGTCTAAGGATGCAGCAGTCATCTTGCCATCTTGTTCAACTTGCTTTTGTTTGCCTCTTAAAGCGTTTTTTCTTGTATTGAAACAGCGCTCAAACTGGGGCACTAGAAACACCGCATGAGACATGCAGAGGGTGTAAAGGAGTTTAGGAAAAAAAAAGTTTTCTTAAGAGCCGTTAACAGTGTTTCTTAAACGTAATGTGTTTTCCAGAATGTCACCTACTAACGCAGCCAGAGGAAAGAATTCTGTTGGCACGGTGAGTAGCATGGCCTTCAGTGTACCATGGGTAATCTGACAATGACAGTATGAAGCAGATTCTGGGAACAGTGGCCCTTCCCACAGGGAAAAAAACCCAGGAGCATCAGCTAAGAAACCTGAAGTATAAAATATGATGTATAAGAAGGTGGATATACACTAAGCAGCAATAAATACAAAGCCATTATTTTAAAAATCAGCTAAACCAAGTTACAGCGATGAAGTTAAAAATAATTAAACCTCTTAGATAGTGCTAGAATTATTGATGTTGCCTCCTACAAAATAAGAAATTCTAGTGTTCAAATTGTACAGTTTCTGGAGAGACATTCACATGCATGTTTAAATCTTACACATCCTGCAGTCTTCGGGGTGCAGAGGAGATTGCTCATTTTCTCTTTTGTTTGTCCTGCAGGTTGCTCTGCCCAGACAAACCAGGTATTGAATATAGAGTTCTGTGTTGAAGCTTGTGAGTGTGATCACGGAATTTAATGTACAGCTGTTTCAGTAACGCAGGCTACTTCAGTACAGCAGAGAAATAGTTAAAATTTCAGACAGTCAAATAAAACAAATATTACACCGATTCCTAAATCCCGGCTGATCTAAAGATATATTTATAAAAAAATCTCAGATACATCAGCATTAACAGCTTCAGGAAGCAGTGGGAAGGTGTGAGTAAGGGATGAACATAAGTCGTTATACAATTTGCTTGTCACTTTTACAGAATGTTTGACACCGATCGCAGTGGTTTGTGAAATATATACATTGCACTGTTCTGTTTTTTCACTCAGTGTAGTTCCTTTTTTCCCCAGAAATGCAGTCCTATGGCCAATATTGTACTGGAATCTGAGCCATTTTGTTTTAAGCTAGTTAGCCTTCATAGACCTGTCTGAAGTTGACTCTTAGCTTATGGATGCCAACCTTACGATGGCACAGAGGTTATCATTGCTGCCTTGCAGCACTAAGGCCCCAGGTACAATTGCTGGGGCGCTATCTGCATGGAGTTTGCATGTTGTGCTTGTGTATGTGTGTGAGTCTCTGCTTGGTGCTCCAGTTTCCTCCCACAGTCCAAAGACATACTGGTAGGTTCAATGGGAATAATGGTCGTGGTATGAGTGTGTGTGTGCACCCTATGGAAGACTGGCATCCCATCACGGATGTACCCTGCCATGTGCCTACTGCATGCTGGGATAGGCAGCAACTCTCTCTCGACCCTGAACTGGAGACAGCAGTCAGAAGATGAATGGATGTGTTGAGAAGAACAAATAATGATAATGATGAGGAACACCTAACAGTGACTCATTTACATAGTCATTGACTGATATGTCAGTGTGATAAGGTGGTGGATTAGCTACTGCAACACTTCATATTTGCTGTTCATGTGTAGTTTACCTTGAGCTGTTGTGATAGGCTGTCCGTTTTTGAGCAATGTCAATTAAATCATGCCTAATGTAAAGCTCGGTCTCTTCACATAGAGACTAAACTATAAAACATTGGTGAAGACTTTCAGCTACAGTAATTGTTGATGCACCTAACATCCATGTGTCACAATTCATGACTGAGATACAGAAATAATCCCGTCAGTATTGCGAGACCTTGCATCTTTCTTCTATACGCTTGTATTTTACTGCACATTGTGTCCACTCAACAGCTGTGCCTGCAGGTTCCAGCTGCAGGTGAACTCCACAGCAAATGTGAATGACACCAAGACACAGATTGAGCATCTGCTGCAAAAAAACTACACCAATGGTACTGGATCTGTGGAACCCGAGCCCAACAGCATCAATGTCTACCCCATTGGTATGTTACAGCACTCCCCCGTACTCACTCTCAGCACATTCTCCGGCTCTGTCAGTCTGGGCCTGGTGACAGTGTTTCTCTTGTTCTAGAACCTGGAAGATGCCCAGAACAGACCCAGCTGATGCACCAGGGGCAATTCCTATGGCCCGAGACCCAGGCCCGCTTCACAGCCAAACTGCAGTGTGAAAGGGACCCTGAAAATCAAGCCACGAGGAACTGGTGAGCGCTGCAATACTGGGTGTGTGGGTGGGGCCCGTGAGCCCCTCCCACCAGGGAGCCCCTCCCCCAATAAGCCCCACCCCAATTTCTTCACCTGCTCCTCCCCTCCACTTGTCCTACATTCATTTGTCTCCACTCTTAAAAGAGCTCCATTGCTGTTTTATGTGCAGCATCTGCGGCTTGGTTCACAGGCTCTAACTTGCAAGCACACCTCTGAATTCCTGAATTCCTACACTCAGCTCCGATAAGTGCCAAACTCACATTCCCCCAAAGCATGGCCTTCTGTCGTGGGACGTTCGAATGCTCTTGACAGGCCCTGGGGAAATGGCATCCCTATGACTCTGAGATCCTGAACCTCTAAGATCTTGACCCTCACACCCTGAATATCTGGCTGCTAAACCCACCACACCAAAGCCCTGCCCCCTGCTGAAGGGACTTTCATTCGCCATAATATTCACTGTCATCATCTAAATCATAAAAGTCTTGACAGATGCAGTTTAAACAAAGATTTAGTGTGCTTAGCTTTGATCCTGCATGTGTAGTGCTTAACGTGTGTGTGACTGATGCGTACCTGGCTCGGCACCAGCTGGAGATTTGCTGAGAGACGCAGAAGTGATCAGATGGCAATTAAGTGAGACCTGTTGCTCTGTACACAGTACTTTAATAACAACAGAGAGCTTAATTTATGACTTGTGCCTATTAATAGTAGGTAATTATTCCTTAATAAATGCTTTGTTTGGACAAGGGTCCCATATTTTATGTGAGATCTACCAATAAAAATATTACATGTAATGCAATTAGAGATAAAATTGAAATCTAGTAAACAAGTGATAAGACAATCAGTTTCCTTACAGTTTCATTAAAATAACACAAAGCAATTTATTGCTCTTCTAGTGATTTTGGTTTATGTAGCTTGTTTTTTTTTCTTGATTTACTCAACCGACCATAAACTGCCCTTCAAATTAAAATCTTTACTGGAGGTTAATGAATGAAAACGGCACATGTTTGGTGATTTCTAACACCAACAATTTTAGGTAAAAAATCTGTAATCCAATTTATCTGTTAGACAAATTAAATTTGAAATATTAACCTTTCATTGATTTGATTACTATAAAACAAAATGTGAAATACTTAATATGGAAGAAATGAACCAGCACCAGAGACTGGCATCAAGACGGGTTCTAGGTGGGACACTGGATGGGACACTGGTCCATTTCATGGCATGCACACATTGGAACATTGAGGAGATGCCAATTAAACTGGACAGCATGTGTTTGGACTGTGGCAGGAAAATCCTGCACAATCCCAAGTGGCCATAGGGAGAACATGCAAACTCCATGCAGAAAGCTCCTCTGTCTGAAATCAAACCCAGGACCCTAGAGCTATGAGGCAGCGGCTCTACCTGCCTTGTCCTCATGCTGTACTCATTCCCCAGCAGTGTGAAAGAGTGACAACATGGGCACTAGGGGAATCCAGTGATCAATCCTATGGCAGAATGGTATCAGACATCCGGTTTCCCAAGAACAGTTTTAGAGGTCATTCAGTAAACCATACCACCATAGTCCTTGATCGGGACACGTGAAGTTGTGTGTGCCTTGATGAATGTGTGAATTAGGATTCATTATGGTAAAGGAAACCAAGCAAAGACTTCACTTTTCTGCTTGCAAATTATCAGTAGGAATTTGGAAAACTAAAGTGCTACCCATTCAGATGCCTAGATATTTATCAACCGTGACTTGCTTTAACTTTCTTTCACTTAAACAGAAAGCCTGATGAATGTTATTGAAATTGAGCAGCATAATCAGTCATCACAGATATTAAAATAGGTGATGTCAGTATAGAGGAGGATATGAGTGTTGCTTATTGGCTTATTATCATTATATGGGTAATACTGATGGAGAAAAATAGGACCAGAATCTTAAAGGACTGCCTTAGTAAAAATCACTAATATTCATAAGATCAATGGAAAAAAAAACGATACTTCAAAATTAATAAATGGTGGCTCACACACAGCACACTTCAGTCTATTTCTCTCTGTTTTTCCTCTGTGTTCCATGAAGGGATTACAGTGTTGGTTGTGTGTTTCTCTGCAGTATGGTGAATGCTTTGACAAACCGTGCCCAGTGGGACAAGCCAGACCTGATGTCCTGTCCGACGCTGCATAAAACCATTGCTGACCTCAGCAATATCACCGTCACTGCCAGTGAGTACCTCTGCACAATTACGAGTGGGCGTTCCGGGGCTCCGCATGTGTGCCGGGGGAGTGTGAGGAGGTGGATCAAGCGACGTCTGGCAGAAGAAGGAAGGGCAGATCATGTTAAAAATGTGCGGTGCTCCATACTCAACCTCCATCTCTAAGCCCTCATTCAGAGATGATCTGGAATGGAGGCATCCATAACTGGTCCTCCAGAGCCACAGCAACTAATTCTTCTGTTCTAGCTGATTGCCCATCCCTGATCTAACTCTGTTGACTTTGCTAGAGTATCATTCATCTTAATCAGCACCACCCTGTGGATTCTTTCTGTGAAGATCTGTGATGGTGTTACTTAGGATATAATGGCTTGTGCACCAGTTGATTGCCATGGTCTGTGCACCTGCAATGCAATGCAAAATGCAGCACACAACCCTAACACAAGGTTTGCTTGCAGGAGATAGCTGGCCTTATCTGCAATACTGATAAAAACAACTGACTTACAATGGATTTGTAAGGTATCACTTTGCAGCCCCTAAACTGAAGTGTGACTGGGATGTTGGGGACCTCCATCCTGTTTTTCTGTGAGATAAGAGTTTTAACATGCTCATCCACCACGAGGACTAAACCTTCAAAGCCTAAAGATGTTCAGATTAAGGTATGTTAAAACATCTATGCATGTGTTTCCCCAGACAACTCTGAGGATCTGGCAGAACTGATCAAAAACCTGACCAGCGACCAGCTGTTTTTAAGCCACAACGAGCTGATCATTGTGTTTTCCAAGATGGCAGAGATCCTGGATGCTGGCAGTGTGACTCCACCCCTCGGGCAGACTATCATCGACATCCTCAACAAACTCCTGGGAACTGAGAGCAACCTGCAGCCCTTCACCAACGAGTGAGTGGGTCCGGCCTGGGAGACAGTGCATTCCCTCCCACTGAGACAGAGCTGTGCTTTGCGTTTCCACCATTCTTTGTGCAGTTCCTCCTCATTTTTATCCATCCATAATTTGAAAGGTGCTCATTCCAATGTGAGGTTGTGCCAACTTGGAACCTGTCCTGGAAGTACGACACGCTGGTGCATTACAGAGTACACACACACGCACGCACAAGCTCTCACACGCACTCACACACACGTACGCACTCTCACAGTCTCTCACAAGCACACAGGAACAATTTGAGGTGCGATTAACCCACCCTGCATGTCTTTGGAAGGTGAGCAGAATCTGGAGAGCCCGGAGAAATCCCCAACATAAGGACACTGTGAGGACATGCAAGCATGCAAAGGTTTTTTTTAAGAGTATTTTCAGTCTGTCTCGGAACACACCGCCTGTGAAGTGTGTGTTCTGCAGAGGCGTGCGGAAGTGAGTGAGCAGCAGGAGAGACTAGCGCGAGAGCTGAGCCGCAGGGGCCAGAACTCTTTAACCAGCCCTGTGTTTCCATCTCCCACTACGCCACAGCATCCTGAATGTCATGGAGAGTCTCGGGAACAGAATAGCCTTCCCAGGGAATCTCTTCAGCCTGACGTCCCCAAACCTGGCGCTCTCCGTCGTCGGCGTGGACCCCCGCAACTTCTCTGGCCTCGCATTTGGGGTGTCCTCCTTCTCGCAGGGCGTTAACCCACAGGTAACCTCACTCACAAGGGGAGAATACCAGGATCCCCCCCAAGTCTTGTCACCAACAGACAAATAAAAGCTGAATTCCTCGGGTCCAGTTTAACTACCGTGATGATCAATGTTATCTGGAAGTTAGGTGGATGCTGCACATTGGTGGTGGTGGAGGGGAGACCCCATTACCTGTAAAGCGCTTTGAGTGGAGTGTCCAGAAAAGCGCTATATAAGTGTAAGCAATTATTATTATTATTATTAATTATGTTCCACATGAGGGCACTGTACTGTGCATTGCTGTAATGTGGTGCATCTGCATCACTTAATGAGTTGTGTGTTTGCTTTTTGCTTCTAAGTGTCATAGAACCGAAAATGTACTTCTTCAGCCATGCAAGGTGTTGTGCAGTACACCATGTAGAATAAGATCCTGTTTAAATAAAACAGCAAATTAATAATATGTGACTAAAAAAGGGCAGTGACTAGAATCTCCAGTATTGAACTGGCACTTTGTGATGTGGAAATAGCTTTGCAGCTCCAGGGAACCCTGGACAATGACAGCATCCTGGAGAATGCAACAAGGCATCCTTTTTTTTAAATGGGAGTTGAACGGGTTGGAATTTTTAAAGGCTGGGGTGTTGCTTGCTCTGTGTGGGCAGATTGAGAGCTCCTGAGCGCCCCCCGCTGTTGCAGGCCTCCGCATGAGGACGTTGGACTGGGGTGATTATAAAGCCAGAGTGTTTTACACTCCCTAACAAGATGCCCATCGCTGCCAGCCACGCCTTTTCTTTCTGTGTGTGTCAACATCGGTGTGTGTGTTTTATTTGTTTGGTTGTTCTTGCAGGTTTTCATAAACCAGGGGCCTTCCAGCCATACTATAGCTTTCATCTCTCTGCCCTCCTCTCTGGAAAACCACTTCCCCCAGCACACAGAGCTCGCCAGATCCCGGGTGCAGTTCCAGTTCTATGGGAAAACCGAACTTTTCCAGGTACAGCCAGGGGGCAGTGCCCCCCCGCTCGCTCACTCTTGATAGGTTGCTTTGGTCAATTTTCCATAGTATATTTGCATTTTTACCGTAGTTTTGCTGTGGCATCCCATGGTATGAAGAAGCACAGTGAAGATATGTTAACACCACAGGAAGTGCAACTGTAGTTTCACAGTGTGACTGTAGGTACCGGGTTTTTCCCTTACTCTGCAGCGCCCCCTGGCAGTGAGGAGCACAGAGGAGCAGAGGACCTGGGGCTCAACTTGCACATTAGAGCACCAGGTCCCAGTTTCACAAACACAGTGACATCTGTCCAGGAAAGCTTTTGCTAACCGAGATTTCAGCAGTTCAGTGAGATCCTAATAAACGCGACAGAGAGATGAAATATCTATAAAGTGTTTCGAGCGACTGTCCTGGCTGAGGGAATGGCAGTCTAGTCGAGAGGCAGGGCTACTGCGAGCGGTGGGCTGGGGAGTTTGGGTGTAGACGAGGTGGGGGGATGTCTGAGAGGCACGCGGAGGGAAGTCCCGGGTGCGAGACTGATGTACTTAGGTCGAGCACAAATGTGAGAACTTAGGATCTAACCTTCCTCTCCAGTCCCTGCTATGAACTCACAAAAAAGTGCCAAATCCTACTTGCAGACCTCTCAGAGAACAGAAGAGAGAAGATCTCCTTGTCTTTCAGGACTCCATGAAGGAAAAGTCCCTGCTCACCTATGTGATATCCGGCAGCGTGACCAACGCCACCATCAGGAACCTGAGGGACCCAGTCACTGTGACGCTACACCATCTCAAACCCAACCGGGTGCGGCCCTCGTCTCCTCCAGGGAGTTCTGTCTGAACGGGTTGTTGAGTTAGAGCCGAGGCGCCGGCGTTTACCTGCGTTTTGTCTCTTTTCCTCCCCTCCACAGCTCGGCCAGCAGGTGCAGTGCGTCTTCTGGGATCTGCAGAAGAACGGTGAGCCCTGCAGTCTGCCCCACGGCCTGTCGTCTCCGGGTTGGCAGAACGGGTTGGCAGCTGCCTCCTCAAAGCCAAAGCGCGTACCTAAAGATCCCGCCATTGAATTGGAAGGGTTATTTGTCCAGACCAATGCGTTTTCTGCCTCGTTTGTGCGTGTTTGCTGGTTGAGGTGGGTTGCCAGTCCAGCCCTGTGAAGCCGCATGAGGGTGAGGCCTGGCAGAGGTTTCCTCCTGCTGACGAGCCTCTGTAAAGGGTGCTGCTGTGTGTTCCAGGTGGACAGGGAGGGTGGAGTCCTGAGGGTTGTGAGGTATATGGCACCAGTGTGAACCACACCACCTGTGTCTGCGACCACCTCACGCACTTCGGGGTGCTTCTGGTAAGACGCCTCCTTTTACAGCAGGGCAGCTCAAGAGCCCTGGGAGTCTTCTGTTTTTTTTTCCGTGGCGAACTACTGTATTCAACCGGTGGCTGAAATGGAGAAGCTGCTGCTTACGAGGATGAGTTGGAATCTGGAGGAAAGGGTTCCGCACTGCTGCGCAGTCTTGTGTGTGCATGCCGTAACGTGAAATTAAATGTCTACCACAGGCAAAGTGAACAGGAAAGGTGATTCAGGTGTTGCGATAGTTGGTCTTTCATTCTGCACTGGTGGTGGGAGCTGTGAAGAAGCCCATGTCTGACCTCAAGAAAAAGAAGTGGACTTGACTGACTTGCTCTTCAGTGGTGGGCTGTGATGTTTTCTCTGATGCAGGTCCCCTCCAGGTCCCCTGTGAATTCTGTGGATAACCGGATCCTCACCCTCATCACCTACGTGGGCTGTGGACTGTCTGCCTTGTTTCTGGGGATCAGCTTACTCACCTACACAGCCTTCGAGTGAGTATCCGGCTTAGAGGAGAACATTGCTTGTTTCATTGTCGTCATGGTTCTCATAAGAGTTACAATTCATTTGGCTTATAAGGTTCTGGACAATAGCGCACCTTTGCATACATAACAGAAGTGAAAAAATAGATAAAGCAGTATTGCACATTGAACGCTGCAGTGCAAAGATTGATCTAAGGATTTTGACAGTCACAGTGTCTCTAATAGATTAAGCTGTGTGCACACCTCATGGTCCTGTCACCCAGTGTATGGAATCCGGTCTGAACTGGGAGGTCTCTGGACTGCACTTGTGCGATAAATCCTTCTGGTGATCTGGATATGCTTTACATGTGCCAAGGAGAACCACTCCAAAACCAATTCTACAGGGAGACAGTGCAAATTACAAAGTTATACACTCATGCAGAGTTGTTTTAGGTGGCACACAAACTGATTGCTACCTTGATATTAAACTCATTTTAATATCAATTAAATTAGAGTTAACAATTACAATTAAAGTTTAAGTAGACACCCCAGTATGTAGAACATTGGAGTGGACTAATCTTGATGGAATAAAGTCGAGTATCAGTGCTTCTGCACAAGATGGACAGATTCCAGAGCTGGTTCGGTTGTGCCCCATATGTGGCTTGATTTTCCAGGACATTGAATTTCATCTGAGCCTCCAACCAAAGGAACTCCAGTGGAACTAATTGCAGAGATTAGAGGAGACATACAAGTAATCAATCCCTATTATTCCCTCAGCCTTGCTGCTAAACTCCTTCTTCTCTCTGTCCTCTCTCTGTTAGAAAACTGCGCAGGGACTATCCGTCGAAGATCCTGATGAATCTCTCTGCCGCCCTGCTGGGCTTGAACCTGGTGTTTTTGGTGGACTCCTGGCTGGCCTCCTTCAATCGCCGTGGCCTGTGCATCTCCGTGGCTGTCATCCTGCACTACTTCCTGTTGGCCTCCTTCACCTGGATGGGCCTGGAGGCTGTGCACATGTACTTCGCCCTGGTCAAGGTCTTCAACATCTATGTTCCCTGCTACATCCTCAAGTTCTGCTCTGCTGGGTGGGGTAAGCTAAGGAAAAACAGCAATAACACTAACAATGATAAAACATTTCCATAATCCAAACACCACAATCACCATTATTGCTATCAGTGTGATGTTCATCATCGAGATCGCTCTCACGATCACCTTCAAAGTGCTTCCCTGTTGTAAAGTAGATGCAATATTAGCTTTTGTCATATCAGGCTCAAAGGGTAGAGGCATGGCTCTCTTGACTTAGTGTAACACAGAGGTGGGCAGTCCTGGTCCCCAGAGGGCTAGGTTTTTATTCCAGCTCTGCTATTCACCTTCAATCAACTCATTATTAGCTTAATGGGGCCAATCTGATCATCTTCAGAAGGTACTTTGAGAGACCTAGAAGACCTGCAGACTTATCA
The DNA here is from genome assembly GCF_040954835.1 of Lepisosteus oculatus. NCBI lineage: Eukaryota > Metazoa > Chordata > Actinopteri > Semionotiformes > Lepisosteidae > Lepisosteus > Lepisosteus oculatus. The sequence goes on from NC_090703.1 coordinate 49,037,644, forward strand.
GGCCTTTGGGAGCGGGATGGCCCAGCCCTGGTCTGAGGTGCTATAGAGATCACTGTGAGAGGCGCTGCTGCAACATTTCAGGACCAGACACTAAATCAGGACTGCACCATCACTGCCTTCCATGTAACAGATCAGCAGGTCTTTATCATAATTAAAGTATCCAGGATAAGGATCTGAATAAAGTCAAGCAACTGCTGCAGTGCAAACAGATTTTCAGGATGCATGCATGAGTTTTTAACTAGTGTATATTATATGAAAATGGTGCATCGTGAATTTTTACAAAAAAAATGTATATTCAAACAGCATATATATAAATGTGCTTTTCTGCCCTAGGGATTCCACTGCTGGTCATTGCCCTTGTATTGGCAATTAATAAAGACGCCTATGGCAGTGGACTCTATGCCAAGTCTCTCAGTCCATCGGAAGACTCCGAGGAATTGTTGTAAGTGATACGGATGCGCTGACAGATGTGAAGCCTGCGACAGTTTGTCACATTACCTTGCTCTCTGTTTAGAATCGGTTTGAAGTAAACAGGTCTGCTGTGAACTGCAGTCTTTTTTCATTTGAAGCAGGGCATAGCAGTGCCAAGGTTACGAGCTCCTACAAAACTAGATGTAATAAAGATTATGAAAACATAAGATGGAAAATTAAAAAGCTTCATTATGTACTCGGGACTTACAAGGAGTTTGGAACAATATTATTTTTTGGCAGACCTCCAAACAGTTTCAGATTTCAGCTGTAAATAGTGTTAGTGGGCCAGTGGGTGGTGCCTTTCCCTCTGGGCCAGAATTTCCAGTATGGCAACTGAGGACACTGTGCTGTAGGAGATCCTGGCCTTTGAATGAGACGTTAAACTGAAGTTCTGTAATGTAATGTTTCTTTATTAGCCCTGTACAATTTTTTGCATTAGGAATTCGTCTTTTCGCATACCCCAGCTTTTCTCCATGGAGACACAGACAGGGAGAGAAGCTGGGGGTCAGAGCACAGGGTCTGCCATTGTACAGTGCCCCTGGAGCAGGGTTAGGGTTAAGGGCCTTGCTCAGAGGCCCAACAGAATAGGATTCCTCTGCCGGCCGCGGGATTTGAACCGGCAACCTTCCAGTCACAGGTGCAGATCCTGAGCCACAGAGCCACCGCTCTGCCCCGTAAGTTCAGAGCGGCGCATCTGAGTCTTTGTTTAGCCCTGACTGCCTAGTAACTAAAGATCCCATGGCCCTGGAAGCAGGGGTATTCGCTCCACCAAAACGTCATTCTGCTCAAGAGTGCGTGTGTCCGTCCGGTCTGAGGGGTGGTGGCTTCTCCCGTTGTGCCTGGGAGCTCATTGCCCTGCGCTGGCGTGCCTCTCAGCTGCTGGGTGCAGAGCGACGTGGCGTTCTACGTGTCGGTGGTGGCCTTCTTCCTGCTGGTCCTGCTGTGCAACGTGGCCGTGTTCGTCGTGGTGCTGCTCCAGATCCGCAACGTGAAGGCCAAGCAGCCGGCGGGCTGCCGCGGCGGCCTCCTGCACGACCTCAAGAGCGTGGCCAGCATCACCTTCCTGCTGGGCCTCACCTGGGCCTTGGCCTTCCTGGCCTGGGGGCCGGCCAGGGTGCCCCTGCTCTACCTCTTCTCCATCTTCAACAGCCTGCAAGGTGAGAGCGCACCCCCCCCCCCGCGGGAGGACACCCCGCTCGTCCACAAAATATGCAACGAGTTTCCTTTCTGAAAAAAGCTGAAGATTACAAAGCGTCTTTCTGAGATGGTGCGCAGGCTTTCCTATCCATCTGTGTGGCTTCGTTCACGTCCTTTCAGCCCTCAAGAGAAACACTGATTCCTTCAGATCAGCTGGCAGAAGATGGCGTGTCGTCTGCTACCCCATCTGAGGCTCATTAGTCTGGTATCTGTTTGGTGCTGCAGTCACACTCTCTGGTGGCACGTCCGAGTCTTTGTCTCGGTTTCAATCCTGCTTTATCTTTTAATTGCCAGTACAGCCTTTGCTCAGCTCCTTTAATAATAATAATGATTGCTTACACTTATGTGGCGCTTTTTCTGGACACTCCACTCAAAGCGCTTTACAGGTCATGGGGATCCCCTCCACCACCAGTGTGCAGCCCCACCTGGATGATGCGACAGCAGCCATAGTGCGCCAGATTGCTCACCACACACCAGCTCTCAGTGGGGAGGAGAGCAGAGTAATGAAGCCGGTTCAGAGATGGGGATTATTGTTGACTTTATTGGCTATACTGTGCTGTGCAGTGCGCTCTCTTGCTCTGCCTGCAGTGACGTGTCTGTCCGCCTGCAGGGTTCTTCATCTTCGTCTTCCACTGCCTGATGAAGGACAGCGTGCGGAAGCAGTGGAGGATCCACCTGTGCTGTGGTCGATTCCGACTCGCCAGCACCTCAGGTATGGCGGGCTCAGGGGCGGGTTTCTGCCTTGGTGGAGCATGTGACGTCTGTGGCAGGCTGTTACCCAGCGCTGATAACACTTCTGCTCAGGTTTTCCAGCCCATGTTTTTACCGCCCTTTCCTTGCTCTTATTCTTCAAATTCTGGCTCACCACGCAGATCCCCTGGCAGTATGGAGAGAAACAGAATTACACCTAGTGAGTTATAATTTATATCCCACAAGCGTTTCAGCTCAGTGCCATCGCTGTGTCTGAAAGATGAGCGAACAACCAATGGCAGCAAAGACATCTCTTCCCGTTTTTAGTAAAATCGTCAGTTTTCCTTTCCTCCTCTTTTGTGTATCTGGTGATAAGGTTCTCTTAAGAGAATTGCATGAGCAGATCCACACAAACTGACATCCTGCCAGTGACTGCACTCGTACCCATCAAGCCCACCATCCTCGTTTGGTTCTGTTTTCCAGAGTGGAGCCAGTCGGGCACAAAGTCGAGAGAGAAACAGCTCGCCCATTCTCCTTCTGTCAAGTCGGCCAAGTCGGACAAATCCAACTCCACCAGCAGCACCTCCAACGAGTCGGACTTGGGGGGGAGGCTGGTCTCCACTCCAGGTAAGTGCACTGGCTCAGGAGCAGCACGTCACTGCCCTCTGCTCCAGTCTGTCTGTACCAGCGGGCCCCCAGAGACACGGGGAACACTTTCGTGTGCAGTCTAGTGTTGCAGAAATCAGCCCTCTAACACAGGGGCCAGTGGCCATGGGTCCTTCCTTCAGACTCATTGCGAGACTTTGCTCAAGCGCTTTCTTTAGGAATCTCAGTTATATGAGACAGTCAGTACTTGCGTTATCGTACATTAGTTCTGTGTGTGCCTTTGGCTTTCTGTTTAAACTGGAGGAGGTTGTTGACAGTGATGCATTGAAAAGAGACTCTCCTGTGTCAGGAAGAGCTGAGAAACGCTTGTGTGCTGCATGGTCATTTTCACCCACACGGCTCTGGAACTAGCTCGGACAGAATTCTTTCAGTGCTGTGTGGGTGGGCGAGGCACGTCACAGTATGTGCTGTGCAAAGAATCTAGACTTTGGAATAAAGTGACACAAATTGCTTCCTTCTCTGCTCTTTGTTTTCTCTGCTCCACCTGTAGACCTGGTGTACGAGAACACCCTGACGGTGCCCCAGGCTCACGGCCCTTCCTTTCACGACGTGCTGCGGGTGGGGCCCAGGGAGATGGAGGGGACCTACCAGGTGTGCTCCTGGCTGCCCAGAGAGAGGTCCTACTGAGGGCTCTCCGACTGGCAGCACACCTCCCAGATCCCAGGGCCTAGGTTTGCTTCCCACTCGGGACTCAACATTTCAAGCGGACGGGGTGCAGAGTCGATCCATGCAGTCAGGTCTCCAAGGGCCTGAATCTCAGGCTCTCAGGCGCTCCACTGTTTCTCCCACAATGATGCAAATTTCCCTCAACTGGGTAAAGGCCACCTGATGGACAAGGCTTGATTAGCAGGCAAGGCTCTCAGAAAACCCCCTAGGACGAGCTAGTGTACGAACTGACGAAGTGTGGTGCAGCAGGGAGGAGCCAGGCTTTTGATCGTGTGACTGTAGCGGTGCTTGACATCCGGGGCTCAGTTTTCACATTTTTGATCTTACAGAATGCAGAGTAAGTAATTCATCAGTTCCCTGCTCCCTTGCACTGCCATTGATACGTTTCTAGAAGTAATTATAAGGTGCAGCACTAACATTGAAGCCTCTGAGCAATGGGAGATGTTAGACGTTATGAATCTAAATTCTATAATGATAATTGCTTGTGACAATATAGAGCTTTCCATCCCTAAGGTTCCTGAGGTGATTTATGTAGCAAAGTACCAACTTTCTTCACCACTGGCATTCAGCGCCCACCAGGGAGAGATTCATGAGCCTCACTGCACAACAGTGAGAAATCACTTCGCCCATTGAATAACGGAGAACACTTCGGTATGCCTGAATGTGCAGGTGACACCTGTATCAACTCCCCTGTTCTTACAAAATATACCACAAGATCTTTAATGACCGGATCTTCTGGATCTCGGTATAACATGTTGCCTAAACGAAAGCACCTCCTGCCGCACAGCGCCCCCTAGTGACCATTCTGGAGCTTTGCTTTGGAAATGCTGATTTAGGGGGAAAAGCACCACCTACTGGTCCACCAACACCCCTTACAACAACAATCAGATTTTCCTTAGAGAGCTCCCCTCCCAGTTCTGATCAGGCCTAATCCTGCTTAACTTCTTAGATCTGACGAAATTAGGTTACAACATGGTAGGTACACATGCCACTTCCTGTCCCTCTTTTCTAGGGAGCAAATCCTGCACTGGCTTTTCCACCAGAGCAGTACTGGTACTAGACAAGCAAACACAGACATCAGAATAGACTAAAAATTAAAATAAAATAAGTACAGCAATACAAAATAAAATATATAGAGTTAGGTGTGTGCAAAATATGCTCATAGTCACGTTAAAACAATAAAATATGTGCAAAATACGCATAGGTATATACAGATTGAAAGTACCAGTGTATAAAAAGTACAATAGTGCAATATGCTGTCCATAGATAAGCAGATGAAGGGCTAACAGTCCTAGCCTAGGGTAGTGTTATGCACCCTGACAGCCGCCAGGAGGAAGGACCTGCAGAAATGTTCCCTTGAACACCATAACTCGAGCAGTCTGTTACTAAATTGAATGTGAGGTGTGGACAACCATGCCTGCACTGTCTACTCTTCGTTTTCATTCTCTCCCTGTCCGGTGAAACACGTACTCTTCCACAGTGCAGTCAGAAAAAACTTGGAGGAAGCATGACAAAAATGCATTTATTTTTTGCACAGCCCCAGCTGTCAAGCCCTGATGTGCACAGTTTGAAAAAAACGAAATCCACTTTCATTTTTAAATACCTTTCAAAGAAGATCACGATGTAAATCCTCAATGTTTTGTGAAATGAAGGCTGAAAATTACAAGCACAAAATAAAGAGAACCTTAGATCATTAGCTCATTTCACAGCCGGTAAAATGGAACAGTTTCCTCAACTACAGTAGACAAAAAAATCTGCATTGTTTGTATCCATATTGAAAATCGCTAGCGCTTGTTGTCTGTTGAGGTATACTACAATGGATCTGTACCACAAAATCTTGCTATGCATTCAGTAAATCCTATTAAATTCTAAAGAGTGATTTATTTTGGCAGTTATTTAGTAAAGGTTCTACTGCATGCTGCCCTGTGACATTTGTATAATAAAACCAAATATAATTATTAACGAGTTTTTTTCCCTATATGAATTTGTAATCTAATCATATTCCTTCAGAGTAACACCACAGCAGATAATACATCATAAAGACATTTCTTGAGGAATTGGAACCAGAATAAATTTGAAAAGACATGGTGGAGGACTGGAATGCTTCCTTTATGAAATGGCAGCAGTACAGTGGAATAGGGTGTTTTCTTCATAGTACAGTCAGAAGTTTCTCAAAGCAAAAGAAGCAGGTTTAATCTGATGAAAGATAACCTTTAAAGGGTCAAACAGCAGGATGTCACCTGGGACTTGAACCCAGAATCTTCCAGGCAGGAGGCCTGGATCCTAATCCCTCTCTACCTCCAGTCTTTACTGATGGCTTCTGTGCTGGAGGCTGTGATAGACCAGCGCACAATCCCAGTCCCAGATTTTATACTCTCTGACCCTGGTCCATTGAGCTGTTCTTCAACACAGAGTGTAAGATTATGATACAGCACAGTTTTAAGGGGCTTTGGAATGGAATCTTGAAGCTGGAATGACTTTGGAATGTTGAGTTAAAATCTGCTCTTTGCTGGAAGTGATTTCAGAGTCGTTCAAGCAGGGAGCTGTGTCAGCATATGGAGGCTGCAAAGGAACAGGGTTTATTCCCTGCTGAAAAGAGCCGAAAATATATGCAACGTTTCAGCTGCGGAGCCTTCTTCGGGTGTCAAGTAAATCCTCCTGCTACACAGGACGAATAACACTTTTGCCCTGAAAGTAAACTCTTTCTTTTGCATCACAAAATGCCAAACTGCTCACAAACCCTGGCGAAAACAGAACAACTGACTCCTCACTGGAAAAGGCAGCCTTCACCACTCTCAGAAATGTGGCGTGCATCGGCGTTGTTGTCAGCGATTGTCTTGATCAAATGTAGAACTAATTTAATAATACAATAATTAGAATGACATCTGCCCATAACTACAATCTCTCTCTGGGGGAGTGGGATATTTCGTGTTTGTGATATTATATATCGTGTGTTCGAAATATTTTGTGTTCATGTTTTGGTCAACCCATCTGCAGTGTACAGGTGTCGGGTCCCAGTCAGCTGCTCCTGCGTTGGAATGTGAAGTTTATGAGAAGAATGAAAAATGTCCACATGCAGCACATTGCGCCAGAGTGGAGAAATTCAGCACCATATGGCTGGCAGAAGGCAAATACATTACACAGTGTTCACAAAGCAAGAAGTTTCATGACGCTGGAAAGAAAATCACTTTCACTGATTTGTTCAGAGGATAGGAAGCAGAGGCTAAGTTAAATAAAAAGCACAGTTAATACTCTTGTGAGCTCAGCAAGTTGGCTGATTTTACAACTCTTTAATACAACTAGATCCTCCAGGCTGTGTGTGGAAACAGCGTTTTTGAGCCTGGGGCTACTTGTTTAATATAATTTAGAGCTCTTGAGCTGCCTCAAGAAGAAATCAAATCTGTAGTCAATTGTTCGGCAACTGGCGGACTGTATCTGTCTCACAGGGCACCGTGTAATGAAGGGAGTCTGTATAAGGAGTGTTGGGTTAAAAAGCCAGTTGTTTTTTGGATGGCACATGTGTTAAGATTCAATTTCTTAGCACTGCTGGGAATAACAAATGTCACTGTCTAAAAGCGATCTGAGTTAAATATCGGCTCACTGGGCCGGAGAAGTGGGCGTAGTTCAGTAAAGTGAAGGCATCTGAGCATGAAAGCCCCATTCTGATTGATTTTATTGTTTAGAATTCAGAGCCCGTCTGGAAGATGTCTGCTGAACATTGAAACAGACGGCAAAGCTTCGTCTGTGCCACCAAATGCTAATGGTGCTTTCACAATGAAAATGCCAGCTTCTCAACTAATGAACAAAGACTGATGAGATACGATGGCAGCTTAGTGGGTAGTGGGAGCTGTGTCAAGTTGTTTGCTCTTTTTCACTGCTTTGTCACTCAGTCAGACAAATGGGTTCCTCCTCTCCTTGATTATCTGTAGACGTGGATAAGTTGATGAGTTCCTTTCTGGCTATGAATGCTAAACTGCATGGTTCAGATTTCATTATGCTTCATTATGCTGTCTAATTAATTTAGTTTCCTATTATATGTGTTCCCTGTGGGCCATTATTTTTGCATATTTATACTGTAAGCTGTCATGTTAACAAACTACTAACATTAACTTTGCAAAACTATTGTCTGAAAATCTATTGTCTAAAAAAATAATTGGTGAATGCTGGAAGTCCACTGAGACACACCACAGTCATTCTGTAAATGAAAGATTGCCTCACTGTTTGAATCAAAGAGAATCTTTAAGGAAGTCAGATCCTGCAAGTCCAGAGTGTAATCTAGACAGGATACCAGGGTTAACACAAGTGTCGTGGGACATTAATACCCAAGAGCTCACACCTGGTATGGTGGCCCAGTGGTTAACACAGCTTCCTGGTAGTGCTGGGGCCCTGGTGGCCAAAACTGGGTTTAACATCTCCTCAGAACAACAGCGCTCCCTACAGGACATCACTCCCTACCCAGTCACCATATGGAGGGGGGCTGTAATTCTGGTCCTGACAGAAAAACGCAACCTACTGGCCCCCCAACACTCTGAGGACTCCAATCCAGGTACCTGACCAAGTCAGCCTTGTTTAGCTACTGTAATCTGATGAGCACTGCACGTCAGGTAACGTTGAGCTCTCTGGGGCTGTGCGTTTAGACGGTGTCATGTAAGGCAGGGGCTCACAAGCTGCGGTCGCCCCAGTGGGATAAACTTTTATGAGAAACGGACTCTTGTGTTTAGTGGCTGTGTGTTTTTCTAAACTCCTGCCTACAGCAGTAATTAAACAGCTGCCAGACCCTCCCCACCTACAGTACATGCTGTCCTGGGAGTGCCTGATATTTCATCACCTGAGATATATCTCTCCTGGCCTCAGCTTATCGATTCAAGGCGTTTCGGTGCCCCTGAGCGTAAATCGTTTCCTGTTGGCAGAGAACGCGCTTACAGATCAATGCGCTGTAAATCCTTCATTTTGTTCTACCTGCTCCTGCAACATCTCCTCTGGACCCTGCCGCTCTGATTCTATTTTGCCAGATCAATTCTTTTAAAAACCTGTCAGAAGATGGGGCTAATCGTGAAGTCCGCTTGCGGTACTTCTCGGGCGTTCCTTGGCATGTTCGCCCCTTCCCTGCGAGTACGAATGCGATTATAAAATCTAATTAGACATATTTAGAATGAGAGGGACTTCACTTTCAGGCCTTGCGTTAGTCATTAAGATTGATTTTCCGTCCCGTCGGTTCCTCCGGGCCGGCACGGAGGATTAATTGCTGTCACTCGACAGCCCCACGCATCTTGTACACTTAATAGCTCCCAATGAAGACTGGACAATATGCAGACTGTAAATCGAAAGATTACAACAGGAACCGAGGGAAGCACTCCATCAATTAAGACAATGACAATTTTAAAAAATGACACAGTACAGCCAGTCGGATTTATGCACTATGAAGCGCTTTCCCGCAACAGAACAACATCCCGTCTAGCGGCAGCTGGTAATCGGTTGATGAGCAAAGCACCACGATCGGGACAGGTACAGCACATGCAGATTGCAAGCGCTTCCTCTATAGACCCCTTCCCCATCTCCTTTAAAATGAACGATTCATACACAAGGTTCCCCAGGTGTCCTTAATTTAGGTCATTTCAGATCATCTCATTCATTTACAATCTTTATTTCCCGTCTGTTTTAATCTTGTCAGAAATACTCAACATCCGAGTTAGCGTATACAGTATGGGAAAGGGATGTACTATCTACATAAAAACAGCACAAGATGACCCAGTCCATGATCAGAAATTAATAAACTCGGTGGGTAGTTGAGTGCACAATTAGCGCTCGGCTTTTCGGCTCCTGAAGTGTGTGGTTCTGTGGAGCACATACTGAGATTCCTGGGATACCGGCAAAATCCAAGCCTGACTTCAGATTTGCTGGTGCACCAGCGCCAATCAGCTGTTAGCCCAGCTCTGTTTTACACTCTGTTCGCCACATGAAACACAGGACTGGAGGTGTTGTTAATTGCTCTGCATCTCGCACTCCGAATTCCGGCGCCGCAGTTTCTGCTCGGAGAGATGTACTGTGCTCCTCGCACCAGGTCAAACAAGGCACGGCGCGTCAGCTACAGCCTCTTTTAAGATGCGTTTCATGAATTCGTTGTCCTAAATTATGTTCAATCACCCTCATGGATTATTTCAACTTGACTTCGCTGATGGCCGGCAGCACAGCGCCCACTGTCCGCACCCCGGACAGAGACTCCGCGGATGAGGCACATCTGGGTCCGGCGGTGTTAATCCCCGTGCTGGCTGTGCACGGCGCGATTATCGCGATCGGCGTCGTGGGAAACGCCATTCTGATCAAAGTGTTTTTCACAGTCCGGACCATGCAGACGGTGCCCAACATCTTCATCGCCAGTCTGGCCGTGGGAGACCTGCTGCTGCTCGTGACCTGTGTGCCCGTGGACGCCACGCGCTATGTCGCCGATACCTGGCTGTTCGGCGAGGCCGGCTGCAAGGTCATCTCTTTCGTCCAGCTAACATCGGTCGGCGTGTCCGTATTTACACTGACCGTCCTCAGCGCAGACAGGTAAGGACTTCGCTCGCCTTATACGTCAAATATAGACCGTTGACAATTAACTAAAAGTATCTGTGCGAAGCCCATTGCCATTTTTTTTTCCTTTTTCCATTTAAAAAAGATATTCTACAACACATTCACATCCGTGAATGTTATTATTATTATTATTATTATTATTATTATTATCATCTGATGGATTTCGTGTAAAGAAGAGGAGTAAAAATGTGTTGAATCCCTCAGATAAAAAGGTAAAGACTAAAAATTCCCAGTTGTGTTTTAGCTTAGAATTCTACACACTTTTAAACGCCCTGACAAAAACACAAACAAGAAAAAATGGTCCGAACCCCTCAGTGTAGTTCATTGCATTCACAGCACTGTCTTTACTCAACTTTTCTACCCTTGTTCGCGGAGAAAACATCTTCACACTTCCTCGCTCTGCTCGACCTCTTCACCGAAATGAGGCAGAGCGGCGCCCCTTTCCATCTCTCCGCTTCCGCGATAATCACAGAAATAACAGACACCAGCAGACAGGCAGTAACTGGCGCTCATCTCAGCCGTCACCCCCGTCGGTTAGATCAAACTGTCATCCATCCACTTAATAACCTTTCAGCCCGACACGGCTCTACGGCTATAAACGATCATATCAGAAGTGTCATATTTCTCGTAGTATCACCAGAGAAACGCAATGGAGAGAAACGCGTGTATTCCTTTAACCTAAAGTATAAGAGAGAGGGGCACCATAGCCACGTTTCCCAGTAGCAATAAAAGAAGCCGGGTTCTGTACCCTGACATTGGAGGGATCAAATACCTGACCGTGGTTGTATTAGCAATATGCTCAAGTCACCAGACCCGCCCAGTTCATCCTCGTCAGAAGTACTGGACCCCTTCGTCATATTTACTGTGCAGCACCTTAAACGCATTTTTTACTTTACCTGCATATCTGCAGATCTGATGGCAGTCATTTCCCTGGAAAGTCCTCACTGCTCAAGGGCAATGCCCTCAGACTCAGAGGTTCGTCTCTCCTTTCCCCTCCACTGGCCTCTGCTGTACCGAATCAGTAGAACTGTCCATTGCACACATACACCTCGGTGACGCTCTGAATCCCAGACCTTCGGGACGGCTCAGAGTGAGCCAGAGAGGTCTGTGCAGAAACGTCGGGGTGAGATTTTCCAGGAGGACGCTCGTCTGGGGAAACTGGACTTCAGAATATATTTGATCCGGAATGGATGGTACTGTATATCCTCATATACTGACAGGAATATTGAACGATTGAAGTTTCTTTTTCCCTTGTGAAATCACACTCTGCCACTCTGCTCTGTGTTCTCCGTCGCTGCCTTCTCCCCGTGTGTCACAGATACCGGGCGATTGTCAGGCCCATGGACCTGCAGTGCTCCAACGCCGTGACGAGAACGTGTGCCAAGGCCGCCTGTATCTGGGGGGTCTCCATGCTGCTCGCCGTGCCCGAGGCCGTTTTCTCCGATCTGTACTCCTTCTCCGTGCCGGGAAGCAACGAGACCTTCGAGACCTGCGCGCCGTACCCCCTGTCGGAGAGGCCTCTGCAGGAGGCTCACTCGCTGCTCTGCTTCCTGGTTTTCTACCTGATCCCGCTGTGTGTCACCTCTGTCTATTACTGCCTGATCGCCAGGACGCTGCTGCGGAGCGCGGGCAACATGCCGGGCGAGGAGCACGAGCACATCCGCAAAAAGGTACGCGAGACGACGGCGGCGACAGACAGCTCACAGAGGGTCAGGAAGGGGTCAAATTCGGCAGCATCCATCCATCCATCCATCCATCCATCCATCCATTTTCCAACAGCCTCACCCAATTCAGGTTTGCAGGGGAGCTGGAGCCCATCCCAGCAAGCAACAGGTACAAGGCAGGGTACACCCTGGACGGGACGCCAGTCCATCACAGGGCACACACACACACCCAGACACTCACACCAGGGCCAATTTTCCCAGAAGCCAATTCATGCACCAGCGTGTCTTTGGACTGTGGGAGGAAACAGGAGCACCCACAGGAAACACGTGCAAACATGGAGAGGACATACGAACTCCATGCAGACAGCACCCCAGGAACTGACCCCAGGGCTCCAATGCTCACCACTACACCACTTTCCTGCACCACTGCTGCAGACCCTTGCAGTGATTTCTGAGGGAGGCTACGAGTAACTGAGCACTTCAAACTTAAAACAAAACACAGCACTGTGGGTTACCTTGATAAGATAAGATCACGTTATTGGCCATATACAATTTCTTGTCTTTTCACATACCCCAACTTGCTCTCCATGAGACACACAGACAGGGAGAGAAGCTGGGGGTCAGAGCGCAGGGTCAGACATTGTACAGCACCCCTGGAGCAGTTGGGGTCGAGGGCCTTGCTCAGGGGCCCAATGGAGTAGGATTCCTCTGCCGGCTGCGGGATACAAACCGGCGAACCTTCCAGCCACAGGCGCAGATCCTGTACCCTGAGCCACAGCGCCACCACAGCGCCACCACACCGCCCTATAAGCTGAAGGACTTGTGATTTTGGTCCTAGTAAAGTAACCTGCTCTTAGGTTTTTACAAAATTCTGAAAACACAAGAATAGATCAACTCGTAACAGATGCACACAAAAAAACCCACCAACCACAGATGGCAATACACAAGGAAGGAAAAAACATAAGCCAAGTGCAGTTTCAGGGTGTGTTAGTTTTCTGGCTGTAAGTAGATCTGCCAGCAAAAGATGTCAGGCAAGATTGGTAGTTCATTTGGAAACCATCACTGAGCAGGAGAAGTCGAGAGGTCATTGGCACAGTCACACCAGAAAGCACATCAATCGCCCAGAAGCACTGCATCACTGGGCACTCCTCAGACACATGAAGGCACAGGTACTGGTGACACCCTGTGCACCTGTGAAAAGGAGAGGGCTGGGAGCAGTCTATGGTGTTGCTTACACCTTATGTGCAAGTTTAGATTTGATTAGCTGGTGCGAAAAATTCCTAGAGGATGAGAAAGTTTCATCACAAACTGCTCTCCGGACATTGCAACCATCCAGTTTTTGGCTAGTTCGCTAAACCATAGATGAGAGAAGACTAGGTCCCCTGAAGTGGCTGTTGAAACAAGTAGATCAGCCACTGGATGGGAGCGAGAACAGTGTCCCATTGCACAAGAGCCGGCTACAGTCTTGACATACAGTACTTAGAACAGGAAACCCAGCAAGCGAGTAAGTTTTCCTGCAATCCTGAAATATCCATAGTCTTCAAATGATGTAAAAAGTAGTCACAATTAGTCGATATTTGGTAGTTAAGAGTGAACAGGTAAAGGGATGAGAACCAATCAGTATGAGGAAATAGTTTCAGGTTGGTGAAAGCTTATGACGTCTGGGGTTTCCTTGATCTCGGCTTCGGAGTCAAAACTCGGGAGCAGGGCAGGTCCCATCTGAAATGTTGCAGATCGAGGCACACTGGACTTTTCCATTCCTCTCCACTGCAAGTCTGTTTCACGACTAAACCTGTAGCTGTGGCAGCAGGGCCAAGAGGTTCATTTAGGCTCAAGTGAAGTTCAAGGTCCCAAAACAAAAGGCCAGGGCTGCACACCCAGACGTACTCAAATGCCTGTAAAACAGAAACACGAGTGCCTCCTTCAAACATCTTTTATCTCCCCAACACCCAGAGCTGTCTTCCTTGGGAATATTGATGAATTCTGGTTGTTGAGGCAGGAAGGAGGAAGGAAAGTAGAGAATGTCTTTTGTGTCAGCTCCGTGGGTGACGGACGTGTGGTGTTACAGATCGAGTCTCGGAGGCGCTTGGCCAAGACGGTTCTGGTGTTTGTGCTGCTGTTTGCCCTCTGCTGGCTCCCCAATCACATCCTGTACCTGTACCGCTCCTTCACCTACCACGCCAAAGTGGACACGTCCGCTGGCCACCTGCTGGCCACCTTCCTGTCGCGCGCTCTGGCCTTCAGCTCCTCCTGTGTCAACCCCTTCGCCCTCTACTGGCTCAGCCACTCCTTCCGGGAGCGCTTCAACCGACAGCTGTGCTGCCTCTGCCAGCGCCCTCTCAGCCCGCAGCGCTGCAGCCTGGGGCACAGCACCACCACGGCCACCAGGGGCTCTCTGCCCCACAGTGAGATTAGCTGCCAGCCGGGAAATGAAGTGGAGCAAGGCAGCGTGGGTACTAGCCGAGGCTCAGTTAGCCTCGTTTAGGTTTATATGTCGAGATGCATTGGACACCAGAACTCCCCAGTCACACACCCAGAAACGCACAGGAAGCAGTGTGATTAGGAGCTGACCTTGCGTAAAAGTCACAGCAGTATTGTTCATGCAGTTTCTCGAAATGCTTTACTGTTTTCGTGCAGTTTCAGAATACGTGTTCGCACAATACTGCTTCGGGTCCTGGAAGTGGCCATCGAGGAGTCTCAAGAGTCTAGGGACAATAGTCAGACATCGAGCTATCGGGTCAACATTTGCAGTTCTCCGGAGCTTCGTAGCAAAAAAGGAAATGCAGCGTTTGCTGAGTGGAAGGGGGTCCGAGACACATTGATCAGAGGAATCCCGTGGTTTACCCTGGTTAATGGAGGTCTTATTAAACGATTAAGGGTATTCAACGGTTGAGGAAAAGAGGATAAAAAAGGCAGACAGAGAGAGATGAGAGAGAGAAAAGGAGGTGGGAAAGACAGGCGTCCCAAGTCTCCCGGAAGTTCCGGGAGTGTCCCTGAAATCCATAATCCATAATCTCCTGGAAATCGCCCCCCCGCTCCCAAATGTTTCTGTTGGCGACACCCCTGATCTGAAAAATCATCAGCGAATCATCTGATTATATAATGTTTGAGCCATCTGAGAATCAGCTCAAAAACTGGTAAACGAGCCGCGTCCCTGCACAACGAAAGTTGGCAAAGAAAGTGAAATTCTTCAACTGGGCTGGAGAGTTATAGTATCTATAGTGTATTGCATATATATTATAGTCCCTATCAGTGAATTATTTAATTATATAGCTGTGAGTTTTGTTTCAAGGGGAGCTCCCCTGGTCTGCAAATATTCACGGGGGGGCAACCCCCCCATAGTTTTTCAGGGTTGGGATGTCTGGCCAGACACAGAGAGGAGAAGAGACATTGCCAGGTGGGAGGTTCTTGTATTTGAACTTTGTTAAGAGCTCTTGCCATTCTGTTGTTTTTAGGAAACTCTGATTTCCAGTATGGAGAACCCCTAGGTTAAAAACTGTCTCTCCTGATTACTGGATGCATTTTTAGAACAGGGAGATAGGATTCCATTCCTTTTCTAGCATTTTGTTTGGAGTAGATGGTAGTTTACCTCTTTTTTTGGCCTGTTAGGTGATATATAGGATTTAGGGTTTTCCGATTGGTCAGGATGTAGGCCTCTGATATGTTTGTAAATAGAGTGACTAGCATGTTGTATGTTTAGAGTGTATTGTCATTATTAATAAATTTATTTAACCCAGTGTGCCTGAATTATTACACTTGTCATCATAGCTGTGCCTGAGAACAAAGGTGCCTCTAATTATACCAACTGCTCTGGTATATTCTTGGCAAAATCTTTACATTTTTTGGGTTATGATTATTTATTTTAATGACTGATTAAAGGGCGGGCTCTATTTCTGTATTGCTCTATTTTCATAATCCTCCTTTTGTAACCATAACAAATAGGGTGATCTGAACTTTAAGTACTACACATACAAATATACACAGCACAAGCCTTTTGAATAATGTTTCAAAACAAGCATAAAAAAGCACAAATATTAATACTGCAAAGAGAAAATAACAATACAAATAACGGACCAAATGGCATCTCTAATTTATTTCTTAATGTACAATTGATATTTCTTCATTGTCGAAGGGCAGAATTAATAATACATTACTGTTATCACCATTATTTGAGGTATAGCTTTAGTCAAATGAAAGTTAAAAAAATGCCTTTCCTCCTGCCTGCCTCACTAATGTGCCTCAACAGTCTCTTGTCTTGGAGCATGCATTCCTCGTGTGATGTTTTTTCACTTGCAAAACAAATACCCCCCAACTACCAACGGCTTATATGTGTATTATATGCTGAATAAACAACTCATCAGAGCCAAACCGATCACAGTGCAAAAAAAATCTAGATCACCCTCTCTGAGAAAAGCTGCACCGCAACGGAATTGATCTTTTGCACATAAAACCCAGAATGTATGTCTCCGGACTCTGTTACGCAGGCCGGTCTTTGATGAAGTGTTTTGCGGCAGGAACCGCTTATTAGACACTGCAGCGCCCCCTGGCGGAATAATGGTGCAACTCGCAGCTGAAATACCTCCTCTGTGCTTCAAGGAAATTAAAAGGACAGCTTTTGAAATGCGAAGGCATTACTTTCCTCTTCTGCTGTTTTAAGCCTTATAGAACATACCGTGCAGCGATGAAAAAGAACAATATCTCACATCAACAATGAATTGTTATCCGAAAAATACGTCTTTAATAAAAATATTAATACTCGGACTAACATGAATTTGAACAATTTTATGTAAACGTATCTTACTTTGGAAGCATGACAGCAGTTTTTTTCATACACGGACGGAGATCGTTAGCATTCAGCGGTTCTACAAGTGAGGGAGACTAATATTTAAAAAAAATGAACTGATGACGTTTATTTAGAATATTAAAAATATACCTGAATAAGAACGCGTCACAGTGAGCACGTTGGACGATTTTTTTGTTAGTTTTAAAGCACTGTTCACTACGACATGACATTAACAGTTCTGTCTTCTACACCTGCATAACTGCGTCTTACTCGGAAACAGCTTTCTTAAGCTTTGCTTTCCTTCCTGTAAGGTCGACTGTAAACAGATACAAACTGAATTTGATATAAATGTAATTATAAATTATTCTTCACCTCCGATTAATTTAAACGACTGCAAAAGTACAAAATCAAGTAAAAGCTGTCCCAATGTACAAGATCTAGTGAATCTCACTTAACACGTACATTGTATATAGATCGACGAAGCCAACCAATGAGATATGCCTCATCTTCGACCTTAATAAAATACGTTTTTAATGCTTTGGCTAAAAGGCAAAGCTTTTTGTTACAGAATCTATTGAAAAACATCCTCAACTCTAACATGAACAAAGACATACAGTCTTTTTAGACGGCTCTCACTGTAGACATTAATTTCACGAGATGCTAAATACCAACGTCCCATGAGGATCTGAACTACTGACCCCCGTGCTACTCAATGCACTTTCTACAACGTTTCTGAACTGCACTACGGCATATTGAGAAAATAGGCAAACTGCACACACATTGTTAAGGCTAGCTTGTACTAAATATATTTTGTTAGCTTTCCTGACTAAAACTTCGCGTTACTAAATTTTAAATATCGATGGTGTTTTCCCGGAAGCGCTTCTCTTACCCCGGAAGTGCTTTCGGGAGGAGCGTGCCGTCTGGAGTAGATGTTGGCTAAGTGAGCGGTACTCAAGGTAAATAAGTACAATTCACATTTTTGTTGTTTTACCAGCAACGATTTCTTAATGTGAAAAGGCTTTATGAATGCCTTTAGGGATCAAAGAACCATACGACGCATTTTAAATAGTTTTCAGTTTGTGAGTTCGGATGTGAGATACTCAACGGAGTGCTCGATCAGAAAGTGGATTAGCCTAATGTTGTTACTATATTTATTTTTTCCCCCGCAGCAATAAAAATATCGATATGTTGAAACGCATTTCAGATATCCAAATTCTATTTTTTATACGATTAATTAGATATCGGTTGCGTTTTACACAGATAGCAATAACCTCCTCTTTTAATGATCACAGTTCCAGTATTCATTGTTAACAACATGCAGTCTTACTGTCACACGGTGCATGCAGAAGTACATATCGGTTGTGATCCACAGCGTTTTGGTTTGTAATGTGCAGTGTTCACCAAAAAAGGACGAGTTGCAAATGCGTTTGTGGGTCTTCGGAATTTCTGTCTACAATCCCCCTCGTGTCCACAGACATCGGCGTCGATGTCTTTTAAGTTCCTTTTGTCCTGAATTGGCGCACAGCGCAGCCACGACCTCAGGATATAAAACGAGCAGCCGCATCGCCCCTGTCGACGCGAGAATAGCCTTAGCCTGCTGTGGTCACGGCGTGCGGGTTCTGTGTCGCAGATGAGCGGGGAGTCCGGCGGGAACGAGGAGTTCCTGGAGCAGCTCCGGCTGCAGCAGCTGTACGGCCAGAGCCGCGAGGCCGGGAACGGAGACGACCCGTACACGTTCGTGGACCCCGAGGACGGGACCGTGTACGACTGGGATCAGGAGAAGAAGGCGTGGTTTCCCAAGGTGCGGCCCGGAGCCACACTGCACTAAGGAGCGCTGGGAGGGGTGAATCCTGCAGCGTTAGCAGTGCATAATGTGCTGTGGCCAGCCTGAAGCAGGCAGCCGGGTCTCTTGCTTGTGAACCCCACAGCCCTCCAACCTTGTAGCAAAGAAAATGGTGTACAACACGTGATGCAGACTCCGTATATGTGAAAAACTAAGGCTGCTGCTGGAAGAGGTGTGAGTGGGGCCAGCAGGGGGCGCTCATCCTGCAGTCTGTGTGGGTCCTAATGCCCCAGGATAGTGACGGGGACACTATACTGTAAACAGGCGCCGTCCTTCGGATGAGACCTAAAACCGAGGTCCTGACTCTCTGTGGTCATAAAAAATCCCAGGGCGTTTCTCGAAAAGAGTAGGGGTGTAACCCCGGCGTCCTGGCCAAATTCCCCATTGGCCCTTACCAATCATGGCCTCCTAATAATCCCCATCTATGAATTGGCTTCATTACTCTGCTCTCCTCCCCACTGATATCTGATGTGTGGTGAGTGTTTTGGTGCACTATGGCTGCCGTCACATCATCCAGGTGGGGCTGCACACTGGTGGTGGTGGAGGGGATCCCCATTACCTGTAAAGCGCTTTGAGGGGAGTGTCCAGAAAAGCGCTATATAAGTGTAAGCAATTATTACTATTATTATTATATTGTTCAGGCCTGTTGCGTTCTTTATTTCTTACATGCTACTCTAGCCCTGTTGTTAGATGATACATTGGGTTGTGATGGGGGGCAGCTTGTGTTACATTAACTGGCATTTGTTAACGTCGGCGTTTCGGGGAGTGATCTACACACTCTGACCTAGAAACCTGATTCCTCCCCGTCTGAACACTCTCGAACCGCTGCACATGTGATGTTTGCGTGCAGCTCACTCTGGTCTTCTTCCCCTGACCCCCCCCCCCCCCCCAACTGCCGTGCCCAGATAACCGAGGACTTCCTGGCGGCGTATCATGCCAACTACGGCTTTAACGAAGAAGGGACAGGCAAACCGTCGGTCTCGGAGGCGCCCGCAGCAGACCCTGTGGCCCAGAAGAGTGCTCCCCAGAAACCACAGGCGGAGGGCGCCGAGGTCACCCAGCCCAAGGAGGGCAAGCAGAAGGAGAAGCGCAAGGCAGACCCAGGTGAAGAGACGGGCTCGCTGATTTCACGTGTGTGCCGCCCCGTTAGAGCAGGGTTGGGCAGTCCTGGTCCTGGGAGGCCATGTGAGTCTGTAGCAAGTCTAGGTCTGTTTAAAAGAGCAGCACCTGAAGAGCCGGTAGCTGTTGTTCTGTTGGTCCCGCTAAATCCTCACAAACTGATTTAGGTCAGTAAGAGCTGAGTTGGTATCAAAGGCAGCGGACACCATGCCTCCAGGACTAAAACCATATTTTTATATATATCATTTCTTTGCAGGTTGGTTTAACATAGATCAAGAAAAGAACACCAATATTTACGTGTCGGGTAAGTGGTTTCTCATCGCAACAAGCTGTTGGTTAATTAATTGTTTAATATTGGTATACTAACAAACTGTTTCCAGACAGTGGTGATAGATTGTGAAATGGGTTTCTGGGTTAGCTGTCGCACAGCTATCCAGACTGATTTGCAGAGATTTATTTTAGCTACATCTTCCAAAATAGCAGGAAAGCACCTACAGTATATCCGTCTCAGACACATCAATGTCTTCTTAAACTGCCCTGTTTTCTGTTACATTCTTGTGCCTGAATTAATTCTGTCGGATTAATTGTTTTTAGAGCTGCAGTCACAGGAAGCTGTGCTGTAGTCTGTGTTTGTCTTTCCAGCAAAACCAGTACCTGTCGTTTCCTTTGTCTGCCTTCCACTGTGAGGATATTACTTAATTGCTTTGCGCTCTTTGGCTGTTTTGCTTTGGCCGAGGGATTGAAAAACGCTCAAGCGGGATAAACCGGTCTATTAGCCCAGCTGGAAGAAGAACATAATACAACAACAGTCGGTTCAGTCTTTTGCTCTGCAGTCATTTGTGTTGAAGACAGAGCAAGGCAGCCCCTTTCTGCTTGCCTGGCTCGCAGCGCTGCTTTTGTCTGTAATGACCTGCAGGCAGCAGGGCCCCCCAGAGGCAGTCCGGAGGCGGCGCCGTAATGTCCCCAGCTGATTTCAGATCTCTCCCAGTAATTGAGCCACAACTCCGGGCTGCCTCTCTCCTGCTCTATTAATGCCACGTTCTTTTTCCATTAAGCTATTTAAATACCTGAAGTCCATTCAGTTGGAAGAAAAAGTGCAGAACGTCTTTGATTCCTCGCTCGATTATGCTTGCATTTTGAAAGAAAGCACTGCTTGTGTAACAGCTCTGATTTTTCTGGTCCGTGCACGTCTGTATATAAGAAAAATATGCAATCCTGGTTTTGAATAAGGATTTAGGATTGAAGGATATATAAACACCATGTATTTAGTCTGTATATTTGTGTGTTTTAATGAAACATTCATTGTTTTATCATTTCTTATTTATTTGACTGACACCAGTATCGTAAATGACTTAAATTAGTACTTCTTGATAAAGCTGGGCATATTACTAGAGTGATCTCGCCTACCATGTGCAACCTTGCTTAACGGTACAACAGCTGTGTCTCTGCCTGGATTCGAACCCATAACCTTCTGGTTATGACATCGGAGACATCACCACTGCTCCACACTGCTGCTCTTTCTATTTGTGCCTTTCTATTAGTATTTTTGGTATACTAATTAAGGGGTGCTTGTTTGTTAGGTTTGCCTCTGGATATAACCCCAGAAGAGTTTGTGGGCATCATGTCCAAGTGTGGCATCATCATGCGGGACCCAGTGACTGAAGAATATAAAATCAAGCTGTATAAAGACAACAAGGGAAATCTGAAGGGGGACGGACTCTGCTGTTATCTAAAGGTCTGTAACTGGAGCCGAAATGTATAAACAGTATGCTCCTGTCATTTTGTGATTGTCCCCATTTAAATGTTAAGTCAACCTGAAATATGTTTTTTTATTGAAGACCTTAGATCAAATGGTTGTTCGATGCAGTTGAAATAATTGTGGTAATGCAGTGTTTAGCCGACAGAGGACACTACAATCACATTTTGTTGATAAAAAAAGGTGAACGCCATTTTTTTTTTTGCACAAGTTCTTTGAGAATTGCATGTTTTCTGGTATGTAGTACCTGTCTGGGCAGCTCAGCTGTCATGTCTTGTACTGTGCAAATGGGGAAGTAAGATCATATAAGTCTTCCAGTATCACCTGCCTTAAAACTAGGCTCTTCAAGGGTCTTTCCCACACTCCTTTTTGCTCTTGACCTGTCCTTGGGAACATCCTCATGTTCTTCTCCAAGCCCTTTGAAATGATTGAATATCAAGCATCCGTTCCATTAGCACTGTCTTCTATTTTAAATCTCTTCAGTCAGGGAGCCTGCATGCTGGGAATGGATCTGAACCGGGCTAGTTGGCGTCGCTAGTTGAGTCATGAGAGGCAGATAGAAGCTCAGGCCCTGTCAGCTAGCTCACAGCGTGCAAGCCCTGTGTGGAGACAGTGAGCGCAGCAGGACTAGTGCTTGGTGTCCGTGTGCTTCTGTGCAGAAGGAGTCTGTGGCCCTGGCAGAGAGGCTGATAGACGACTCCGAGATCCGGGGGTACAGGCTGCACGTGGAGGCCGCCCGCTTCGAGCTGAAGGGGGAGTACGACGCCAGCAAGAAGAGGAAGAAGGCGAAAGACTACCGCAAGAAACTGCAGCGACAGCAGAAGTACGCCCCCCATCGGCAGCGTGCTGCAGTACCAGCTGTGCATGCACACGCATATACAGTGGATATAGAACCTGCTCAGTAGCTCCTTGTCGCTTGTAGCAGTGTAAAGAAAACACGAGCGCTGCCGGTTGTTTTCTTTTCTGTCTGTTTGCATTGGTAATGTGGCCAGCTGAAAAAAAAAGTTCTGTGCACGTGTTCAGTTTGAAGAAAGTCACCTAGTTGATCGAGGAGTAAATATTCTAACTGAGTGGAGGGGTATAAAGCCCTCAATATAAACCGCTCAAGTAAATTAAATGAGCTTTTTATCTCAAGACAGAGAAGAAGAAATAATGTTTTTAGAGCTTGTGGAGGTTTTATAAATCTGGCTTCCTGCCACTTCGTTACAGTGCATAAGCCTTTCCCTTTAACTGATATTCTGCAAACAAATTCTCTCTCAGTACTGGTTTAGCTAGACTCGCATGTGTCAGTATAGGATTTACTTCTGGTCATCTTTCCAGCACCTCTCTACCCTATGTGAAGGGCCTAAGCTGGACCATTTCCAGATCTGATATTGCTTTTATTTACATTAGATAAAAGATTACACAAAAGGTTATTGGGAAATAAAGATTGATGCAGTTTTACTCATACACACTTCATACAGGCCAGTAACTTAATGCTTGTTGTGTTGTGAATTGGCTCTTGCAGGCAGCTGGACTGGCGGCCAGAGAAGAAAGCAGGCTCTGTCCGCAAGAGAAATGAGCGGGTGCTCATCATCCAGAACATGTTCCACCCCAGCGATTTTGAGGTGAGCTGGGTGTGCCCCTAGAGGGAAGGTGGGGCTTCGCAGAATAGTTTGCAGAACAGTGGCGTTCCTGATCGAAGGAAGTCAACAGCAAGGATATGACTGTGCAAAACCACACACGACAAAACCCTCATAAGAGAAAACGTTTCTAGTTTGTTTCCTCGTTTATTCAAAAGGAAAGAGAGGGGAGTGATTTGTAGAATGTTGAAGAAATGCTTTAAAACCTGCACTTGAGTTGTTCCAGGTTGTACGGTCGGTCATGAATGGGACCGCCTGCAGCTCTGTGTGCCGTTGCCTGATGGGTGCTGTGTGCATCCCAAAGTGCAGCTTAATGAGTGCCTTTGTACAGTATCCAGCCTAGCAGGCTCATTGGCAAGAACATGAAGATCCTGGCCCATGGAAATGTCGATTCCTGAGTCCATCGATAAGTTATTCAGATGGTGTCGGTACCAGTTTCAGTAATGAACTTAAAAATCCTAGCAACTGTTCTCTTGAGGGGTTTTGCGAATGTAGTTTATTGTGAGAGTTCCTTTTTGTTTTGCCTTATGCCTTTAACATGATAATTCATTTTAACATCTGATGTGTCCCTCTCAGTCACATGACTAGTGAGCACCTTTATATAAATATATTATGTAACCCGTGTAGACAGCATCTTGCTGAACTGGCTGTCCCTGTAAGTGCTGTGACTGCCTGGAATTTAGGTGTGGCAGCATTTGCTCAGATTTACTCCTATGAGTCTGGCTTTCAGGAATCAGGTACTTAACAGGTAATCGGGAATTTTCTTTGTCACTGAAATACAAATGCCTTGTTTTTGGCTCCACAAGAGTTTTCCTGTTTGAGATACTACTTTACTAACACCCTTAAAACAGAATCTACAATATCCAGCCTACAGTCCTCATTACAATCCAGGCCACCATCATTCATCTCATTACCTAGATATGATAAATACTAAATACTTAACTTGATTTTTGTTGGTTTTCTCAAGTCTCAATAACTTGAACACTTGCAGTTCGCCAGTGAGGCTGCTGTGCTCTATGCGTTTGACGTCAGTCTCATTCCTTTGTAATTGCCAAGTGTAGCCACACATTCAGGGCTACAGAATAAAGTGCACAAACCTGCCAGCACTACCCTCACTGCTCCTTCATATCATCAGCGTAAACAGAGGAAAGAAGGAGATACGGTGTTTCTACACCACGTTTTCCATATTAAATAATATTATTTATTTTAAGAAGGCTCTAAGGGCAGGCTCACTTCACGATATTCATCTCAATCAGCAAGAGTCCTTGAAGGCTGTTTTCATTTGGGATCTGTTTGATCTGGTTTACCATCTGAGGTTTTCATACATTACAAGGCCACTTGTTCTTCAAGGAGATAAAAGAACTAGCCTGAGTGTGAAATCGTTATGTGAGAGCAGAAGACAGGAGCTTTAAAGGCTATTGAATGCAGCAGAGTTGTATTGAAGCTTTGAAGCTTCAAATGCACATTCATTGTGAAACTGATTGGCTTGGCATCTTTACCTTGCCCCCTGTGCCTGCCATGGTTGGGTTATAAATGATATCTTACTGATTTAATATTTCAGTGCTGGAGAGAACTTTGTTCTATAAGTAAACAGTCAAAGCTGGACCTTGTTCAGTCAATATTAAGTGGGTTTTTTCACACTGGTTTCATTTAAAGAAGACATAGAGTTTAATTCCACACTGGAGGATAAGAAGAAGGGGGAAAATCAGATGCAGATCCTTCTTTAAAGCAGAAGTGTGCTGCAGAAGATAAGTAAATGATTGAATGATTGATGTGCAGAGCCTTCTTCTGAAAAGGTCTTGTCATGTGTGAACTGCAAGACTGCCAGGCAGAGAATGCTTCGTTGCATGCGGAAATGTTTATTTAAAAAAAGTACGAATTTACTGGTGTTTTAATAGTTTTGACAGTCGTCTCCTTTTTTGTATGATTTTTAAGCAATCTGAAAAAGCAGGTCAATGAGACCGGTGGGTGAACCTTTGTCTTGGCTTTGTCATAAACCATTCAGTGTATTTCCTGTATTGGGAGTGCAGAATAATTAAACAGAAGTAAGTAATGTCTCTACAGGGAATGAGTTAGTATTTTCCTTTACTCCGGTCAGTGCCCATTCTTCAATCCAGTAGTCCTTTTCCAGGTAGTACTGTGGTTTGTATTCTCTCTAACCATGTGCTCTAAACATGGTTGCACGTTGGTGGAGGGTGAAAGGTGAAGATGTGAGTGTAGAACCCTTTCTGGAAGTGTGGATTTTTGGATGGTTTCAGTGGGAAGCAGGGTTTGTGTAGTTTCAGGGAGACGGAGCAAGACTGCTGACCTTTCTTTTGCGGCCTCTGTCTGAACACACACAGGAGGACCCCCTGGTGCTGAATGAGATCCGCGAGGACCTGAGGACAGAGTGCGAGAAGTTCGGTCAGGTCAAGAAAGTCATCATTTTCGACGTGAGTGCAGTTCTGACAGCGGGGGGTTACGGCTCCTGTTATTTTTTCTCACTAGCAATGTAACTGTGCTCTCCATAAACAGTGTCATGATTTTATAGTAAAACAGACAACAACCGTCAACAGCTCAAGGTCTTACAAAGATCTCTTTGTCAGCACTTGGGTAGGTTGTGTGCAAATGCCTTGTCATTTTTACCATGATTTTTTTTTTACCATTGAGGATCGTGGTAAGTTTTAATTCAAGGGCTCTCTCAGCACTCTGGGGTGTGTTCTGTAAAAGCTCCCTGTGAAACACTGAATCTTCTCCGAAGATAGATCAACCACAGTGGGCCTTCCAGAAGCTGTGGGAGGAATGTATGGAGGGCACCTCCGGAATCTTTTACCTAAGACTTTGAGAAAATCAAGGCTGAAATTAGAACAAAAATCCGTGCTGGCTTGGCGGTTTGTGCTCTGCACTGTTGGATTTGCATGTGACAGCACTCAAGCCAGAACGTCACAAAGCGCGCTTGGCTGTGCCCCTCAGAGACACCCGGACGGAGTGGCATCCGTGGCGTTTAAGGAGCCGGAAGAGGCAGACGTGTGCCAGCTGGCTCTGGACGGGCGCTGGTTTGGCGGGAGGAAGCTGTCCGTACAGCACTGGGATGGCACCACCGACTACCAGGTAAGGCCACAGCCGTAGTGAGGTCTTCCCCGTTTATTTCTTTAATAGGATCGGCGGCTCATCTTCCTGGGAGCGTGCCTTCGTGGCACTCGTGTGCACTGGGGGTGGCAGTTGAACCAGCCGTCGCCAGGCTAATTTGCTGTTGGGACCAAAATTTGAGCACCTCTTAGGAATGTGTCCACACCCTCATAAGCCGGAAAAAGATTTTCTAATTTTGTCGGGCATTCGGAACTAGGAGCTCGGCCATTTCCTGTGACGTTACTGCGGCGGCGTTGCTCTTTCGTGTGGGCTGCAGTGTCCTAATTTGTGGTTTGCCGGGACCCCCGCGAGAGTCGAACTCCGGGGTTGCGACTGTACCCCGTCTGTAACTGACTGTACACGGCGCCCGTGTCTCTGCGCAGGTGGAGGAGACGAACAGGGAGCGCGAGGAGAGGCTGAAGGGCTGGGCTTCCTTCCTGGGGGAAAAGGACTCGGGCAAGGCGGGGGGAGAGGCCCTCAAAGACAGTGCCGGTCAAGCCGAGAAGGGGGCTCCTCAGGACCCCAAAAGCAGCACGGAGGAGCCCCCCAGCAAGCTGGAAGGGCCAGGCACAGAGCACCCCGAGCCTGGAGGAGCCAAGGAGGAGGCCGAAGGCAGTGGGGCCGGAGTGTCGGAGGAGGCTGTTGCAGATTCCACAGACAGCAGCCTAGCTGGGAGTGAGGAGGAGGAGGAGAGTGAGGGGGCCTAGGCGTCTCACGCCGTGTCTCGGAGATCTCTGACTCACTGGAGTCCACCTCTGCTGTGTACATGACTAGTTAATAATCATTTTAATGGTGACCCTCCCCAGAATTAAGAGATTCCACTAGCTTTACAATCTTCCAGCGCCTCCCTGTGTGGCATAAAGTTGCTTTGTTTTCCTTTGTTAGAAATGCTTGTCATAGGAAAACTTTAATGGCTGGTTTTGTGATGATGGAAATAAACTGTGTGATTTTTGTATTTTTTACTGTTATTAAATCGGCTTCGCCACCAGGAATTGGTGTCTTGTTAAGACTTCCTCCTGTTCTGCGTGAGTTACAGTGAGCCGGCTTCAGCTCCTGTGAGCCGGAGCCCTGCATGTTTTAGGAACTTCTTTATGGAATTGTTGGGAGACCTGGCAGTGGCCAGCGGATCCTTCTGAGAATTTGTAATAAACGGCTTGGCTGAAACAGAAACCTGTATACTTGTCCTTTGCCCTTGAAGGATTCAGGTTGGCCCTAACTGGTTTAACTGGGATTACCAGCCATTGAGAGTCTACAGAGAGACACATTAAAGATAACGCTCAGCCATTGTTTCTGGGAATCCACTACTGAGATGCTTTATAAAAACTGTAAAATAACCTTTGGATTCAATTTGAGTCTAGTATAATGTTTCTTTATTAGCCCTATACAATTTCTTGCATTAGGAATTCCTCTTTCCGCATACCCCAGCTTTTCTCCATGGAGACACAGACAGGGAGAAGCTTGGGGTCAGAGCGCAGGGTCTGCCATTATACAGCACCCCCGGAGCAGTTGGGGTTAAGGGCCTTGCTCAGGGGCCCAACGGAGTAGGATTCCTCTGCCGGCCGCGGGATTTGAACCGGCAACCTTCCAGTCACAGGCGCAGATCCTTAGCCACAGGGCCACTGCTCCACCCACTGTGGACTAGTTTAGTGTGAAAAATTTGGACTTTTGGCTACTCGGCTTTTCTTTTTTTTTCATTATTTAACGGATAGAGGCAAGAAATGTGTGTTTATTAATTATAATGTCTAAATATTTAACCTTTATTTACAACATCCAAGTATACACTGCATTTATTTCTGTATCTCTGCTGATATTGTGCATAACATATTTATTTATATATCAGACCTGATTCACCGAAGTGTTTTTTCATATAGAGGTGTAAAAACATTGTGAGTAATAGTGTTAACTAGGAACAAAATAAGAATGAAACCTAAACTAATACATCTAAAAGTAACAGAGTGCTAAAATACTAATAGACCCACACACCTACCCTTTTGTTAAAATCGTCAGTATGTAGTTAGTAAGTTTGTTAGCACCTAGACTGTGAAGTACTGCTGCCACTAAATTTTCAGGGCTTACTAAATGGTTGGGGGGGAATGAGAAGAAAGGTAGACGACAATGGAGAATTAACTTCAGCACAAAAAGGTTTTTGTGTGTTTTGTTGCATTTTTCTACTCTTGAAATGTTGATTCGGGACACTCGGGCATCTCCCAACTTAAAACAGATAAGACAGTTTTGGCCTTCGCCTGATCACGCTGGATGATTGTAAATCTATTGCCAAGGCTGGGACAGTATGGCCCGCGTGTTGGTTACACTAAAACGCTGCGATGGAGCGGACTGGAACGGCCGCAGCTTGTGAACCCCTGCCTTACAAGACACAGTCTAGACGCACAGCCCCAGAGAGCTCAAAGTTACCTGACGTGCAGTGCGCACACCTGGGCCAGCCCCCTCGGTTCTCCAGCGGGACGCTGGGACATCCTCCCTGGGGAGGACTGCGAGGCAGTGCTTGGCTAAAACAGACCGCAGCTTCCGACTCTGTGACGTCAAGGTGCTGTACCTGGTTCTGTACCTCGCGGGGGCATGGTTGGTGCTGCTCGGGCTGCCTATAGCCTGGTCTCTGCAGCCCTCGGAGGCCAGGCGTCGCTGGATCTGGTCTGTATCATGGTGGGCAAACCCAGTTGCCCCAGTAAGCGGGTTTTGCGCTGTTGCTTGTGAGTTCGGACCAGAACCTGCAGTCCAGTGCTCCAGTATGACCGTGGACACTGCTGTAGGAAGGGACATCCTTCTGATGAGAGGCCAACCTGAGGTCCTGACTGTTAGAGCAGTAGAGGTTTCATGGCCCTGTACGAGTTGGGGTATTAACCCAGCTGTCCTGACTGAGGAATCTCCCTGAAGCTATCTGTTAATTCAGCTGCTGAGCCAGTTTGTCGCTTCTCCACCTGGTCTGCTGTGCACTGGGGCTGCTGGTGCAGAATGGCAGCTTTGTCCCACCCCTTTGGGGGCCTTTGAGATGAAAAGCCCTCTGCTAGCTGAGGCGATTTTTTGTTAAAATCATTTCTGAAAGGACGACTTGCTCGATTAAGAATCGCCATCAGCAGCAGGACTGGGGTGAACAATGAAGCTGGACCCGTTCAGTCTTTGAATCTGCACATGGGCGGACGTGAAATGATCTCTATATCCAATTGGATCCCCTGCTAGATCCGAGACTCTCTGTGGTCCTTCGGGGTG
This sequence comes from Lepisosteus oculatus, assembly GCF_040954835.1. Lineage (NCBI taxonomy): Eukaryota > Metazoa > Chordata > Actinopteri > Semionotiformes > Lepisosteidae > Lepisosteus > Lepisosteus oculatus. Next base: position 49,067,027 of record NC_090703.1, read on the forward strand.
CCCTTCAAACGCGAGGATTGATTTTTTTATTTGGAGCAACATGTAGAGCTTTGTTCTTACGCGCGTCCACGCTGCCCCCTGTTGTTCGGCTTGTACCTCAGATTTTGGGTGCCTTCGTTTCGCCCTGCGCGAATCGCACTCGGTGCGCCGGGAAGAGAAGACGAGAAGCGCTCTAGACTGAACCTTGCTGTGGGAAAAGGTCCGGTAATAGCGGCATTATCCCGTTTAATTAATATCACTCTTTCTTTCAGTTTGTCCGTGTCATCAATTTGCCTTTTGTGTTCCTGGTCCATTTTCATTCATTACCGAGATGAGGGGACATTCTCGGCGTGTTTTTTTCTTTCTTTCAGTATTCTCTTTTACCTAAGCAAGGGCCATTTTCACCACTTACAGGTACACCTGCAATTTTTATAATGCGCATAATTGCTTCACCCCACCGGCTATAGAATATTTAAAACCTGATTTAAAACTTTTGCTAGCAAGTGACGTGGAGTCCAGAGTCATGTCTGTCAACTGGGGCAATGCGTAACAGTCGGTTTTATATGGATTGTTTAGATTTTCATGCACGCATCTCTCTCATGCATACGGAGAGAAACCGTGAATTAAAATAGCACGATTAACATTAACAAACCCACAAACATTCCGTCATCACGTTACACCATCATCCTTTAGACTACAATAAAGCACCACTTGATGCTTTCTTGCATCAGATGACTTCTGGCATCGAAGGCCTGACCGATTCCTGTTATATCAGGGAGTTTATTTTTCCAGGAAAGTGGCTATAATCCTGTAGGACGGGGATTGTCGGTCGTTTATCCAGTGTTTAAGCACACTTGGGTTGTTTTCCCCCCCACCTGTCCACTAAACGCGCGGTACGCTTTCAGAAACGAAAGCACCTTCACTGAAGTCGGAGCTGTGCGGAGTGGGGGGCGGGCAGGCAGCCGGGCAGCCGGGCGCGGAGCGCGGGGGGCGGACGGGCGGACTCGCCTGGGCGCATTCCGCTCATACCTGTCCCGAGCGGGAGGAACGCCCACGCGGCGCCCAGGTCTCTGCGCGGAGAACCGCAGGTGGGAGTGGGAGGGGGGCGTGGCTGGCGGCACACGTCGCCAATCAGCGCACAGCTCTCAGGCCGACCTCATTATATCTGGAGGAACTCGAAATTCCGCGTGAGAAGCGCGGTAGAGATGTGGGTTTAGCGTATTCTCCGGACTGGGTTTTAAATTTATTTATTTTTTACAGTTCAACTTTTACAACTATTTAAAAAAAAAAAAGCGACTACCGGATTAGTATGCCCGGAATAAGATCGCGCTGGACCGCCGCATAGACTAAAAACCATCACCGCACAATTACAGGCAAGTAGTATCATCTCACAGCACGGCAATATTGCACTTGATGTTCCTTAGAATTTAGTTTCGCATTGGCCAGGCGCGTTTTCAATTATAGGACGGTACTGTTTTCATTTTTTTTTAATTAAAAATGAAGTGAGACTTATTTTTCTCAACATTTGTAATTCTCCGTGTGGGTTCTATAGCATCGCAGCAAGCGATTTAGTTTTTTTTTTAATTATTCAGCATTAGAATAAGATTAACTTAATAACACAAAAATCGCGTTATTGTATAAGGCTAGACCAAATAAAACACGGGTTGAAAAGTTTCCGCTCAACAGGAAAACAAGTGTATCATTACATATGTGAAACAATAATTGGATTTAATAGGTGTTTCTCTGTATTTGAAACATCCAGTACAGGAAAACAATTCGTGACCTGATATCTTCACATAACAGCAAGGAAAGGGATTATATTTTAGGATTCTTTAACTTGTTAAAAAAATGTTTTTATTCACTGAAAAGCAGAGCCTGTCATTACGTTTAAGCTTCCAGATGAGCGAGAAGCTTCTCTCAGTGGTTCTGAGAGAAGATATACTTCAGTGATATATATTGGTGGTGGTGGAGGGGAGACCCCATTACCTGTAAAGCGCTTTGAGTGGAGTGTCCAGAAAAGCGCTATATAAGTGTAAGCAATTATAATTATTATTATTATATATTATACCTCACAGTAAAAACGACCCTAGAAATAGCTTAAGAGACGTTTCCTTGAATATGCCCTGAGTGAAAATGTTTTGTTAACATTGTACAATGGGGTTCAAAAGAAGAATAACCTGATAAATAAGTTTTGTGGAACGTATTTGTGTATGTTTTTCCCCTTGGAAGGGCTTATTCTAGAGCGTCAACATATAGTCAGTGTAACTCCTGCGCCCCCTGTCCAGACACAATTCAGGTAGTTTTACGGCAAATCATTAACTACCCTAACAAGGGCAGTTTCAGTGCTGTGTCTTTGTCTAAACTGGAAAGTTTCACAGAACTCATACAATGCAAGATGAGGTTGTAATTGGGCTGGGTAAGAAACAGGTAGGCTGTAGTTAAGGGTACAATCCCGGTTATTTTTTAACACAGGGGGGATAACAGCAGACCTCAGTCCACCAGGCAGAAGGTGGTATTTCTGGGGTACACTGATGGGCTTTCATCTTAGCTGCAAAGGAACAAGGTTTATTCCATGCTGAAAAAAAGTAGAAAGAAAACGCAACGTTTCGGCCGTGAAGCCTTCTTCTACCTACTCTGTCACATAGGCAACATCAAGTCAAACCTGTGGAAGCAGGAAAGGGTGTGATCGCCATGACGACAGGAAGTGCGTTCAGCACCTGATTGTTATGCAGTGTGTTGCGAAAGAAGGAACACAAAATGTCTCGCGTGGTTTGGCGGCGAGAGGACACGCGGACGTCTCGGCTGTTTGGGGAATTTTATTGACAGCGGCGAAAAGGCCTAAGTGATCTCTGCAGCCCCTCTGGGGAAGACAGCAGGAGAAGGCAATGGCTGTAGGCCTGCTGGAGCCGTTCACAGGCCTGCGGATGAGCCGGCAGCCCAGGCTACTCCCGCCAGCGCTCCAGGCGCTGTCCCGCTGCCCTCGAAGAGCGCATTTCGTGTGTGGGTCCTGGGGGGGGGAGGAACGGGCAAACGGGACACAATGGGTTAATCCTAGGAGCTGGACTCTCAATAACGTGTGCTAGGGTGTAAAGAGCGACAGAATCCTCAAGCACCACAGACAGGGCTACACGCAGCAGAGCCGTGGGGTCAGAGGGCAGAGGGCAGAGGTCAGATGCCCATTCGGACTCTTGGACGTTGGAAACGCCCCAAACCACAAGAGCTACTGCTTCACCGCACTTACATGTTGGGAGGCTGACAGGCTCAGTAAAGCCAGAACATTCCACACTGGCGTAGAGCTCAGCAGTGAGGAGACTGAGCACCTAGAAGAATCCACACATATACTGAAACCACTAAGAAGTGAAGTACTTGACGTATCAGATTTAGAAGCTCTGGTGGAAACAGAAAATAAGAAGTAAAACTTTGCTTTGGGAATATATTCAGATGAGCATTCTAAGCAATGAATAACCATCATCGATCTTAGCCAATATCCCAGCAAGAGAATTTCCAATACTCATTCAACAGCAAGCTGTAATTCTGTGGGTAATTTAGACAAAATAAATCCACTGTTCACACTGTTGGTATCTGCGATGGCCTGTATTTTGCATCACTGCACTGAGCCCAGACTGTTAGCTGGCACTGATGTCGCCTCCCTGCGACTCATGGCCCAGTCCGATCTGCTGTAGCTCGGGAACATGTTACATGTTAAGCAATGACCTGCTTTGCCCTAACTTGCAACTAACGTGCACAAACGACCTCTTCCTCAATATCCATCTGCCAGGAACGGAGGGTATTGTGCAATGGAGGAGAAGCTCAGCCTTGATCCCGCCGGAAAGCAGGAGGAGCAGTCCAATTGTGTGCTCTTCACGTACTTCCAGGGAGACATCAGCAGCATGGTGGACGAGCACTTCTCCAGGGCTCTCAACAAGGCCAACAAGCCCAAGGACCTCAGTACGAAGAGCAAGAGCAAATCCAAAGCCGGTGAGCCCCAGCCTGCTTCCCTGGTCCCGCTCGGTTCCCCCTGTCCCAGCTTTGTGCCGCCCTCTCCACGCCCTGATGCCAAATCCCATGGTTTTAAATGCCGAAGTAAAGCAAAAGGGAAATAAAAAGATACACTTCCTGTATTCTATTTAAAGTATGTCCAGTGCTTCGCCGGTGCAGATCCCCAACTGAGTGGCTAATTTAAGCACCTTAAATGTTTTGGAATCAGTGCAGCGCACCAGGGCGGGCGTCTTAAATTCCCACCCGCATGTGCTGCATTGAGTAGGAATCCACAGGTGGGCCGTGGTGCCGTAGTGATTGCTGGTGTCTTTCAGTTTCAGCTGAGACCTCCTTCTCGGGACAGTGGAGCTTCCCCTCTCCAGCCTGGCCTGGGGGTGCTATCTCTCCAAACCCCAGCCGCATTCAGTTTGCCGCGTCAGAGAACCCCCATCCTTCCTCGGGGGTGTTAAGTGGCCCCCACAGCCAAACGCCACACATCTGGACCTTTCCTCCGAAACCTGGCTCGGGCTTTGGGCTCTCCCCTATTGCGTACCCTCAGCCCGTGTCCCAAGAGCGCCCCAGAATCCCGACGGACCGCCAGTACCCCACCTCCTTCCTAAACCTTCTGCAGAATGAGCAGCAGGGGGGGGTGAGCGTCCCGATCTCGGCCTCAAAGCCCGAGCTGGCCCCTGGCTGGTCCGGGACCCCACCAGCTGCCTTCAGGGAGACCATGGGGGCTGGGCTGGGCTTTGACTCAGGTGAGGTACACCTTCCTTCCTTCCTCGAGTGGGAGCAGCAGGGCGGAGGGATTCACACTCACACCATGCATGATCCTGCAGTAAATAGTTGTGCATTAGGTACGAATGATGTGTTAGACCTACGGTGTGCCTGCGGTATGAAAACATTTGACACATTCAAACTATGGAAAAGTAAAGCATTTAAAGTACTTTTAATGTGTCAATGTGGGAAAATATCCCCACTTCTCAGATTCAGCTTCTCAATTTTTATTTTTTGGGAGGCTGTCTTTAGTTATTTGCACGCCTGTTGGTACAGACCTCCGTGGAAGAATGTCAGTGTGAGGGAGAAAAGACCTCATAACTCGCTAAAATCCATAGGCTTTCCCAGTTTTCCATTACTGTTACTGTACACATTCCGAGCTGCTGTGGAGAGAGCTTGGTAGGTGAGGGGGAGTGGGAATCTGGACAAGGACTGAATGCTGTACTTGCTCAGTTTCAAAGCAAAGTGAGAAGCTTGGTCCCCAAGCCTAGCATGCCTTCTGTGCTCTAACTGGGCCTCATCTCAGGAGCAACGCTGCCTGTGATGGAAGGAGTTGTGTTTAACGCTCCACCTCTGAAACCTGCAGACCAGAGCCTCTTCCTATAAGACTCCTCTCTGTGATGAAGATGTCGACATTACAGAACAGAATCCTTCACACACGTATGAACGGCTGGAGTTTATGGGCCAACCGTAGTGCACCAAGGAGGCTAGAACATGTCACATTGTAATATTACAGATACAATCCTTCCGTACTAAAGATGAAGAAAATCGGTGTGTAAAAATGAGATTTCACTTTCTCATGTCACGTCTCATTGTTTCCTGACTTGTGTTTTAGGGATCCCGACTCCGGAGAAGAAGGATTTGTACTGGTATTAGAAGGTGTAGGAGCAGCCATGATAGACTATCGTAACTACCCACTAACTGGCACAGGTCTGCAACGTGTGTTGGGCATTGCGGTCACATGGCTCGCTTCTGAGCACAGTGACAAATCACGTCCAGAGACCACAGCCTGTGGAGAGACCGCCTGGGACACAGAGGCAAACAGCAGCTCGGCGACAGCGGCTCTCCATTTTCCCCACACATCTTTACACCCCGGGAACCCACAGGCTCACAAGCACATGACTCGAGACACGCAAACCAGAGCGAACTGGAAATCCAGTCGAACGTGCTGACAAGCCCCAACCACCCTCCTGCAGCAGGGCGGCGGAACCTGTTTCCTGCCTTGCGGCACATCCACGGAAGTTGAAACGCTGAGGGGGGGTTAAAACAAATCAGGAACAGAGAGTCAGAAGGACAAAGCTGCTGGGCTGCTTTTCCAGGGAAGTTCACGGCGCATTTTACACCCACTTCTGGACTCTGAAAATCGATGTTGTGTTTCACAGCTGCTAGGTATGGATACTAAAACAAATAGGTGTGTTTTAGTTTTGAAATGCATGTCATATATTGGATATTAGACACAGATTTGTCCACCCGAGACTCACTTCCGACAGACAAAGTCTGCGATTCGGCCGTCAGTCTGATTAGCCTTCATGCCAGTCCGCGGTTTATAAGCTGTCGCCAGACATAATAAACTTTATTTTATACAGCGCCTTTAAAGGTGGCTTCTCAAAGCGCTTTACAGAATGACAACAACAATAAATGAAAAGAATACATAAGATAAAACACAATGACAATAATAAGACATGCTGACTTTCTGACTTATAGCTGTGCAATGATGATGCTGTACATTGGGACTTGTCACCTCTACCTTAAAGGACTTTTTTTCTTTTATTGCAGGATACTTGCAAGTTCCTTGTGTAATCCTGTAGTAAACTGGGTCTGCAGAAGCTTAGCCCGGATGCACAGCCATCCCAAACTAATTAAAAAAATGCTGATTAGTCGCTGGAGGTAAAAGCTTCAGTCAAATAACACCAACAGAAATAATTGCAACATTATAGCATCTTTAAGTTCCTGATGAAACCAATTCCTCTGAATAGTTTGGAAGGAATTTGTCACATTTTAAGAAATACATTCATTTATTTCCTCAGAATTCAAAAAAAGTCCAGTGTGTACCTGTGTCGGCGTGCTGTAGTGCTCACAATTCTAGGCTTGTGGTTTCAAATACCAGGCGATGCACAGCAGCTACACACTTGAGTACGGTACTGCACTCCAGTACAATGGGCCCCTATGTAAATACGTATAAAACTTTGTTGCTTTGAATTAAAGTATCGGCCAAATAAGTTATTCATGATTACTAGCAGGGTTACAGATAAACACAAGTGTATATGTGTGTAGATTCCCATCTGTCTTCATTCTTGCAACAGTGGCTTTACAGTCAGTTTCAACGGTTGTGACTGACTGATACCCACCCAACAACATCTTCCTATAAAAATAGTTGGACTAAGAATTAAAATAAAAACTCATGGGACACTTGTAATGATAAATAAGCGTTTATTATTAGATTATTAGATGAATGGTGAATAAAAGCCTTGTCTAATTCATAGAAGCGTTCCTGAAAATTTATGTATTTTAACCATTTTAAATGATATTTAAAATATCCATATTATGAGATGGTTACCTGAAAGTTAAAATGTTTTTTTTTTTTTCATCTATATGTGAATTTTAAGAAGGTGACCATCAGGTGCCACAGGCACCAAAACACCTCAAAACTGCAGAAAATTAAAGTTGCTGCAAAAAACAACAGCGGATAAGTAAAGTGTCACTGTCACACTTTAGCTAACTACCATGCCCGGTATGATAATACTATTTTGTTTTTCATTAAAAGAAATAGATTTTTTTTCAGTGAACAACATGAGCAAGTTTCTGCTTTTCTTCTGATTGCACGTGGATTATATAACTGGCGCTTCTAGGTCAGGTCAGTGTTACTGCTGTTCTCTTGTTTGCTCTTGGCAATGAAGCCCCAGTAAAACGTGTGACACAATTTTAAGATACAGATTGCAGGTTTTTGCAGATTCAGTGCATGATCAGCTTTAAAATTCTGCACAGGTGATTTTGGGGTTTTATGGTCACCCTAATTTAACTGATTGCTGCTCTTATGAAAAGAACAAAGTTTATGTGGCTGTGGTGGAGTTATGAAGTAATGTGTGTCCTAAAAATATAATTGTAAGTGAAGTAAATGTATTTTTTGCTACAAATACAGCCATGCATTTTTCTGAGTGTATATTAAATGTCATAAAAAGCTTTATTCTGTTAAAAACACTTCATAGTGTTACGTTTTGATTATCTTAATGCTTTAATGATTTAATTTAATATTTTGAAATGTGTTAAAATGACCCCTGAAGTAGAAGCTCCCAGTTATTCATTCTTTGGGTTGAGTTATCTGCTTCTTTACAGAAACTGTATTGCTTACTGCTCTTCAAGGGAATCAAGCATTTACTATTGTCTTGTAGTTTAGTTTCTTCCTTGTTTCACTTGATTTTCTAGTTACCAGATGCTCCAGGGGATTTGCACAGATAATAGGAAGATCGCCCAGGCAGATAAAAACGTCTTTGGGTACAAGGCGTTTTGCTGCAGGTTTGGTCTGGGGCGTGAGTGGTGCTCCCTCTTGTGGTTCAAAATGAAAATGAGTGGCCAGTGGAACTGATTACTATACAGCAGATACACGACATTAATTTAAAAATGTATTGAAGCAGAAGATTCTGAAAACAGGAACAGCTCAACACCTTTCTGTTGTCTTAACCAACAGGGGGTTGCACATGCACGTCAGCGAAAGGAGGCATCTGGATCATCAATCTGATCAAAGAAATCTGAGAATTAACGCCGAAGGGTTTATCACAATACGCGAGTCTTCAAATCGCCTTTGAATGATGTTTAACTGTGATGATTACGTGGCACAAGTGAACAAATGCCTCAGTATTTCAAGCACTTCGTTCACGACCGTTACTGATCACGGAGAAGGACGCTGCCCGGCCCGAAACACAACTGTTCGAAAGTCGCTCCAGTCCTGTGAATGGGGACACTTGCTGAACTGCGATTGATCCACTGTGATTGATGAAGAGCAGACTCCACTTCCGGCAAAGGGAAGGACACGTTTAGCTCAGTGATCGGGAAAGCCCAGGTGACCAGCAAACAGGCCACCCAGGTGACTGAAAAGGTCAGAGCTTAAAAGAAAAATAAAACCCCTTCGTGGAGTCTGTCTTTTAACTTTCAAATGAATTTATTGGACAAACGTTGTGAGATGTCTAATTAATTCAGAAACGGACAAATGGCATAAATGTGACCCTTTTAATCATTCCATAGTTAAAATGGCTAATGGAGGAAAAGAGAGCTATATTGTACTGAAACGCAGTACTTTAAAAAAATTGCCCATATACCCAATTTGTTAATTAAATATTTTTATTTACACATTTTTCACGTGTCTTCGGACACCATTGCACGGCTTGTGACTTTGATGTGATTTTGGATTAGGAACTCCAAACTCTTATTTCAGGTAAACTCCTAGTAACCTTGGAGACTGTCAGTCAGGTCGCCTCAGGCTGCTAAACTGAGGCCATCGCAGAGGTGGTTGCCATGGGAGACAGGACAGGCCAGCACAATACTCTTCCGTGATCCGGCCAGGATGTGGCACAGTGAGATTCGGCAAAGTCTCCACAGGGCGGCGATATTCTCCTTCCCGTGAGTCAGGCATCACACTAGCACATGGTGCGGTGTTATTAGTCCTGTTTGGAGGATCCCTTAAGGTAAGGAAGTTTGGCCCAAGCGATGGAAACTTCAGAAGTCCTTGGGCACCCTTTCAAAAGAACAGCAGGTGCTCTAACACTGAGGCTCTTTGGCACGGCTTCAGGTGAAATCAACAGCAAATGTAGCTTGCAGAGATTTCACACACACAGATGTATAGAACATCCCAGTTTGGCTTTGTCCGAAGATGTTTCAAAGCAAGATCATGCTTTTTTTTTAATTTAAAAAAAAAAGGCTGAGAACAGATAAAATAATTTAAATTAAAGAAGACTTCTGTTTTTTTGATGAAAGTTTCAGTTGAACAGGAATCTGTGGACTGCTCCCTTGAAGATTCCCAGGGACAGCGGGCTGAGCTACTGTACCATGTGTCAGGAATGGGAGATATTCGGATTCTGCCCAAAATGGTTACACATGAGAGGGGGGAATTCAGTCCTCACGGATCAGAGATTCTCATTTAGCTGTTTCTTGACAGAAGCCAGGAGATTGGCTGCCTGGGTAGCTTGTTCCATACTCCCACAACCCTCTGTGTAAAGTATTGCCTCCTATCCGTGGTATTAAATGCACTTCTGCATAGTTTACACTTGTATCCTGTGGTGGGTATTCCACTGAACGTTTTGACAAAATCTGTTGGGTTGACTTTGCCAGTGCCTTTGAGAATTTTGTACCAGGTCCCCTCGTAGTCTCCTCTGTTCAGGACTAACAAGGTTCAGTTTTTTCAGCCTGCCAGTGCAGTAGAACATTCCCTTAAGCCCTGGAACATACCTGATACCTCTTTTTTGAACTGATCCCAGAGCAGCAACATCTATTCTAGAATGTGGTGACCAGAATTGTAAGCAATATTTGAAATTAATTAAAAATAATGCACAGTGTGTCCACAATGCCCCAGCAGATGAAAAGGAGCACTGGTATGATGTGTAGAGCAAAGGGCAGGCATTTGAGCTGGTTGAGCAAAGGTGAAAAAGCTTTGATCATTAAATATCTCATGTGCCTGACAGAGGAAGCGATGGTTTCAGTATGTGCGCAGATAGTTTGATAGCAAGCCCCACCAGGGGGATAAATTAGGTAATAAAGACAGGTACCTACCAGAGATTTCTTCTGTCTGTGATATTCACAGTGCTCAGTGTGGTTATACTGAAGCTCAATTGTCTCCTCTTTCAGAGCTATATTGTATATCTGAGCTTCTCTGGGCATAGGATTTTGACATGTTCACCAGATGAAAAAGAATGAATGAGAAACAAAGAAGACCACTGATAGAAGCACTTGCATTTGACTGAGATTCAATAATGCGAGGTTACAACTTTTGATCGACCGACTCAGTTTTGGGATACAGTTGCTGCCCAGTGCACCATGACACCCAGGCCCCTGGGAGTTTCTGAAAAAAAAAAATTCAGAAAAGAGGTAAAAACCACTCGTCCTAAACCTGATTTAGGACCCTTAATCCAGCCCTGAGGTTATAAATTGTCTAAGTAGTGTGTGAATGCTAACCCTAACTCTACCTGGGGTATCAAATGAGCATTTCCTCTTTATACAGTATGAGATATTTAATCATATATTAGCTGTCTGAGACTTGCACCCTGGTGGTGGTGGAGGGGATCCCCATTACCTGTGAAGTGCTTTGAGTGGAGTGTCCAGAAAAGCTCTCCACATAGGTGTAAGGATTATTATATATTATTATTAGAAATACCTTAATTTTTAAATGTCTTTAAGGTCTGGCAATCGATTTCCAAATTTGAGACACGCTCGATGTTTTCCCCCTCGGATTTAAAACGAGTTGGAGGAACATCTCATTGGCAGTGAAAAGTGAACTGACCTCCAGTCCGCTCCTGCCGTTTGGACAACGTGCAACAGACTCTCACGCTGCTGTTGTTTGCTTACTTTCCTATCCAGCTGAGGGGTTTAAAGCTCACAGGCATGAGGCTCTGGCAGGGGTAAGTAAGTTTGCCATTTTTGAGCAGTTCCAGTCAGAAGCCACGCTCATCAGGAAGTCAAACTCACCTAACCTGCTCTTCTTCTGCGCAGTTCTTATCTCTTTGTATCTAGCCAGGGCCGTCTGTTGAGTTTACAGATTCCCTGTGGAGGCACACAATTTGCTATTGCCACAGCAGAGAAAGCTGCTGCAAAAGCCTCGTATGGGGGTTATTTTACCTGATTCCAGATCTGTTTTTTTTGTGTGGCTGGCCAGAATGATCCGATTTGCAAATAAATGTTCAATATTAAAGTGGAAAACGAACAGTACATAAATACAGTACATTTGCATTGCAAGCTTTTGCTGTGTGATTTACTCTCCAAGTGTTCCATAAAAACTACAGGTGGAATAATGAAGAGATAATTGCAGTTTGTAATCTTCCATTTAACGCCTGTACTTACTTCACTTACCCCAGCTGTATGTGTTCAAATGCATCTCTCCGCCGACTTGGGTTCAAACAGATTTATGAGTGCATTCACACCTGTTGGACAAGGTGAGACTCGCTAATCACACCAACTACATGAGAACACAAGAAGGGTGTCATGAGGCCAACTCATTCCCCCTGATCACAGGTAACTAATTGATCGGAGAGCAGAGTATCGATGTCAGCAGCCTGCTCAGCAGGCTGCAGGTCTCTCACTCAGCCACACTCACCTGTACGCCATCTTCTCAGTCCTCGAAGGGGAGGGTTTCGAGGTGGAGTGGTTAAGATGAACAGTGGTTGAACAGGTGCAATTGCCTGAGCTGACTGGATGGTAAGTGATGGAGCCACCAAGATGTGAAGGGGTCAGTTTATTAAAAACTGGTTTGCAAATGCGTCTTGAGCCCATGTCTGTCTCCTAATTAAGATCATTGTAGAGGAAGAGAGTAACAGCAATGTCGATGTACTGTAACATGCTGTTTTGTTTACTAGTATTGACTAGATCTTATACTGGTAGTATTGTCTTGGAATAAGCTCCATGGCAAACAGGGTGGGATTCAGTGTAACAGATCATTATTAAAAGTCTAACTGGATGGTTTCCCCACATATTTTTCTTGATTACCTATTTCATGCTAAATTTAAACAGTAATATACTGGAAAAATGAAGTCTGATAAGAAAATTAAATCTTACATAACATATTCTACAGATTACCACAACAATTGTAGCCTTTTAAGGATATATATATATATTTCCTCTTTTACATATTTATGCCTATAATTTAATAATTTTAATCAAGGATTTTACTTTTAAAAATTTAGGCACTCGGTTTAATAAATATCTATAGCTTGGTGCATATTGTGTAAACTAATGAATTTGTTTTTCTTTTGTAAACTGAGTATGTGCTAGAAAATAATTTGAACAGCCCATTTCAGGAGACACAAGGGATGAGAGAGAGGAGAGTCAGAAATCGGTTATGAAACTTGACTGTAGAGCTACATTTCTTACATAGAAGAAATATGTAAAGGCTGATTTTCCAGTGTAGAGTATGTTAGCTATTCACATACCACTCAAGCACACAGATAGGCTATCTCAGTTGTCTACAGCCCTGATCCTGGAGTGCTCCAATCTGGTTAGTGTTACAGGTCACCTGTTTTTAAAGACTGGCAGCAACTGTGAGCTGCTGATGAATCCAGCAAGTAATCTGATCAATTAATATAATCTTGGTGCTCAAGGGCTGAGGAGTACTTACAGTAGTAGTTGTGTCCTAAATGATCTCTAAATTACTTAATTTAACAAGTCACCTGTTTATTTGACAGTGGAATTGTTCCAGATCTTTACAAAATGGTGAATTAATGGTGACCTACAGAACATGGTGAATGGAGCTCCCCATGATAAAGGCTGGGGTTCCCTAGAAAATATGAAATAATGACAACATATGTGGATTTCAATCAAGTGTATTGATAGCTCAGAGGTCTTTATTATAATAGTTTTTTATATGAGTACAGCCGTGAGCCATGTCTCAGTTTGTAATTTAAAGCTGAGCCCACAGAAAGCAGCAGAATATAGCAATAGGATAACTTTGCAACTTGAAGATCAAATTAGAGGTCCAACAGCCAATTAGACACACAACCTAATAGTAATTAATGACCATGACTGCAGGCTTCAGTGAATTGTAAGGTTTTACAGAAGGAGGCACGCTGATAATACGGCTGAGTGACAGTGAAAAATGGAAGATGGAAATAGAAGTACATTCCAGAAAACCACATCTCCAAACAGGTCGAAAAGTCTTTTTTTTTTTACTGTTGTTTCCATTTTCTTCTCCTCCTCTCCACCACATGAAGGGGAAGTACATTTAAAAAACAGGATGCACGTCTTTACGTAAAGGGTGGTAGGAGTCTGGAACAACCTATCCAGCCATGTTTTTGAACCTCAGTGGCTCCCAGTCCTGGTCCTGGTGTCCCACACCCCTGTTGGTTTTTTGCTTAAGATGAGCCGCAGTGTTTCACATTGCCCACGTATCGCCTGTGCATCTCCATGCCGGTCCTTGTCCTCACTGCGTGCTTGCCGATGGGCTCTTCACTCCCTGCGAAAGGATTTGCATGACGAAGATGAGCCCTGTCCACTCAGTTTGTTGCAGGTGCACAGTGGGCTGCGCGCGTGAGCCTCATCAGAACACCCCCTCCCTCCCACTCCCATCACCTCCGAAAAAGGTCAACCGACAGCATGTTCACAAGGGGAATTCCTCACGCGCAGTGATGCCATCGGTTGTGTGCCACAAAGGAACTGCTCCATCGTGTCTCCCACCACCAACATGTGCTCTTCTTCCTGGCCAGGAAATGCCAGCCTGCTTTCTACACTCAAGCTCCTGCGAACAATAGACAATGGAGCCACATGGGGCAACACTGAATAAAAACTCCCTTCCGTTTGTGGGGTGTTGACTGAATGTGTTTAAAAAAGCTATTGCTGCTGCACATGAACTCCCCCACAACGCATGAAAAATGGTATTTGATGAATTCAGTAATAAACACTCAGTCTATTTCCTGGGAGAAAGGAGCGGTCTGACAGCCTAGTACTTGTGTATTATTATTTTTCCCTGAATAATTCATATTTCTAATAAACTGGGATTTCAGTGGCTGACTTCATTTCAAGGTTCAAGGAGATGAAATCATGACCGCAGAATGACCGGTTGGATAAGCTCTGGATTTCAAGGAAAGGTTGAATTTAAGAATGGGAAATGAATGAGGAAACACACAGAACAAGCCACTACCACCTGAAATTCGTGCAACTAAAAGCTACATGGCAGTTTTTGATCAAATTGGTATGTTGTAGACTCAAACAGCAGACACAGAGGGACATTGCCACTGAAGCTTTTTAAAACATATCCTAATCAAGCACTTCTGGTCTGGTGGAAAAGCCCAAAAGGCAGGTTTTGGGGGCACACAATTGTACATTCACAAAAGGCACTCCCTTAGGGTGCAGAATGAGCCCTAGAGGCACACGGGTGGCCCCTGGTGGTGAAAGATGGCTGGGTCCGAGGTGGTCAGCACAGCGACTTGCCTGGCAACAGTAATACCTGGGTCTTGCAGTCTCATCAGTGAAAGTGTGCAGGGAAATCAGGAAGCATTTTCTAAAGAATCCATTCTCTCAATTTCCCCATTCCCTGTCACTCTTATGAGTTTTTTTTAATTTTTCCCCACACAGATAAAAAAACTTAATCTTTTTTAAATCGCTTGTCCAAAATGCAGTAGCCAGTGACAAGGGATACAAACAGGTTTGTCACAAACCCTGAACACTTTCTTAAAGGTATCACTTACAGTTGGTATTGTTTGACCGTAAAGTGCTAATCTGCTGAAAGAGACAGGTTTGCTTTTGCTTTATTTTTTGTATTTTCAGTTCAGTTCCAGTGCCTGTTAAATTGTCATATTTTTACTAATTTGCATGCAAATTGCCTGCATGCATGGGATTGCACGCACTAACAGTGCATAAAATGTTCATTAATATTAGAAGTACAGCGTTAATTAATTTTATACAGTGGAGTCATGACATCAACGTGCTTTGTAATAATGAATAAGTAATTCCCTATAGAGAATAATGACACTCCATGGCCAAGTTTTCTAAGTTGCCCATTGGTGACATGCTTTGTCTCTCTCAGTCTCTCTATATCTCCCAGCCTCCATGGGGAGTCCTCCTTATTAAAGTTCTCTGCCTCCTTGGTGTTCTGCTCTTTAAACACCCTACAGATGGAAGAACAGCGATCTCGACATTGTGCCCATGGATTATTCATGCTGCTGTGCTAAAATTATCTCCCTCCATCTGCTCCCGTGTGAATCCCCCTCCAAAAAAAAAAGCCCTTCAGACAACTTTTCCTTCATTTTGAAGTGATCTCTGTCATGTCTTCTGCCCAGGGGGAGCACGCTGCTGTAATTAAGTCTGCAAGAAGGTCCCCTTTCTGCACCCCTCTGTCTGCCCGGCTCAGTGCTCTCCTGCAGACCCAGGTGCGATCTAAGCTGGCAAACCTACTCGGATCCTGTTTTCATTCACAGCCCCCTGGCGAGCCAGTCACTGACCGTTCTGCACAACACAGTGACAGTGCTCGCTGTGTTTGCATTCAGTGCTTCATAACGCACAGGGTCTTTCAAGAACACATCAGCCCCTGTGTCTTATTTCAGGCAGTGATGAGAAAGCATCACATTTAGCTGATATAAAATGATTCGATGTCATTGGTTTGATTGGTGCAGCCAGGTGTTTTTAGTGGCGGGGTGGGTAGTGCTGTTGCTTTAGAGCTCCAGGGTTTGTGACTGGTTTTTATTTTACACTCATCCACAAGAGCATAAGAACAAATGGCCATTCAGCTCATCTCAGATGTTTGTTCGTTAGTCATTCATTGATCCTGTTGATCTCATCCAGCCATTACTTTAAAGAAGCCAGGGTGGACATGAGCCTCAGCAACAGGGCTGGAGAGTTTCACACTCCCACAAACTTTTGTGTTAAATACTATAAATAAGCCCTGCTCCCCATTTTAAATGCATTACTCTTTAGTTTCCATTTGTGTTGTTGGTGTTTCACTATTCTGAAAATTCAGGGTTTTGGCAGTATGCCTGATCTAAATCATGCCAACAAAGCACTTTTTGGGATTTTTTTAAATGCAGCTTCATTCCTCCACTCTTCTCAGTACAAGATTGAATGCCTGTACAAGCAGTCATCCTTGAAAACCTGTCTTTGTCGGAAAATAAAACAAGGATCTTTTCTGCAGGGGGAGAATGGATGTGTCTTAAGAAGAGAGTTTCAAAGGCTGAGGATGACAGTTTATAATGAATTTCAGTTACTGTGTGTAAGAACAATAAAAAATATCAATGTGAATGATAGGAAATCTGCAAGATAAGTACCTGTGACCCATGTCACAGCATGAGCAAGACAATGCCTAAAGAGAATTTTAATTTTGCTTTAAGTGGTTTTACCTCTGTCATGTTTTGTCAAGATAAAAAAAGTGCACGTGACTGTTTCACTCTGATCAGAGTTCATCAGTGTGTGCCTTGACTGAAGAAACAGGCTTCAGGTGAGAAGCGCTCTGAAGGGTCAGGCTGTCTAAGAACAAACGAAAAATACATCAATATTAATTCTGGGAATCATTCTGTCTGTGGCGGCTTGCTTTGACGTTCATATGAGATTGTTTTGGCCGAAATATAAAGATGGATTTCCAGGCAACGAAGCTACAGGCCCCCGCTGGTTTGACCCCGCTGACCCCCAGCACACTTCCCACAATGACAAACAAAGCAAACATCTCTGAAACATTCAAAACCTCCAGTATTACCAGCGAACTGTGCAGGGTCTTGTGAAGCGTGCAGACTGACTCACGCAGCTCACACACAGATTCACCCTGTCTTATTGTAAGCAAGAGCACTTCCCAGCTCCCTTTGTCAGGAGTAATTAAGGGTGGAGGGGGATGCAGCCAAGGGCCGAGCTTTGCTGAATGCTTGTCTTTTATCACTTTATTGCTGGTTTTAATTCAGATGTTACGGGTGATTTTTAAAAATTCACGGCACTGTCGTGTCTACGCCTGACCAGCCTGAAATCAAACAGATCAAGCTGACTGGCTGAGGCATTCAGATGGGAGGCAGAAGAAAAAGGACTCTATAGACATAAAGACATAAAGAATGGATTCTTGCTTTAAAACACTACAGTGTAAAACCAATGCACACACGTGCTTTTTTATTATAACTATTACTACTTTCACCATAGAGTGTTCGTATTGTACTTCCTGTCTAAAACTATGGGATTTCCTAAAGAAGGCTGGCTACTGTAGGCAGCTGGAGATGGCATGACATGCTGTGGCCATGCCTGCAGTTTTTGGTATCTCTGCCCCTGGGTAATCACCAGTCTAATCTCCGACATTCAGCTGGGACTGAAAATTGAGCGTGCTACAGCAATGCCTGGCAGGACGGGATTTGAGCTGGGATGACACTGACTGATGGAAAGAATATTAGTCTCACAAACAGGATGCTGAAGCTCACAAGGCTTGTTTTCTAGAGCCAGGATTGGTGATTGCTGTATGAATTGGTCTGGCTCTCCTTGCTGTGAAACACACTGTCACAGTAGATCAATGAAAGGTTTTGGTCCTCTTCTAGCTAAAGGACGCTTGGCCCAGCACGAGAAACATTGACCTTGTCCCTTCAACATGTGCTTCTTTACTTTGCACTCCCCACCAAAATATACAGTAAGACAGCAAATGTGTTCTCTGATTAAGACTCTGATGCTCATTTCCATCAGTAGGGTCCAGGTTGCTGCAGCCCCCTACCAGGCATAACCGGCTTCCTCATAATGGACAGATGATTTGATTTCAGTTAGATTACGTAGCAAGAAACATGATTTTCCATTCCAATTTCCGAAACTGATGCTTACTGGACCACTTGAATTCAGCACTGGCCAGGGCAGGTGTGCTTTGCAGTTTGAGTCCTTCTCCTCCCTTCTGCACTTGATCACCTGTTCCTTGGGAACCCCTGCGGCTGACCAGAGAGACAAAACACTTTCTGAGACACAGGAGCTCTTTCATTTTTTGTCATTTTGTTGTTGTTATTTGGTTCTTCTAATATTTTTGAAAGGCTACCGACAAAAGATTGAGATAGTTGAGAAATTATTCATGAATTCTTTATTGTTCTACGGATGTCTGTTAGCAAAGGGGATTTCAATAGGGAGAGCACACATCTGAGGATTGAATGCTTGTGAATGCTTGAGAATACTTGGTGAGAAACGTTTGGCTCAAACCGCTTGGTGAATGGGCAGCCTCCTGTCCACAGGACAAGGATGCTCCAGTCCCATTCAGACTGAGGGACCAAGGGGCAGCTGCAAGGTGGAGATGGGCGGAGAAATGCTGGAGACGAATGCGAAAGAAGGCGTTTGAGTTTAGTTTATGTACAGTAGCTAGCTGGGGGGTGATCGTGATTAGGAGCAGCTGTGTGAGATTGACTCTTCGTTGACATCCCTCCCAAGCTTTAGTTAATAACTTCCATTAAATACAATGATCGCACAGATTCTCTCCTCTAATAAATGTTTTGAATCCTTCCCTAATTGTTACAAGTCATGGCAATGTTACCGTGCCACAAGCAACAATGTTTCAAGTCGTCAGTATTTCAGTAGTAGCCATGGTATTTCTGAGCAGCGTCCTCTGTTGTGTGTTGGAGAGCACAGAGTGTCAGAGGGTCCTGTCCTCCAGGCAGTTTTGTTTTACATGTGGTGATAAGACATGTGTCTGTGTGTATCCAGGAGTCGTTAACAGTCTAATTCTAGTTAGACAGGTAGAGCAAGTTTTTACATTGTATTGTTTCCCTATTACTGCATATCCCTCAATATAATACAGTATATTTAGGTTTTTGTAACACTTCATTTTTGAGAAATTAAAAGATTAGCTAATGTTTGTCAATGTCTAGGTATGTGCACCAGCCTATTTGAAGGTACAGTTACCTAGGTAAGTGGAATGTGCCTCAACAAAGTTCCATTATTTTAAACAGTTTTCAATTATTAATCAATTTGCTTTCTACCTTGTAATCCTCTGTATTTTATTACACTTATTAACTTATGTACGTAACTGACAATAATATACAGTACATGTAATTCACAGAAAGTATTTCTTTAATAAATGGTAAATCAGCATCTTCACTGATCCAGTTCTGCAAAACTGGGAACTTTTACAAGCAATTATTTTTTTGCTGATCACACAGGTATTAAAATACACAAAATGAACGCATGGTGAAATATATAATTCATATAAAGCAGAGCACAATAAAAGAAAGGGTATTCCTGTTTTACAGCACATGCAGTGGATCTGGCTTTTGCTTCGTTTTTAGTGGTGTAGAATGGCTGCAAGAAAAAAATTGTAAACTGGAAGGAGGTGCTGGTCCATTGTTCCCTTAGAGACAGGAGCTTGTCACCTCCATGACCACTCTCACAGGGCGCATTCACACTTCTGTAAGGCCAGAAAATCACAGTGGACACTCACACAATGAAGGTTTGAAATGAATTCTACTATGAAGAAGTGCAGTAGGTGCTCAATGAACCAGAATCTGATTTTGGTTTTCGGTTCTAAAAAGGGCCGGCTGCTCACATCTACCACCTCAGAACTTCCACGTGGGCCAGAAGTATGAGCTTCAAAAATACAGAAAATCATCGCAGTTTGGAGCTGATGGTTGAAATTAAACTTAATTTCAGATGGAGACCTCTGATGGTCTTGCAAGGTCAGTTGCACATTGCTGGAAAATAATATCTTCCTAATTTGTTCCACTGCTGTGGGAAAAGTCACATTTAGTCAAAAAAATTGTCCTACAAATAAATATGAATAAAACAGCAAATGAACCTTTCCTAAAGGTTTAATCGCAATTAGCTGGGACTTCTGGTACTGAGAAAATTACTTCCAATATTACGTCGGTTTTGGCTGAATCGTCTGGATCATGTGCTCATTTGAACTGTTTATAAACACTCTACCCTGGCTTTCAGAAGAGCACAAAAGCAGATCCATGAACCCGACACACCTGTAACCCTTCAGAGCTGAAGCGCACGCTGGTCCACAGCACCGAGCCTCCAGCAGAAAAAAAAGTAGCTAGGCATGAGAATAGGACATCTAGCTGAATTTTCATACACGCTCACCTCTTGACATCTTCACACATTTCTATAGCATGAAAAATGAAATCCAGGAGTCACGACAAGGCACTTGACATTAATAGGATATGTATTACAATTCAAGATTGCCTTGAGAGAAGGTTGTAGATGCAGCAGAGTTCACCAGACAGTGATTTAAAATAAAATTCTCTCAATAGTGTGCTATTACACCCAGGCAAGTTTTACAATTACCTTAAGTGTGTGTGGGGGGAGGATACATTAATGACTAATTTCACTGTTGAATAATAACGTTTTTGTAAAGGTCTACCCATTAATAAAAGTGGCAGTAACAGGGCCTGCATTTCGGTAGGTGGCCTGCCTTTAATTCATGAGCTCCATCAAAGGGAGCAGTGTATTGCTGGATCAATGTAAATCCTGTGCACCAGTTCTGGCTAGTCTGCTTGGAAGTTTGTGGTGTAAATAAATGTGCAGTACAGCAAAGGCCTTTTGCTTTTGCTGTGGTTTCTAAAGTAATGCTGTGATGTTTAAGAGTGGATCAACAGGGCAAGGTTCTATCTTGGAGCACCAATTGAGCCCCATAGCCCGGACACTTTAAATTAATTTTGGGCTATATACTTAACCAACTAGGAATCGATAATCCCTAGTGTGAATGTAAAACTAACTAAACACAACAAAAGGTCAGGAGCACAGCTTTTAGTGTTGTCAGCTGAAAGAGGCATCACTCTTCCAACTGATGTTTTCTTATGAGGCATTCTGTGTCTCACGGGGAGTTAAGCTGCACACTGCCCCAAACGGTGTACACTGAGAAAGACAGCATGGCATCATTCTTCCCTTGGCATTGGAACAGCAGCGGCTGTAAGGCCACGTTAAGGACAGAAGACCAGTCAGAAACAAGAGTAAACCATGTGGCCCCTCTGTCCCGTTTGATAGTTAGTAGCTAATGATCCAAGGATGTCATTCAGTTGTTCCTTGAAAGAAAGGAGAATATCAGTTTCAGCATCGCGGCAGGGAAGCCTTTTCAGATTCCCACCACCCTGTGGCATTCAAATTGACTGACCACCGTCAATTCCACATTGCAAAGACATCATGAGAAAAAATGTACATTCATGTGTTAAGAGGTGCGCAGGGCCATGAGTCGAAGTTTTTCCCGTCTGGGCTCAGTAGCAGTAACAGTGATTTGAGGAGATCCACAATAGGTGAGGACAATTAGGAATGAAACAGTCACCAACGAAAATGATGAATGGTAACAGAAGTATGAAGAATTCTTTATTTGCTAAACCCATATTTCGCTGAATGATACATCAGTTAAAATAATGGAGTTACTTTCGTTTTCTGTGTTTTTGTCCAGGGCCTTCAGTGAACTGAAATGCAGCATGTACTGTTTAACAAAGAACCTGAACGCAATGCTCTTGGAGTTAAATTCAATACAATTAAAAGGCCAAAACCCAGGATGCACTGGCAGAGACTAATATATTTCATCCACAGGAGTCTGGGAGAGAAAGGGCTCCAAGGCTATTTAATTCAAAATACATTAATAATTATTTTTAATTTACCCACTAGGTTTCCAGGACAGTTCAGTTCTTTTTCAGTTTAGTTCACTCAGCTGTAAGGATCTTCTTCTGATTTCTGAGGAAAGAGGCCGACATCGGTGACATACCTGTATACAGATGCTATGGTAAATCGGTCTCACATAGAAAAACAAATCATTACAACTGTACATTTGCATTCCAAGTTCAGCACTTCAGTTCAGCACCGGTTTTATGTTGAACCCAAAGTAAAAAATAAATTAAATTAATTAAAAAAGTAATTTAAATTCTGTTGAATTGGCTGAATGGTTTCTTTTTTTTATCTGGGTAGCTAACTTAGCCCCAAGGAAAAAAAACTAAAATGTTCATATTCGCTTGTCTCCCACTGCAACTCGTCGGCTTATATGTTTTTATTAATTACAAGGAGAAATATTTACCTAAATGACTGCAGACAACCAAAAAAACACAAATAAAAAGCAAATTCAGAACTGAAGTGGCAGGAGCACCAGGAATTAAGTACATTGAATGGACGCAGGAGTGTTTAGTCAAAATTTGGCTTAACCCACTGGGCTGGGGGCTGACCTCCTGACCAGGGGACGAGGAGGCTGGGACCCCCCTGCGGAGTGGGGGGTGACCAAAGGGCACCTGTGGAGGTGAAGAGGGGGCAGAGGTGGGATGAAAGAAGACGTTTGCGAGGGAGAGAAGGCGATCACGCACAGCGTTTGGTCTTTCAGGAGAGGAAATGACGTCAGGGCTGATGGCGGATTACTAACGGTTGAGTCCGATTGGACATGGTTGTCGTCATCCCTCCCCGACTTTCATTCTAAACTCCATTTCGAGGATCTCAGCTGCACATTGCATCGAAGTGCCTTATATAAGTGTAATAACTCTGAATTCTATAGGAGGGGAGTCAGCCCACCCACTACTGCGGTGCAGCCCCCACCTGTGTGATGTGAGACAGCTGTTCTGCGCCAGCAGCTTCCCACCACAGCAGAGCAGGTGGAGAAGGAAGAAACAGCTTCCCTGACTGGATTTCAGGAGGACGTTTAGTTACACCGAACCAACCAGGCATGCAGTGGAACGTACGTAGGACGCCCTTATTCGCAGAGTCCACAATAAGAGATGAAGGCATCGCCTGAACAAGGTGTGATCAACTCCACCCCATTGCAAATGTCTGTGATCCCATCGTGGTGCTCTGTACTCCCGATCCTCAAAGCGAGGCGGGGCTACTGCATGAGGAGCTGGTGGAACAGTAGTTGGCGATCACACCTCTGGACCAGAATGTCCAATCAAGTGCTTCAGTATGGTGATAGGGGACACTAGGCTGGGGGAGGTGCTGCAATGTTAAACGGGGGCCCTTAATAGTTCATGTCATCAAATGTCCCTTGACACTTTTTGAAAGAGTAGTTAATGTCTAGTCT
The DNA here is from genome assembly GCF_040954835.1 of Lepisosteus oculatus. NCBI lineage: Eukaryota > Metazoa > Chordata > Actinopteri > Semionotiformes > Lepisosteidae > Lepisosteus > Lepisosteus oculatus. Next base: position 49,090,383 of record NC_090703.1, read on the forward strand.
GGGCTTGTACAATCTGACCTCCCTGAAGATCCCCCTGAATTCAAATGGTGACGGAATTTCAAACTTCTCCCCCTGATCTGTTGTGCAGAACGACTGCTACAGTATGTGACAGTATACGGTATGAGGTGCTACACTGTGCTGGTGGACAGGGGGGCCCTCTTGTATTTGTAACATGCATTCAGATTCTGTGAGATAAGAAAGTTCTATATAAATGCAATCATTTCATGAAGTAGTTGAATGTCCAGTCCACATAGAGTCTGTGCAAGAGTTATGGATGGTTACAAGTTCATCAGAATTTTGTCTGTGCTTCTGGTTAGGCAAAAAGTAGTGGTCTTCACTTTGCAATAGACATCTTGGTTTATATGTCTTTTCTGTGGTTAGAAAAGCTCTCTGAGGCTGAACGTAAACTGGTTCAAACGAGAAAAGCGCAAAAAAAACAGACTTTATAACATCTGTCTGGGCAGCACCGTGTGTTAGAACAGATTGCTGATGTCTAGATTTCGTTACGCATCTTTTGTTACATGCATTGTTAAAAAGCTACACCTCTGCTTCTCTCTCGATCATTTCCACAAATCTGCGCATTCGTAATCTGTCACGCTCAAAATCCTTTTAGGAGCACGAAAACAACAAGCTACTGTACCTGATCATACTCGCCATTAAACCATTTCCCTGGTTCCCCTAGATCTTTAGACCTTGACGAGTTCGGTGATGAACATGAACATCACTTTCATCATACAGTATGCTCAGTTTTTCATTTGTAACTTTATTATATTTAAAATCCAATGGCAATGCGAAATAGTTTGATGACAATTCGGAAAACAGCACCGCATTGAACATTTAACTGAACTGCAACCTTAAAAATCCTTCACCGGCATTCTGCTGGCGCTCTTATCTCATACATACAGGTACTATTTAATGCATTTTATGCTAAAGATATATTGAAAGTCTCCTGAAACTCCCCTTTGTCGTTGAGAAACACAAGTTCTTCTTTGCTCAGGGCTTCTAACCGTATCAAACAAGGGGCTCCCACACTCCTGACGCAATCTGCCCGTATCCGGCGGCTTATTGTAATCAACCATCTAAATAAACGCCGAAGTGAGAGAATGGGCTTGAGCTCTCTTTCATTAGCAGGCATTCGCTAACCCACCCGCGTTACGTGCAGGTGTTTTTTTTAGCAGCATGAGAGAAACTAACTCCAGGAGTTGGAAGAGAAGCAGAGAATGAGCGAGTGGGCTGCAGAGCACACGCGCACCAGCCGGAGCGCCTCCGTGCACACGCGTGTGTAATTGTGTGTGTGTGTACGAGCGTCTCCCTTTCCTTCCCCCAGCCCCGTTGCCCGCCCGGCTCTCGCGAACCGCAGCTGACATGGTCGTCCCGCGGGGGGCTCTGAACTTCAGCACCAGTGACAGCCCCGTGCTCATCCTGACCGCCAACACCAGCTCGCGGGCCGGCCTGGCGCCCGAGGAGCCGCCGACCCTGAGCCGGGCTGGCCACACGGTGGTGGCCGTCTTCCTGGGACTGATTTTCGTGCTGGGGTTCCTGAACAACCTGCTGGTCCTCGTCATCTTCGCCAAGTTTGAGGCGGTCCGGACTCCGATCAACCTGATTCTGCTGAACATCAGCGCCAGCGACATGCTGGTGTGCGTGTTCGGGACCCCCTTCAGCTTCGCCGCCAGCCTCCGCGGCAGGTGGCTCATTGGGCACCAGGGCTGCAAGTGGTACGGGTTCGCCAATTCACTCTTCGGTAAGCTCACTTTAATTCGCTGACGGGTTGTGCCCGCGCAGCCCGTTTGCATTTAAAAAAAAATCAACGGTTTCGTGTGTAAGAGGTTACCACTGCGCTGGCAGAACGGGGCAGAAAGTTTCGGGCAGACTTGCAGACTTGGCCGAAGTGCAACGCGATGAATATTACCAGCCAATTAGTTCCAACGCTGCGGAGGCTCTGAAAAGTCCGTGCGTAAAGAGAGGTAACACTTTGTGTACTTTAATTACTAGATTATGACCCTTTTTTCCTTTAAAAAAATCTTAAATTGTTCTATCTTTATAAAGATACATATATTGGCAAATCCTCGCTCCTGCCCTGATGGGGTTTGTTCTTGATTGAGGGTTCGCATGAGTCAGACCTCAGTCCGACAGATTAAGCGACCCCGCCAGTTCGTTTCGCCCGACTCTCTGCGGGGAAATGCGCTTCAGGTGAAGACAAAAATAAGTGCTACAAAATTAGCTACTGCAGATGAAGTTCGGGAGATACTGCACCGTGCCTGCGATTTCCTCGATCGAGGCTTTGCGATCGTATCCCGCGCTCACGCCGAGTTTAATTAACTTTCAGGAGAGCTGGGTTTATCCTCTCACCCGAGGAGTTACGGGCGGGCGACGCAAGTGAGCGGTGCGTTATAGTCCCCATCTGCGGGGTCTCATGTTTGTTTGTTTTTTATCCTGATGCTTCTGGCAAAACAAAAAAAGAGTAAATATTTACCACGTACAGTAAATCACTTCAAATCACTCAATCTGGATAGCGCTCTCACGCTACTCTGGTGAAGAGAATTACATCTGACTCCCGCCAGACATCAGAGTCTGTCTCCACGGGGGTCCCGAAATCTCTGAGCTGCGAAGATTTTTTTTTTGAATTCTGAAGCGCCTTGTCCCCTTGAGGCGCGCGCTCACCCCGGGCTTCAGTTCCCAGCTCGTGCACGGCCGAGCGCCCTGCTGCACCTGAGACCCCAACTCCACCACCACCCCCCAGTCCCCAAGGCGTTTTTTTTCCCCTCAAACTCTCACCACTGGTCCTTTCCAACTTGGCGATTTGCGCTCGAAATCAGGAGGCAGCTGAAAGCAGGCTGTCAGCCTGAAGATCAGACACGGCGGGGAGAGGAGAGGTGGCAGCGAGGGCAAGGCAGACCGGCCATCAGAAAGCCACTTCTTCCTGGTAAGGGACGAGGCAGCTGACGGTGTGTTTTTGGCTGGACAGCATGCCAGGCCACTGCAAGGCGCACACGCACAATTCAGTGACCACAGACACACGCACAAAACCGAACTGCCTATTACACCCAATGCTGGGGAGAAAAAACAACAATAAGAAAGAATGACATGCAAGCTCCACGCAGAAGGTTCACCGTGCCAGGCGCTAAGAGCTCTGAAAAGGGGGCGGGACTGAGCTTGCTGAGATATTTAAATCGTGGGAAGTGACAATTGACAGAAAGAAATGCAAAGATAATCCGCACAGTGCATAGAGGGAGGAAAGAATGACAGTTTTGGCATTTAGGGTGCAGACTCGTCAAGTCTAGACTAGACAGCACTGGACTGTCTGCTAAATACACGCAATAGAATGAACAGTGCAGGGGCCGGCGCTGACAGGGACAGCCGAACCTGCGTGGCAAGCAGGCAGGACTCACCCTGTAGCCCGACCACTACTCCCAGTACCTCCTGTTCCTCTGATGGAGCGCCCCATTGCTACCGTAGTATACTGTGGAAAAGGACAGTGAGATCAGCAGAGCAGGGGGGGCTTGGTCGATCTGGATGAACACAGGCAGAGACCTTGTGCTGTACAAAAACAGGTGAAGCTCAGGAAAAGAGGAAAATTTACAGGGAGGGGAGCGATATCTATGGAGCAGCCTGTCAGTCGGAGCGAGCACGAGGTTCCCTTTGTCTTTCCAGCTGAAGGAGCCCAAAATGATGGCTCCCCGCTAATGATGCAGAGCTGAGAGCCAGGGCGCCCCGCTTTGTACCCTGTGAGTCCTGCGTGTGCGTCTGCAGCGGGGGGGGGGGGAGATGGGGGCCAGGTTGAGCCAGGCAGCACAACACGAAAGCAGAAACAACATGTGGCAATCCGGAGTGTAAAAAGTCAGGAAACTGACAGAAATGACAGGATCTGTAGCGCTGAGATTACAACATCAAGCATCTCACACAGAGGGAGAGAGATGAGAGAGAGAGTGCATGAAATAGTGCCTCAGCAGCGCTATGCAAAAAAGGGTGATTCTTTAGGTTTTTGCTTCATCTAGGCAATCTCAAATTGTACTAAAGGTCCGTTTCTTTATAATCCTGAGACGTGAGATGCAGGCTTTCCTGAGGCAGCTGTGTATCTTAATAAGGCTGCCTTTAGCAGGAGAGAATCTCCACCACTACAAGCCAGTCATGTGGAAGAGGGTTCTGTGGACTATTTTGTAGCCATTGTTAATTAAGAAGCGACTTTTTTGCTTATTAAAAAACAGGATGTAAGACCCAGAGCTCACCTTTGGAAAATATGAAATATCAAGAAGCACACCAACCTCCAGATATACAAACCTTCAGTTAATTGAATTTAATGTAATTTACTGGATTCTATGTATGTATTATTAATGAGAGTCAGGCTGCTGACCAAGACGTTGGACATTCTACTGTGTTTTGAAAAATAAAGTTAGACTGCTTTTATATTCTGAGAGAATGCTTCACACTCCTTTCTTTTTATAATTCCTGGTCCTACGAATCCAGAGCAGAGAGTGTGTTTCGTACATCTGTGGATTTTTATGTTGTTTTTTTTTGTTTTTGGTATCATTTTAAATATTGTGATTTTTGTGAACAATTTCTAATTCTCCAAAAACCATCAAAAGAATGGAACTGAAGACGGAATGCCAAAAATAGCCCAGTTTATCTTAGAGATATGTGTGTGAATTATGTGAGATATCCAGCTAAGTTTTGCCATTACTGTATTATACATCCCACCAGACACATAGCCTATTAGCTTTTCTTAGGAGTTTATTACAAGACTTTTAATTGTCTAGTAAAGCAATTCTTGCTCAATATTAATTAAGACACAAAATATTTCTCAAACATTGTCCAAACATGCAAACTACATTTTCCATAATGTTTACCCTGACTAAGAGGGGGTGAGTGTACTTGAAAATTAATTTGAAATGTCAAGATGTCCATGAATGTTTTGTTTTACTAAGCTCATTGAAGAAGAATGCGAGATGTAATCCCAATTCTTATAAGGGACTTCTTGCTAAATCTTTAAACCAGTGATAGCTGGCACATCACAGTAGCCAGTTATCACTAGCTCTTGGAAAGAATGATCATTCAGTGCTAAGAGCTGTTCTGGAGGATTTGATCAAGAGTGGGTGGTTGCAACATGCACCAGATAATCACCTACATTGATTATCACATGGGACAGCGTAGACAGAAAATACTTCTGCCTTCCCTCTTCTCAGTCTTTTCAATGCTCGGAAAAATAAAACACATTTTTTCTTATTTCTCAAAAAGGAATCAGATTGCACTGTTGAGCAGAATGTCTGTTGATTACAGCTCATGCTGGTTTTAGTTTGCAGCAACAGTGATTAATGCATTTTGTTTTAAACATAGAACGTAAATATTTCCACATGTGGGATATCACAGATCATGTTTTCTGAAAAAAATGTAAATGGACAATTTTCTGTGATGACAAATATGCCATGTATTTATTACCTATATAGTAACTCCATTACACAGCATTCATTAACTCCCTTGGTGTAAATTCTGAACCCCAGCTAGGTCTTAATTTCCACTCTGGTAGAGGGTAGAGAAATAAACAGGAAATGCGGAATATGCATTTTTCCCAAGCCCACATGTCAACAGAAGCCGTTTGTTCACCGTTTTGAGTAGCGCAGCAGCAAAGCTATTTTACTAATGAGTGCAAATGTCTCTGCAGAACCAGAATTAAACAATGAGCTGTAGCCCTGTTAATTACAGTATATACTGGACATTACTAACCACACACATACTGTATACAAGTATACATCCATGTGTTATCGGTGGAATCTTACAACTTCGTATTAAGAGTCTGTCAAACTAATTTCTCTGTAGTGATTAGAATGCAGAAGCTGTTATTTACAGTGGGGTTTCCTAGCTAGATACTGCTTCAGGCTGCCGAGTGTCCTTGTCTTTTTCCTGTTTGCAGGCTGGAACAAAGCACCTACAATATCACAGCATGACTGCTGTTCAAGAGGATTGTGTCTAGAGGAAAGGAAAAAAATAACACCCAGTTTTGTTAATTTAATTAACTGATATTTCCTCTGTGGACTGTTCAAATGTTCTGAGCTCTAGAAAGTGGCAGGATGCAGAGTGAGATTAAATTATCTGACTAGGTGTTTGCATGGCACAGTGCTCAGAACGTCCTGAACCTGCTTGTGAACAAGTGTTAATAACCGAATGAAGAACATGATCTCTGGCAAACATCACTGTATCATTTGCAAAAGCGTCTTTTATACTCATTGTGCTGAACCTGAGTGAAGGAAAGGGGTTTAATGAGCATATTGCAATCAGCATTTATTTCCTGATCTCGTGAGTTCATGGTGGGCGTTGGTCACTTCATTTGTAAATGTGTAGTCTGCACTGGGCTTTAGCGACACCAGTCAGGGTTCAGGTGTTGTAAAAAAAAAGTTGTTAAAAAAGAGCACTTCAATCCTGTCTTCTGTAGAGACCGAATGAAGATCTGAAACCCATCTTCTGACTATGCGATGAGGAGTGACAGTTTCCAATGTGGTCAAAAATAACATCTGTTTTGACCATCTCTACTTCACAGCATGGACAGAAAATAGTTGTGTTCTTTCTATTGCAAGTCTGCAAAACTGTAACAATTTGTTTTAAGGCCAAAATAATGACTTACGTACAGTTAACTCGCAGAATACTGGGCTTTCGTGAGCTGCTGGATCTGAAGCAGATATTCTGAACAGTTCTGCTGAAATGTCCTTATTTTCTGTGAAACTACATTAGATCTATTGCATTGTTTTGTAGCTTTATTTTTTTCACATCATAACGTATTCACCTGCCTGCTTTCAATGTTGTTAAGGCTCTGTGTTGCGACAGTACTGTTTGCTGAAGTGCAGTAATTGCTTCAAGTGGAAACTGGAGCAGTCAAGGGCATCTCTTGAATTTCCTCGCTGTGGCATCTCAGGGATTAATTGAAGGAGAGCTGACATTCCTAGCAGAGCAAAAGGCTGCAAAGGGATGGAAGTGAAACAGGCTTATGAAGGCATCCTTTTACACGTTCCATGGCAATGTCCTGCTTTTCTGAAGCCCATTACAACACACACTCAGAAACAAATGCTACCTAGAGCATAGCAAAACAGGCATTACACTACACTGGGGTTTGCTGAAGAGAGCTGCAGCCGATTCCTGTGACTTTGAACAACATCGGCTGTGGATTTGTAATGGAAAGACTTGTGCTAGAAAGGAAATCGCCCTTGAACTGAGGGATGAAGAACTAACAGACTCTTAAGTAAATGAAAGCCAAAAGAAAAATAGAAAAGGTAAACCCAGGGAATCCAGCTTTGTGTTAGCTAATTTTAAAACGGCACGGATTTTCCACACATTCGTCATCGGGAATCCTGGTAGGAGTTGCAGCAATTTAGAATATATTCCGGCAGTAAAGGGCTTCAGACGGGACGCCAGTCCATTGCAGGGCACACACACGCACAGGCAATTTAAACCAACAACGAAACCAACTAATCTAGCCACCAGATCTTTCAGACGTCTGGGGAAACTGGAGCCCCCCCAAGAAAACCCACATGGACCCGGGCAGAACATGCAGGGTCCCCACAGAAGTCTCCCCAGTCCATAACTAACTCAAAGGCAGTATCACTCGCTACCACTCCACTGTGCTGGATAGGAGGATGTTTGCTGAGTCTGGGTCACTGTTTTCCAAAGTGTTTCCACTGTTTTTCTTCACCTCTCATTCCAAATGTTTCCTCCCAGGAGGCACAGCTGTGGTCAGGGATGTCTAAACGGAGAAAGACCCTTCTCTGCTGGCCTCTGGTGCTGGTTCTCATTCAGAAACGTACTGTATGTGTGATTTCCTGGTGGGTCTCTACCCTTTTGTAGAGGACACACGTTTTAGATGGGGTGTAAATATATCAAAAGAACACACAAGAACATACAATAAGTATAATGTCAATGAATTTATTTTGTTACTTAGTGTTAATAACTGGTCAGAGGAATTTGGGACTGCAGTTTCCCTTTAAAAATTCAGCTGAAGATAATATTCATTGATATACAGAACATGCAGGCACAAATATTTGACAGCCTTGATTTTAAAGCAGATAGGTAAAGCCAGGTGACAGTACTGAATAATATATTTTCATTTTCCTTCTCTTTTGCCAGTACTACGTTTTGGATGTTGTTGATGATCAGTGTTTAAATTAGTGGTCTCTCACCTTCCTCCTGGAGAGCATTAATTGGCCAATTTCTAAATGTGGAACAGTTTCAATGTGATCACTTAAGCATGTGATTAGTGAAATAAGTAGAGATCATTTGGGACTAAAATTGAAATACACTTCGGCCCTCAAGGACAGGAGGCTCCTAATTTGAACAGATAACTTGCTTAACTCATCAATAATTTACAATTTTACAAACAGGTGATAAGACTGATTTTTCCAGGTCCAAGGTTAGACACCCCTGGCGCACAGTCCTGACACTTACTACCTATTAAAGATTAGATGTAAGCATGCTTAATGGAAAAAATAATAAAGTGAAGAAAATAATAAGCAGCTTACAGGGAGGCCACAGAAAATAATAAATTATTTTCTTTAAAGGAGTAGTGCACAATTCTGGAGAGCCACAGGGATTTCTTCTGGTTTTCTTCTCACCTAAACCCTTAATTGACTAATTGGACTCATTAGTGACTAAACTGGACAAGCTGAAGCCTCTCCTTGTTCCTGCGAAGACTTTAGATTAGAACAGACCTGTAAACCCTGCTGGACAGCAGCCCTGAGGACCAGAGCTGGGTTCCTCTGCTTCAGAAAGAGACCCTCAGGGACACAGCTTCTCACTACAAGGATCAGCCCGCCAGGTGAGAGCACTGTGAAAAGGTCATAAAAAACCATCCTTCAGTGAGTGGCTCAAACTGCCAGCCGGGCTGATGTCTGACTCTGAGGCGCTGTTTCTGAAGATGCCTCACAGCGCCTTACGATTCTCAAACTCAAAAGGGGACAAAAACAGGGGCATGAATCTTTAATAAAGACAGCAACCTAATTATCTATCATATGGAGCAGCTAATGAAAGACATAGTTAAAAGAGAGCTTAAAAGCGAAATTATACAACGACCTAAATGAAACAAACCGCTTTCATGAAACAAAGCCAGAATCAGAACAGGCAGTGAATTCCAATGAAACCAGAGGCTTTCGTAGTCCTGGCACCAAAGGGCCAGCAGCAAATGTAAAATCTGGTGAAGACTGATAAAGAGAATTTCTGAATAGATAGCACACTGTCTAGCACACTGAACTGAGGTCCACTTTGAGCTTACGATCTCCAGTGATTGAGAGCAGCTACGTTGTGATATTAAAATGAAAAATGCATTAAATATAATGAAAGTTGCAGATGGGAAAGTTCTACTCTGCATGTCCTCCTCCTGCCCCCGTGTCTCACCCCCGTTCCTTCCCTCACTGTGTGGACATCGACAGGGGGACGTGTGCGAGGACGTGTCGTCTGGACCGCGGACAGGGCCTGTGTTCCTCACATGCTGCCCCCTCTGTCCCCTCCCCTGCACAGGAATCGTGTCTCTGGTGTCTCTGTCCCTCCTGTCCTACGAGCGCTATGTCACTGTGCTGCGCTCCACCAAGGCTGACGTGAGAGACTACCGGAAGGCCTGGCTCTGCATCGCTGGCTCCTGGCTCTACTCCCTGGTCTGGACCCTCCCCCCCTTCCTGGGCTGGAGCAGCTACGGGCCGGAGGGTCCCGGGACCACCTGCTCGGTGCAGTGGCACCTTCGCTCCCTCAGCAACGTGTCCTACGTGGTCTGCCTGTTCGTCTTCTGCCTGCTGCTGCCCCTGATGCTCATGGTGTTCTGCTACAGCAAGATCCTCATTGCCATCCGAGGGGTAAGCTTGGCGGGTTTCCAGCCCCTGCAGTGCGTGACACATGAGCAGCGCGCGACCAGCTGATTCAGCACACTGAGGTCAGGTTCCCTGCAACGCAGTGCACATGCGAGCATGCGAGTGCTCGCCACTACCGCTGCAACAGTGAGAAATGAGAGATGATTCTGTTAAAGAAGTATGCTGTCAGACACTGGACGTATAGATAGGCTTGTGCAACATGCCTTTCAAGCTTTCCTTATAACTGCAGCTCTCTCCTTCCATTCTGCCGCAGGCAGTTCTTTCGAGGAAGAGATCCGCTTTGTCTCCCCAGTTTCAAAGCTGTCTTTCATGCCCCTTGCAGTATCCTTTTTAGCCATTAATGACTAATGGTATAGGGTGTTGAGGTTTTTCAATCAAATCTAATCTCGTAGTGGCTCCTTCCCAGCAAATATTTACAAACAAACATGTCAATAACAAATTGCTGTAGGGCACGGTGTGGGTTATTTGCACAATTTGTGGATCCGGTTTTACAAAAGGCTTGACTGGTAGATGTAATGTTGTACGCATTCATAATCTCCATGCACTGGTTCTCCAGTCAGATCAATCACAAGCTCATTTCATCGAAAAGCTGAATGAAGACTTTCTGATGATGCAGCAATGGGCATTTAGCAGCTATTCAAAATTCTCTGTGGGCAGCTCATTTTGAATGAGTAATCTTTTGGCTTGCCTAGCAGACTGGAATGTGTGTATCTGTTTTCTGTTTTCACAGAAGATTGTTTTGGAAATATGAAACATAACGGCTCCGGTTTTTGAAATTCAGACTCAGTTGGAAAAGGCAATAAGCCGAATACATATTCTGCCCAGGCTCTGCATATGGAGCAGAAATTACCCACGTCTCAAACCAAGGAGCTCCGGAGTAACCCACAGCTGTATGCAAATGCCAAGGTAGTTAGGGAAGGAACAAAAAAAACATCAACAACAAAAAGAAAGGAGAGACACTTTAAAAAATATTCTCTTTGCATCATGTCACACTTGATCTGACTCTAGACTTGCAGCTTATTTTTTTAACTTTTCTGTTAATCAAGCGCTATGAGCACACCCCTCAATGCCACATGAGATAGGCCTGCTGCCGATTCGATTGTGCTACAGCAGTGATGGAGACCCTCTGTGTTTATTTGTGGACATGGTAAACAGGAGAGCCTTCTGCATTCCCATGATCCCCTGGCTGTTTGTATCAATTTCATACCTGTATGCTTGCGAGATCAGAGCCCAGCACACTCCTGCTTACTGTGTCCAGATATAAACACCGTGGGGGTTCGAAGACTGCTAGCGATATATTGCACTTGAAGTGCAGCGAGTCCTTCACCCCTGCTGTTCTTGCACATTAAAGAGGATTTTAGATAGAGCTGCCAACACAGCTGCAGCATAATAATCTATAAAAACCTATTAGGCACCACTTCCCTAAACAATGCTGATCAGCTATACACTTGGGATCAGCATTCTCTGAGAGCCATCCACAGACACACACTTAGTCTCTCTGGAGTTCAGGCATGCATTCATAGCTTCCCAGCACAGTGTATGTTCCTGAAGTGTTTGCCTGTCTTGGTGGGTTGAAGATAATAGAAAAGCCCCTATCTTGCCCAACAAGGACATGGAAAGAATTTGTTTAAGAATCTTGTTTTCTAAACCACAACACCTTTTCGCCAGCTAATTTCCCTGGAGATTATGTAGCTCTGTTCGCTACAGCTTGCAGACTGATTTGCTGGTCCTGCTGAGATTTTGACATCTGCCTCTCTTCCAGCAGCTCCTATCTGGAATATGGCATTCTTGTTCCTTCATTTCTCTCCCTGGCAAATCCCTGATATAGCCTTGTCAGCAGGAAAGAAACGGGCAACAAAAATTGGGAAAATAGAAGCTTGAAAACATTGACCTACCCATAATACATTTTTGTAAATATTCTGAAGTTTTCATATGCATTTATTGTTAGGCACATGAAAGTTATGGATCATTTAGGGCAATGGATCCCAAGGCTCTTTAAATAATTAAAAAGATGTCTTCACTCATTTTTCACATATAATGCAATGTTGGCAATATTCTACCAGTGTGCAACAAAATTAATAAAACATACAAATGCTGTTCTATATTTTTGCTTGTCAGCAGTATTTAGGGAGCTATCCCAATACTGATTTGCAAGTTTAATAAAACAGTTTTGGTTCTTTTTCTGTTGATTTAAAATAAAAGAAAGCTCTTCAATAAAATGTTCCCAGCTGGTTTAAAAAAAAAAAACACCGCTGAGATACAATCTGCCAGCTGTGTGTAAATCAAAAACGAAATTATTTTTAAAGAATGGAAGTTCACTTGCAAACCCGACCTGCCTGTGACCACCTCCCATCTCTGAAGAAGAGAGGTGGCTGCCAGGGTGCCCCACGACGTAAACGAATTGAGATTAAATCTAGCGGAGAGCACCCTGAGGGTCAGGTGGAACAGTGCGCGTTGAGCCTTTTAAAGAACCGCATTAACATTAACATCTATAAGCCTGAATTCAAACTGATGACAAGACAACAGCAGCTTTGTGGTGGAGGAAGCCTCATGTTTGTTTTCACTGCTCCAGGGCCCTCTGACCAGCAGAAGACAACCAACCCCCCCAAAAATTGGTGTGTTCTGTGTTTAAGGACAGGGGCGCCCTGTCCTGGGCCTGGAGGCCCACTCACCTGCTGATGTTTGTTTCAGCCCAGCTTAATTATGGAATTGAACCCTTAATTGAACTCTTGAAAACCTGACAATAAGTCAATTAGATGTAGTAAACGCGATGGATTCTCACATACAGTCTAGTCTACCTTGAGTCACTGTGATCACATTTTTGAATATTCCGACCAATGTGACTTAAAGATTGCAAAATCACAAGATTGATCTCTTCTTGCCCAAGCGAACCTCTATTAATGTATTAATATCTAATTCATACATTTAATAAATAATTCATCAAATGAATCAATTAATAAAGTTGATGGAATACTTGGAAATACTAGTGGAGCTAGTATTAGTGCTAGCTAGGTACAGTAACACGTACATACATCATTGTCCCTCGACGTGCCTAAGTCTACTGCACAGCACTGTATGTTTATATAAACTCTGACAGCACCACATATGCACCCATATGCATCACATTTACTCTCTCCAGGCGTTTAATTACACCTAATGGTAGCACAGGAAACTGGCTACTGTCATAAGGAATCCAGTCTTTTCCAGTCATTTACCTGTGGGGTTCAAAGTGAAAGCAGGTGGGGGCTGCCTTCCCAAAATGCTATTAGTGCAAAAAATGGCAGTCTCATGTGCCCAAATGAGCCATTAAACATGGATTTCAAGACATTCAAAAGACTCTAGCATGAAACTCCTGCATGACATTTTGCTGGATGGCTTTTCTGGGTATCATAATTAAGCTTATCCAGCAGATACTATCAAATATGATACCACAGCAGCATGCAAGCACATGGACAAAATAACTAAACCGCTCCAACATTTAGTTAACTTTTGCGATGGAAATAATGACGCTCTTGAAATCAACAACAACAACAAAAAAAGAAACCTCTGTCTCTTTTTTGCACTTTTATCTTCTTTTTCTGCCAATGGTGTGACAATAACTCATCAAGAGTTACCCTCCAGCTGGTAGAGAAAGCCTCGTTGCAGGGACAAAAAAACATTTTATCCCCGGTTTTCGTTTTATTTAAAGACAACAGAAAGAGCCTTTAAGTTGAAAATGAGAGTGACAGCAGGAGACCAGCAAAGTCTATATTTACTTCTTCCTTCCACTGGTCTCTCTCTGTGGAAATAAAACAGGAATCCGTTCCAGGGAGGCAGGTTAAATGTTCAGCAGGTTAGTAACCCTCTCAGATTCGTGACTCATCTTCGCCTGTGAAAGATTACATAACGTGAGCAAAATGAAAGAATATTTAATTAGAATCCCAATCTGTGGCCAGGCAGCGTTCATTTCTTGCCCTGTTTCATGAATGAATCATTGGAGTATTTTTAGAATCTGGAACGTGTCTGTTACTATTGGTGACTGTTACTGTTGTGTAAGCGTCTCATTTCCTACAGGAGGTTTTCAGCTCATCCGAGGGAAAGGTCTAATACAACTGCTTTCGTTCTAAGCAAGCAGCCCAGCTGCTGGCTGGTCTCTAAAGGTTTTTTTCTACGCAGGCGTTAATTTGTGCTTTATTTTAAAACTGATGAAATTCACACCTGAAGTGGATGTTAGAAAAATAAATTCAATGGATGCTATATTTTCATTAAATGCTAAATAACAAATTTAACAAAATTTAACAAAATAAATTAACAAACAAAATTAAATAACTATTTTTTTTCACTCTGTACTGCCACTGTAGCCTCTGCACACAATTAAATATCAGACAGCAAATATAAACAATTCTCTTCCCGAAGGAAAAAAAAACAAATCTTTTCTCTTTCAAGTTTAGGGTCCAGAAAATCTTTGCTTCACTTTTTTAAGGGATACTCCCTGTTAAAACATCCTGAGCCTTATATTAACTCTGTAATATCCATTCTAACTTATTGAGATTTGAGTGTGGTACTGCATCAGTGTGAGCTGGCACAAAGGAACAGGTAAAGGTTAACTCAATGCTGAAAAGCAGATAGAAAGAAATAACACACAGTTTGGGCTTTTTAGCCTTCTTATACTCTAATAAAGCCTGCCTATTTATCGTTGTTTGTATTTAACAAGCGCTAACAGCTCTAAATTTATCTAATTTTGTCTAAGATTCCACACATGAGTTATTCGTACTGTTTTTGAACTCTCAACTTTTTGAAAATGCACTTTGTAGAAAAGCATGTTTAAATGTCATGCGTCAGTCCATGGCTCTTTGATCTCAGCATGTCAAGGTTTCTGGTGTATCAACACTTCCTTCCTGCTTCCATAGATGAGGCTGCACACTGCTAAGCAGGTTTAACTGTGGAGTCCTGTGTTTCCATAGGAAGAAGCTATAGATGGTTTGAGCTTTGCGGAAACAAACCTGAACAGGACACTTGTTGATCTGTAATGTCCCCACACAAAGACATTCAGACAAAAGCCAAGAAAGACTAACTGTCTGAGACAGTGGCTGAGATGCACCCAGGCAAGTCAGACTCACTGGGTTGATTTTGCCTCAAGAACCCTCGCTGTTCATCAAGGACATCAGACACTAGAAGAGAGACATTATACATAATCATATCATTCAGAGATCCATGTTAACACTGAATTATTATGTGTCTTCACATGCAGCAAAACACTCTTTTTGCTTGCTGCCACATTCTTTGTGTCCCAATCTGGTGAAGTCTGATGACAGCTCTGTGCATCAGGGCTGCAAGCTGCAAATTTATTTTTAGTCACAAGGTACTGAAAATGCCATTATGAAATTTTTATGAAAATCGAATGGCTTTTTTTATTACCTTCGATCACATACTGCTGTTCTTCATGACTTTCTGTTTTCATGTCGGAAATGAAAAGGCAGATCAGACTGAAAGGAAGGAGCTGAGCCAAACTCAGAAAAGTAGGGCTGCAGCAGCAGGGTGTGCGCTGTGTTTCTGCTGTTGGGAAACAACGAATAAACAAATCGCTAGGTAAAAAAAAAAGAACAATGAAGTACTTTAGTATTCACAAGATGAGAGGTGCTACAAGCACCCAGCTCTCCCAGGAACCATGGGAAAAGCTCACCAGCAGAGCCATTTCACCAGCTGAAACACAGCAGACTCCACAGGGCCAAACAGGAGAGCTAGCCCTGACTGGAGGAACAATGTGCCGCTCACTGACCTCACTGCTACTTGAACTCTCTCGCACCTCTGACTCATTTCCTTGCTATGCTTGGGGAGTATTTTTATACACACTGTCTTTTCCCATGCTAGTGTACCCAGCCTATTAAGTCCTCAAGTGCTGACTGATTATTCCTCTAACAAAACAGGTTCTTTTTTCAAAGAAATAAAAAGGCATCTTTACGAACACCTCCCACACCACCTTCCTTCTCCCTCTGTCTCTCCAGCCCTACTCCAGCTGCTTCATGACAATTCTCCTGCTTACCGTTCCTTAATTCATTAGCCTGTGCTTGAAGCTGCCAGAATAAGGTATAAAAATAGTCATCTTAGGTTTCTTTGTGAAATTCTCTGTCTATTGTTTGTCAGCTTTTAAACGTGGCTTTTACTTATTTTCATTCCATTATTGCTTGTCCCTCACTGGAAATAGAAAGCAAATTTAAAATGGTCCTTTACATGCACAGGTGCTTGTGTAACAGGACACCTGTATTACCTACAAGTACATTACTAAGACAGCAGGCAAATGCCACATTACGCTACTTTAACAGTGTAAAATCATCTGTTACGTGAGCAATAATCTGAGGATTGCAAACTGATGCCTGTACATCAGTGATAAACTTTCCTGACCTGACACTCAGCCCTGAGCTCTCTCTTTGACTAGCACGATCATGCTAGTTTTTTCATCCTCTTCGAGTCTCAATCCTGAAATGAACACTCACACTTGCCTTACAGAATAATCACATTGTCTGCTGAAAATGCAGTCTTATATATATATATGCATTTTTAAATGCATATATCATTCATTCTTGCAGTTATTATCTTGCACCTTGGTTCTCGGTGCTTTCGTCTCGCAGATTCTATACACACGTATTCTGTGGAGAACCTTAGAACCTGATTCAGGGCGCTGGAGTTAAATCACACTCTGGAATATCTGGGGCACACGTCAGTTTAGGTACTGTAGAATTACATTCTATAAAAGGATAATAAATTGTCTTTTAAAATATTTCTAAAGCATTATGGAAGAAAGAAACTTCTTTTTATGAATAACCCTATTGTAAGGGTTAAGGGTGTGAGTCTTTGTTTCTTCCATAATGCTTTAGAAATTTTTAAAAAATATGATTTATTATCCTTTCCTATAGTGTAATTCTAGGGTTAGAGATCACACGCCATTTTACTGCAGAAGAGATTGGTTATAATCACATTCAGGCCCCTGTGTTAATACCTGAAAGACATAAAACATTTCTAAACGGCGTTTGTAACCCCTGATTTGAAGTGTTACTAAATACCAGTCACACAAGGAAAATATCCATCCCTGGAAGAACAATATGAAAGAGACATCAATAAGGCTGTACATATAGTAGCATGACTCAAAAAGGTCAGGCAGAAGCAAAGAGCAGAGTATACAATGACATTATATATTTTATTGGCTCATCTCCCTGCTGTTGCTTTGAAGGGGCTCACAGGGCATGCCCCCTGCTGTGACCCTTTCCCCAGAGGTATCACACACTTTCCCAGCTACCTTCCCCCCACTAGCAGAACCCCTGTCCACGGGCAGAACCGAGCACTAGTCACATTTTCCTATTACTCCACTTCAAAGTAAGCATTTCCATAAACCTTATCCCTACAACACAGGCAGGAACACATCCTCCCACGCCAGATGCAGACCCACCAGGCCCGCAGATGGAAATCACAAGACGATTGCAGGTTCAGCATCTAAATGAGTTTGGATAGTGAATCCCCCAAACACCAGAAATACCAATACCTGGCCAACAAAACATTCCTGCATTGCTTTTTAATGGAACGTTTGGATTTTTTAGGTCAACCATGGATTTCTGATTACAATAATAAACTGCAATAATAATAATAAAATACAATAATAATAATAATAATAATAATAATAATAATAATAATAATAATAATAATAATAATAATAAATAAATTAAAAATAGGAGTTCTCTGGTAGTCTTAATGATCACCTATGTTGCTTTATATATCACACTAATTGTGTGCCTAATTGGAAACAATTTTGTATACGGAAAACTAACACAGGAAAAACCTAAAAGAAATTCCTGCATTGGTGACAAGGGGACAGTGCGGGGGAAATATAGCAGCCCTGATTGTAGTTTAAACACCAAGACCTCTCGAACGGTCTCAAAGGAGAGAGGCTAATTGATAGGGAGCTTCAGTAACTAATTGACCTGAGGATCTCATCCAGCTGTTTCTTGAAGGGAGCAGTGGTCTAGGCTTGGGGAACATAGTTGGGCAGCTTGTTCAAGGCTCCCACCACTCTTTGCATACAGCACTGCCCTATTTTCTCATTTTTAAATACATACAGCAGTTTCTGCTAGTGGCCCCTAATTCCTGTTTTACTGCCGATTCGGAAGGCATCCACTGGGATGCTTCTGTCACCGTCTTTGAGGACAATAAAAACATGATTCAGGTGCCCTTGTACTTTTTCTTTCAAGACTAAACAGGTTTCATTCTTGCAGCCGATCACTGCAGACTATGTCTTAATGAGTCCATGGATGTGCAGTATTTTACAGTACAGCTGCTCCACTCTGCACTCTTGATTCCAGGGCAGCAATATCTTTTTCTGTGTCTTGGTGTCCGAAACTAAATACAGTATCGAATACAGACTCCCAGATGAGGTCTTACTAGTGCCTTGGACAGTTGAAACAGAACAGTACATTCTGTTTGCCTTTTTATTGCTTCCCTCACAGCATCTCAAAGAGGAAAATGAGATGTCTACACAAACACTTAAACCCCTCTCATAACACACGAAGATATGTCTGAATGAGAGACAATTCCTGATAGACCATCCACCTAATAGGAAAAACAAAAAAACAAAAGAGCCACAGGAAGCAATGAGCCACTCTTTGACCTGATGATGTCAGAGGTGAACGTCTGGGGGGAAGATAAGGTCAGGTGGTCGGGTCAGCACCACTGGACACAGTATTCAAATGCTAATCCACAGCCGGTCAGATTTGAGACCTACTCCAGTGGGAAACCAAAGCACATCATGCTGTACCTACAAGACGTTCTGTTACACAGCCTTCCATTTATTTTTAAAATCGAATCCTTAGATGAATGGAGATTTAAATAACTAGAGGTTGGGTGTAACATCAAACTGAAAAACACATCTCGGGGTTCGTTCCAGTGTGAAGCCCCAGTTTTCATCTCAGGATGCACAAAATGACATTATTGAAAGATTGCTATTAAGACTATTTAATTCTTTGAAATTGAATGAAATGGAAAGAGACCTCAGCTGCTATTGCCATGGTAAAAACGCCAGCTCACCCTCTGCTTCAATGTGCTCTTTAGCTCCTTCAGCACAGTGTAAATGTAATTCACTCTAAGATTGAAAGCCACGGTACTGTCCTGAGTTATCAATCACCTTAACTTTAACGAAATCTGCCAAAAGCTGATGACCCTGTAGATACCGAATACAAATTGGACTCCAGAAGGATAAAAAAGTCACTGCAGGCTCCCAGACCGGGATGAAATTGATGTCATTATTCAAACACAGTTGAAATCAGGCTTTAAAGTTAACTCCCATACTCAACACATCACTTTTAAAAAAAAGCAGACTGACCTTAATACTGCAAAAGGCTAATCAATTACCCTTTGATTTTGTTTGACACGTGAAATGTATATCATTTTGCACCAGAAAGTCTTCAGTCAATGAAGCTTTTAATTATGCAACAAGCAATTTACCAAAACAGAACACATTTAGTCTCTGCTACTATCTGTACTTTCAGATAACCATGTCTGGCAATCCTCTCACGTAAGTTTAAGAATTCCAAAGAGCTTGCTTATAAAACTCATTTTATTATAGAAAGTGCAAGCCCATCTGCACAGTTCCATTTTCCCTGTAATTAATAATAAATGACAGACACAATTGGACTTTTTAGTGATCTCTAATTAACGACTCTTTTACAGAAATGGTAAGACCTGAGGGCAGTCTCGCAGTGCTGGGGTCCTGGGTTCAATTCCAGACCTGGTGTGCTCTCTGTGTGGAGTCTGTGTATTCTCCCTGTGTTCTTATGGTCTCCTCCAGGTGCTCTGGTGTCCTTCCGCAGTCCAAAAGTATACTGACAGGATAACTAGCTTAACTCTACTGATTCACCATTAAGTTAGTTTGGCAAATTTATATTATCTCTTCAAATACCAAACACTGAGCATCTGAACATCTTTATTTCAGTGTTTTGTTATCCCCATATACAGTACAGTACAAGAAGATGTCACACTGTAAAATCGGAGTAAAAAGGTTAGGAATTGAAGGAGAGAATGGGAATGTCGCTGTCGAGAGAGGCGAAATGCAAAAAGGGTGGATTTCAAAGGGAGAAGGCAGTAGGAAAGCAAGCCAGGCTGATGGCAACTGTAATCTATGGACCCGAGACATCAGCATGTGCTGTGTTCTCACCCTGCAGTAATTCACCGAGCTGAAACGAGCAGTGATTTGTCATCTGTCTGCAGAAAGGCGTGAGGGCACCAGAAAAAAACATCTGAACCATCCGAGTGACATTGAAGGACCATTGAGAATTAGTTGATCCACAGAAACCATCTAGCGTATTGTGCGTAACAAAGAATGCCCTGGTTTTCCTCCTGTACCTGCAATACTGTTCATGTTTAAATGTCTTCAATGTATCAGGTGGAGATGTGCTTTAAACGAGCTGTTTTTTTCTAACTTGTGTGTTCTGCCCCATGCCCCTCTTACTGACAGCCCTGTCTCCCCGCGCTGCTGCAGGTGGCCAAGATTAACCTGACAACAGCGCAGCGGCGTGAGAACCACATCCTGGTCATGGTGGTGTCCATGGTCTCCTGCTACCTGCTGTGTTGGATGCCCTACGGGATCATGGCGCTCATCGCCACCTTTGGCAGGGCCAACCTTGTCACGCCCACAGCCAGCATCGTCCCCTCCATCCTGGCCAAGAGCAGCACTGTGTTCAACCCCATCATCTACATCCTCATGAACAACCAGGTGAGTCCCAGAGGGCACACCCCCAGTATCCCAGCAGCCCCTGCTGCTGACCATGACTTCGCTGCGGCAGATCTCTACGGTAGACCTGCAGTTTTAACCTGGATGGTTCCGTTTCCAATTTTACTCAGCTTTACCACGACTTTTACGGGTTGTTTCTAGTTGTTAAAAAACACACTCAGCTTCAAAGGAGTTTGATAACCCACAACCTCTGAAACTATATAGGTTGTGTGTGCTTACTTTTTAGGTTTGTTCTATGTTGTCTTTAAGCTTTATCATACAATTCCATTTTTCCATTAATTCACTGTGCCGTACTTTTACCTTGGTGCTGTGCAGAAATCATGAGTGAAAAAGGAAACAGCAGGAAAATGATTGAAATGAACAAAACACACAGACCAATGTGTCCCTAGCTCTGCATGCATCTGGAGGTACAGTCAATGTTTTTTCAGCGTCACACTGCTGGTTAGTGTTCTTAATCAGCAATACAAACACCACATACAGGCAAATGGGCCCTAGAGATTAGCTCTTTGAGGACAGGGACTGGGACTCACTGTATTTTGGCAATTAGAAACAGTTTTGGATGAGTCTGTCTAGGACTTCAGCGTGTCACAGTAGGCTTGGAGTCAATTATTAATGTAGCAGGAGTGACACCTGCACAGCACAATTTCATAGCTAATTTCAGTTCCATTATCACACAGGCAACCTGGAGGTGGGCAGCAGTCAAAATATAAATTACTAAAGCATAACACAAAGCCATCTTCTCCCCATCATCGTGGTGCTTCGCATCGATGTAATTATTTCTGTTTTGAAAATAGACAAAAGGCAAGCCTGGATGCAGCCCTCAGCTGTCTGTAGCACATGCAGGCCTTGTTGTGTAGATAATTAGACATGCCTCCTACTGGAGTGCAGCTGAAGTGCAGGTTGTTTTGACTCACTCTGCGTTATTGTTTCTGAATCCACATGCGCTCGTGCAAATGTGAATGTTAGAGAGGGGAGCCGTGTTTGAGGTTTACAAAGGAAGAAGTAAAGAAAGCTCCATGTTAAAGGGTAAAAAGACTTCATTTGTTATCTCAGAAGTCCTTGCAGGGTGAAATTAAAGATCACATACAGTATATAAACGATACACAGAGGTTTTTTGTTCCTTATTCATTAAAAAAAAAACGTAAGCCTTTGATAATTTATCTTCCTCTCACCTTTATTCTCACAAGACAAATGACATCTTAGCCGCGGTTACAGCCAATCAGCCTTTTGTTGAGACAGCTCATTAGAGGATTATATGCGTTAATATGTGGCCCCTGCAGAGAAGACCAAGCTGCTGGCTGTGAAGGCAGAAGCAAAAAGAAAGTGCTGTGAGCGCTCATTCTGAGATGAGAGTGTGAGAGAGAGCCGGGCTGCGAATCGATCACTTGCTGCTCGGCATTATGCACCGATTAAAAGGTTCAGAAATTTTTACTAATGTCATCAATCAAAAACAGGGTGGAGTTGTGCCAGTTGAGATAACAAGAAAGTGTATAACAACTGTCTACATGCATCTGCTGTGTTTGCTTTACTTGTGCCAAAGCTTTGTTTTGTTAAATGGGCTTCCTTCCTGCTATTGACATCTCCCCAGTCTCCCGGCACAATTCCTATAGTTGCAGCCAAAAAAAGGACATAATGCAGATAAAGGTATCAGCTTTGCCTACAGAGCCTAAGGCTGCAGGTTTGATTAAGGAGGACAGAACAACCATTTGTAAGCTTTCAGAAAGTTGGAACTGCATTATAAACCGAGCTGTAGAAACTGTTTGAGGGATTTGGTGCAGCTGTTGAAACTGAGCCAATGCTTTGATTGATTGGAAGGCCTATGATACGCAAAGGCATCCCCAGGGCTAATGAAAAAGCTTATCACAGGGCATAAGTGATTATATAAATTAATAAGAAAGGATCTGTGTTAGGCACAATGGCTATTTTTTAAGTCTAGCTAGCTTTCAGATGCTGACCACAGTTAAAACCACAGTTAAAACCAGAAGAGATATAAATAGTGTGTATACAGTGCTGAGAAAAAGTCTGTGAACACTCTAGTAGGTATTCTCACATATTTTACACCAAAGATGTAATTAGATATAAGTGAACATCTTAATAAAAGAGGAAAACACCCTCATTAAACATATAACACAAAAACATAACATTTAACTGGATTATTTAACAAAATGATCCAACAGTAAAAATCCTCATGTGAATAGGTATATGAACCCTAGATTCAGTAACTGGTCGCAGCTCCTTGAGCATCAAAGACTTCAACTGTATGTCTCCTGAAGCTGTTTCTCAGTCTCTTGCATCGGCTTTTGGGAAACTTGCTACATTCTTCCTCACAGAACCGCCTCAGGGTGGTGACATTGGAGGGCTTCCTTGCAGGAAGACATGACATTCCTGTGGGGTTCAGGTCTGGACTTTGACTCGGCCGATCGGGCTCAACGCCAGGAGGGCTGCCCGTGTGTTCAGGGTCGCTGTCCTGCTGCACGAGCCACTTAAAGCGCAGCTTCAGCTGACGGATGGATGGCCGGAAGTCTTCCTCTGGAATTTACTCCATTCGTGTTTCTGTCAACGGTGGGCGGCCGTCCAGTTCCTGCGACCTTAAGGCCACCCCAATCCGTGACACCCCACCGCTGTGCTGGACGGTTGGGAGCTGTGCTGGACGGTTGGCTTTTTCCCCTCACAACGCCTTTCTCATTATGGCCAATGGGAACTCTCCTCCAGGAGTCTTGTGCATTGTCCATTTGAGACGGATGGCAATGTCCCCTTTAGCCTGGATTGGCTTCTTCCTGGCTACCCTCCAATGAAAACCATTCCTGTTCAGTCTTTCCCCACGGCAGGCATGAACACTGGCATTAGCTGTAGATCAATCCAGCTGGCAGCTCCTACTCTATGGCCCTTGTGACGTCCTGTGTGGCTCTCCCCAAGAGGTCCTGTCCTGGGCGGAACCACCATGGGCTTGGATATTCTCCATTTCCCCCCTGTCTGTCTGACTGTGGACAGACGGGGTCTCTGATGTTTAGAAATGGTTTTCAAACCCTCTACAGACTGATGAGCATAAACTAGTCTTTTTCTGAGGTCCTCCGATATCTCCTTTGAGTGCGACATGGCAGGTTTCCACTAACCTGTCCTGAGCTGTATACAGGGTCGGGACAAGATATTGCAATTCATGTAAATATAAAGGGGGTTCACTGACCTTTATTTTGGCACTGTATGCAGTAGCACTCGAAACCACAGTACTTACATGGGCTCAGGAGAAAGAGGATGCAGGATCTGTACTCTGAAATGAAAAGGCTCTTTATTTGCACTCACCAGCTCAGCTCACAGCTCTACAAGTAGGCACAACAAGAAGATGCTGTACCAGATCCTCAAACTTCTCCAAGGTGACAGAGGGAGAAGCAAAACTAAAAAACGATAAGTCACCTTAGTGGAATAACTGAACCTAACTAACTAGTGAGCCAGATTCTGTTAGCCATTTTCAGATTTAGCTGTAACCCCTTCAGAAAGACAGACCCTGTGCCGCTGGCAGCTTGATTAACATCCCCGTGTCTCATCAGTTCTACAGGTGCTTCATTGCCTTTGTGAAGTGTGGCTCCGAGCCTCAGCCCGCCCACACCTGCACCGCCTCGCACCCCAGCGACGATCACCACGGCAACAGCATCCCCTTGTCCCTGCTGCCCCCCCGCCTGCCCTGCGGCCGTCTCAAGCCCCCCCCGACCGAGCTGTCCACCCTGCACCGGGACGGACGCCCCCTGGTTCTGTGGGCGCACTACTCCCCCTGACCCCCCGGAGGAACTGGCTCGGAGCGGATCTCGGCCAGAGCTGCGGACAGGCTGTCTCGGCATCCACAGGTCAGCTTGCAGGAAGCACCATGCTGCAGTCGGCCCAGACAGCCCCCTACACCTCCGCAGGAAGGCACTGTAGTGAACAGCTTGCAAAAGGGAAGACTGTGCATCACGTCCATCAAGTACTGGCGTGAGGTCTGACTGGTGGAACAGACTTTCATGTATCGTAAGACCATTGTAAGCTGCTAATTGTCATCAACATTTCCTAAAATTTCTATATTTCTACATTTTTTCAAACAAAAACCCGTGGCCGAAAGTCACACGTCGGCTGTGCGTTTTGATTTCAGGTTCATGTCCCAGCTGGACCACACAGCTGGGCTGACTGGGAAGTGTCAGTGAAATCCTGCCAGCAGAGCTATTTTTAATCATACAGAACCGCTGCAGCCATTATTAAAGTAAGCAGAAGGAAAGACAGAGATGAGGGTGACATTTTGGGCGAAACGGGACTAACCCGTGATTATACAAAGGGAAGCACATGAGAGAGAGGCACAGGCAGAGGTCAGCATTTCTGCCTCGTGGTGATGGGGCCCCCAGTTCGATTCCTGACCTGGGGTGCTGTCTGTGTGGAGTTTGCATGTTCTCCCCAGCTTCATGTGGGTTTCCTCCGGGTGCTCCGATTTCCTCCCACAATCCGAAGATATGCGGGCAGATTAATTGGCTTCTGGGGAAAACTAGCCCTGGTGTGAGTGTGTGTGGTGTGTGTCTGTGTTTGTGTCATGTCTAGGGGATATCCTGGCTTGCTCACGTTGCTTGCTGGGATAGGTTCCGACTGCCTTGTGATCCTGTACTGGATAAGGCGGTAGGAAAACGGACGGATCCCTCATCTCAGCGGGAATCTTGCAGAGGGGCTTCAGATGAAGTGGCGCCCTGCCGCCTGTTTTTAAGGTCACTGTCACTGGGCTCTAGTTTCCTGCAGTGCTGTGCTCAGCACCACCGCTCATGAAACAGCAACCCTTACTCCTTACGGCACCTGCAGCTCAAGGGCTCAAGGAGAACCTGTTTCCTTTCAGGTAGGACCACAGCCAGGTCACCTGGGTCATGAGCACCAAACTGGAACAAAGCTGGTCAGGTAGGACATCAAAACACCCCCCTCACCCACCACCACCCCCGTTTCCTTCATTTTAATGTCTCAGTCTTCTTCCGAGAGTGGATGCAGAGGACAAACCCACCCTGGTTTCACCACTTCTCTCTCTATGGGAACTACTAGAGTTCCCATAGTTCCCACGAAGTGCAGGTAGTAGCCTTGCTGAACACCCACATCCTTCGGCGCCTGAACCCAGTGTAAAAGTACTGCTGGAGGAATTCATCTCAGATGAACGGAGTATGAGCATCATGAGCTACAATTCCATCCGCTTTTACTAAAACGTGAAAGCAGCTGTTTTCTGAGGTGCTAATTAATAGCCCTCAGCTCCCAGCTTCCTTAATTATGTAATACACATGTATCCAGTACAGGAATGTGCTTGCACTGAGACGTTCTGCTGAGTAACTTCAGAACAAAATGACATACAGTTGCATTTCTTAACGCACACAGACGATGGCGCCGTTTCGCTATTTGCGGGACACGGCTCTCAACTTCCTTCACACAAGAAAAGTTTAGCGCTTCCCTAATGGATGCCGAAAACACATCCCGAAAGGAAGCACCTCTCATGGGAGAGCACGGCTGAGCTTATGACCCTGTGGCTTTACGAGTGACTCGATACCACCCGATTTCTCCAGAGCAAGACGACTCTCATAAAAGCAGTAACCAGCTCGGAAAGTCTCCAAGTATTCCTATAAAGCATCCTTAATCTCCCACAAGAGCGGTCACACGGGTAGCCCAGACAACTGCTGGTATTGTTCTTCGGACAAACAGCCCAGAAAACACGCAGGGCTCATTTGTTGCGGGCGCGAAGTCTAGTAATGACTCTGTGCAGGCGGCCGTGTGCTATTCCTTGGAGTTTATTTCCCGCTGCCGAGGAAGGATAAGATCTGTTTGCTGTACAACACAGAGACACCCCTCTAACCTTCACATACCTGCAGGATGTCGGTTCTTTCAAAACATAGAATTCCACGCAAATGAGGCGGGCGCTTTTCCTGCGGCGTTTTTGAAATGAACGCCTTTCAAGGCGCAAAATAGAACAAGGTTTGTTACAGCGAGTTTACCTCCCTGTTTTAATTTGTGGCAAAACACGGATAATACCAATTTAACATGTTGATCAGTCTGAGTTACCATTCTTGTTATCTCGCGCACCTTCTGTAAAAGCGCACGTGAAGGTTTTCCGACTCTTTCCGTCCTAATGTATATGTACAGTACATTTCTTCTGAACGTTTAGGTCTAGGTAAAGCTTTAGGGTAAAGACGAGAAAGGGGAACAGAGACAAGACGGAGCTCCCTCCTGCCATCAGAGATCCACTCTTAACGTGCTGCTGAAAGGCCGTGGGTATTTTACCTGCAGTCCAGCGGCGGGTGAAAGACTGTCTCCAGTTACCCGCAACGTGGGATATTCAAGTCAAACGTGGCAGAGGAAATAATAAGAGCTACTGCCAAGAATGACCTCTTTTCAGGTGTTTCCCCACGGGACGTCCACCGTGACAAAAACACGAGTGCCTCCATAATAACGAAACGCGTAGTTCAAAATTGCCGGTTCAATCGCAAGGAGCTTGCGGATTTAGTACAGAGCTGCAAGCTGATCTTGCCCCCAACATTAAAAAATGCGAGGGATATAAGAGAGTCGTGGCTTGATAAAGCGGGTATGAAAAGAAATCTCTGCAAATTGTCACTGATGCTCAGTGGCGCCACAATCCCCACTGGATTAACAACAACAGAAACATTTCCTAGCGAACTTCCCCTGCTGTGCAGAACAAGCGGAATATATAGTTAATGCGTACAAAGAGAGCTACTTAACAATAAAATGTCCCTTCCAATCCAGAGTAATCCATCGGTGCATTCTGAGAGACTTGTTTTATACAGAGCACAGCTGACGGCTCTGGCACAGAACCTTGCAAAGAGCTGCTCTTTCCCATTTTGTCGAAACGCTACAGCTAAATCAATTCTGTAGTACATAGAATTGACCACACAGGGGCAGTAGTCTGATTCTTAAGGACACGTTTTATAATGCCAAATCTCGCCTGAATGTGTGCCTCTTTGGTATTGACTTTTTAAATTATATATATATATTCTGCTGTCATTAAGATAAGAATTATCTACATCATATTATTCTGCACAAATTGTTTGTGGAAAACCACGCTGTGAAATACACTCATAGAAAACCAACTTTTGAAGGAGAACCGGACACAACCAAAGACGTAATTTGCAATATTCCCGAGCGCCAGCAAAGCTCCTCAGCCTGTTCTGATAAGCGAATGCCAGTTCTCCGCTGTTCCCAGCAGTTACGCGTTTTCCTCTTCCCCGGTTCCGGTTGCGGATCCGATACCGAACCCCGTGCCCCGCTGTGCTGGCTTTGTCAGAGCACATAAAGAGCTTGTGTTGTCCCGTCTTCTGAGCAGTGATTCCTCACTGTGGCACTGAACCAGTGCCTTCTTTTTTTCACTCCAGCGCAGTTCCTCAACACAGGATAATGGATTTCAGTTTTATATTTGAGGCAGGATACATTTGATATTTAATTTGATATAACCCAGTTTCAGAGCTGGCCTCATCTAGATGTGTATCCTGAAATGCAACCAACAAGACCTCTGCAGAAGGAAGTAAAAACTCGTTGGCTGTTAACAGTTGCTTAGACAGGAGTGCAGCTGCACATTCTTAATTAAAAAAACAAAACCAGGAGAAACTTAAGCCGAAGCTAGTTGGAATAACACACTGCACATGGTTCATTTTGCAAACCAAGGCATGAGGGGGAAAACAGATCAGCAAGAGTCTACACACGCTAGCAGATGAATGAGAGACATCAGTGATCACCAGCTCCACACACACAGCCCCTGGTCTGTGGCTCCTAACCACTGCTTGCTAAACAGCAGACGAGGAAAGCCCATGTCACCTGTGCACCACGCTTTAACGGGGCCACATGGGCCCACTGTGAGCATGCCTGCACGAACGATGATCACCAGGCGACACCAGGGACAGACACAGCTGTGGCGCTGAGCCTGGAGTCTGGATTCGTCCGAATGTACAGTATGTGCTCCCTGTGTTTAATCGCTCCTCGCTGCATGCTTTGCACCCACCAGGACTTTAAGCAGGACATTTAAAGGAGTAAAAAAAGAAGAAACTTTAAAAAAAAAGAACTTTTCAGAAAGCTGCCCCTTCTTTCTCAGTTTCCAAAAGGAAACTACTTTGTGAGAAACGAACTGTTGCACAAAACGTTGCACAAAAGTTCATGCTCGTTCACAGGCTCTTCCACGCTGTTCCGTGGAGGCTGCCCAGCCAGATGTCCTCCCACTGAGTCTGCCCCCCGGACTGTTCCAAGACAGGCTCTCCTCAGGTCACAGCTGAACACAAGCGGCCTCTGTTTCCACCAGTTACATCCCTGCACACGTAGGCAGACGTGCACCTTTACGTGTCTCTCTCTATTCCGCACGGAGATCTCTCAGCTTGATAAAGAGCTTTATAATCTTCAGTGGCTGCTCACACCTTTACTGTCTGACCTGCTGTTTACTGCAGTGCGTCCCAGGGACTGTGGACTGGGAACAAGGCCTGTTCTGGGAGCTGTGAGGATGGTAGGATCAACTGGAGACAAGAATGCCAGGCCAGGACCGAAGTCTGACCTGCTGGTACGCTTCTGGACATCGAGCAGCTGGTCAGATTCTCTCACGCAGATGGACTAAAAGACTGAGGACGTTTTTGAGCTGTGGAACCTGCGTCATCTGATCATGCCTATTCTTAACATCGTTATAGATTGGTAGACTGAAAGAATGTGGGTAGATATAATGTACAGCAAGTACTGATGGTATCTGAAACTTTGCTTTAATTATTTAAACATTTTTCCATTGAGTGGTAAAGATACTGTATACTGTCTTGGTGCTGAGCTCAGCGTGTTTCTGTGAAACTGGTAATTATTCCCTTATCACCACAAAAAAGAAAGGAATAAACAGATATCCTCGATTAGTATCTTTGCACTTCTGGTTTACAATTCATTGTACAAAGTAACGAGAAAGCTCTCCACGTAAGTCACAAATTCAGGTCACTTGTGCAGTGCAGGGGGAAGTTACGCCAACCTTTTCAATTCAATTGCCTTTTAATTTTATATCAGAAGCACGCTTCAGCAGTGGCTGCCTATGCAATCTCAGTCTGAGCACATCTGGATCACAACTGGATGACATGTTGGTACAAGGAATTAGAGAAACAGAGGTTGTCTGGGACAGTCGGGGAGGGGCATAAAACTTCCCCTCTTAATCTGAAACCGCACAGCCCACGCAGGCCAGTTCAGAAGCTTCTTCTGCAAGAGGGATTTCAATTCCACATTTCAGCAGAATTTCATGAAAATCAAAAAGGAATTGAAAAAAGGCTTTGGTATTCCTTTTACAGGCAGACCCTGTAATTAACCAGAAACCCATCTAAGGTTTCCATTCCTCCAGTGTTCAGAGAACATTCTTCTGCCCTTGCCCAGGCTCTCCACACAAGAGCTGGAAGCTGAAGTGAGTTCAAGCCTTCTGGCTGTGATGTCAGCAGGGTGAGGACTCGGCCTTGCTTTCATCAGTCAAGAAGGGGCCAGCAAGCACTGAAGGCAGCCTGATGACTTCAAACAAGGATCTTGTGCTGTAGTACAGTTTGTATGATCTAAAGCTGTACTACCTGAAACAGTGTTCTTTTTTTTAATCATTCTTACCTTTAAAAGGCAAAAATCCTCATTGTATGAGTCTTGTGCTAATGGGTACATAAAAAATCACTTGTACTTGTGTTATGAAGAAAATATTTTAGGGAAGCCTTCTAGCTTGCCTTAGGTATACGCCATAACCCATTTTGATAAAATACAGAAAACAGGGACTAAACACATTTCAACTCAATTTTCAACGTGCTCAATACATTTTCTCACTAAATTGCAGTTTTGCTCATTACAGTAAGTGCTGACTATGTTCAGCTGAGAAAGGAATTCACAGTAAGTTACTTATGTATGACTAACCATCAAAATAATGGGGTGCTTTTGCCTTATTAAGACTCCAGTAATAATGTCTTTGAACTATTTTTAGTGCCGACCATTTTGTTCATGTAATGAATGCGGTACGGGAGATGTTCATTGTGCATGTTTGTACACTGTTCAACAGAGGGGTGGTTGACTCAAGATTTACTGAACCACACATCTCACTGCTTTACAAAATGTTTGTTTGCTGCGATAGGAAGCCAGCAGACGCTACGGAGCAGGAAAGCCACATTACCACACAGAGATGACAAATGTCAGACTTTGATCAATATTGACCAGTTCAGCTGTTTTTTTTTGTTATTGTGTAGTCACACATACAACGAATCTGATGTCTGTATCTGATTGCAAACTATACCCTACACACTATACTCTGAGTAGATCAAAAGTGACCTACAGTTGTGTCACATACATTCACAAATACATACAACCCCAAATTCACCTTGTATCACTGTCATCTTTAATAGGTATAGTTAAAGCATCAGAGTGCCTTGGCTATTGCAATACTATATTTCTAGCAGCGCTAGATTTTTAATGCTCACTTGACATGAAATAGGGATTATTCCTTGTGAACCCACAACCCAGACATGCTCATAAAAAGCATTTTTATGAATTTCTTTTGGGCAAGAGGAAAGGTTTGAAGGTGCACACCTAGCAAAGAATGGGAGAAGCATGGGGTGAAAGTCAATTGATTGCTTTTGTTTTTTCTTTCCCACTTAATTTTGGAAAATCAGCCAGAAAAAAACCCTTTGTGAGTCACATGGAATTTGTGTAGAAATGTGGAATTTGTGACACAAAACTCCATGAGATGAGATAGAACACATAAGTAATAACAACGTTGCAACAGATAATATAAAATACAATGTGTATATAATGTACCTGGGAAAATCTCTAGACTGATGGAGTTTGTAACATTTGAGCGTAACTCACTGAAATGTCTCTGTAGGTGTAATTATATTCATGACATTATTCTGAACACACGTGCTTTTAACACATTAGTTTGGTTAAAATGAATTGTGCCCTTCTGAAACATGATCATTGTGACATGGAGTTTTGAAACAAACTATGTAATGAAAAGGCAAGCAAACAACAACTAAAAAAAAAACGTTTTTCTAGATTTAAACTAAAAGAAAACTCAATCTGAACACACTGAGCGTTTCACACCCTTGTTCCACCCCCGGGTTTACTCAGGGGTGTGAAGGTGGTTGAAGAAAGGTATTTCCCACCAGAGTGTGCAGGTGTGGGGAGGCACAGTCATAGTGCTCTCCTTTCTGAAGCGTTTAAAAAAAGACCTGCTCTCAGCCAGGGAAACGGAGCACACATCTGCAGGCTGTGAAGAAGACACCTTGTCTGAGCATTTCCGTTAAGTGTCTCAGCTTGACACCCCGAAGCTTTGCGCTCAGCAAACGTGGGTTTGTGGAAAGTTTGAGGGGAGCAGAAATTTCAACCTTGCCAGCAAGAAATCCCTTTCGAAACACCAGGGCTGCGTCACGAAAAGGAAAGACCTGGTAAAAATGCAAAATGAAGAGAAGGTCGGTCTTCTTACATCATTATCTTTTGTCAGAGTTCTTCCATTCCCGGTTGAAAATAATCAAGAGAGCCTGAAAAGACGTTTGGGACTGCTGTACCACATCACATTTTCTGTTCACCGCGGGTGACCTCAGCCACTCCTTGCCTCAGTCAAGCGGAATGCAAATTCAGACTTGCTGTCATGATTTCACTACGCTGGAAGGCTTCGGCTCACTGTTTCCCCTTAACGCATCCAAAAGTCCACTACGGAACATACCGCTTTTCATGCATGTGGTGATTCAGTGAATGAATTCAGTTTAATTCAGTGAAATTCAAAAGTTAAGCATCAGGCACAGCCACCCCCCTTAAAAAATAGATGTCTAAGGCATTTTACTGCCTTGGTGCAGAATGGAAGTACTATCTGGGCAACACAGTGTGAAATTAAGTTCAGAATGACAGTGGTAATCACAGTGAGTGCATAAAAAAACTTTTTTTGTGCCTTTAGTCACAAATCAGGCCTCTGAGTGCTGAGTTTGTGATTATTCCTTCATCCTTCATGAACAGAAACCCCACGTCTTGTCTCGTGGCGCGGACCTCTGGCAGAATCGATGTTCGCACATTGAAGGGGGTTTTGTCAATTCAAGGGGATTTAGGTTAGGTTGACAAAGATAGTAGTGATAAATGCAAAGCAATACAGACAACAGGAAGCCGCAAGTGAATCATTTTCACGGTCCTGGCAGGGGAACTGCTGAGTTTGCAGGCTGTGTTGGGTTTGCGGGACACTATCGCCTCCCGTTCCCCACCCGCTCCTCTCCAGAGTGCAGGGCTTGTTCCCCTCACCCCTGGGTCTTGAGCAGCCCCATGCAAACACATGTTGCCTTTTCTCCGCAACGCCCATTACGTGCTCGCCGCTCTCTCACCGTGCTGAAGGAAGGATTGTGGGCTGGAGTTCACACCTCGATTTCTGCTGAATTCCGGGCTCAGGTTTCACAGGCACAGTGACTGTGACGAGTAGGATGAGACATCTCCTTTGCTGTAGTGCTGTATCTAATCTAAATCTATAGGGTTTTAGCTCTGTGTGAGCGCAGTATTACCCCCTCGCTGTATGTGTCATATCATAGGAGTAGTCAGGGAGAGTCAGGCCATGGAAAGTGAGTTGTAAGCATGTGTGGTGAGGTACAGCTAACCGTGGCAGGGCAGTGAAACCACGTGGTGTAAGCCTGCCAGGTTTCACCAGGGACCGTGAGCAGCTCACGAGGAACAAGTCTGTGACCTAACTTAGCTCCTGGGAGGTGCTCAGTCTTTTAGGACATATATGAAGGTTTGCTGGACAGCAGGACCCCTAAGTCACCGCTCCGCTCTCCAGTGTAAGGAATAGCTCTTCCCCTCACCACAGGGAGGGTAGGTTAGTGCAGGGCGGGAGTGATTCTGCCAGTTGCCCCGGGACTCGGCTTCAGGAATTTAGTTTACGCTAAACAACAACACAATCATTGCTGGATCTTTATAACAGTAATGTGCCAGGGCTGGACAAGAAGACAGCCAGTGCTTTAACAATGCAGCCCTTGGTTCTGGACAGGTCACACTGCCACCTAGACCTGCGTGTTTGAGTACATTTTACTCTACTGTTATTCTTCACCCAGAAATTAAACTCTAACAGTACATAACGTTCAAGTACATTTGGACAGGGGTTCCCAGTCCTGCCCTGGAGAGACACCCACCAGCTAGAGGCATTGCTGCACAGCTTCGTTACCTAGTTCAAGCCGTAATTCAAAGTTGCTCATTGAGAAACATCTGCAAGTTTTGTTTTTCCCAACACAAGATTTTGGGGATTTTTTTGTCACGTGTGAAATGCAATAGTTAAAAGGCAGCATCCAACACGTTTATGAGCTGAAAACATTCAAAGAACTCGGCATAATTCTCCTGTTAAGTCAATGAAGGGTGAAATTGTGCAACCAAGAGCTCGACTGGAATGAGGACCAGCAGGCGTGGGGGTCCCAGAACCAGGATCCCCTGCCCTACTACACAGAACTGGTTCCTGCAATATGACCTCCTGATACAACTGATTCCAAATAGGTTCATATTTGTTAACAATAATAATTCCTTACAATTTATTAGCACTTTTCTGGACACTCCACTCAAAGCTCTTCACAGGTAATGGGGCTCCCCTCCACCACCACCAGTGTGCAGCCACACCTGGATGATGCGAGGGCAGCCAGAGAGCACCAGTACACTCCCCACACACCAGAACAGAGAACAGAGTGATGAAGCCAGTTCAGAGATGGGGATTATTAGGAGTCCATGACTGGTTAAAGCCAGGGTTGGCCAGGGAAATTTGGCCAGGACACCAGGGTTGCACCCCTACTCTTTTCGAGAAGCTCCCTGGGATTTTTAATGACCACAGAGAGTCAGGACCTCAGTTTTATGTCTCATCCGAAGGACAGTGCCTTTTTACAGTGTAGTGTCCCCGTCACTATACTGGGGCATTAGGACCCACACAGACCACAGGGTGAGCGCCCCCTGCTGGCCTCACTAACACCTCTTCCAGCAGCAGCCTTAGTTTTTTCCAGGAGGTCTCCCATCCAGGTACTGATCAGGGTCACACCTGCTGAGCTTCAGTGGGCTGCCAGCTGTGAGTTGCAGGGTGATATGGCTGCTGGCTAATATTGGTTCATTAACAGAGCTCCCAGGCAGAGCAGACAGGTGTGATACAGATACAAGGTTACCTTTATTGCTAGAAAATGACCTGTTCAAAAATGATGTGGTGCCTACACTGCACTTTGATTCTATTGATCTGCCTGACAGACCTGAGTGTGTCTGACCACAGACCGCGACCAGCTGCACACCTCATTTGTGGATAAGTATGAATGGGGAGTAGATACCTTCGTACTGTGACCCACCTTCCTCTCTGGCTGGCGGCGAGAACGCAGACCAGGCGTGTGAACAGACAGGGGGATTTGTCATTCGCACTGTAACCACAAAAGTCGCACATTTATACAGCACCTCAAGAAAACAGACCCTCACAATCTTGCATTGAGAGTCAAGATGTCTGACTAGCAAGAGCTTCACAACAGGACTGGAGAGACTTAATGTCAATGTTGCCCTCTTCCCACGCACTTTAAAACATTGAAGGGTATTTTAAAAACAATAATGGAAATAATCGTTCACGATGTACTCATAATAATCGAGGGCTTTGGGAGCAGCTGGACAAAGGAAATGAAGAATTTAAAATGGGAATCGGGATCCAATTTTATATAGCCCCAGGACACACAGCAAAGTTTGAATGAGGACACCGTGATTAGACATGTGGTGGAAGATAATTCACTAGGAGCTAATTTACAAATAAATCTCACTGTTTACAAATACGGTTTCCTCCAGGGGCCTCTTAAATAGAAGAGGGAGACATTTTAATTTGTGTTTTTCCTTGCCAGAAGTTTGTGCAGTTGGCACTGTCCTCGAATGAAAGCTTAAACGTAGAAGCTGAGCCACTGAGGAGAAGGACAGGAGAGAAGCCACACAGGGCACAGAGTCAGGGTGCCAGGAGTGTTAATGCAATGCTTATCCTGTACAGTCATAACCTGAAAGTTGTTACACGGTTCAGTTAGGCTTGCGCTTGCTAAATGACTGCATCTGTAAGAAGCACTTAGATTGTGTACAAGAACATCTCTTTACCATTTTTGAACTGATTTACAGAAATACGTATCAGAGGGAATAACACCAGTAGGTGGCATAATCATGTTTGAAAAAGCTCCTGAAGCTCTTCTTCACAGGAGTAACCATAGCAAGTCCTCACACTATGTTAATGAAGCAGACTGTGGGAGCTTAGCTGCAGCCTGAGGCACCTTATCATTCTTACTGTACCCAAGGCTCTGCAGGGACAGGCCAGCCCAGTGCTCATGGAAAGGTATTGTGTGATGTAAATTGTCTTCTATCTGCCTGCAAAGCAAATTTCCCATGTGGGACAATACAAGTGTGAGACTTCCAAGTGCTGCTGATTGTATGGACTTTATAACGACCGTTCGGGAGGGATGACAACAAACAAGTTCAATGAGACTCACCCGTCAGTAATTGGCAATCGCTCCCGACGTCCTTTGCTCTCCTAAAACACTATAAATTCCCACGTGATCCCCATCTCTCACCCGCATACGTCTTTTGCATCCCACCTCCACCCCATCTCCCCCTCTGCAGCTGCCCCTTGGTCACCCTGCATGGGGGTCCTGGCCTCCTTGCCCTCTGGCGGGGAGGTCAGCCCTCAGCCAGGCATGTTAAGACAGATTTTCACTCCATAATCCTTTCATGACGCTTTATTCTGCTGTTATTCCTAGTGAATACTTATTATTTAATTTGAGTGTTTAATGAATGCCGTGATCCACATAACTTCCCAACCCTTCCATGACACACAGACGCAAACTGTTCCACAAGAGATTCCACAGCCAGATCTGTTTCCTGCTCTAGTCTGTAGTTTGCATCTGCATGTGGACGTCCAGGAAGCAGTGATCTGTCCCTGTAACTAGCACGTTATGGATTCAAGGCCCAGGTGGGGCATTGGAAGGTACTTGATCTAAATGGGTGTAGCAAAATGCACAGCTGAATAAATGGGTACCAGTGTCAGCTGCTTTGGATAAATGCATAAAATAAATATATTGTAGCGCTCTTGGGTTCAGATGGGTATGTGCCCTCGCCGCTGCTGCCTCAGGTTGCCCCCCCACTGTTGGGGACTCAAACCCGGACCTCCAGTGTCACTCAACAGGGACCCAGCCAGTTGAGCTAAAGGGAGATCTCCCCTCAGCCCGGCGCCTGCGGCCCCTGCTATTCACAGTGAAGGGCGGTGACGTCACTGCGCTGGTAAGCCAGCTCGAATAACCTGCATGGCGGCCGTGTGCATTATAATATTTTTGCTTAGTTTGCTTTGGGTTTTTAAGTGTGTGTTCAGTGTATTGTTACGGAACGTTTTTATTTAGTAACAGCAACAACAGCAGTGCTAATAGTTAGCATGCAGTTATACCACAGGAACCACATACAGCACACATAAACGTTGTCCCAGAGTGACCTATGCTTTTCACAGATATTACACATATTACAATATTTTTTCTAAATGTCCTGTTTTTGTGTGTTAAATGAATTACTAATACAGCAATCAAATACAGAGTGTTTATCTCCGAAGTGAATTGAGCTTCAGAAGAAGACAACAATGAGTGTAACAATGAGGTGTGACAGGTGTATGCCTCTAAAAGACAGAAGGAAGACAGTTAAAGAGGCCCGGCAGTCTCTGACATTATCTGTGGTTGTTTCAAACTTTGTTTACGCTTTTTTACATCACAGCGCAATTTACTCCCCACCCCCAGTTGTGAAATAATTTTTCAATTGCTAAAAGCTTTGCAGTGCACAGGAAGCAATTTTATTTTAGGCTTGCTGAGAACATCACACAACTCAGCGTGTGATAAACTAAGCACCTAAAGTAAACCTTCCTAAACTCGGCGCCTCTATTAGCAACTGTCAGAAACTGTGTTCTGTCATGGAGCAACTCTTCTGCTTCATATTTCCAGCAGAGATATTTAAGCAGAGGGCTCTCATGTTGCTGTTGCACTGTACTTCTAGCCTGATTGGGATTGAGATGTTAATTATTTGATGTAAAATTGCTTTTTTATCTTTTCATCTACGGTCACTTTAGATTCTCCCAGGTGTTGGCATTCACAAACATTTGAATTTGCGGCACCACAACAAAAGGGAGCTTGCTGGATCTTCTAGATCTGCTCAGGAGTGGAAGGTGAATCACCACTTGGTCTGTGGTGTCTCAGGAACTGTCATGACAGGAGGTGGAAAAATCCACGGAAAGAAGCGCCAAGTGTGAGCGGCGTGGTCTGGCGTGAGACGACAGCACAAGACACCTGAGGCACTTGAAAGTCAAGAGCAACCAGGAAGTGGCATTTATCTTCCACCCTCTCGAGAGGAGTTCCTCAGAACTGCATGGGTCTTTGAAGCAGGCACTTCTCCTCAGCTCCGTCTCGTCTCCTCTGCGTCGCCCCGGGGCCGCCATGATCAACACCTACAACACCACCCTGCCGCCACCACTGCCGCCCCGCCAGATGGCCCGCGTCTCCTCCGGCTCCCCGACCCGGCCGGTCATCTGGTTCCTGTCCGCGGTGATCCTGGTCCACATGGTCGTGTCGGTCATCATGTTCATGTACCTGTTCCGCAAGGTTGAAGAGGTAAGAGAACTTTTCTGCTCTAGCCGGCTCTTGGCCACAGTGGTGGATCGGCTGGGGGGATAGCCCACCATCACAGCCAGGGCCACTCCGCAACCACAGTCTGACAGGTTAGGGGACTATCAGCACCGAAACCTGATCAAGAAAGCCCTCTCCCAGAGCTGTGTCGTGAAGCAGGTGCAACTCTAAATTAAGCCTGTGACATCAGAATTTCTACAGCTTTTGTTAATCTTCCCTAAGGAATAAAATGACTTTTATCGGACGTCTGACTGATGAGTCTCTGGAAGAAAGGGATTGAATGAAATTCTCTGAAAGTCCTGGGTGACCAGAGCCACCCCATTCATTCTCTGACATTTACCTGCTTCAGAAGCGTTGGCCATTCTAATGAAAAAGCACATGTTTACTTCAAGTTGGTATTTCTGATGGGGATCTGCATAAGATCCTAGGTTCCTGAACTGTACTTGAGGATTGTGAATCCTACATGAATTAATCAACGAAATGTAAAAGCAATTAAGGAACTTAACAACAAACTGAAAAAAAATATTTATATAATGTTTATATGTACATTCAAAATTAGT
Organism: Lepisosteus oculatus; assembly: GCF_040954835.1. Lineage (NCBI taxonomy): Eukaryota > Metazoa > Chordata > Actinopteri > Semionotiformes > Lepisosteidae > Lepisosteus > Lepisosteus oculatus. The sequence continues at coordinate 49,129,165 of NC_090703.1, forward strand.
GCTACACAACTTAGGTGTCTTTACAATTCGGAGTCTTTACAGTTAAAAGAATGAGTCCGAAGTGATGCACCTGAGTGGTCTGTCTCTGTGCGGTCCATGTGCTTTCTCCTGGCTCGTGCATTAACTGATGTGAGAGATTGTTCACAAGCAGTTTCACTTCTGAACTATGGCTGGTTTTCAAGAAAATAAAAGAAGGAACAGTGTTAGGGATTTTCACTAGACCACACAGACTAGTGAGAGTTGCCAGAACTCAGACAGGGAATTTGGTGAAAAGCCTTGTTATGCCTGGGGTACATAGTTGCAAAAATCCCCTAAAACATGTCTTTAGGGGAAACATCGCGTTTGTTTAAGGAAAGTGAAAAATGCAGCAATATAGTTATTCCGAGGCTAGATTTAAAACCGCTCATCTGTTTTTCATTGAAGAGCATAGTACAACATGTTCTCACTTTCTTTCTGTTACTGACACCAAAATATGTGACCATCAAAACAGAACATTTTATCTCCCAGCACTGATAATTCTTAATTTGAAAATTCTTTCATTTTGTGAATAGGGGTCACTAGTGAATGCTTCTTATAATCTTTACTACCTACAGCTGGGTGAAAGGCTGGTCCTGTAGCTTTGCCCTGCTTCTGTGCACCTGTTTCAACTGCTTAAGAGCGCCTGTCTCCAGCTGTTTTCAGTGAACCTGTCTCCAGCAGTTTTCAGTGCACTTGTATCCAGCTGTTTTCAGTGTGCTTGTTTCCAGCTGTTTTCAGTACTCCTGTATCCAGCTGCTTTCAGTGCAGTTCTATCCAGCTGTTTTCAGTGTGCTTGTATCCAGCTGTTTTCAATGTGCTTGTTTCCAGCTGTTTTCAGTGCACCTGTCTCCAGCAGTATTCAGTACGCTTGTCTCCAACTGTTTTCAGTGCTCCTGTATACAGCTGTTTTCAGTATGCCTTTCTCCAGCTGTTTTCAGTGCTCCTGTCTCCAGCTGTTCTCAGTACTCCTGTAGCCATCTGTTTTCAGTGTGCTTGTTTCCAGCTGTTTT